>NC_134707.1:5951844-6551844 GCF_043290135.1 Rhipicephalus microplus
AAACAGACAGACAGACAGACAGACAGACAGACAGACAGACAGACAGACAGACAGACAGACAGACAGACAGACAGATAGATAGATAGATAGATAGATAGATAGATAGATAGATAGGAATGGTCCAATTATCTTTGGTTTATTAAAAATGCTTTGCATGAAAAAATGAGAAACGCTGGCTGGAATCCGTAAACACTGCTTGGTTGAATACAGTCGCCCTTAGCGAAACCACAAACAACACAAAAAATTGGCAGATCCCACGTACAGTGGGAATCGATGATATGCGAAGCACGAATGAGGAAGGGTGATAGATCGCTTTGAAATCAGCACTACGTTAAGAGGCGGAAGTAAATTATGTCGTACATGACTTCCATGCCATGATTATCATGTTTAGACGTTTCATACACCTTCGTCATCTATTAACGTCACCTGATACCAACTTTGGTATATATGGAGCTAGCGAAACAGCCACGAGCGTGCTATGAGCGGAGCATGTAGTCATGTTTTACATGACATTCATATCATGATTATCATATTTGGACGTGTAATTTACAATCATCGTCCATTCACGTCACGTAATACCAAATTTGGTATATGTGGAACTAGTGAAACGGCCGCGAGAACGCTATGAGCGTAGCATGTAGTCATGTTTTACATGAAACGCATATTATGATTATAAGGTTTGGACGAGTCAGTTACCTTCGTCGTCTATTCCCTTCCCGTCATACCAAATTTGGTACAAATGGAGGTAGCGCAACAGCGGTGAGCGCGTTATGAAGAGCCCAATATAGTCCGACGCAACGAGGACGTACGCGGGGGCTGGGAGAGAGAGAGAGAGAGAGAGAGAGAGAGAGAGTGAGAGAGAGAGAGAGAGAGGAAAGGCAGGGAGGTTAACCAAGCTTGGCTCGGTTGGCTACCCTACACTTAGGGTGGGGGAAAAGGAGAATAATAGAACGGAAAGAGATAGAAAAGAAGAGGAGTAAGAAAGAAAAGCATGAATAGTCAGCTCGATACTACGCAGCACGGCCTCGCACAGTTCTTTCACAAGCGGTCGTGAAGTCTGGTCGTACACGCTAGAAAAAAGATTGCCCGCAGCTTCCCTCGAGGGAACACTGAGGAGGATGCGGAGCATATAATTGGTTAACGGGGTGTTAAATTGCGACTTACTTTGGTCGATGGCTAAATCGGTTAACGTGGTTGTGAAATGGGGTGTTAAATTGCGACTTACTTGGGTCGATGGCTAAATTGGTTAACGTGGTTGTAGGAGGGGGTGTTAAATGAGTGAACACGTACGACACGTATGCGAAAGGGCGGCGCTGGTCGAAGGGACGTCGATCATTGTGTTTGTGGATACGTTGGCATTCATTTCACCGCGACCTCGGACGTCGACGCGCCGTACAAACCAACCGACAAGCGGCAACTGAGCGAGCGAGCGCCGACCTTGACTATATATACAGCGCGACGGCGCATGCGCTGTCAGCTGTTGAATGTTCTCGAAGCGCGACGGCGCATGCACGCGTCAGCTGTCGAATGTTCGCGAAGCACGACGGCGCATGCGCGTCCGCTGGAGAATCTGGAGAATTGTAGATTGTTCTCGAAGGGGAGAAGCGCGCGCGGCACAGATGGTGGGCGACGGCGCGACGGCGCATGCGCGCGTCAGCTGTCGAATGTTCGAGAAGGGGGAGAAGTGCAACGGCACATGCGCGCGCGTCAGCTGACGATGTTCTCGAAGCGCGACGGCGCATGCGCGCACGTAAGATGGAGAATGTACTCGAAGGTTATCGAAGGGGAGAAGCGCGACGGCGCATGCGCGCGCGTCAGCTGCCGATGTTCTCGAAGCGCGACGGCGCATGCGCGCATCATCATACAGCTGGCGAATGTTCGTGAAGAGGAGAAGCACACGTGGTGTGGAGAGGAGGAAGGGATGCACAGATGGTGGAAGAAGGAGGAGGAAACTTGCGGACGGTGCCGCACTACAAGCCTCGAGTATTAGATGCTCCGCATCTAAAACGCGAGCAGTCTATAGTGTGACCCCAGGCGCGACCAGCGTCCGTCGGCGCGGCCCGGCGGCGACCGGCGACATGCTGCATTTCGCACCGACGACGTTACTTAGACGGCACCGCGTCTTCCTCTCTCCGTGACGGAGGGACGCCGTGTGCGCTCAAACGCGCATGCGTCAAAGCAACGCAGCGCGCGCCTGCGAGTACATGGCGGGCAGTTCCACAATGAAGGACAGTAGGCAGATCCACTGATCTCTATTAGGGGGATATCGGCGCCTGGCGTGGCGTCGCCGGCGTGACGCGATAAAACAAACGCTGACGCGCCGGCTCACGTCGAAGTGTGTTGGTGCCTTGAGTGTGGCGTGTATTAATGTTTTCACATGACGCGCATCTCATGATTATCATGTTTGCACCAGTCAAATACCTTCGTCATCCATTCACCTGACGTAATACCAAAGTTTGGCATATGTGAAGGTAGCGAAACGGCCGCGAGGGTATCATGAGTGTGGGACGTAGTCATGTTGTTACATGACACGCATGCCACGATCATCACGTTTGAACGTGTCATTTACCTACGTCGTCCGTTCGCGTCACGTAATACCGCATTCGGTATCTGAAGCTAGCCAAGTGGCCGCAAGTGCATCATGTGCGTATCATGTAGTCATGTTGTTACATGACACGCATCTCATGATTATTATGTTTGCACCAGTCACATACCTTCGTCATCCATTCACGTCCCGTAATACCAATTCGGTATATGTAAAGCTAGCGAAACGGCCGTGAGCCCATCATGAGTGTGGTATGTAGTCATGTTTTTACATGACACGCATGTCATGATTTTGATGTTAGGGTCTGTCGCTTGTATTCGCCATGCACTCTTGTCATACCTTAGCTGTTCTGCAGCATATCATGTGAATGAAACCTCCGCAAGAGCAGCAAGACCATGACATGTAAATCATGACATATATTACATACATATCATGATTTTGATGTTATGACTAGTCAGCTGTGTTCATCATACAGTCTTGTTATATCATACCAAGTTTGGTATCGATACCAGCATTCAAGCGGCCAGGAGAGCTAAAAGTCGGAGGCAGATAGATAGATAGATAGATAGATAGATAGATAGATAGATAGATAGATAGATAGATAGACTCAAAGTCACCAAAGTTTGCCAAGAAATGCTTCGCATTTAAAACGTTGTAGAGACGTCACTTACATATTACCTTAACGATGGATATCAACCATTTTTTGGGACAACTGTTTACCAATCTGTATTGTCCCTTGCGCCCATGTGTGTGAAAACTCGCTAATCGTCATGCCGTCTTTCACAAAATTAATTTAAACGGAATTCCCTTAAATTGTTAAGGTGTTTTTTAGGCGGCACTGGGCGACAGAGCGTAATGGCGGTAATTATGGCTAGGCACGGAGTTCCAGTGCGAGTGGCGTTCTTTTTAGAGATATCCCAATAGAAGGCGCTCGAAAGTGAAACCCATTAGTAAGTTCCAAGGGTATACGCTACAATTACCGTTCATTTCAGAAAACATCCTTAAATAGGATATTGTTGCGAGTTAGCGCTGGTGTGGTATCGTATGACTAATTTTATTGTGGCCCTGAGCATTCAGTCCGCCACTGTTGGAGGCCACTCCCACGTAGGAACAGGGAGGTAAACTTTTGCAAACTCCTAAAGTCAGGAGCCAGCCTCCTCAGCGTGTGCTGTGCACACAAATCCTCGTACTGACATCGTGCCAGTTGTGCGAGGCTGAGCTCACTAATGCCTTGTGCGCCTGATACCACCAGACACCCCTGTGGCACGGTCACCACCAAACTCCATTAAACTCTTCTAGGAAGTTCAATGGAGATAGAGTTGTGGCAAAGTCACACGTAAATGACAAGGTTGTAATGGTTGCCGTGAGAGGTTCAGCCGGCGCTGTTTGATTTTCGCAGAAGTATCCCTTCATCTCTATATGTAGTTGCTTCTTCTGCGAATACTCGTTATGTGGTTTTTACAAAAATACACTGTTAAGTAGGTCTGAATTGATCAAAGTAATAAAAATTATGTCAATTGTGAACGCATTCGCTAATTGTAACGATGCTTGCAGCGACGCTGACCACCGTGTGCGACTAGTTTGTGCACGAAAGTTTCTGCGTTTCTTTGTCTCGTGAGCGCACATTTTGTCTTTCGTATGTAGTGCTGTGTCTTCAGTAGGCGACAATAATGCAGCGCTGTCAGTCTTTTCTCTCACGGGCAAGCGCGAACACGGCGACGACAACAACCGCTTGCATGGACGAAATATTTCAATTTAATTCAATTCAATTCAATCCCGTCCCGACTCGTGAGGCACCGTGTGGAGTGGTGTGGAGGGCATCGGTGTGGAGAGTAGCAGCATTATGGCGGGTGTATATGTAAAGAAACGCACGATAGGGGTGTAACTGTACACGAAGTGATGTTCCTACCCTGCGGCAGTTGGTGAGCCAGTTCTGCAATCACTCCCATCGAGAAGGTTGTATTCGTAGAGCACGAGTCACAACAACCTAAGACTGTGCCCGAATTAATGAGTACTAGAGCAATAGCCCCTAACTCAAAAACGCCACGATCTTTTGCATAAACGGAAGCGTCATTTACAACACTTCCTGTGCAACCTATCACCACCACCGAGCGAGCGCCGGTTTTGCTGTGCGTTTTCCTGTGTGTCGATTGTCGCGCAATGACACAACCTCACGTGGCCTTCAGCATTAACAAGATCAGTTAAATTAGATCGTCAACGACATGACGCACAACTTGCAATAAAGTGCCTCGACACGATGAACATGGCATTTTATTTCGTCATTCGCCGCGTTGGCGTTGAACAAGTAAACGGTACAGAAGCCAAGATGGATCTTATAGCCCGAAACGAACCATTAACAAGCGTGGTGAAAAGCGTCAGAGCCGTCGTCATAGGTGTTCCTATGATGCCGGCAACCCCAGACCCGGAGAACACGATGGCTCGTATATCTGGTACCTGGGCGTCGTACCACAGTTCTCGGCGTAGATGAAGTCGCAGCAGTCGGCAGGCTGTTGGAATGTCGACAATCGTCGCCACAAGGTGCAACCGTAACCTGTGAGACGTAGACAAAAAAAAAAAGACCGTCAAGCTTGACGTTGAGAAACAATCAAGGCGTACGCCGCAGGTTCCCCCTTCAGGGGGAAGGGTGAGGGACTGAGGAGCAAAGTACCTGCTTCAAAATTTATGACAACAAAAATCAGACCTTGGCTGTCTTCGCGTAGAGAGTTCTCGGAATGAAATGTCAGGGGCTTTCAGGTGCTGTCATCGTCAGGGTTGCCGTAACTGAGTAGATGTACACGGCAATCTACGCGTGGCACCACCCTCCCTTCTCGCCGTGGTGAACTGGGAGACAATGGGTGAGCGTCGTGTGAACGCTCTTGTAAACAGCGCAATGTTTGGGATGTGAGAGTTGCCTTAAGGCAAACCATGGTCTCTTTTGTTTGGTGTTATTTCTAGCCCTGTCTTTCACGGTGCATCTGCGGTGCTGGGCTGCTGACCTGAAGGCCACGTGTTCAGTCCTGGCAGCTGTGGTCGCACTTCGTTGGGGGGCGAAACGGTGTAGGCCCTGTACTGTGCAATGTCAATACACGTTAAAGAACATCTTATGGTCGAAATTTCCGGAGCCCCTCACTACGTCGTCCTTCAAAATCATAGCATGGTTTTCGGACTGTATAACCCCAGATGTTATTGTTGTTGTTGATAATATTATTAGTATCTATAGCCATGCCCTTACAGGCAGAACGTCGGTGGAAGATGTAGGCCTTAAGCCATGAAAAAAGCCTTTGGACATAGAGTGCCGCTTGAGACAGCGTTTGGACAACTCGTGTCATCTTCTTCAAGAAGACAAGTGCCGAAACGCTGTCTCCAGCGACACTCCATATTCGAGGATATTTTCATGGCCCCTGCCTTTCTGACACGTGTAAGTATAAGCTCGTGCTTTGCTATTCCTTTCGATTTACATAGGACATTGCGCGCCTCTTTCATAAAATAAGTGGGCAACCGGAGTCGAACCTTCGTCTAGTCGAGTTGCGACTACTGCGGAAGCAAAAAATGAAACAGTACCGGAACCCTTTAGGCTCGTTTACTTGGTTTTAACTTATAGAACATGTGAGAGATTCCATTCGCAATAGGTAACTAGGGCTTAAAGAATGTATCTTACATATATCTTACGTATATGGCAAACGTTTTTCTGGCCCTTTTGTCGTCTGAATACAAGACGACATATAAGTAAGTTACAGTTGTCTGCTTTGCCCCTCTATTGCCGTACCATTTCAAATAAAAATAGCAAATGGTTTCACGCCTGCTCAGAAAAAAAATGCACCTCTAAAAATTATGTTATTTCCCCATTTTACTTCTGGTATATTTCATACTGTGCTAAATTATTTCTTTTTGAAGTTATTGTAGAATGCATACTTTTGATGTTGAGCTTATGTATATTGTCTCACCATGAAAATTTTATACCTGGGAATCAGATATTGCAGTGTGAATGACCGGCGCTTCACTGTTGTAAAAGACGACGACGACAACGATCGGCGGCTGTGGTTGTCGCTCGCGCTCTGACTCGCCCGTCGCAAAAGGCAGCCTATTCGTTTTTCCCCATTACAACAACAGCCGGTTTAATGGCCGATCCCCCGTAGTGGGTACGAGACTAACCATATAGAAACAAGCACGCAAGCAAGCAAGCAAGCGAGCAAGCTGCCTAGTGAAGAGCCTTTGCAGTCTCTCATTCTTTTTCGGAGTACAACAGCCCGTTTTAAGTTGCACATGGTGGAGCTGCTATATGAAAATTGGCTATGGGCCTACACTAGCCTTTGGCTACTGGCCCAACAGTTCATTGTACAAAAATACTGTACGAATGAATAATAAGAGAAATTGACGTAAGTGCATAATTATCGTTGCTTTCGATCTTTTAATGGGAACTACGGCGTTGTTAACAACCATAAACACAAGCCACAATGTCCATGTGTGTTCTCGTTGTTCTAATTAGCAATGAATTTCCTTTGAAACTTGCCGGGGGAGTAAGAGAGAGCGAGGTTATAGAAAGGGGGAAGCTGAACCAGACAGTAGACCAGTCCAGCTGTCTACCCTGCGCTTTGCAACGACAAAGAGGGCATGAAAGAGTCCATGACGAGTTTTCAAAGTCATTAATTAGGTTACAGGAAACTTGTCAGACTTGCCATTGTCAGCATATGGATGACGAACTATGTAGCAGATGTTGCAGTCCACATAAATAATTTGGTAGGTTTGTTCAACGATGTCGCCGGACTCTGCAGAACAAATGCAAGCACATTACGGGTAGCTATGCTAAAGCCTGTACTATACTCCGATTGAAGATCACCAAAGTCACACTATGGGCCAAAATTAATGGCATGCTCCTAGAAGAAACTAGCCGGTGTGAGCTTGAAATATAGTTCCGCTGCAGTAGTCCAGTGGCTAAGGCACTCGGCTGCTGACCCGCAGGTCGCGAGATAGAATCCCGGATGCGGCGGCTGAATTTTCGACGGAGGCGAAAATGCTGTAGGCTCGTGTGCTCAGATTTGGGCGCATGTTAAAAAACCCCAGGTGGTCGAAATTTTGGAGCCCTGCACTTTGGCGTCTATCATAATCAGTTGGTGGTTTTGTGACGTTAAATTCCACACATCAATAATCAGTACCCCCTTCCCCCTCCCTTTTGTGCTTCTTCTGTGTCTCCTTCTGGCAGTGGTTCGGCGTTAATAATTCAAAATGATGTACCAACAGCCCAGCAACGAGTTTGGCTCAATCAGATCGAGATTGGTGATCTTCAACATGGCAGTAGGCCCATTCTCATTTTTTTGTATACTAAAATAGCACAGATCTGCGCTATTACGCTTAGTTCCTACCTTTTTTCCGCCTCTTCAAATGATTTTCCAGCACGTAGGTAAATTGTTCTTATCAATGCATGTCGATAAAAAGTTTGCCTTCTAACGAAAAAATAAATTCAACGTGTACTCACTGTTATAGGGCTGGAATGTGTGATAGTTTTTGTTCATGTAACACGGCGCCGAGGTCAGCGTTAGGTCGCCCTTCCTGAAAAACCAAGTGAACTGGATGTATTTGACTTAACAGTACGGAAACGCAACGGCCACACACTACATACTTGCAACAAATGTTCAGCTTCGCCTTCAAAAGTAGAACTCATAGCGTAATAGAACTTTATCGCTGGCTCTCAGCAACAAAGAATGCGCAAACCTTGAAAGTAACCTGCGCATGGAATTTGAAGGTTAGGTGTCCCACGTGGAGGTTGCAAAGGCAAGCGAAGAGATAAAATTAGGGACGTTTATGGAAAGGGTTTTTGAGTGATGTTATCGGTGCTGTGCGGTCTCTTGCACCACATGTGAACTTGTTTCTCGTGCGAGGAATTGCGCAGTTGAAGTTTAGCCCTGCGTCCTGTCTGTCAAGTTCACCTTGGCCGTTGTTTTTTGCGCTAATTAGTTATGCCTGAAGTTAATACGCACCAACGAGACCAACGTGCTTCTATGATAGCCTATTAAGGTCTCGTTCGATTAATCTTCTCATTTGCTTGGTAGGCCTAGCTTCTCGGTGGGTACCTCAACTGGGCCGCGAGTAATGAAATGCCTGTGCGCATAACGTTAACCGTTTAAAGGCGCAGGAGGAACGCTGAATAGAAACGATGCTTCGAAGTGCTAGCTACACCAAAACTCATCGTACTGCTAATCAGTAAACTGTGAACTACATCATCATCATCATCATCATCTTCATCATCATCATCATCATCATCATCATAATCATCATCATCATCATCACCACCATCATCATCATCATCATCATCATCATCATCATCATCATCATCATTATCATCATCATCATTATCATCATCATCATTATCATCATCATCATAATCATCATCATCATCAGCCTAACTACACCTATTGAAGGGCAAATGCCTCTTCAATGATCTGCCAATCAACCCGGTCTTGCGCTTTCTACTGCCACGTTACAGCTGCGAACTTTTTGATCTCATCCGTCTACCTAACTTTCTGTCCCCCCCTCGTGTGTTTGCTTTCTCTGGGAATCCAGTCAGTTACACTCAATGACCAGCAGTTATCCTGACTACGTGCTACTTGTCCGGCCCATCTTAATTTCATCTTCTTTATTTCAACTATGATATCCTTGACCCCAGTTTGTTCTCTGACCCACTTTGTTCTTTTCTTTTCTCTTAAGGTTACACCTGCCATTTTCCTTTCCATCACTCTCTGCGTCCTCCTCATCTTTACTTGAACCCTCTTTGTAATCCTCTAGATTTCTGCTCCGTAAGTAAGTACCGGGAAGATGCAGCTGTCATATACCTTCCTCTTGAGCGTTCTATATATGGCAATACGTGCCACTGGACACTTTCTATATATGCTGTCTCTGTTCGTGGCGCTTAATTTTACCTGGTCAATTTGTAAAGAGTATGCCTCGAAACCACCCTTTCATTGCACAATCTATCCGGTCTGACAACTGCCGCAACTCTACGCCTATGCCAATCAATATTACACATTTAACGGGACTACATGAGCAACATGTCACATATATAGATAGGGCTTCCTTTCAGGAGCAGTATCAATGAATGACGTGGCTTTCTGGTAAAACACTTGACTTCAACGCAGAAGGCCTCTGCTCTACACCTACTCGAAGGAAACAATCTCATTATTGCTTTAATTGCATCTATACAAATTTCTCGCTCATGGACAACACCGACTTTTAGTTGCTAGTTCAGGGCCTGTCCAGTCGTTCTCGATCTCGCGTCTTCGTTTTTTTTTTTTGCGCTGCGCTTATCATGAAGAGCAAGGAGATTGAAGGAAGCATGAAGAGAAACCTAGTTTCTCACGCTATTGCACTGATATTTAACTCACAATCAAGGACACCACCAACACTAAATTTCCCGTGAAGCGAGCTCGTTTACGTTATATCGTGTTAAAACAAATGTGTGTCCATTCGTCAGCGAGCTCAACTCGAACGCTCCTGAGCGTGTCGTGAAACAGTTTAATGGACGCCAGCACCGCGTAACCTTGGATTCTGTTGCGGAGATGTTAGCGATATGTGACGGCATACTAAACAAGCATATCGCGTTACTATCTCGGCAACAACGCTTCCAGCTGGCATAAGACCATTCAGCTGGGTGACGACTGTATGTTCGAGAATGAGTGGTGTGTATATTGTAGAACTAGAACTGCGCAAGCAATGCCATGCTTGAAGTTTTCGCCACTAATGCTTCGAAGAAACCTGATATGCCGAAAAATTAAACAACACGAACATTTATCGAAGCAATGTGTGAGAGCGGGCTACGATTGTGATGTTACGTGACAGGTATACATATTCTTGGAGCTTTGAAATAAAATTTTAGTTGGAAGTAGGCTCTTGTCCTCGTTGTCTTTCTTAGTCCGTCGTATACCTTTCTGCGCTTCAGCTGTGAGTGTAAGGTTTTAAATATGTCAGTGTTGCTCTAAATGCCTGCTGAGAGTAATATACGAAGGAGCAACTAGTACGTCATTATACAGAATCGTCAGCCATACGAGAAAAATTTAAGTATCAAATAAATGTTAAGTATCAAGAGAGCATCAAAAACAAAAAAAAAACTAGCACCAAAAAAAGAAAGAGTGAGAACGTCTCCATCTGCTGGTCAACTTAGAAATGTTCTACTGCTAGGTAAATCCGCCATTTCGGTTAGAGAACAGACCATGCAAATGACATTGTCTCTTACACTGATTGAACTTCACCTTGACCGTAGGTGAACATCGACGGCGTGCTGAAGTTCTGGTACGCTCCGTATCGGGTATATTTGACGCATTTCGCTGTTCCGCCATAGTTCGGATCATAGTAGTAATTTCGATATATCTGGTACCACTCTCCGATGTCGGGAAAACACTGAGCACATAAAAGGTGAAAGAGAAAGTATTCGGTCAGCTGAATGTACCAAGCTACATCAACAGCTGCTTATGTGACTTACCCTCCCCCGCCGCGGTGGTCTAGTGGCTAAGGTACTCGGCTGCTGACCCGCAGGTCGCGGGTTCGAATCCCGGTGGCGGCGGCTGCATTTCCGATGGATGCGGAAATGTAGGAGGCCCGTGTGCTCAGATTTGGGTGCACGTTAAAGAACCCCAAGTGGTCTAAATTTCCGGAGCCGTTCACTACGGCATCTCTCATAATCATATGGTGGTTTTGGGACGTTAAACCCCACATACCAACCAACCATGACTTACCCTTGCAAATTTATGTTGGTATGATATCAAATTATGGTGAACTGATAACGACGGAGTTCCGTATAGGAATTATTGCAATGGGAGAGTATGTTGTAACTAAAGACTAGGATATTGTTAGAACATTTTCGGAGAGTACAGAGAGAGGGGATGTAGTTACACTTTATGCATATGTGTACTCGCACATCGTCATCATCAACCTGACTACGCCCACTGCAAGCCAAAGGCCTCTCCCATGATCCGGAAATCAACCTGGTCTTGTGCTTTCTGCTGCCACGTTGTACCTACAAGTTTATACCTACTCACATATATGAAAAAATTCCGTGGAAAGATATTTGAACTCTCTTCTGCTGTCTACGCCAGTGGTAAAAGACTTCATCGTGTAGTAGATACACCCCTCAACATGAAGTCTTTCTACCATGAAGCATGTGCATTCCGACGTATACAAGAGATTTACGTCAGTTCTACAGGGAAGGGCGCTCAATGTGGTTCTACAAAGGGTCGGTTTCACAAATGAAGTTTGCATGGCAATTGAGAAAACAGCTGTGCTCCGAAGACAAAAGAGCAGAGCGTACGAAAGTGATGAGGCACACCGTACCAATTTGATCGTTGGGATACGTTACAATAACATTTTGAAATAGGGGGTAGCTTATGCACTCATGAGTTATAAAATATGTAGGAAGGAAGGAGAAACAACAAGAGAGAAGACAGGCAGCTAACCAGGCACATGCCCGGTTTGCTACAATACGCTGGTGGTATTGAAAAGGGGGGGACAAAGAAGGCAAAATAACTACCAATATGGATAGGATAGTTAAAATAGCGGAGGAGTTTTACAGAGATCTGTACAGTAGCCGAGACAACCATGACCTTAATACTATAAGAACTAGCAGTAACCCAGATGACACCCCACCAGTAATAATAGAAGAAGTCAGAAAAGCTTTGGAGAGCATGCAAAGAGGCAAAGCTGCTGGTGAGGATCAGGTAACATCAGACCCGCTGAAAAATGGAGGACAGATTGTGTTATAAAAACTAACCACCCTGTTTACGAGGTGTCTCCTGACGGGAAGGGTACCAGAGTCTTGGAAGAACGCTAACATAATCTTAATACATAAGAAAGGAGATGACAAGGACTTGAAGAATTACAGGCCGATCAGCTTGCTCTCTGTAGTATACAAGCTATTTACAAAGGTAATTGCTAACAGAGTAAAGAAAACATTAGAATTCAATCAACCAAAGGAACAAGCAGGATTTCGAACAGGCTACTCAACAATTGACCACATTCATACTATCAATCAGGTAATAGAGAAATGCTCAGAGTATAACCAACCACTATACATAGCCTTCATAGATTACGAGAAGGCGTTTGATTCAGTAGAAATATCAGCCGTCATGCAAACACTGCGGAATCAGGGCGTAGATCAAGTATATATAAACATTCTGAAAGAAATCTACAGGTGATCAACTGCTACCATAGTGCTTCATAGAGAAAGCAACAGAATACCAATCAAGAAGGGTGTAAGGCAGGGGGACACAATTTCCCCAATGCTATTTACCGCGTGCTTACAGGAGGTTTTCAGAAGCCTAGAATGGGAACAGTTAGGGATAAGAGTCAATGGAGAATACCTTAGTAACCTGCGCTTCGCCGATGACATTGCATTGCTGAGTAACTCGGGGGACGAATTGCAACTCATGATTACGGAGTTAGACAAGGAGAGCAGAAAAGTGGGTCTTAAAATTAATCTGCAGAAAACGAAAGTAATGTACAACAACCTAGGAAAGGAGCAGCGCTTCGAGATAGGTAATAGTGCACTTGAAGTTGTAAAAGACTATGTCTACTTAGGGCAGGTAATAACCGCAGAGCCTAACCACGACATTGAAGTAACTAGAAGAATAAGAATGGGGTGGAACACATTCGGCAAGCACTCTCAAATTATGACAGGTAGATTGCCACCGTCCCTCAAGAGGAAGGTATATAACAGCTGTATCTTGCCGGTACTTAGCTACGTAGCAGAAACCCGGAGACTTACAAAGAGGGTTCAGCTTAAATTGAGGACAACTCAGCGAGCAATAGAAAGAAAAATGGTAGGTGTAACCTTAAGAGACAAGAAGAGAGCAGAGTGGATTAGGGACAAACGGGGGTTAAGGATATCATAGTTGAAATACAGAAGAGGAAATGGACATGGGCCGGGCATGTAGCGCGTAGACAGGATAACCGCTGGTCATTAAGGGTAACTAACTGGATTCCCAGAGAAGGGAAGCGGGTTAGGGGGAAACAAAAGGTTAGGTGGGCAGATGAGATTAAGAAATTTGCGGGTATAAATTGGCAGCAGCAAGCACAGGACCGGGTTAACTGGCGCAACATGGGAGAGGCCTTTGTCCTGCAGTGGATGTAGTCAGGCTGATGATGATGATGATGATGATGATGATGATGATGATGATAATGATTGAAAAGGGGAGTATAAAGATGAGAGAGAAAGGAAATTGAGTAGAAAATTGTCAGTATAGATGGGCTGACGCATATTCAGAGGTGGTGCTATTCAAAAGTCAAAGGCGTTCACATAGACCCGTAGTCCTCAGAAAGCGCAGCAGCGCTTTCACTGCCTTTTGAGCCGACGAAAGACGAGGACGGTGCTTCAGAAGGATCTGCACAAAGTGGCTGATCATCCAATTGTCGCAACGCGTCAGAAAGCTTTTGTCTCTCAGAAGCTAATCGGGGGCAACAACATTGCAGATGGTCGATGTCTTCTTCGGTGCCGCAGATCTCGCATTCCGCACTGTTGGCCACTCCAATCAAGTTTGTATATGCTTTTGTGAAGGTAACGCCCCCAAACGAAACCGACCAAGAAGTGAAGATTCACGTCGATGAAGTCCGGATGGAGGTCAAAGTTCCAGTTGGTGGAGTCTTGTATGCTTGGGGTGTTTCACACCATCAGACAGAGGCCTGACGATAGTTATAGCGCGAAAACAAAACGACGACACACAGACAAGAAGGACGCGAAAGACACGAGTCAACATGGGGGTTTCAGCGAGATCATACAAGCTGTTCATGAAAATAGCCGTGCGCTAAACAAAACTGCAGACCTAGGCGCAGGGAAGTCGCAAGTAAGTGGTGCTTGTTTCAAAGAAACCAAAAGGTACAATGTTAACACCTATGGTTTTACGCCGCAAACCGCGATATTATAATGAGAGACGCCGCTGTGGAGGGCTTCGGAAGTTTGGAGGATCTTGAAATATTTAACGTGCACTGACATGGCACAACACACAGGCATCTACCGTCATAGGGTTTGCATAAATAAATCCTACAAACGTTAGTACAACGTAACGCGGGAATACAAGTAGTATATAAAGCGTTTGATCACTGATGTGTGGGGTTTAACGTCCCAAAACCACCCTATATGTTTATGAGAGACGCCGTAGTGGAGGAGTCCCGAAATGTCGACCACCTGGGGTTCTTTAACGTCCACCCAAATCTGAACACACGGGCCTACAGCATTTTCGCCTCCATCGAAAGTGCAGCTGCCGCACTTGAGCCGGGATTTGATTCCGAGATGTGCAGGTCAGCAGCCGAGTACCTTCCATTATAGACCACCACGGCGGGTCTACTTAGAGTGTTGTTGTTAGGGCCTAGTACTTTGCATGGGACGTTCTCACCCTGCTAGAGTCCTGAAACTGTTGCAAATCACTTCTCAGTTCAGGATAGAACTGCGCTTGACAGAAGATCAGCAGGACTTTGCTTAGAAGCAGGACCACCGTCGCTGGCTGCATGTTAACTACACGTGAGGCAGTATGTGAGGCTTAACAGGTGGTGTAGGCATGAAAAGCTTTCTCTTTGAAGCAAGAGAACCCATTTGCTCATATCGTATGGACAACGACAACCACACAAAAACCGGATGGTGGCGATTAAACTGCAAAGGAAATCGAGTTATTTTAGGCAATCATTTGACACGCTTGCAATTGACACATTTTGACAAGTTTTGTCGCGATCATGCATGTTTTTCAACGCATGGGTTGGCAGCGTTTTAATGCGGAGAGTTGAGCTGCATGAAGCAGACATGATGGGGGCCGGACGGCTACCCAGGAAGAAGGTGGAGGTGGGGGGCAGTGATTTGCAGGCAAAAAGAACCAAGAACTGGCGAATTGACAATAATGTACAAAACTGGAACACAGATATTCTCTAACCAGAATAGCTGGTTTACGGTTGAGATAGGAACTTTAATATTGTAACGCGGACTGAAAGAGCGAGGAAGAAGAAGAGATCGGACGCTCTCGAGAAATGGTGATTCGGCAGTGACGGTAGAGCGCTGACATTTTTTTTTCAGTGTAAATAAACCCATCACATCCGTAACAATACGTAACTGACAGGGAGAGTGGTTGTGGCATCGTGCCAAGGAATGCAAGCAGGTCTCCAACCTCTGAGTTGATGAATATCAAGACATACGTCATATATGAAGCACGTGCCAAGGACTGGACAGATCTTGGTCACGGCACGTGGCGGGCGGGAGGGCTCGCCTTTCGTAGAAGAAGCGTGTATGTCCCACTGAAGCTGCAGAGGACACTCAATGTCCTACGAGTTCTTCCGATAGCAAATGAATGAGCATTTGCGAATATCAGTGTGACGTGGAGCTGCAGTGCATATTCAAGGCTAGGTTGCAGGGAATACTTAGTTAAAAATAATGAGGACTAACAAAAAGTAATGTCAAGGAAAGTATACACCAGAAGTCAGCGAGTTCTCCTCGTAATTAGGCAGCGCGTCGTGCAATGCAAGCAGGTGCTCCGCACTCCAAACACGAAGCTTCCCAACTCAAGTGCGGCTGAACGCATGTTTCACGCTTTTTTCTAGAAATTTGTGCACTTGTTAAACGTCGAAAAAACCTTCCTCGGCAGTCAGGAATGACTGCAGCGCGTGCATTGCAGACTGCTGAAGCAACTTCGTCAGATGCGTACTATCGCGATGAAAAGGCCCCGCCGCGGTGGTCTAGTGGCTAAGGTACTCGGCTGCTGACCTGCAGGTCGCGGGTTCAAATCCCGGCTGCGGCGGCTGCATTTCCGATGGAGGCGGAAATGTCGTAGGCCCGTGTGCTCAGATTTGGGTGCACGTTAAAGAACCCCAGGTGGTCGAAATTTCCGGAGCCCTCCACTACGGCGTCTCTCATAATCATATGGTGGTTTTGGGACGTTAAACCCCACCTATCAATCAATCAATTATCGCGATAAAATGAAACTGCTGAAAGCTTGGCTTTCAACTCAGTCGAACTGCGACAGTCCTTGACTGTTTAGCGAAACTTGTTCTGTAAGCTAGCGTCACCGTATAGCGCCAGAATATGGCTCCGGCTTGCGATCATGCACCACATGTGATATCATTTACCTGTCGCGCCTGGCACTCGGGAGTCGGAACACTTGCGCGGTGTAAACGTGCCGCCCAGAGCGAGATTTTGTAGTGCTATGGTGATGCTGGCAAAAAAATATGCCTCACGACAGTCAAGACACGTTGCAGTTCACTTTCCGTCGTTCAAGTTTCTGTTGATTGCGATAGTGCAGCCTTGCATTCGTACGAAACGTGCGCAGTGTGCGCGCACGGGTGCAGTCGGGACATATTATTGAAAGGCGGCCTGAGTATGGCAATGACTTTGTGCCACCTGCTACGAGTATACTGCACACAGCTAACTGCTTCGAAGCGCTGCACTTAAACGCAGTAAGTGAACTTACTTATAATCTTTTACTGGGCTCGCAGTTTTTTTCTGTTGATTGCAATTATTCAATGGCGGCGCAGCTCGGCGTCATTGTTGCACAATTCTGCGCAATACGGAATCCCCGCGCTGGCACAATTTCCGCGTAATGTTGTGTGGACAGTGCTGAGTAATAGAGCCTCCTCTTTGTGAAGATTGCTCTTGCATTAAAAGACAGCGCAGTGTGTCAAGACAACTTCCTGTAAGCGGAAAATAGCATGAACAGGCGCTCTCTTGCATCAAAAAGTCACAGATATGCCGCTTATCATGTTAACTTGGCGCATCAGATACACGCCTTGGCAGTTCAGAACACAATGACGTCTGGGTGTGAGGGAACGCCACCGGGAGCCTATAGGTACCTGGGTGCTCTGGTCTATAGCAAATATCACTAGTAGTCATTGCAATGTAAATTACAAACAAGAAAAGTGAACGAAATGATATCTTGCCGCTGGCGGGCACTAAACGTGCTACCTCCTAATAACACTTCCGATGCTGTACGGTGGGGACGACCACCGCTGTAGCTCGTCCGGTAGAACGTCGGAAGTGGTATTGGAATAATAGTAATCGCCGAAGTTCTGACATCCCGAAAGCATCATCTGGGTATGAGAGATGCCGTACTGGAAGGCTTTGGAAATCGGGACGACCTGCGGTTCTTTAGCCTGCACCTAAAGTTAAGTACACGTGCGTCAGGCATTTTCGCCTGCATAAAAAAATGCGGTCGCTGTGGCCGGGATTTGATACATACGGGTCAGCAGATGAGCGCCATGACCACTAGGCTACCGCGGCGCGTCATTCGAAGGTTCGGTCTCAGCAGGCGGCAAGTTGTGCTGTTCATACACTTTTCTTTTTTCCCATTTACATTACAGTTACCGCTAACAACTTCCCATCTTCTTGGCGTCGTTGTTTGTTAGTTCACCTGTGTTTGCATCTAACGGAACGAAAACCGAGGCCTTATATTTCCACTTACTCCCGTCATTCTTAGTTGAAAATTGGCTCCCCTAGCGGTGGTCTAGTGGTCAATTGCGCTAGACTGCTGACTCACCGGTCTCGGGAGTCCAAAGTTCATCCGTTGTGGCCGCGTTTTCAATGGAGGCGAAAATGTTCGAGATTCGTGTACATAGATTGAGTGGCATGTTAAAGAACCCCAGGTGGTTTCCGGAGCCCTCTGTTATGGTGTTTCTCAAATGTATGTGGTGACGTGAAACCTCATCAGTCAATATTGAAATTAGCATAGAAGGTAGTCAGGCGTGCGCTCATAAACGCGGAGGACTCCACAGATCCAGTGTTAGAATCGGCAAGCGTATAAGATGACGGTTAAAATACAAAATGCGCTTGATGCGGACTCTGATAACACCGCAATTCTATGCACACTCACTTCCACCGAACGTGCAGTCATGTGATTTCCCACTTTGCAGTTTCCGTTCGCTTTTTTTTTGTCTGTGGTACTACAGCACCAACTTTGGCAAGAACTCTCAAATTATGGCAGGTAGATTGCCACTATCCCTCAAGAGGAAGGTATATAACAGCTGTATCCTGCCGGTACTTAGCTATGGAGCAGAAACATGGAGACTTACAGAGAGGGTTCAGCCTGAATTGAGGACGACGCAGCGAGCAATGGAAAGAAAAATGGTAGGTGTAACCTTAAGAGACAAGAAGAGAGCAGAGTGGATTAGGGGACGAACGGGGGTTAAGGATATTATAGTTGAAATAAAGAAGAGTAAATGGGACATGGGCAGGGCATGTAGCGTGCAGACAGGATAACCGCTGGTCATTAAGGGCAACTAACTGCATTCCCAAAGAAGGCAAGCGGGTTAGGGGGAGACAGAAGGTTAGGTGGGCAGATGAGATTAAGAAGTTTGCGGGTATAAATTGGCAACAACAAGCACAGGACCGGATTAACTGGCGGAACATGGGAGAGGCCTTTTTCCTGCAGTGGACGTAGTCAGGCTGATGATGATGATGATGCTGATGATGACGACGACAGCACCAACAACGCTTCTGTTAGCCGAAACAGCTGTAGCCGTGGCGATATGCAAGGAGAGAATACGAAAGGTATGACGCGTCCTTGGAGGCAGCTCATGTCGATATCACCTATCTATTATCTATCTATTAGGTGCGCATGGCCTGTGCAGTGTTGAGCGCAATGCTCCTGCTATCTAGACAAGCGTGTTCATCACTGTTCGTGAAATACCACATGCCGTTTACTTATCTTCGAAAGACTAACGTAACGTTAGTATTTCGTCGCGTTTACGTGGAAACAGACGCGCGTGGCACAGCAACACCGGGCGTTTTTCAAACGTGACGTGCCACAGCATGACGCCAGACCTGCTGTGGCGAACAGCGCCAAGTCTGCAGTTTCAAATCGATGTGCTTGGACGCATGCGGACCGTGCTGAGCCGCATACCGCCACATTGCATGCTCAGTCGACGATGTTTTGCCGTCTTTCATTTCTGTAAAATCTTTGGGGGTGTGAGAAACTGTTGTGTTGTCTCGTCCTTTTTGCCAGTGTCGGGGCTTACACGATGACCTTCTTTGATGATGATTGAAGAATACTAGTTAACTGAACCAACCCTCGGCCGTTTTCAGCGTGCAAACTTCCACGACTTTTTCATCCGTGTACCGGTGAGCTTTCCTTTTTTTTTCGCTTAGTTTCGATGACTTGATTTCATGCAAGAGTTGTGCACGCCTACGTGATGACAGGTTAGCCAGTTTCTAAAAGCATGACAAAAAATATTCGGTTGCTGCCGTTTTACATCATACAATTTCAATACGTTGCACCAAGTAGCCCATTTGACTACGCTCTTAAGGTTTGGTAGGCCTTAGCACGAAACAGCGCCATGCCTTTGTGAAAAGCGAAAAGACCACAGTCTTTCAACTTCTGCGCATATACCTGTTGTGTGTTCACGTATGCACGAGGACGAGTGTGTTCGTGCAGACGTGTGTGCTTGTATTCTTTTTTGCACGTGAGCCTGTCTCAAAGCCGCATTCTAGAACCTCCCTTCGCTGAACGCTTTACCTTGACTTGAGGAAGTCGATGGGACAGACTCGAAAGTTGGGCTAGTTGGATATGCATGGATAATCTTTCTTCTTTTACTCTGTCTTCTCGAGGTGCCACGGGTTTATTTTTTGTCTGCACACGCATGCGTTGGTTTTTTGATTGCCTGCTTATATATTCTTCCTTTTCTAATAAATCGTTTAGTTGCGAGAAAGCGCTTGTCCTCTCTTCTTTTCTGTGTATTCGTGCGCTTAGACGTTCAGTTGTACCACGAAGTCGACGGGAGCGCCGCCTCTAGGCCGGCCAAGTCGATGCACATCGGCGATAACGTGCAGCGGTGCCGTGCTCAACTCGGTTAAGTGAAAGACGAAATACGAATCAAAGTGTTTGTAAAAGCCGCCCCGGCGGTCTAGGGGCTAAGGCACCCGGCTGCTCACCCGAAGGTCGTGGGTTCAAATCCCGGCTGCGGTCGTCCGCGTTTGCGATGGATGCTAAGATGCTTGAGTCCGGTGTGTCCATACAGATTTAGGCGCACGTTAAACAACCCCCGGTAGTCGAAATTTCCGGAGCCCCGCCGCGGTGGTCTAGTGGCTAAGGTACTCGGCTGCTGACCCGCAGGTCGCGGGTTCGAATTCCGGCTGCGGTGGCTGTATTTCCGATGGAGGCGGAAATGTCGTAGGCCCGTGTACTCAGATTTGGGTGCACGTTAAAGAGCCCCAGGTGGTCTAAATTTCCGGAGCCCTCCACTACGGCGTCTCTCATAATCATATGGTGGTTTTGGGACGTTAAACCCCACGTATCAATCAATCAGTCGAAATTTCCGGAGCCCTCCACTACGGCGTCTTTCATAAATATATGGTGGCTTTGGGACGATGAACCCCGCATATCAATCATCGATTTTCTTCGTCGTTCATCGCTTCACGGTTCAGTTGGTATGAACCAGCCGGCCCAAGTGAAGCTGTCGCTATCGGAATGTACACCTCGCAACAAAGTATAGTACGGAAGTAAGAATATTTCATTGCCAATACGGGTGGTGGTGATTCAAAAGTCAGTGAATGAGAAGCCAAGAGAAAGCTTACAACATGTCCAAACCGGAAGATTTAATCGTCATGAAGGGAGCGCTAAAAAGCCGGCATCCCAAGCTCAGGAGAACACGGTGGCTCGTATATCTGGTACTTGGGCGGCGTGCCGCATTTCTCGGCATAGACGAAGTCGCAGTGGTCACCCGCTTTTCGGAAAGTGAACTATCGCCGCCACAGGCTGCAACCGTGTCCTGCAGGTTTGTGAGCAAGATAAGAAGATTGATTGATTGATTGATATGTGGGGTTTAACGTCCCAAAACCACTATATGATTATGAGAGACGCCGTAGTGGAGGGCTTCGGAAATTTGGACCCCCTGGGGTTCTTTAACGTGCACCCAAATCTGAGCACGCGGGCCTACAACATTTCCGCCTCCATCGGAAATGCAGCCGCAAGATAAGAAAATTGAAGCAGCGTGCCCCATAGTTCCCAAGACCTAAGTATAGTGCGGAGCTGGGCTGCATTCTTTGTTTTTCTTTGCCCTCTTTTTTGTCTTCTCCGGTTTTTCTGTTTTTGTTTGGGTATATCTATATATATTTTCCTGCCGGTTTTTTTTTTAAGTTTCTTCTCTTGCTTTCTGGGTTTCGCTTATTTCCTGTTTTTCAATATGAAAAATAGTTGTGGGGTGAAGTACGTAACGGACTGCAGGAGTCGTTATGACGCACTGCGCCCCACTTCTACCTTTCATAATTAACCGCTACCAACTAGTCCAAACGGTAGTTTTGCTACAATGTTTTTTTCAGTGTTTATGCATGGCTCTGCCCGAGTTGCGGCAACTGGTGACAGCATATAACAGCCCGGGCCCCAGAATTGTGCATGACTAACTATCGTCATCAAGACACTCGAAGAACATGAGGAAGAAAACTTCTCTTTAGCGCGAGCGTGCTTAACGTGCCACAGATGGCTATTCTCTACGTGTTTTTTTTTTTTTGTCCGTGTAACCCGGAGCGACGGCGACAGCATACGACCGCAGCTAATGACAGCGTACGAGAACCCGCCCCCCCCCCCCCTCCTAATGTGGTCGGTGCTGAACAGAGCAAAATGGCATTCGACTTCGAGTTATCTCACGCAAGTGCATCCTTTATTTTGCACACTTGTATTATAATATAAGGTGGGTTACTTAAATGTGTTATTTCTTTCACTTGTATAATAAAGAGCATATAATTGAACAAGATTGTTTTACATTTTGATTGTGTAGTCGACCTCCCTGCATGTACTTTGTGTCTGCAGTATAAATAAATAAATAAATAAATAAATAAATAAATAAATAAATAAATAAATAAATAAATAAATAAATAAATAAATAAATAAATAAATAAATAAATAAAGTCTACCATGTGACTATTCCGCGTAGGTACTATTCTGCCTTTCGAAAACGAATGAGCATCAACTAGTGTGGTTTCCTATAATATTTGCACGCCAGAGGGTGCGTGACTTTCACACTTCCTCCTATGCTTTGGGTGTTCAGGCGACCAGTGCGATACTATCCGACAAAATTTACTCGCATACCTAGAATGAATCAGTAGTCAACTTTGCATCAAAATCAGGACTACATTGAACGGCGAAAAAACAAATAGACAGAATGGGCACTCAGTTGCCGCTTTTAATTCTACGAGGAATACGGACTAACGATTCCATCTTTAGCTAACGCATGCGCATGGTGTTTAAGTCATAATCTAGCTAGTTACAATATCGGACACTTTCGGCACACGGCTGTTCTGACTCGTGCAGACTGAAATTCCGCCTTCACAATCGCTGCCCCTATTCTGTTTGCAAAAGCCCACAAACATTCCCGTGCTACCATGTTTTGCTTTTTCCCAAGAAAGTGTCTGTGAGCGTTCCGTGAATCCACATGCGACATCTGTTCTCAAGTGCGCACCATTCTTATTTCCTTGAGCCTGCTCAATCGCTCCATCATTTTTGCAGCACCCCGTCTGGTCAACATAGTCTTTTCCGCACAGTAAGGTATTTCGCGAATAATTTAAGTTGCGCACTTGGTGAATGGTTGAGCACGCTACTTTCTGCAGCTTTTCGGTTGTTGAGCATGCTTTGTGACTAAACTTCGCCAGTGTGTTGTGGGGCCGAGAAGCGGAATGCCATACTTACTCCCAGCCTCGTAAAGATATTTTTAACCTAGGCATATAAGGTACCACCTCTGTTCATTTTTTTTTACACTGAAGGCTGGCTATAGGCAAAATGAATAACCATTCGCTTCGAGAAACGGTAACTGTCTCCATTGGCTGCGCCCTCAGTTACATCGTTCACTACGTCACACCCAAACACGCGTGTCATTCGGAGCAACGAATTTATTGTTCATGAGGGGTCATAACTTGCCTTGATTGGAATTTTGCTCCTCAGGAGTAAGGTTCCACACGCCTTTGGCCGTGCACTTTCCCCGGGTGGAGTGGCTCCCGAATACAGATGGCAGTTCGTTGAGTGTTTATTGAGTTCCAAAAATGGCCCATTGGAACATTATAGCGACAAGTGTACAATGGCAATCCTATGTTTTATTTGAAAATAAGCATTGCTCCGAGGCAGCAGTGCTATAGAGGGCATCCTAAGGAATCGGACTAATCCATGTTTCCGTTTGTGATTCAATGGCGACTCTACCATAAGGCATATGAAGTTGCATTCTAGTGGCGAGGCAGTCCTGCAAGCAAGAACAGATGACAATGCTTAAAATACTCTGTTTCGTATAAACAAGGAATGGACGGTAATTTTTTCACCGAAAAATTAGTCAAGTTTATGCATCGAAGTTTTCTCTAATGGCAAGTGTGTAATAATAAGTTTTCTGTAATGGCAAGCGGACGCACAGAATGAAAAAAAAAACGACGAAACATTTCTTTGTAGATGTGTGCTAGCGCACCACATTTCTCGGATTAAGATGAATACCAAACAGCCCAAATCACAGTTTTGCTGCGTGATTAGTATCAGCAATAAAATAGCCAGCATACCAATTGTCAACTAACTGTAAAGACTCATTTTCTAGCTTTTGTACTCTGATCTTGTAATTGCTACCAAACTAGTTTACACAAAAAATGTTGATGGCCAATTCACTCATTCGTTGATAAGCCTTGAAGATAATTTCATCTTATAACAACGGACAGTTATAACAGCCAACATAGATAATACTTATACAGTCAACACTTATAACAGCCAGCACATAGCATTTGGCTAACAGTACGGTAAGCCAATATTATGCATTGTACGTCCTAGGCGAGTAAACATGGCATACCTGAGAGCTATAGATGGTTTGGTGATCCATGCCTAATAAAAAACTGCGCCTTGTAATGATTTCGTGGTTTCGACTCACAAAACTTCAGGTAATATTGCGACCTTTACTGACTCTGGGTGTTTGTCGCACGGACTATCTTTGCTGTAAGCGCAGCAGGTAAGTAAAAAATATGTTGTTTGCTCAAGATTGACTGAATTCACTTAGACATTACTGTCGATATCATCCTGCTTTTCCTCACAAAGTAAATGGCAGAGGTTTTTTTTTTAGCAGAAATTCTTTCACAAGTTTTCTATTTTCAAGTACTGTGTGGTCTAAAATGGTAGTCAAGGTAGCATTTGGACCTAATCAAAATCCACGCCATCTTACTGGGCATCTAAGAACTTTCCAAACATCCGACGTTTTTAGTATTTCATCAAACCTTTGATTGAGATAAGGTCGGAGTAAAACATTTTTCAGTATAATAAATAGTTACACCATTAACAAGCGTTTTGTTTGGGTTCGAAAGTCGAGCGCTAACAGCGAATCCGTTCCTCCTGTGCGACCTCCACGTGCACAACCGGGACCTTGCGTCGTTAAGTACCTTGGTGCATTCTTTTCTGATGCTTTTGAATTATAGGATTTCATTATGTTAACAGTGAATCACAGAGCTATGGAAAGTGGAGCTTCGGGGAAGCTTAAAGCATACCACTCCAGTGATGCAAGCAGATGCATACCACCTCATATGGACATGTCAAGAGTTACAGCCGGGACGCTCCAGTCACCTCCTTCAGGCCGGCCTTCTCTATACAGCGACACAACCAGTTACAACCGCTGGATTAACATTTAACAAACATACTCACTAAAATATTCTGCCTTAAGGGCAAGTCTTTGTCGCAATAAAACAGCAGTATATACGAAGCTTTCAATGAGAAAATTTTCAAGCAGCTTCTCCTGATTTAACGTCGCCGTCACGATGACTTATTAAGGAGTGGAGCTGGTGGCAATGACATTTCTATTTTATTTGCTCTAGTTTGCTTTATAGTGGTTTTCCCACTATCCGCAGTGTTCGTACCCGCTGTACTTGCTATGGAGATCCTCATTTTCTCGGACTGCAGATGGATTGGGGGTTTGCCGATTTTTGTAGGACGTACCCAATAGAATGTTGAAGATTGGGCGAGTTGGTTCGTCGTACTTGAACTGGTATAGCGCTAGCATAGCGCTCTGTCCTCTTGTGTCGGTCTGCTCAGCCGTTTCTTCTTCCCCGTAATGCGCTATATCATATCAAGTACCCAATAGAAGCTGGGTTTTTATTCGCAGGGCTAGAACTTGACCTTAATCAGCTCCTTTGTTATTTAACCCAATAATAGGACCTATTCACAGTGAAACTGCTGTAGTTAGTCGTAAATTGTGTGGCTCCTTCTTGAGTCCTGGCACGACTAGTTCATTTCGGCCACCATTTTTATATGTTAACACAGGCAATAATGCTTATTGAGTCCATTAACGAGATTAACGCAAACTACACAACCATAGAACAGGGAGAACATGAAAAGGAGCCTGCGTTAATCTTATTTCATTTATTACTCGAACCATATTCATCTCTATGAAGAAGAAAAACTGATTCAGCAGGTGTCATTTGTCTTCGCGTATTTTCAGTATAGTGGCCTGACACAAACCAACACTGTTTATCTTGTTTCCTTTTTGTAGTCCCGCTATGTTTGGTATATTCCAGAAGCGCCAGCCATAACTGTCATAGTGAAGATCAGAACATTTCTAAAGAAACACTCACCGCAATTCTGTCCGCCAAATCAAGCAAGGCGGACTTGTGGTATGACGGCTGGAACAGCATGAGATTTTGAACGTCACGCATCCTGTTTGATTTGTATGGTTTATTGAACACAGAAGGTCGGTAGGCAGATTTTTTCGCTGATGTTCTGCTCCTATTTGAGCAATTTTAGAGAGCGTATTGGTGATCAACAATCTAAAAATTATCAATTTACAGAAAGAGGAACTAGCTCTGGCTAAGTTGAATAACATAGATAGTTATTACTATTATTTCATTACTGTTTCTAAGAACATCTCCTATGCAGCAGGGTGAAAATAAAACTATGCATTTTCCCGTGAAGCTTGAAAACATTTGTTTTTTTCATGGCCAACGAAAACACACGTACTGAAACAGAAATCTACTCGTCTGAAGGTACGTGAGCTGAATAATTTTCTTGTCTGAAGACATGCATATTTTTCAACAGAATTTAGTTGAATGTAATTTATTGAATTTAGTCAACTGCCTTCAAAAACGATTGGCGCATTTTTATTTGATCACAAGTAGAAAGCTATGGCATCTAGAAAATGGATTCAGTATGATATAATAAAGACGTTGCGTGCATTCACTTGCCTCGGTATAGAATAAAACGTCCAGACAGCTCTGTTAACTGTGCCATAGTGAAACATTTGTCGTATAAAACATCGTGTTTGTGCGGGAATAGTTTCTTATAACAAATATCTAATAAAAGTAAAAATATGAATGATGGGCGTAACGAAGACTTTCAATAGGCTAAAACAAAAACATTTGCCTGTAATTATTCAGTAATGAATAACTTATTACAAATGCAGCTGTGAGATTGAACAATTGCATTCCGCCACGTGGTGCATACATGCATCTATCGCGGCAATTAATTTTCTTATATAGTCCAGCTTTTTCTTAGTTCTGAAAATGGTTTCATCGTAGCATAATATTGAAACCACTCACCCCGATATTAATAGAGAACATCGTAGATTTCATGCATGTCATGAGGAGTTGTAACTGCACATGGAGATTGAAAAGCGGATTAAATTGACACATCAGAGCATTATAATCACGCCAACGGGCAAAATCGTTAGGTTGATGTCCAAGGTTACAATAACAGCCACAACGTACTGGCCACGTTACAAAATACCATCATTTTGCGAAGTAGGGAAGTACTATATATATGCTATGATTAGTCATATTGTAATGTAGCGAGGTAGCCAGTGCGCATCTGTCAGGAATTATGCGCACTTGCCTAGCCGCACACTATTTTGGTGCTGTGGATGATTACGAAGCGGTGTATCTGAACCCTAAGCATCATCAAGGAGCTTAAAACAACGTGCCTGGAACGCAATACGCGTTGTGTGACGCCGGGTGTTATTTTTCTCTTCTGTTATCCAATGTTACACATGTTAATGTAATTTCTCACCCGGTATTGCGTCCTTATACTTTTTTTTGCAAAGTTCCAGCCAGTGGCGCGGTCCTGACTATTCTAGTCAACACTGGCACGCCCTCGCACCAGGTGTGACCACATTACACTGTGATATTCAAAAATATAATTGATTTTCAGTCATGCTGCTCGTGGCACATGCCTCCTACCTCAATGTTTCGCGTGTTCGTGTAAGAAGTCGAACAAGGAAGGAGACTTACTTCTGGGCATACCCTCTCGAACAATCTCACCCCCACTGAGGTTATACTCAGGGGTCTAAAGCACTTTCTGCGTTGCTTGCACGCTTATTGAAATCATTTTTCTGCCAGCAAACCTAGTTGAGTAGGCTGAAAGCACTTACCGATTTAGGGCCTTGGCACATACTCTTGGCACTTGCAACGTTTTCATTTCCGTAATAGCAGCTCAGTACCTTTTTGTTGAAACCATCTCTCCTCATCTGTTAGGAAGATTACGGGAGAGAAAAATATTGATGACTCCATTAGGCAGACCTGACTACTAGCACGAACACCCCCGTATATGTGAATACATATGTTAATTTGGCAATTAACATACAGACAATAATACTGCTACTACTACTATGCTGATAATACTAGTACTGTTAGTAGTACTATTAGTAGTAGCAATAGTTGTACTAGTAGTGCTAGTGCTAGTTGTACTAGTACTACTGATACTAGTAGTACCCGTACTACTGCTACCACCAATCATAAAATTACGAATGACTTTCATCAGTACTATCAGTGTCAAATGAAACCCGACCAGCGGCAAGCCTTCGTGATGGTATTATGCGGGCCGTTCACTTATCACCATGGACAAGCACGCATATATGCGCAGAGCTGCCGAACAGGATGTGCGTACCTGCCAATGGTGATAACTGGACGGCGCGCACTACGCTATCGCAAAGGCTAGCCGCTGTTCGGGTTTCATTGGACGCTGATAGTACATCAATAAAGAGCCACTGTATATGAAATCTGCTCCCTTAAAGGCAGCCTTGGCAGTAGTCAGCAGTAGCAACGTCAATAGTGTGCAACAAACAGAAAATTCGTTAGTAAACGCATTAACCTTTTAAATGGCGTTAATGTTTATTTTCGTATATTTCATCAGCTTTAACATGTGCTTTTCTGTGACTATTATTATAAATATGTATTATTATAAATATGCATATATCAACCAACAAGAAGAGGCATGTGTAAAAACAAACAAAAACATTTACGCGAAATTTTTAAAAGAAGTCTGATCGCACGTCGAAACACGGAAGACATCGTTTTTGTATGTGCGAGTGCTTGCACTCCTTATAGTTAATAGCATCCACATCCAAGGAAACTGAACGTTTTCATATATTAAACGATTATGAACTCAGTTAAATTACGTAAAGGACAACAGTATTCCTGCGCCTTATTTTGTGCTTTTTATTTCCTAATTTTCACGCAAACACGGTGGAGACAGTACATAAAAATAATAACTTAACCATTCCACAGTGTGCCTAATCTTATGTTTGTTTAGATTTTGATTATAAGCTGAGCTTTGAAACCAAAGTCAGCTTCAGTTTTGATTTGAAGTTGGTTCTCGAACTTCGGGTTTCTAGTCTTGGCAAAATTGGTCGACCTGCAATCGTGTAAATATGATGTATAGTTCTCCATAAGGGACACTCGTTGCCCCATTCCAAGGCTAGTGGCTACCATTTGTCGCTCACAAATATTACGGAAGTGCAGTGGAGGTTCACGTTTCTGGCATGAAGGATTAGGTGCAGCACAGAAAGTTCTTTTTACAAGTGTGCTGTCACAAAAATATGCGTTATTTCATTTTCTTCCGTAAAAATATACAAGATG
The DNA here is from genome assembly GCF_043290135.1 of Rhipicephalus microplus. Taxonomy (NCBI): domain Eukaryota; kingdom Metazoa; phylum Arthropoda; class Arachnida; order Ixodida; family Ixodidae; genus Rhipicephalus; species Rhipicephalus microplus. The sequence goes on from NC_134707.1 coordinate 5,981,184, forward strand.
TGAGAACAGACATTTTTTAGTGCGAAAGCTGTTAGGATACTATAATAAAAGCTGCTTTTGGTGGCGTAGCTGTTTGCCCCTGCCACCGCTGGTGCCCGTAATTGCTACTGAGCAAAATAAAAAAAAATTACTATCCATGATTCGTTGGGATTTCAACCCGAGCTCTCGGCGTGACAGTCTAGTATTCTACTACAGTGTCACACCTGGGCTTGAATTTTATAGCGAAAAAAAAAACAGCGCGAAAGAGAAAGCACCAGATAAAGAAAAACACGAAACGACAGCGCTGACCTAAAAGAAGGTTTATTCATCAACACTGCGAAAGAAATACTTGATGCGCTATAAAATTAGAAGAAATTAGAGACATAGGGCCTTTGTTACGAGTCAACATTCTTTGTGCCTTCTATTTACTGGCGTTTCGTCTTTCGTGCTGTTTTATTTTCGCTATGTCGTACCGACATGCCGAAGCATCGCTTTTACTTACTTGAAACTTCTCTGCGAAGGGCCCTGCAGACTCCATGTCGGGAAATGAATGAATGAATGAATGAATGAATGAATGAATGAATGAATGAATGAATGAATGAAGCATTTACTGTAGAAAATGGTATGCTGGAATTAGTACAAGAGATCGTTGGGCGAGTCCCCTTTCTGGGGCTCCGTTGGAGTGGTCTGAAATCGGCGCCTGCTCCACGAGGCTCTCCTCATTCCTGGCAGCTGAGCTGGACACAGCCTTCTCCCCCCTCCCACGTCAGCAGCGTAATTTGCGTGGTGTTTTCACTATACAGGTCGGAGAAAAGTATGTGAAACTTGCCAGTGTGACTGTCACTGGAGTGGTATGGCGTAGTGGAAGCCTAAAATCATAACAGCTGTCGCGAAGTGCGAATAGCATATTGAGTAGTTCGTTTCAATCTTTCAGCTCATTACAAAAAGCTTAGCTCTAATAGGTGATTTCTTTGTGTGTTTAGAAGGATGTAATTAAATAAAATATATTACACTAACTTGTACATTATTAAAATTCTACTTTTTCATATCCCACGTTAGGAATATTAGCTATCAAGTCATGTTCTAAGTTGCATTTGCCACTCACGTGTCTTTGGCAACTGCTACAATCTGCACACCAATAGTTCATGGGAACACATCATTTCTTCGAATCACTACTAGGTGGAATATATAAGCCAATATTCTTATATGTTTTATACGTTCAACGCTTGCACTTACGACATTATGTTCATGATGTAGCATTTAGCACTATTGGTATATAATATTTGTCATTTCACAAAGTTTTTTGTGATCCCACCATGGTGATTTAGTGGGTAATGTACTCGGCCGCTGACCCGCAAGATTGAAACCCTGCAACAGCGGCTGCATATTCGATAGAGGGGAAAATGCTGTAGGCCCGTGGGCTCAGATTTGGGTGCTCGTTAAAAAACCCAAGGTGGTCAATATTTCCGGAGCCCTCCACTACGGCGTGTCTTATAATCATATGGTGGTTTTGGGACATTAAACCGCAAACATCACTCAAACAATTCATCAAAGTTGTTTCTGAAAAGCGGGAATTACATCATGTAACAGTTTTCTTACTTACTATTCTCTTGATGTTGGAAGGTAGTCCCTCTGCACTTGTAGTATTCAAGCAGGCTATTGCGGTTTCAGTCACTGTGAAAGAATAAAAATCACTCAATGATGATAAATTCCTGTGTATAGCACGAAAGCAGGCTAAATTGCTTGGCAGGAGCATTTGGTGTTGAAGTGGTTTCGTGTAGCAAAGAGCTACAAAGATTGTTCGAGTGACCCTTCAAAATACGAATGGGGTCCACAGCCACCAATGTCTTGCATTCAAAATTCAAATCTAATTTTATATACGAACAACAGAATACAGGAGACATTCCTATGAAAAGCGTCAGGAAAGTGGGACCAAGATAAAAAGGCAGGTAACACAAGGGGCAAATAACTAATGTGTCCATGTTGATTGCAACAGGTATTATATAAACAAAAATTATAAACGAAAAAGAAAAAAAAAGATGACACGCGGCATGCATATACTCTAATTACACGTGTTCAGTACTTATCACACATGCTAAAAATACTTGCACTTAATCACGTGCCACTTTTCTTGCTTTTTTCGTCTATATGTCGCGTGGTCATCTTTTGTTGCAAAAAAATTTGCACATAGGTCTTTTTCAGCACTTGTGATGAGTGCTTCTAACACTTTTCTGTGCTTTCGCGCTAGATTTACATCGTACAATGTGGAACAACGTTAAACTCACGAGCATACGACAGCACAGTACAATTTGCTCAAGTTTTCTGCACGCCGTGATTGCACCATTTTCAATTCTGCAGTCTACCAAAGCCTCCTTTTTTTGGATTACCATGTGACGCTGATTTTTTCCGACTGCCACGCGAAGCTCCTTTTCTCGGGGCTACCGCGTGAAGATCCTTTTCACGTACTTACGCGCAAAGCTTCTTTTTACGGTCTAACGGGTGACGCTCCTTCTTACAGACCAAAATGCGAAGCTCCTTCTTACGGTAAAAGCAAAAAAATCTCCTTCTTACAGACTATTGCGCCAGGCTTCTTCTTACGGACTGTTGGGCGTAGCTTCTTCTTACAGACTATCGCGCAAATTTTTTTCCTACAAGCTATCATGCAATACTTCTTTTATGATTTATAACGCAAAGCCTCTTACGGAGAATTTTGCGGAGCTTTATTTAAAACTATTGCACAAAGCTCCTTCTTACAAACTGAAACGCAAAGCTCCTTTTTGCGAACTTCCGAGTGAAGTTTCTTCTTACAGACTATCGCGCGAAGCTTCTTCTTATGGCCTATTGCGCAAAGCTCCTTCTTACGGACTATCGCGCAATGCTCTTCCTTACAGGCTACCACGCGAAACTCTTTCTTACCGACTATCGCGCGAAGCCTTTTTACAGACTATTTTGTGAAGATTTTTCTTACGGACTATTACGCGGAGCTTTTTCTTACAGACTATCGCGCGAAGCTCCTTCTTATAGAATGGAGCGCTAAGCTCCTTCTTACAGACTATCGTGCGAAGCTCCTTCTTATGGACTGGAGCATGATGCTCCTTTTTACAAACTCTCGAGCGAGGTTTTTTCTTACAGACTATCGTGCGAAGCTCGTTCTTACGTACTGAAGCGCGCGGCTACTTCATACGGACTATCGTGCGAAGCTCCTTCTTATGGACTGGAGCATGATGCTCCTTTTTACAAACTCTCGAGCGAGGTTTTTTCTTACAGACTATCGTGCGAAGCTCGTTCTTACGTACTGAAGCGCGCGGCTACTTCATACGGACTATCGTGCGAAGCTCCTTCTTATGGACTGGAGCATGATGCTCCTTTTTACAAACTCTCGAGCGAGGTTTTTTCTTACAGACTATCGTGCGAAGCTCGTTCTTACGTACTGAAGTGCGCGGCTACTTCATACGGACTATCGTGCGAAGCTCTTTCTTACGGACTGTAACTCCAAACTGTTTACGGACTGAAGCGCGAAGCTCCTTCTTACAGACTATCGTGCGAAGCTCCTTCTTATGGACTGGAGCATGATGCTCCTTTTTACAAACTCTCGAGCGAGGTTTTTTCTTACAGACTATCGTGCGAAGCTCGTTCTTACGTACTGAAGCGCGCGGCTACTTCATACGGACTATCGTGCGAAGCTCCTTCTTATGGACTGGAGCATGATGCTCCTTTTTACAAACTCTCGAGCGAGGTTTTTTCTTACAGACTATCGTGCGAAGCTCGTTCTTACGTACTGAAGTGCGCGGCTACTTCATACGGACTATCGTGCGAAGCTCTTTCTTACGGACTGTAACTCCAAACTGTTTACGGACTGAAGCGCTAAGCTCCTTCTTACAGACTATCGTGCGAAGCTCCTTCTTATGGACTGGAGCATGATGCTCCTTTTTACAAACTCTCGAGCGAGGTTTTTTCTTACAGACTATCGTGCGAAGCTCGTTCTTACGTACTGAAGTGCGCGGCTACTTCATACGGACTATCGTGCGAAGCTCTTTCTTACGGACTGTAACTCCAAACTGTTTACGGACTGAAGCGCGAAGCTCCTTCTTACAGACTATCGTGCGAAGCTCCTTCTTATGGACTGGAGCATGATGCTCCTTTTTACAAACTCTCGAGCGAGGTTTTTTCTTACAGACTATCGTGCGAAGCTCGTTCTTACGTACTGAAGCGCGCGGCTACTTCATACGGACTATCGTGCGAAGCTCCTTCTTATGGACTGGAGCATGATGCTCCTTTTTACAAACTCTCGAGCGAGGTTTTTTCTTACAGACTATCGTGCGAAGCTCGTTCTTACGTACTGAAGTGCGCGGCTACTTCATACGGACTATCGTGCGAAGCTCTTTCTTACGGACTGTAACTCCAAACTGTTTACGGACTGAAGCGCTAAGCTCCTTCTTACAGACTATCGTGCGAAGCTCCTTCTTATGGACTGGAGCATGATGCTCCTTTTTACAAACTCTCGAGCGAGGTTTTTTCTTACAGACTATCGTGCGAAGCTCGTTCTTACGTACTGAAGCGCGCGGCTACTTCATACGGACTATCGTGCGAAGCTCCTTCTTATGGACTGGAGCATGATGCTCCTTTTTACAAACTCTCGAGCGAGGTTTTTTCTTACAGACTATCGTGCGAAGCTCGTTCTTACGTACTGAAGCGCGCGGCTACTTCATACGGACTATCGTGCGAAGCTCCTTCTTATGGACTGGAGCATGATGCTCCTTTTTACAAACTCTCGAGCGAGGTTTTTTCTTACAGACTATCGTGCGAAGCTCGTTCTTACGTACTGAAGTGCGCGGCTACTTCATACGGACTATCGTGCGAAGCTCTTTCTTACGGACTGTAACTCCAAACTGTTTACGGACTGAAGCGCGAAGCTCCTTCTTACTGACAAACGTCGACGCTCCTTTTTACGAACTGCCGCACGAAGCTCCTTTTCTTTTCCGGCCTGGCGCGCCAAGCTCCTTTGTTTCAGTCTGGTGCGCCAAGCTCGTTTAATCAACGTCACAATTCCTTAGAGCAGCACGAATGTCGGTTTTTTGTGAGCTGCACATGAGGCACTAGTGAAGTGTGGCAGGGCCTCTTTAATAGACTGCTTCAACTTTGTTACATTCATGGTGTAAAGACAAAGTGAATGCTCAGCCCACGTGTCTCGGTCCACGTGATGCGCGAGTAGCCACGGGACTTCAGGCTGAGTCGGGCGGATGGCATACGCCGCTCACTTTTCACATTTAGTCAATCGAGCCACAAAGGTAAAGTCATCCTAGAGCTCACGCACGTGGAGGTGCATTGGCTGGCTTTTTGTGATTCCGGAACTTTTTTGTACGTTCTTTTCACAACTTGATTCTTTCAATGAGGCGTGTAAGTTTTAAAAAATGGCTTTTACAACGCTTCCAACCAGGCTTTCAGCGTCGGTTGCGGCATAGAAATGCAGCTTGTGGCGTTGACGTCAACGTTTACTCTGATAAGTTATCGAGTAAGAAGCGGGCCTTTTTGTCTTACAATCATCATCATCTGTCTTGCATTCTTTTCCCTTCATTATCGCCACACACCCGGCAGTTTCAGGTGACGAACGACATGTGTGTTATCGGCGTGGCTAATCTCTCTTCAAGGAAAGCGGCCAGCGCCGAGTTTTCTAGAAAGGCAGTGCAGGCAAGCGGGGTGATGGTTACTGTGGTGGGACAAAAATACACCCTTTTTAATCAATCATGTTTTTATAGTGTTCGGGAACTTCGGTGGCGCTACCAATACCACCAAGTGGAGGACTCTTGAGCTTCTCCTTTAAGAGCTGGTCACGATAGCACATTCGAGCCTGGTGTGCATCACCCGCTGAACTGCTAGCCGGCTTCGGTTCTCGGTGCATGCCTCAACCATGCCGTAAGAAGGCAAATCACTGTGCGTGTAATTTTTGCTGTTTCAAAGTGCAATTGAATGTCTATTTCAAGCACAGTCGTTAAGGACCCACTATGCCATAACTATTAGTTTTGCAAGTTAGCGAATGGCCCACTATGTGTCCGGCGACATGCCTACGGAGCTGTTGACTTTGTTGGTTATTCTTAACTTATCACTTAGTATGTATGAGTGCCTTGTAGAGGGTGGGCCTTCAAAATACCTGTACCCGTCTCAATTGACATTTCTGGACACCTGGCGCAATTCTACACTTCCGCCACGCAATATATGATGCGCTAAGGAAACTCCCTCAAGTACGTGGCATTTATGTTAACCTTTTTTTTTCCAAAGCAGTTTCAACCAGTATGATGGCTTCGTGGTAAACACTTTGCTTTCCACACAGGTGGCCTGGGTTATATCCTTACTCGGACCTAGAAATATTGATTTATTAGGTTATTAGGATCATCCTCAAGTTTTTCCTTACTTACAAGTTGATGACTTTTCGCTCTTAACCAGCGATGCGCACTCCGATGTCAACACCGGAATTTTCGCGGAACAAGCTCTTCAATGCTATCACGTTAGTGCGTTCAGACGTGGCCACTTGATTTCTCAATCTAGGCTCAATCTAGGGATCATTGGTTTCTTGCAATTTGAGTTTTGTCGGTGTCTTTTTATCCACCGCGTTTCATTCCATGCTCTTCAACAGATACTTAGGCATATCCAGCAAAATATTGACTCACATTTGCCACACTTTCGCTTGACGTATGACGTATTGTGTGCCAGGACTTCCGGAAGCAAGAGAATGGCTCCCAGGCAAGTTAGACTTAGCTTCATTACTGCGTCCACAATAAACAGATGGCATTAGCTCTTTGTGTATCCTTCCTCAGGCGAACAGATTGTGTCACAGTCAGCACCAACAACAGGAGCAGCATAGGCCCAATTTTTAATCACTGACCTCATGCACAGTGTTTAAGTCCACTTGCGTCTGATACTAGAAAAAACATATTTCACTCGTGTAGAATGGTGCCAATATTGTACTGTTACCTATGCAGCGATTCAGAATATTTCTCGAATATGCCAGGATGGGTAACTAACAAATCTTACTCAAATTTCTAATATAACAACTCTAGCAAAAAATTTTCAGTGCAAGTGTTGTGTATTTGTCTGAGACGTTCAAATATTTTGGCTATGCATATCTTAAAGTGTCGGTAATTAATGTTTATTGCTTAATTGACCTTCGCTTTAGTAAGTTTAAAATATCCAGCAGAAATGTTGCAACTTTTCTTTAGAAACGTCTCGTTATTTTTTCTGTGATAACATAGCAGTCCTGTATATTTTTCCCCCTTTTTATTTTGAAGCACAAAATAAAAAAAATTGCTTGCCGCAAGGTGTCCTAAAGACCCTCCATTGGATAACTGAATTTGAAGATTTCCAATAACATCTGCTTCGACCAGAAATGTTAAAGCCTAGCGACCTCTGGTGAATTGAACAGCCCTGTTTGCTCCACATAACTCGACAATAAAGATCGAAATATTAGATACTAAAGGCTTTGCGCTGCAGAAATGGGAAACAGGTTCTGCAGTTTGGATATTCTATTTTTAGCAGTAGACGTTCTTGAAAACGAAAAATGTAGTATACCACACCTTCTCGAAAGCAGCCCTTGGCCCCAGATGCAGCATAATATTGAGCAAGTGAGGGGCTAATTGAAACAATTCGAACTAGAACGCTTATGTGGCTCTGAGCTTGGCGAGGGTATGTATACTATTCTTTTTGTGGGACGGCCGGAAGTATAAAAAAACATTGCAAGACTCATAACGCGTTTCTTCAATTGATGAAGACAAAGGACGCTCAAAATAATAAGCATGCTCTCATTTTTTAATGTTGAAAAGGCTCTTTGAACAACCAATGTTAGTTTAATTTGTTCCACACAAAATAAACAAAAGTAAAGAAGATTCAGAAAATTTTCGTCAAAAGAAATACAGCTCACAGCAGGTGTTACTTCAGAGTGGGGGAAATTTATGACATCTCTTTTGTTCAAAATATGTTGTTTTATGAAGCGAAAGACAAAGAAAACACCCCGAAATGTTTTTTCACGGTACTGATACTTCCAAGATAACATCACTTGTTCAAATGCGATATCTTGATTACGTACACCCGCCACGGTTGCCTCTAAGTTATGGTGCTTGGTCATTGACCCGAATACTGGCCTGAGCATGCTTAGGGGCGAGCAGCAATACCTGCACTCTTTAATAACACGTGTAAATAAACGTGCCACGGTGTAATTTTCATTGAACAAAGTCTCGTTATGTAAAATTAAATTTGGGTAAACCTCCATCGTACAGTTGTTACAGTCTCGAAACAAAATCTTAGCCGCGGCGATCACATCTCGATGATGGCCCGTTTACGATGCGATGTCAGTGCGCGTTAAGAACACCTAATGTTCAATCTATCGGCGTCCCCAACTATAGCATGCTACCTATTTGTATTGTATTTTGAAACGTAAAACAACCTATATTAGCAGAATACTACTCTGATTACTGTTATTTATTCATATATTTAGCTATTCACTTTTTTATTCAATTTGTGGCGGATCTGCAGTTTCGATATTTGCCACAGTGAATGTAAAAAAGTTTGCAACTTTGGTGGAATGATTATATTAATTCCAGGGGCTGTGAAACGAATTTGAGCACAGTAGAATGTTAGAGGGGGTGAGTAAATGAAGAAATTTCCAGGCGAGAAATGAAATCACCTCCCGCAAGAGACTCGCAGCTAAGCTTCATTCAGAAGTGTATCAAAATACGTACACAACCGACAGGCACACGCAGGCGCAACGCACATCACATTATACAACGCCTATCAGGATCCCAGCAATATACATTCGTATCACAGCCAAGTTTCTAAGAACAATTTTTCGCCAGGTGCTCAGATTTGGGTGCACGGTAAAACTCAGGGTGATCGAAATTTCCAGGGCCCTCCACTATGGCGTCTCTCATATCCATATGGTGGTTTTAGGACGTTAAGCCCCACATATAAATCGATATCAACTGCGTATTTCAGCTGTGTCTATTCATCTGAGAAGCGCATATACTGTTCAGTCTAATTTCGCAGAATTTCGGCGACTCGATTATTGATGGTCGATCCAAATGCGGAAGACTTTCGAAGTTTGCGATCGCTCGCGTGTATGACTCCAGTACTTGACTCCGCCTTTGGAACAGGGCCTCCACGATCTGATCCATTGTAGGGAACGAAAGAAATCACTGGCCGGCAACGTCGCGACACAATGTCGGCATCTAAGTGGGATACATTACAGCATTTCTAAATGGCGAAGTTCCAGGCGTTGTCCGGATGCCATTCTTCGCAATCTCGGACACCGCATGTGTAAACCTCGCACATCAACTTCACCCAACAGCGGCGTCGCAAAGGCTGCCAGGCTTCAGATGCGGTCGAAAATTTGTAAAGGCAGCTCAGTCTCACATCTGAAGGCCCTTTCTGGCGAATTTCATGGCATCAAAAAGCAGAGAAAAAGACAAAATTTCGTCCCACCATGAAGCTCTTCTGTCGACCTTCTCTTCTTCATTTGAATACACTGACTCTATCCACCTGATAATAATTTAGTCACCCTTCCTCTTGTTTTTTTATCGTTGATGTATTCGTCCTAATACTGCCCTATATAATTCAATCATTGTGAACCCAAACCAAGTAATCCACCTTCGCGCTATTCTTTTGCACCGTTTTTCAACGGATGCGGTCGTATGACCTTACGTCAGGTTACGTCACAAGTTTAGGCTATTCGTGACGTCGTGATGTCGTCATATTGTGACATTGTCAGCTCGTCATTTTTCGTTCACTCCTCCCCGACGCCACGGGCGCCGACTGTCTATTTTCGCACTTCCGGAGGCATTTGAGGCTTTCGCCTTAATAAAGCTGATGTATGACTTGTTTTTTTTTTTTGTGCGACTAAGCGCAGCTGCTCTGAATCTCAAATCGACAGACAGCCATTCAGTACCGGCACCGTAAGTATCGCTCTCGCAAGCTCATGAATATTGCTGAGCTAATGAGCGCAGCACCGAAATAATGACAGATTTACGTCTCATCGTACGGGCGACAATCGAACGCATCAAATCCAACTTCCGTCCTCTTGGCGTTTAAGAGGCAGGATGTTAATAATCGGACACGGTATCTCAAGCTGAAAGACACGGCGCCCGTGGTGCAGAAAACCACTAGAATGTTTGCTTTGCTCCTCCTGCTTCGAAGTGCTTTTTGCACGGCTATAGTTTACCCAGAACAAATGAGTGACCTTCAACGTTACCAAGATAGCGCAAGGGTTAGTGCATGTCTGCTCGCAATGAACAACCGTCGGTCTCCGTAATTTTCGTACACGTTCGATGCCCAGTTCACAGTGTTTTTCTGTTGTTACTAACTTCTTGTTATGAAGTGTATGCGAGTTCTGGAACCTGTTGCACAAACCATAACACAGTGCAATCTTCTTTTTGAAATTGAAATGGTGAATAGAAAAGGTTGGTGCCTTTATGGGGGCACCGGTTACTCTTTCTCGTTTAGAAGACATCGCATCGAATAAAAGGAGTAATAGGGACACAAAATGTTATAATGTCGAACACAAGATGTGTGTCTAACAAACAGAAAATACCGCAGCCGAAGTATCATAAACTTCATCTTCTCTGCACCAAGTCCTTTAAAATAGAATGAAACAAGGAACACACACAAAAAAATTGAACTTGATAGTTGGATGGAAACCCGTCTTGTGAGCAACAGACATAAAGACAATGAAAACAGGACGCTGGCTACAATAAAATCAAAGCTTTCATTTGCTTTTATCGTGGTCAGCGTCTTGTTATAATTGCCTTCAGAGAAATAAGTTGAAATGACCGTAGAGCGGCTGTTTTATATGACGTTGAAACATTGAAATAGTGAAATGTTGAAAGATTTGGAAAAAGTCTTTCTTCGAGCAGCTGAAAAAACTTACCTCCATTAAAACTACGACTTCTTAAACGCAGCTGTGAGCGTGTCGTGAAAAAAAAAACAATTGGAATACGCCTGAGCTCCGCCTTTAAGATGGTGGTCGGTACTTTATTCAAATCGTCTCATACGTACGCAGTTGAGAAACATTTCAACGGGAAGTAAGTTTTAAAAATGTAATAGTTAAATGATTATTGGGAAAACCTCGCAAAGGTAGAAGGATCCTTTGTTTTTTTTTTTTTGCTGAACAAGCTTTTTTTCTTGCTCACAAGGGCACAGATATTCATGCTTGCTCAAGCCTCGTTTTTTTTTCTTCTTTATCTTCTGCAGTGTTACCCGGATGTTGGAGAATGCTATCTCATGTTCAGGAACTACTTCGGCGGAGTAGAAGAATGTGTGAAGTTTTGAACATTCGGAATCGATTCGTTCGAAAACTACACCGCTAATGTGGAGTTTGTCATCGGCCATGAAGGCTTGATGTAAGATCACTGTCATCTCCAGCAGGGAATGCCGTATTATAGGTCATCAGGAAGAAATCACTTCTTTCAAATACATTTGAATATTTTAGATATAAGATGTTGAATTTTTGGCAGCTTTCTTGCTTTGCTTTATGCACACCTGCTACTTCATTCACTTGCTAATAGGAATAGCGCTCTCAAGCTGAAGATCAGGTCTATTAACAAAAATGTATGTATGTATGTATGTATGTATGTATGTATGTATGTATGTATGTATGTATGTATGTATGTATGTATGTATGTATGTATGAATGTATGTATGTATGTATGAATGTATGTATGTATGTATGTATGTATGTATGTATGTATGTATGTATGAATGAATGGAGTGAATGTATGTATGTATGTATGTATGTATGTATGTATGTATGTATGTATGTATGTATGTATGTATGTATGTATGTATGTATGTATGTATGTATGTATGAATGAATGGAGTGAATGAATGAATGTTTGTATGTATGTATGTATGTATGTATGTATGTATGTATGTATGTATGTATGTATGTATGTATGTATGTATGTATGTATGTATGTATGTATGTATGTATGTATGTATGTATGTATGTATGTATGTATGTATGTATGTATGTATGTATGTATGTATGTATGTATGTATGTATGTGGACTGCAGTGCTTTTCTGTGCTTACAGTATTGTCACATTTCTTATGCCATTCACTGCCATATTCCATACCATCCCAGCCACAGTAATACATCATTAGTATCTTTAGCATAATATTTGTTCACTGACATGTTGATGATAACGCATGACATCAGAATAACGGGGATACACTAATCAGCAAGGAAATATATACTTTTCTTTTTCTTCGATGCATTTCAGACGTGGCAGTTCAGCATGACGCCTTCTGATTGCTATACGGCTAGAGACACAGTCACATATGTGCGTTACGACAGTAAGTATGAGGAGATGATTCGCAGGAACTTTTTTGTGCGTTTGTGTTTAAAGTAGTGTTTTTCTTCTTTCATAATATCAGCTACCCTCAAGGTAATGTTGGGATGTGGAAATCTGGTAAGCTAAGGCAATGTTATTAGGCTGCTTATTTGCTGATTTATTCATGTTTATTCCACAATTCGCATATACTGCAGTCACAACACAGTATTAGCTTCCCGCCAAGTGCGCTTCCAAGATATCATGACGTTTACCCGGCCACTCGGGATGGTGGCCCTATTGGTGAAGCACAAGCGACAACTTTCGACATTTCGGCGACGCACGAGTGGTCAGTTTGGAAGGCTTGGTGCCTGACGCCATCACAACTAGCCAGACTGCTGTGTAAAGTCACCAAAATTCGTACTGTAGCCGGATGCGCTTGACGTCAAGCTATAGTGTCAATGTTGGTACGTGCGCCACGGGCAAATTGACTTCAATATCAAAATAAAATATCTTACCAGCATTTGCTGATCCTCAATCTTGCTCAGAGCCGCCTCAGTATACAAAAAAAATTGTACGTGGGTGTAAACACACCTCCCAAAAACTTTGTGTGTACTCTTTTAAGGAGTGTGTAGAGCTGCCTTTTTTGGGGCATTAACTGTGGCAGCTGTAGACATCTACACTGAACAGTGGTTAATGCTGATGCTGATGCTGATGACTTCAGATGGATGGCGCTCACCCACAGAGGTGGATGGGCCAAGAACTGGGCGGCAGGATACTTAAATGAAACTAAAATGAAATTAAAGCCAATCTGAAAAATTAGTTTAGAGATAATACTACCAATAAACAAAAATGTTTGCTGAGCAAGCGGTCAAACCATCTCTTGTTTTCGACAGACATTGCTACGAATTATAAACTAAAGATCTGAAAAGGTAAGGGTTCACTAGCATGGAAATCTTTTAGTTGCATTGATGTAATCAAACACAGTGGAGCCTATATCCCTGTGGCAGTAACCAAATGAAGTGCCGCCAAGTGATAAAAGTACTGGTAGATTTACAATGAGCCACACGATTGAGTGTACAGCTAGGTACTCATCTGCTTGGCCGTAGTTGGTCCGAAATGCATTCGTTGGCTCTTTCAGATATCACTACCTCGGGCGACTTTCATGTTCTGTACACTGACTGCAGGTCTTGTTCAATCCTCCGTCATCCTTATGCTGCAGATGGTGAGCGAGCTCCTCAGTTGTTTTATGCAATATAGCGTTCATGGAATAGGGATATTCGAACGTTTCATACCATAAGTACTTTCCACTCTTTCCACTCTTTTCTCTACCTCTTTCGATCTCGCCCTTCCCGTTCCCACCTGTAGGATAGCCAACCGGCCTTCCTGGACTGGTTAAAATCCCTGCCTCTCTTTCTTTACAATTTCTCCGTCCCCTATAATTTTTTACTCTATATGTGGTGCAGTAAAAAATTATATCTTGTGGAAATTTCCAGATATTTATTACTACAGGTGGCAGACATAGATTTGCCCAGCCCTCTAACTCTCGATGTAAGGCGCACAGATCAGATAACTACACTCACCCACTGTAGAAGAACAGCTAGCCAGCATCGCTAGATGACGCTACACTCCACGACATACTGCTAAAGCCGTCCGCTGCAGCGGACCAGTTGTGGCTCTCGGCTGCTGATTGGAAAGTCGCGGGTTCGATGCAGTTCGTGGCAGTCGCATTTTGACCAAGGTGGAGCTAGGGGCAAGTTTACTGAATGTAGTCAGGAGGCGTTGAAGAATACCAGATAGTTCAAATTTTCCGGAGTCCCTTCACTATGACGCCACTCCTAATCATACAGTGGTTTCGGGACGTGAAATACGATACATTAAACTGATGTTGTCTAGGCCCACAGATTGCTACTTTGTCAAAAACTGCAAATGTCGTACACATTTTATCGCCAACCACTACACAGCGTTATTAGTTAATTGTTGGGGTTTAACGTCCAAGAACCACCATACGAATATGAAAGATGTTGTAGTGGACGTCTCCGGAAATTTGAAAGATCAGGAGTCGAGTCCTGGCTGCCTCGACCGGGATTCAATACTGCGACCTACGGGTCAGCAGCTGAGTGCCTTAGCCACTAGACAACCGTGGTGGGTAACCTCTACACAATATTAAGTGCTGTGTTTTAATCTCTGTTGTACTTGTCGCGGTCAAATTTTTCATCGCTATGATTGACCATCAGCAGTCGTCAGTGCATCAGAAAAGACAGTCTAGGACGCTAAACTGATGTCTCATCACGCTTGAACTGCGACCCGAATATGTTCCTCGTTACACAAAGTGAAGTTTAAAATGCAACAAAATGGTGCAGTGGAAACGCAAAAACATCGCCCTTGTCCGCTGTTTGTGAAACACAGGACTAACCTTTGCTCAACTATCTGAGCACAGCTGCATAATATTGTGCTCACCAATTTACATCTATGGACTGCTTAGCAGTCCACTTGCTAGATCAGTTTTCATCTAGGCAACAGCAAGGGTTTCATCATTATTACGTAACCTATTATTCTAAGTTTTCATGTAAACACATACATTTCATTGACTTGCACTTGTTTCGGCTAAACATAGCGTCTAAAATCATTACTGATAGCGAGAAATCTGTACGTTACTCACTTCCCAAAAATGCGAAATTGAGGGAGCGAGACATAAGCTAGTTTCTGTTGTACCAGTCTCGTTCGTCTAATAGTCAAGCTTACCGAATACTTCGATTACGCAGGCTACGGATGCAGCTACTGGCGTCGCATAGACACTCTCTACGAGGCTAACGACTGCTGTGAGTTCATCTACGCCCAAAACGGCGGCACGTCACCGAAGTACTACTTCTACGACAACCGCTGTCCATTGTAGGCGAAGAGAGACACCGGCTCCTTTGGGTTTTTTTATACTACCGCTAAGAAAGCACCATAGAGGAGATGCATTAAAGACTGAGGGTCATGTCATAATCTGACAAGTTATTTGGCTCTTCATGCCAACCTCGTCCTTGACAATACCTTGGAGTGGCGTGCCTTCTAGGCCTACCACAAAAACCAGTATTTTCTTGCTCAGCGTCTTGAATCACACGCAATTTCCGTGTTATTGAGCCAAGAGCTTAAGATGCGTCTTTAGGCTTGAATATTCATTGGCATCCCTCGTCTGCGTCCTCCCCCCAGTGGCGCTAAACGAGTGATACAAAAAGGTCGTCATCACGTCATGATGAAACAATACGACGTCACTACGATGTTACAGATTGTCAAAAGTTGTGACGTCACCATGACGTCACATTGTATCATTTCACGCTGAAAGGCTGGCTGAGTACGGATGCTTTGGGAAACCATGTTACTTGCAGAAATCTTTTTGTAGGTTGGCGAGAAGGTTCATTGCATTATTCATTGTTACTGCGTATGCTACCTCCTGGCACTCCTGCGCTTGAGTGTGTGCGTGATTCTTTTTCTTTCTTTAACGATTCGTCTGTTATTTTGTCCCTGCTTTTTTATACCCTTCCCCGGTGAAGGGTAGCAAACCAAAAATTTTGCCCCGTCGCGGTGGTCTTGTGGCGAAGGCACGCGGCTGCTGACCCGCAGGTCATGGGATCGAAATCCGGATGTGGCGGCTGCATTTCCTATGGAGGCGGAAATGTTGTAGGCCCGTGTGCTCAGATTTGGGTACACGTTAAAGAACCCCAGGTGGTCGAAATTTCCGGAGCCCTCCTCTACGGCGTCTCTCATAATGATTTGGTGGTTTTGGGAGGTTAAACTCCAGGTATCAATCAATAAATCAATCAATAATCAATCAATCAATCAATCAACAAGCAGACTATATCTGAACGAAGCTAAATAGAAAAGCTTGAAAGTTGCACAAGCATCGGATATTTAACGGCAGGGACATGGTTATGCAGTTCATATTGCAGGAAGTTGTGTGTGTGTGTGTATTTTTACATAACATGGCTTTAAGAGTGAACATTGCCGCCCCGCCGTGGTGGTCTAATGGCTAAAGTACTCGGCTGGTGACCCGCAGGTCGCGGGATCGAAATCCGGATGTGGCGGCTGCATTTCCGATGGAGGCGGAAATGTTGTAGGCCCGTGTGCTCCGATTTGGATACACGTTAAAGAACCCAAGGTGGTCGAAATTTCTGAAACCCTCCATTACGGCATCTCTCATAATGATATCGTGATTTTTGGAACGTTAAACCCCACAAATCAAGAATGAACGTTGAGTTACGAGACTACGTGAATTGACTTCACGTTGAGTGCCTTCGTGAGGTGTTTTTGAAAGCTCAGTAATAAAATGTGGTTATTTTACGTGCCGAACACTCACTGAGCTCATGACAGATGTCGTAGTGAGAGGCTTAGGAAATTTCGATCTCCTGAAATTATCAAACAAGCCCTCGTATCTATGTACATAAGTGTTCTCCTCATGGGTTCGTTGAATAATGACTGCTGCGATCGGGAATCAAACTCGCGCCTTTCGAGTCAACATCCGGAAAACACAACCAGTGCGCCACCGTGACGACTGCGTGTTTTTAGTGTTTTGTACTTTCATTACTGCAATATCCTACGTTTCATGGAAAAAAATCAGTAGGTAAAGGTGACAGCATCGGCTAAATGACAAATAATAAAGCAAGACTATTTATGATAAGTTGAGGACGCAGGCCGAAGGTGTTCATACAAAATGCGGAGAATGTAGAGCTTAAACCATCATTTGTTTTCAATGTATGGAGGCACGGGGGGAGGGGGGGAGTAAAATGGGAGTGACAGCAAGCTCCCCCAAGTTTTCTGCTTGCCACTGTTCGCTCTCCCCTCCAAGAGCAAACATACATTGAGAACACTGCGCAGAAATTTCTAGACTCCCGGTGGTTCTACTCCCGAAGAAACTTACCTACCGTAGGTAATCTCCCCCCCCCCCCTCCCCATTCACCACTCACCCAGTAAAAAAAAAATGGCAGAGGTGCTCCTGGACAATCACAGTTACACGTAGAAGTGTGGCAGCTTGGGCTAGTTGGTATGGCATGACGATAGTGATAGCGCGAGAACAGAACGACGACACAGAGACAAGAAGGACAAGAAAGACACAGTTACACGGATACATTTCCGAAGAATGTGTGCTACTTTAGTCACAGTAATTCGTGATAACATTTTCGTGCACTAAATTTTGTCAACTGAATATTAGTTTCACGTCTTGAAGTACTTTTGTGAGGGAACTCTGTCCGGCTCACGTGGTCCGTAAAGGTGTATTACTCTGCTCGAAAACACGGCCAGAAACAAATAGCAACGATGTAACGAGAGGTTGCTATGAGATAGAAGACGGAGTAATATTTTCCGGACATGCAAAAAAAAATTATATATGCATGCTGGAGCTCTCGGACTGTGGGCCACTTGGCCCTGACATTTTTTTGGGAACAGTTGCTGATATCATCAGGGCACATTACCATACCCCAAAGTATCAATGTATAACTATCGAAAGTGATTTCGATATTGTCAATATTTAAGTCACTATCGAACTATCAATAGTAAAAAAGAACTACTAATTGTGCTACCAATTGAAGATTTGATAGAATCATAAAGTTAAAAAGCAACCATGCGAAATAATTGTGCCTTAAACTCGGTTCTCCGAGTGCATGGTATAAATTGAAGCCGGAAGAGGAGGCTAAAGGATTAGAAAATTTACACGCTGGTGTTTTTTTTCTTTTTCACCAGAATGGTTGGCTGACACATGTTGCTGGGAAGACCAATTTGTGGGGTAGAATACTAACTTATAGATGCGCTATTACCGACTAAATTTGAGTAAGTGAGGAATATTCATGATCGGCATTATGACCGGGTTGTCACTTTCATCCGCCGCGGGATTGAAAGCCTAAACCGAAACAGCTCCCGTTAGCTCGCATATTTTTCCACCACATCTATGCATCTTTTGCAATACTATGCAATTTATGCTTCGAGAAAGTGATATGGCGACGCGGAATCCAGCTGTTCTTCTTAGTTGGCACCTCCAGTGTGCTTCTTAGTAGTCTAACTCTTTAGATCTTCACTTTGAACCCTGCCTTCGCATACCTTTTTGGCACGCGTTGACGCGAATCAACTCTGCATATTGATAATAAGACCTTTTATTCGATTGTTTTTTTTATCTTGCATAGTTTTTTTTGCTTTTCCTTCTGGTGGCTACACCTGTATAATTGGTCTTTCCCTCTATTAATTTTTCAGTCGAAAGTTGCTCTTGTCCTTCGCTCGTCTTACGTGCGTGTCTTTTGTGCTTACAAAAGTCACGCTTCTTAGTTGATTCTTGGCGGTCTGCATGTGCGTCCCGGAGAACACGACAGGTCATCATATATTTGGTACCTGGTAAAGAGAGAGAGAAATGCGGTTGAGTGAGAAAGAGGTTAATTACTATACAAATATCTGTTTTTAATAGCACTAACAGTTGGATCAGTTGGTGTTGTTTCATAGTTATGAACGGCACACAAAAAACACACGGGGCACAGATGAAGAAAAACCACACAGACATTGTACCACTATCTTAGATTGTAAGGAAGATGAGCTGGAAAGAAGAGCTAAGAGAAGGGTAGGCGAGCAAGAAAGAGAAACACAAATGAGTAAATGTGTGTGACGGCACTATACGATACGTCAGTTACACCACTCTCACATAAAAAAGTTTGATTAAAACCTATATAGACATCAGGTTGGGCGAAACTTTAGGTCTTGATTATTTGACGGTCTGTTCCGTGAGGCGTGCTAACACGGTCACTATCGACAGCCTGTGCGCGCTGTAGCGAGGGTACCGGCAAACGGGCTCGATAGCTTACTCGCTACCTCGGGAATAATTACATCAACGTCATCTTGACTACGGTCGTAAAAGAGGGCATGTCTCTCGCATGTTTTTTCAAAGTAACACAGTCCTGTGCTTAGCTTGTATCAGCGCGGTACGTATAAAAGGAAACACGACACAGACGTATACAGAAATGCATGAATTTCTTTACGTCGTGTAAAGAAAGGTATTTAAAGTAATACCTCTATTTGTGTTCGTGTCCTGTTTCCCATTTATATGTACTGTGCGAATACAAGCTAAGTTATTGATGACCAACTCGCCAGAGCTACAACACTTCTGAGCCACTCCTGTCCTTGCCACGGCCTCATTATCCCACGAACTTCGTAATTGTGTATGTCCTTCTAACTTCCTTCCTTACCTTCACTGAAGTCCAGTGGTTATCTTTACTTTTGGCTACAATTAAGACGCCCGGTCTATACCCACTTCTCTTTCTTTATTTTGACCACGTCCTAAAACCCGTTTGTTCCCTAGCCCGGCTCTTTTCTTATCTATCGACGTTGCACCTATAAATCTCATTTTCACGGCTCACTGTCTCGTCCTAAAACTTTAGCCTTTACGTAGATCGCCATGATTCTGCACCAATAGGTAAAAACCACTTAGATGTATCTACTGAACAATTTTTTCTTGAGCAACACGGGTAAGGTGCCGAACACCCGAATGTTCACAGATTACAGGCAGTATAATGATCTGGTACCTCGGAGAGGTCCCACAGTTCTCAGCGTAAATGAATTGGCAGCAATCATCCGGCTTCTTCAGGGCAGCGACGTGGCGCCAGTAGGAGCAACCAAGACCTGCATCATGAAATTGAATGTTTTATGACGCCAGTGCTGCCTGGACTATAAGACGTTCACACCGACCAACTTGCGTCGCATTTTACAACTACCCTCTTTTTTTTTTTGCGCAGTCATAGAGATATTTCATTTAGTGTCTCGTTTCACTTTCTTGAACTCAGCGCTGGCGACCGTATATAACAAATGTTCCTGTCTTGACTAAATGCTTTATACATGACTTATGCAATAATAATCAGCGTAGCAGGGTCGAGAATTTGTGGCAATCTCGCATTTTGTCGCGCCTGGGAACGACATAATGTTGATATATGTAGTAATGGTTCATCATAACAGAAGAAAAGGTGTCTGAAGACGCACATAGAAGAAGAAAACAAGATAGCACTAAGATTGTTATAAACAGAACTGGCGCACTGAGGGCCTTTCAGTTACCAAATACTAAGATATGAGCCGATGTGCTAGGGTCGAATGAGAAGGTAGAAGATAAAATGTTTACAGGTATTCGCTTTCTTAAATACACCGATGATTTTACAGACTTACTTACTCGTGATGTATGTAATGTTCAATTTAGCCGTGGTCATTTTTCAACTTGGGACAGATGCGCTGCAAGGTCAACCGCATATTGATGGAGCACAAGAAGTCATTAATCGGAGGCCCACCATTTCATAGTTTCGTTGAATTCTCGAGAATGTTGATATACTCTAAGAGTGAGTGAATGTCCCACGTTATTCAGGCACGACAATGAATAAACACATTTAATCATTAATGCCCTGGCATATCAGAAGTGCGTGCGTGAACCAGCCTTCGTGCTAGACGGAATGAAATGCTTAAACAGTTCTCTCCCGCGTAGAACCTCACATGTGCTCGATGGACAAGTTGTAAAACTGCACATGCGCATGCGCAGATAAGACTTTTCTTTTTTTGACATAGGGCGGCGTCCTGCCCTCCTGTGCAATACTATCGAGAAGAAGCGAATGAGTCACTCGCAAGTTGCGTCAGGGGGCGCACCCTTGCCCCAGCGTTGGCTGTGCGGCGTGCTGACGAAAAGCCTGGAAACTTCGATATGCCAGGCCGAACGTATATAAACAAGCAGTGGAGGCAGTCGCAACAGATGAAGGGGAGGTTTTCCGCCAGCAGGCGAAGGCTTGTCCTAAAGGGACGAAGCAGGGGATGAAGTATGTGTTTTCCGCCAGTGGGCGAAAACGTGTCCTGAAGTAGCAGCGCGGGAGTGGCCGATGTGTTGCCGGTGAATAAGTTTGTTATTGAAGTGCGGTCAGTTCACGACGCGAGTGTTTCCTGGAAGAGAAACCTCGGCTGCAGCGGGACGACAACAGGCGCTCGACTTTGAATGAATGTGTTTCCTGGAAGAGAAGCATTCAATCTTTGTTCCAAGAACTTTAAACTGATTTCGTTCGATGAACATTCTAGTCCATAAGTGTGCTAGGGTAGCTAATGCATTAGACCGCATTGTAGCGCGTCCTGTTGTTTGTGCCCGTTGTTTTGCATGTGTTGCAGTCTCTTGTGTGTGGTGTCGTATTGTATTTGATAACTGCCGAGTGTGCACGTCTGTGTGTTCTTTGTTCTCTCTTATTTGAGTATATATTTTTGCTTTGTTATCAACTCTCGGCACCGCCTTGTTCTTTGAACGACAAGCGCACTATAACAGGACCACGACTAATTTGTCCGCGCTTTCGTGGTGCGTTTTGGGGGGCCGTTACATCAGCCTTTGAAATCAGCCTGGTGACTGCCTCCTTATAAACGGGACTGGTGACACCTACCATTGTCAACGTACGGATGACGGATGATTAAGCAGTTGAAGGGCTCCCAGAAGATAAGGTGAGCCTCGATGCTATAGTTAGCTGAAAAAGAAGCGTGCAGATAACGATATAGCCTTATCAAGTGAGCACAAAACATACACTTTAATGATGCACATGCAGCTGCAACCACAGATGAACGAAGTAGCAGAATAATCAGGCAATATTCCAGATAAAGAGCTGTTTTGTTCGCGCAAAAGTCTTAGTAAATGGTCTATAGTTGTGCGCTAAAACTCAGAAACATTATATGAATAAGTATGCTTTTTTTTCTCACTTACTTGTAGTAAATATAAGTTTTGAAAAATCCAATGAATAGCTCTTTCAGTTATTACGTTCACCTTGTTACGAAAGCTATAAGTTAAAAATTTGCAGCATAATGCAGGTAGTTAGAGTCATCGCAATACATTTACTTTTTCGGGTAAATGAAGGCAAGCGATGCTTGACACGTTCGTGCCTAACTTACTGATTTTCTTTGTTTGCGCCCACGCTCCTGTACACGCTATATTGAGGACAGCGTTTTGCGGGTGGGGAATTTCATAGCGAGCTTCGCCGGTTTCAGTTATCCCAAGCTTCGCTTGAAAAGAGACATTTTTCACGAATAGGGGAGTGTTGGTGGTGACATGACAGTATTCAACACCTTCGCAATGTATGCTTTGAGATTGTATCATCCATATCATGTACAGCACACATTAATAACAAAATTATCAAGCCTGTTGTCATGCGTGCTCTGGTACGCATGATTACCAAACGTGCTACCGGTAGTTTCCATGGTTGCTGTGCATAAACAGGCTACAGTTTCCCATTGTCCTTGTGAAGTGCTTATTTGCCAAGGAGAACATTGAGGGTGTGTCTGCGCTACTGGAAACATCACGGCACTGCATTATGAGCGGCTGAAATCAGCGGACTTGAAGCCGAAAGCACATGAGATCATCGCAAGAATGAAAATGAGCATTCGAAATAGCCAATCGCGCATACAAATATCGAAATTTACTACGAGTAAAGCAAACTCGTGAAGCTTTAGTGTGGTGTGAGACTTTGAGAGGAAGCTTAGAAGTAGTTCGAAAGTCTACAGCAGTGGCAATACATGCTTTGGCATGAACTTTGCAAAGTGTTTTGAAGGTAGACGTAGGGTGCATTGGAGCTCATACCTGGGTAGAAATTGCGTTTGACGTTTTAGTAATTGTACTTCTTAGATTTTTACATGTGCCTTTGTGTTAAGACGAGCTATATGTAGTGCATTGCACTTTTTTCGAGAAAGTAGTGACTAACACTTAAAGAAAAACTAAATTTGTGAACGTACAACAGCCAGATTTGTGATACTTTTTTAAGTTTGTAGCTATATGAACATTGGCCCTTATGAATGTTTTTCCATAATAACAAAACACAAATGCACCTAGGGTACTGATTGTAGTATGAGTTATACAAGTTTCCCTAATTACCACTCGTGATAATTTTTGTTTGCTAATTCCTGTACGTTCACGAGAAAAAGGTACAAGGGTCTCCAGAAATTTTGACTTTGTGAAAAATGCGGAATTTACGTCTGGTAGACTCGCATTTCTTGTCTACGTGTTTAAGGAGTACCCCAAATCATTTTCTAAAGCAATGAGTGCCGAAGAGTGATAAATTTCTGAAATGTGGAACTTTTTATAAAAGTGATTGAATAATCGTGAAATGGAGTTCTTTGAACGAATAAGTCTCACTGCGGCTTAAAAACATGTATTTCTTCAACTTCTTCCAGACTTGGTGAATGTTCTCACTTAGCAGATTGTTTGAAACCAGGAAATCACGCATTATTACGTGCTTCTAGCGGCAAATAGTAAAACTTGGTTGCAATACGCACGTAATGTGATTAATAAGTGAGTAATTTTCGCACTTACAATGACAGAAGTCTATGCGAATGAGATTTTTTGCTTGGTAGCCTTCTGATGAGCCGATAGTTAAACGTGCGCTCCTAAATAGAAATGAGAACACAATGTTTTCAATAATAATAATAATAATAATAATAATAATAATAATAATAATAATAATAATAATAATAATAATAATAATAATAATAATAATAATAATAACTGTAAATTCTTGTGTTTAACCTGTAAAGTCATCATGAATAGACGCGTGTGGTAGCGAACAGCGCCTAGAATTTTGAAAACACGGGGATCCTGAACGTGCACAATAATACACCGTCATGCACGGACGTTTCGCCCGTGCATTATTATGGCTAAGCGCAGAAAAAAAAAAATACGACCTCCACGGCCGTTATCGAGCCCTTGACATTGAAGTCAACTAAACCCCTGCGACGGCCAACACAGGACTTTTGAGGTTGTCCGACAGAGGTTAGCGTATATATATATATATATATATATATATATATATATATATATATATATATATATATATATATATATATATATATATATATATATATATATATATATATATATATATATATATATATATATATATATATATATATATACACACACACACAGAAGCGCCCGCTGTTAAAGTGAACACCTGCATGTGCAGTGCATGTTTGGACTTTTCTTTCTTATATAAGCATAGCTGCTTTGATTCGTATAAGACTACTGATGGTTCAGAGTTCTGACTCCCCTTGACCAACTGGTGACGTGCCTGAAGAAGGTTTCCTTGTCCGCTCGCTGTTAGAGGGCCAGCAATATTGAAGGTGCTCATTCGAGTGTTTCCTTTAACAGTGAACCATGCTATACATGTGTGTGTGTGTTGGGGGGGGGGGGGGGTATGTATAGGCGCTATAAAGAGTTGGCCCCGTTTCTTTCATGTTTCACTGCAAATGTCGAAAGACGATAGTCGTTCGTCTGAAGAGAGTAAATAAAACGTTTATTTGATGTGCAGTGGGAGGTAATCGCTGAAAGGGATTCTGGAAATGCTGCGTCAGACATGAGCGCCATCTGGCCGTAATCTTGGAAAACTAAAGGATGTCCTCCGATATAGCAAGCGTGCGGCACGTGCGCGCGATCTCGGAGGTTATCGTTTGCAGAATGTGAGGTAAAGGGTAGGTGCCACCAACATCTAGTCTTATCGAAGCAGCAGGAAACACCCGCCTTTTCGTGCACAGAGTTTTATTATCAGCGCAGCGTAATGAACGCTAAGCTCCTTAGATTTAGTTATGAAGGCCTTTTGTAGTATAAAGAAACACGCCACATATGTGGACGTGTTGCGGTTGTGCATCAGATACGTGCGATATTCCCATTTTAATCGACAGTACGTGCAAGTATTAACGCCATAGCCAGATCAATATTGGTGGGCGCTGTGGATGTGGTTGGACTTCACCCGATTCGGGTGACACACAGTCAAGTCGACCGAGATACCAAACTTTTTGCGTCGAAGAATCCCAAGAAAGACTATCGCTTTTACTAGCACGTATGAGAAATTCCTTATGAACAACGTCGGGGGTTTTAAATGCGAATGCATTTGATAGTCGGGCTATGTCAGGCGTCCGTCTAGATCTGTCCACCGCTCTCTCCTATAGCAACAGCTGTGGGGGCGCGCGCCTCTAGCAACCGGAGCCCCCATCATGTCACACTTCGGCGTCGCCAGATGTCAGCAACAACTGCGGGCGTGCGCTCATCCTTGCCTTTAGCAACCGCAACTCCCCCCCCCCCCCCCCTCCTTGACTTGAACGTGACTTGACACCGCCTCAATGCAGTGCAAAAAAAAAAAAACGCCACGTGCGGTGAACGGTGCTATTGGCTGCACGTTCTAGGGAACGCTGGGTTTTCACGTGCGAAGCGCCGCCATGGACGCTACGCAATACATTCTAATTTCCTCACGATTCTGGAAAACTCTCTGGAGCAATGGGAGGCACTCCTCGCTAGCCCGGATCCGGAGGTGCAACTAGCACTCCTGGACCACGTCCGGCAGGCGGCGCATGCCAGTTGAGACTTGGAAATGGGACCCCACCCATCTAGCTCCTAAACCCCTTCTTTTTCAACCCAATAAAGTTATTTCTCTCTCCCTCTCTTCGGGGAGGTGGGGACATTTTTTTCAACCAGGTTCACTCATAGTTGAAAAGAAAACTTGGAAAACGCCTTGCTTGTATCGCCTTCCCAATCGATAGTCGTGCTTCGCTTCCCAGTGGATTCCTAAACCACGTCTCAAAGAGAGCCAGAGTGTTGACGTCCTCCCGCTCCTATATCTATACACATGCGGCGCAACGAAACATTTTCCTGCTGTGCATGCACTCTAAAAATAACAGAGTAAAATTAGGGTCTTTTTCTCCCATCATAATCCGGCTTGTATGCGCTTCTTTTCTTGAAAACTCGGCGCTGGAGACTTTCCTATCAAGAATGTTATATCTTCGATTGGCCGATATATTAGTCCACCATCAACCGATGAGGTTGTGTTAGGTCTTTGGCCTGATGCCAGCAGCGCACATGTGGTTACACGAGCCGTCATCGCTTTTTTAAAAGCCACTGGACTGGATGCACGTCTGTAGAGTTACCCAGCCTAATAAGAACATTTCATCTCTCTACCTTACCATCGTCATCCATCACTCTTTCACTGACCAGTCACCCTTCCCCAGTGTAGAGTAGCAGGCCAGAGCAAACTATAGCTCAGGCTGATCTCTCTACCTTTCTGTAAATAAATTCTCTCTCTCTCTCTCTCTCTCTTTCTATGTTATGTCATGCGGGGGCTTAATTCTCGTGGTGTCCGATTCGTGGACATGTCCCATTCAGCGGAGTGCATTCAGCTACACACTAGAAATGGCGAGTCTGGACTCCATGGCACTCTTCACCACATCGTCGCACCGAACCATCCAGCACATGTCCAGTGCAAAATGTAACTAAGTGGACGGAATGTACAGTAAGAAGAATCTTAAACAAACTTGACAAGTCTGAACGTGCGTATGAACGTGTTGAGATGTTTGAAGAGTGATGCAGGGAAGGGATACCAACCTTCCAGGTTCATCAGGCGGGCAGTGGCGGTAAACCTAATTGAAGGGCTAACGTGATCAGAGTTCATGCACGACCTTAAAGATGTGCGTCCAAAAGCAGATCTCTCGGAGTAGCATTCATTGTGGCAAAACGCATTCCGTCTTTTTCATTTCTGTCAAGAGTCCTGAAAGCAGCGTGGCGTCAAACGTACGTTGTGGAAGACAGACCGGAGACAAACGGCGCGCTGCTCGTCAGCAACAGCCAATTAGTGAGAATCAAATAAGACATGTTCACGAAGTCGACATTGCAAAATAAGGCGCATGTCATTCGGGATTGTAATGTGCCGAGCGCGACGATAAATCAAGGAAAGGAACGCAGATGAATGACGATTGTTGTTCTGGGACACAAAGACGCCATTTTACCCGATATTTTGTTAGTGTGATAGTGGGGCTTGCCCGATGCCTTTGGCGCGTACCCACTTTAGAGGTTTTCGCGTAAAACCACATAAACTACGACGAGATACCCCGTTAAAAGCACGGACGACTTGCCGCAGGGCTTCCTTACACTTTCGTTCCGTCCTGGTACGTAATCACGATTGGAGTGTTGTGCGCTGTGTTCCTTCCATATCTCTGATATTTGATGCCTCTCACTTCTGCACCGAATAATAAGTCTTCGTAATAATTTCTCTGCACCAAGATCCACTCGCCGATGGCGGGAAATCCCTGCGAAAAAAATACACGGTCACGTTCAAAGGATTACACTCCTGCGTCAATATTCTAACATCTAATATTGGCGCATCTAGCATTGACAGAGCTGTGCCATAAGGATAAAAATGTGCTGTTTCTTTATTGCCAGCATGTTTATGTGTTCGTGATGGTGATCTCATAAGTTTCACAAACCTGTAGCCATACCTCTCAGTCGGCAAATCGGACTTCTTTTTTTGTTCAATTTAGTTTACACATGTTAGGTCGGCGTGGAGTTGGAGTGGCACTCTTTTGGAACCAAGGCATTGATTGACTTCACAATACCATATAGCTTACCTGACGTCCCTAACGTCGAATTTTCTTAGTGTATTACAAAACTGTATGGTTTCACTTTGACTATAGAAACTGCTTTTTTACCTGGATAATATGGTATTCTCTCATCCCGATTACATAAACAAATAGACACTAAGCTATTCTAAAAGGGTCATTGTTGGTTATTTTAGCACACCTGGTACAGATTGGCCTACGCTATTCTGTGAATGAACGTCACAAAGTGCTTTGTGATTACTTGATAAGTGTGATCATTTTTATCTAACGCAAATTGTCACTTTTGTAATGCGCTAAACTCACTTATAAATCTTCTTTTTTATGAAAAAGCAACTAAAACAACATGGTAGCGATAGAAGCACTGCTTAAGGTTTGTTGGATGTCAAGGGTGTCACGGTAAATTTGAATTTAGTAGCAGTATCTATGCATACTTTTGATCAGACCGGATTCAATCTTGATTGTGTGTTATGACAACTTTGTAACTGAATTGTCTGCATTATCATTTCACCAGCTCTTAAACTGTGCTATTCATTCCTCTGTTTGTGAATCCATGAGCCCTTTTTGGGTAGTTGTTATTCAGTGGATTGCTGATTACATTACTAAATGCGTAAAGCGCAATTCCAAACACCCGTCTAGCACTTTATCAGCCGTATCCGTCGTAACAACAGTACTGACAATTCTGTGAAGTCTCCATCATCACTCACCTGCGATGTCAAAAGCGACAATTTTTTTATTATTGCACAACCACTTCGCTGATCATGACATGAATGACAGAATATTCCGTCGCGTACGCCATCAGATCATTTGCTCTGGACATGTTTGGCGCCATGGGCCACGGTATACAGGTATGCACCACAGGAAATTGACAGTTTATATTTATGCCCAGGAACGGCGAGAACAGCCACTGGTCATTTAAATGCGACAGCATTGAGAACTGATATCAGCAGCGCTGAGTCGACGAATGCAAACAATAAGTATCGAAGTCTCAGCGCCAATCAAAGCCGAGCATTGTGCGCGGCTACCAAATTCTCTACTACAAAATCATGCGACGTCTCGAAACTGCTTTTGGAAGAGACCGTGTGCCGGTGTAATGTTGGTGACAACATAGGCGTACTCAGGGTTCCCCTTCAGGCGGGACGAAGTCAATATAAGGGGCTGGTTTTGGCCCTCACCTTCGAGTTGCAGTGCCCCCTCTATATTTGTCTATGTAGAGGGCTAACTTTGCGCCCCCCCCCCTTTCTTAGGTGACCAGGAGGGGAGGAGGTGCCCCCCTCCCACTCCATGTGCGCACGCCTATGGTGACGCGTCAATTGCACCGCTGAATGTCCATTTTACAAGCATTACATATTTATGAATATTATAATTCATGAATATTGTTCTGATTTGTTGTATTCATATGTATTTTTTGAATTGCTATGTAACTACTGCATGTATTTCTTGTGTTTCATTGCACTTGTATAAAATATTGTCCCTGTAGCTCAGCTAACTACTACTGTTAAAAACGGACCCCTGCAACTGCCTTTCAATGAACTCTGGGGTCCTACCTGTATATTAATAACCAATAGTTCTACGTATTTTACATGCAAAGAACTTATTGATTGATTGATTGATTGATTGATTGATTGATTGATTGATTGATTGATTGATTGATTGATTATATTCTTCTATGACGCAGGCGCACGTCGGGTTAACGTGAGTTGTATACCATCCACTGAAGGTGGTGTACGTAGCACTAGCCAGGGCTATCATTCTTCCACGCACAAGCGCTAAATTTCGGCTTACCGTTTCTGGTGTTAGTAATGCCCACGTCGCTGTGGGCATCATTACGCAAATGTGACCTGGTTACATCACAAATACGCGCTGTTCAGCATTAGTCTGTGCTTGCAACGCACGTCTTTATGACCATTTCGTCATTTCGTAATGTTTCACTCAATAAAATAACTGCACCACAGTCAATTTCCTTACGCATGCCTCGCATAATATAGATTCGCATGGTACGTGAGATATGCCGACTTTGTTTTCAGTCTGTTGAAGCAACAACTATTTCTTTAGTAGAGAAATGTGCTAAGATTACATGTACAAGCGTTCTTCAGTTCCAGGCGTTTTTTAATACCAGACACCATGGCTACTGCATACATCTTGTTTTGTTTCGTAGCAAGATATATGAGCAAGTGAAGATGTACGCGTTCATGAAAATATAAATACCAAGCTAAATGGAAATATTTCCACTCACGTAAACATTCACACAAGAGGTTCACACGAATAGCGACCACTATAACTGTTTTGTGTGTTCTTCGCCAGTCCTTATCTGTTGCTCCGTACTTACATTTATTAAGTGCTGAAATCATTTGAATGTTCTCATATTTTCAGCTCGCGGAGAGTGGTAATGTTACCATCGCCGAAGCGTTTCATGACTGTTTCTGAATGTGGACTTACCACACTTTACAGTGTGGTATGTCCACAATCTCTGTAAGTTTCTAAACCATGATGTTCTGATTTCGTAAACATTTCCTCGTGGTGTATTCTGCCAAACGCCTTAGCAAAATCATTATTTAAGACCTAGTCCATGCATTCGCGGAGGGGGTTGGAACGAGGGGTAGACATGGAGAGCTGAACTGTTAGATCCTGTAAGACTGAATCATCGTACTAGTATGCGCATCAGTGACGGCTAAGGAGACAGTGATATAGGGCAAAACTGTTTTTCGATTGGTTTAGTACAAACAGCTGAAAACATTGTGCATGCCACGTGAAATGCACACATGCCTTACCCAGCCAAAGTCTTGATACTTCTGCAGGTGCGGTTGTATCTCCGGGTAAACAACAACGCTTGGACACACCTGCGAGGCTTGAAGAGCGAGTACAAAGACGCACGGGAGTAACATCTTTCACTCGACTGGTTCGCTTTCCACGCGCCTTGACGCGATTGAGCGAGAGTGCCAGCTGGAGAGTGTAGATGCAGAGGAAATCTCGTGCAAAATTTTTTTCATGGCCCGTTTATTCGGTCGAATCTGTCGGCTTGTCGACGAACGACATCCGCTTGCAATAGCGCACGGAAATGGACACTTAGAGCAGGTCATTATAAGCATGCGTCTCTCTGAGTCTGTGAATGATTTTATAATCATTCTTCTGCACGAATGTTCTTGTATACGAGCAGAAGTTACTTTCGCCATCATTCTAGACACTCTTAACCACGTCCAGCTCATCAAAGTGCTAGATATAGCCAGGAAACGCGACATATCTCACTGGTTTCTTGAATATAGCCAGCACTTAGGCTGGACCTGATGAACGGTGCAGCTTTTTTTTTTTTTGCATCGCCTTGATTTCCGGGCACTGTGGCTACATTTCGTTGTGCGTGAAGTGCAAAAAAAAAACGTGTGTGCTTAAATTTATATTCGTGTTAACGAACCCCGGGTGCTCGAAATTCATCCGGTGTTCCCCAGTACTATGTGCTTCAAAGTCCTACAAGGTGCTTGCATATGAAATCCCAGCACACTATATACCTTATGTATATCTTATACACTTTCGAGATTCCTGGACCTTATGGAGTACTACCAGATTTTACAGTGGTGAACATACCTAGCTCTTCGAAAAATCGCAAATTGATTCCAGCATGGTTTTCGCGCCGATACTTTGTCGCGTTTTGGTTCTCAATAAATGGAATGGTTTAGATATATGCTGGACGTTATTATCTGAAAAATCTCTTCACGTCGCGTCTCTCGTGAACATAGGCTGCTACGCCGACATTCAGGATCATTAGAGCGGATATCCCGTTGAAGCAGAAACGGCCATTTAGGGCTACTAGTAACAATAAAAACAAGGGCGAACAACCTCGTAACATTGTGAACTTGTTTATTTGTACAGATGAGGCACCTAGACAACTTCCTTCCTCAACGTGCTTAAAATAAGACCGGACCACAAGGTTATATAGTAACTATTTTCTACGTTGCCACATGGCACTAAGCTGTATAGGAGCGCGAGGAAAAGACGTTTGTGTGACGTGCTGCTTTTCTATGCATCTATCAATTGTCTCTCTCGATTGCCAGTGATTCTTCCTACCCGGAACTGAGGAGCAGCCTCCAGAACTACCAGGATAACAGTCGGGTAAAGTACTTTTACACTTCCGCATTTTTTCAAAGAAAGTATGCATTTTTTTAACGAAAGTTTACACATTAAAAGAAAAAGGATCCTTGGGTGCCGACCTATATTAGGCTATTGTAGATAGGCATGACTCTCCAACGTGCACTACTGCGGCAGTGATATCCACCGTTGTACTCCCGTGCAACAGTTCAATGTACGATGAAAGGGCCTACAGTTTGGTGCAGATAATTTTTGCTACAACGTTACTTCAAGGCACTCAATATTCTATTTCAACAAAAATTACGAGATAATTGTTGAATCTATGTGTGTCATAGTAACTCGTCCTAATTAGGTTGCAATTAAATATCTCTTTATCATGAAGCCATTAATGCTTAATTTTGGCATAAATAGAATTTAATCTCGGGCTAGAAATATAGTGCAAATTTATTTTTAGTTATGCCAATTGTGAGCAAGAAAAATTTCTGCTTTTCAGATTGCTTGCAAGAAGCGGCACACCACAAGAATCGTCAAACGTAGTAGTGCCTCCAGAAAAGTCATCATATGTATCAGTACACTACAAAATGAGAATAAATGAAGACAAATTGTTCATGCAAAAGGTTTAATTCACCTAATGTACGATATATCTTGCTCTTTCTTAGCCTCAACTTGCTGCAAATAACGAAAACGAGTGGTGTACACAAGTATGTACATAGCGTCTGAAAGGGTTAATTAGTTTTTCGTTACGCAACTATCACCTGCTGTACGTGGCAACCTAAGAGCCACAGGTCGTCTTCGTCTATGCCCAGCGATCATAGGATGCTGTAGTTACGAACGGCCAATTAAACTACGTCGCCTGCATGACGTCAACTGATTTCGCGTGTCCAATATGGGTGCACTTACAGTACAGACCTATCTGGGGGTGTCTCACTTTATATCGTACAGAAAAACTCCTGGTAACCGTCATAGTGTGATAATATTATCATAAATGATAGTCATTGTGGCATAGTGTCATAATATTGGTAGATGCTAAACATATAATTTTATTTAGGAACAAGGAGTTTTAGATTTCCATTAAGCCCGGTGTTCATATGCACAAAGAAAAAGAGCTTAAGTCAGGGCATCAGCAGAAGCCTGGGAACACTAAGCGGAGGATGGTCGGGCGAGTACGGCTTCCCCGAAATATGTTCAGGGGTGCGTTCGCATGCGTGCGTGTATATATGTACGCTGAAATTCAAAAGTGCCGGGGAAGCTGTCGAGTCCCCAGCCTCCCTCTCCGCTGGATGCGCCAGCTAGTAATGTCTTACCCAATGCTACCTGCTGTAATGAGTTACCTGTCACGAGAGTAATGAGTTAATGGATCTAAAACATAACCTGCTGCCATATTAACGAGTAATCGGACCTCGCGGATGTGTTCTCGCATGACGCACAGACGGACGTGTACAGTGGTGAGAAAACCAATTGCGATGGTGAATTGAAGTTGGGTCACGTGTGAATGTTCAACGAAAAATTCAGTAAATTTTCATTTCCCGAGAATCGCTAATGTTCTTTCAATCGTTCGCAGTGCTATTCTGACATCGGAGAGTGGGTCCTCATGTACAGAAATTATTATTATGACAATAATTTCGGTGGAACTGAAAAGTGTGTAAAGTACAGCAGATACGGAACCTACAAAAATTTCAGCACGGAGTGCATCATTCCATTCGGAAACAAGTGGTCAAAGTGAGTGCTTTGGCAGTACGAACTCTTTTTGTGTGTTTCACAAGTGTACCGCACATATTGTGAGAGATGAGAAGTTCTTCAACGTGAGGTGCCGCCACAGCCATGCATCGCTTCGACAAGCGGTTTTATCTTCTCGAAGGCAGTAACAGCCTGCTTTGGTGCCTGTACGTACAGACACTAAAAGACGCTTTTGTCACATACTGGCACATGCTAAAGCAGCCACCTGCCGCCATTAAAGAGAAGAGACCACTAGTTGCCGCGTTCGTTGTAGCGTTGCATCGCCGCGTTCATGAGCATTTCGTCGCTTCAAGCAAATACCTTCTTCAGAACTTATCAGCCTCTTATTTTCATTGCTTGCACTAAAAATCTAGGTTTATGTTTTGTAATTATGAGTTGTTATTTATTTCATTAGTGTTAAGCGGCCTGTATAAGAAAATAATATGACAAATAATGTTTCCGTCTGAGATCTGGCCTCGCGAAAACAAAGATACGTGGCATCAAAGGCACCATAATGGTCTTCTCAGGACATATATGTGAATGTGATGAACAAGTGTCATGAGGTGCTTGAGTGATATGAGCATATTAGAACCTAACTGACACTGCAGATCTGTATTTCTTAGATAACATAGCAGCTCCTGATTATACATAAGTAATTCTAAATCAAGTGTACCTGGTCTCCGATCGTGCTACAAAAATCTTGCTGGTATATGTGAATGTGACAAAATATAAGCATTGTGTACAAACAAAACAAGTAAGTAAGTCTGAGCGTTTATACAGTGCTAGTTAGCGCAGAATGAAACAAGGGATGATCGGTCAAGATGACCACATATCCGGGAAGGCAGTTCCAGTCTACTGACGTTCTGGGAATAAATGAATCTCTGCATGTTTTGGTTAGACATGACATAACGCCAACCTTATTAGGATGATCAATTTTATATAATACGTAAGAAGGCTGAAAAATAAGTGCCTCGCGAAGAGTTGGAATATTATGATGAATGTTATGAAACTGACAGAGGCGGAAAAGCATACGACGAGAGGCAAGAGACGGCTGTTCGAGTGAATTTTTTTATGGCAGAAATGCTAGAGTGACGACTTCAGCCGTGAAGAATGAAATGAACAGAATTGTTTCGGATTAGTTCAAGAGCATTGATTAAATAATTTGAAATCGAATCCCATGTACATATAGCCCCACAAAGAAAAGTTTTAAGTGTATTGGAATAATTGTGATACAAATAAATGGGAATAAAGTAAAATGGCAAAAACACAACATCCCACTGATAGGGGCCAAACTTACGACGTTCAGTTAAGCTGTTCGCAGTTTAAACGTTTGCCTCTCAGCTGGTCATTGCTCGGGAAGAAAAAATGACAATGCGAGGGCGTAAGGTATTGACGGGGGTGGCTTCAAATGATTTCTTTATTGCCTTACCATGTCGGAAATCGGTTTTTTCTTCTTACTCCTCCTCAGTGATGTTTCATAGTTATTTCATGGCGTTGGATATTTTCATTTTTAACTTGCTTACTGTGTTTTTCTGAGCATCATATTGTTGCAACGTTTTCAAAGAGATTGAAGCTTGTTAACAAAAAAAATAACCTTCATATTAGATGAAGTGATTGTATATGAAAGTAACGTGATGTGCATTTTGTCATACCATTCCCAATATTGCGAATTATGAACACTCGGTAAATCATTAAGAGAATGTCTCCCGTACTTATACATGTTTTAGAAGAGGCAGAATAACGCTAAGCTCATCACCATGCTACACTGCTAAGAACAAGAAGACGTTTGTCCCCTCCGGTGGTAAGCTATATTTGGTTTCTTCTGCTCCTTCCTTGTCCTCCAAGAAAAAATGTATTACATACAAGAAGAGGTAAAAACTGTGACAGGCTGATTTGTGAACTACATTCTTCTTAAAGTTTACCGGCAAGCGTGTCTAAGTGGCTCGATTATCTTTCTGTTCCATTACGTAATAATAAACTTTGCAAAATCAATATTTTATGCTCCATTGAAGTTATCGGAAAATTTCGGTATGACCCACAGGTGGTGGGATTGAATTCCGGCTGCGGTTGCATTTTAGAGATGATGACGAAAATTATATAGGCCTGTATGCTCACATTTAGCTGCGCGTTAAGGAACCCCAAGTGGTCGAAATTTCCGGAGCCTTCCACTACGGCGTCTCTCATAATCATATGTTGGTTTTCGGATGTTACATCTCACATATCAATCAATATCAAGAGTCCAGTAGTTCAATAGGTTGCTGCAGAACACACTTGTTGCATTCCAGAGAAATATAGAGATTAGATTGTAATTATTCAGTCCTACTTGCAACACAGTAACACCCAGCATTGCGTGAGGAAGAGAGGTTTGAGGGGAACGAAAGAGGAAAAAACACAAATAAAACGCAAATCACTTGTGTGCAATATAGCTAGCAGTTATTACGATCACGTTTTCTATGAAACTCAGCCACTGCACCATCAATATTTGGAGATCGCCCACTTTTCTACCATCTTGCGGTACAATTTTGTACTTGCAGGTTTTCTCTCTTGAAAAATATTAGCCCCAAAACAGCAACAAAAGTTTATGCATCGCATATTCTCTGTAAAAAAAAAAAACGTTAACAGCTGCAGCTTTTTGGCAAGAAGAGGTGATGAATGGATTTCCGGAAATTAGGGAATTGTCGTTTAAATATGGCAGATGGTTTTGAATGCTTTGAGAACGCACCACAGTTATTTGCTTCAGCAAAACAACCGGAAAACTGTCACATATAATATCTGCATGTGCTACGATAGCACAAGTCAAAACGTACCTGCCTATGTATGATCGTTCGATAATTTGTTTCACCGACTGTGGCGCATTCAAGCTGCGCTCTATTCACCCTCGGTGCTTTACAAGATGCACGTGGCTGAAAAGTCTGTAGGGGTCTGCATATGCCTGATGATCGGATTTGGTCCGTTGACCTTCGCGAATGGTCTTTTTTATCCGGAGTTAAGGAGTGACTTACAAGAATACCAAGATGCGAGCAAGGTACGCCTTCTAAACGCTTGTGTGCTTGTAAGCGTAGAGGTTAAAAACCGGCCGCAGTCGGCGTAAATCTTTTAGTTATTATGAAGTGAATGACGTATATACCTCAATTAGTATAGAGTACTCTGGCAGTAGTGCAAAAAGACAAAAGAGTGCAGTCGGTTGGTAACTCGAGCTAGTTCACCTAGCCTGAGTTAGCAAAACGTGCGTAGTACAATAAAGCCTGATATGTCATTGCTGCTGCCCCAGCTCTAGCTAATGGCAATATAGAACTATGAAACAAATCGGGAAGGTCGCACTTTGCGGTATACCTTGATGGATGGAAGCTTTGAATGCAACTAAGTGAATCTGAATGACGCTTTAGACCGCAAGCAAAAACATCTCCTCGTCTCATTTCCCGAATGCTTTATTCAAGTTCCTAAAATGCCGCCTTGGAGTAATTCGAAAGAAGCATGTCTGATTTGGGGCCATTGTTGTTTATCTTCGGCAATTAACAACATGCGTCTTGAAGGACCCACGTTTCATAGCACCTATAGTCGCTTAAGACGTTAGGAAAAGAAAACGAAAACTCAAGGTCCACACCAAGCCGTCGTGGTCCAACTCAAAGATAATTCGCAGCAATGTTTCTTTGCAACCGTATTTGTTCGTTTACGTGACGTCATCTGCCTCTAGAGTGTTCAAGGTGACGCTTCCTTATATATGTCAGTGTCAATAATTTTTGAAGAAAGCTGAAATTCCTTGGCAAATTAATGTGAGCCAGAGATTACAACACCAATGCTGTACCAAGCGTAATGTTTTATCTTGCATTAGGCGCGCAAACGTACTCCTGATTCGAACGGAAAACACCTAGCACGAATCTCTTGCGTAATTGAACGGCAGGCGTGCTGCAGTTCCGATGGAGTAGCTTGTATTCTGAGTGCCGAGCATCTCGGGGGCCCGGGCTGTCACATGCGGTCATTGTATGCTGTCGTAACATAGCGTAATGCAGGCAAAGACATGATCATCATATTGAGTGCATGCTCGTCCCGAGGAGAAGCCCTGTTCCTGGCATTCTTTGAGCTTCTTGGTGATGAGAAGTGTAGAGCACCTTAGGCACCCAGGCTGTCGTTCATCGGTCGGCGTAACGTTTAAAAAAAACGATCAAGTGAGAAATAGAAACAGTGGGGAAAAAAAGAAAAAAATTAGATGAAAAATACAAGTAAGTAGAAATAAAGAAAAAAAAGACCCCAAAACAGGGAAGACAAAAAATAGAGAGAGCAGGAAATAAAAACGGAAAGAAAAGCAAGAAGGCTGCCCAGCTCAGCGCTGAATTCAGGATTAAAACCTCTAGCATGAAGCTGCCTTTATGGTTTTTTTTTATATTGTGACTCCTTATGACAAAGCATGCAATTACTTCTGTAGGATCATGCGTCGCTGTCTTGCTTTTACATATTTCCTGTGAAACAGGGATCCGCTGTCTTTATCGACCCTCTGTCTCACGAGTTTCTTATTCTTCCTATAGTGCTACCCGAACGTTGGAGAATGGTACCTTATGTACAGGAACTACGAAGTCGATGCCATCATTGGTGGAACAGCCAAATGCGTCAAGTACAGCATACACGGATCGTACGAAAACTTCAGCACCTCTGCCATGTTTACTTTTGGCAGAGATGGATATACGTGAGATCATTTACAACTCTTCTATCACGTGTGACGCATGCAGAGCCACCGTAATGCAATTTAGCACCACGAAGCAATTGATGGTACCGTGTTTTAAGATGCGTTCTTCCCGCTACTGTCGAGAAATGCATGAAATAATACCTCTTTTTTCGTGCAGCATCCAAAATCAAACTTCCTTCCCCACATACCTACTGTCGTCACCTGTCTAAATACATTTACCCAGACGAACACAAGCTGTCTGTTGCATAACTAAGTGTTCGTGATCAGTGTACTCTTTTTTCTTTCAGTGTATGTGCATCAGTGTATGTATCTCTATATTTGTTGCTGTTCTACATCTCCACCCCTTGTTTAACAATCGACCCTCACTGGATTTTTCAGGAATATAAGTGGGGTGAAGGAAAGTGAACTGCGGCGACAGAAAGTACCATCGCAGCATTTTTGCCCCGTATGTCAGGATCAAGAGCATCGGAGTGGTTAGCAGAAAATTCAACCGAATTCCAGCAGAGCACGGTACCTTGAAAGGGATTGGCATATAAAT
Source organism: Rhipicephalus microplus (assembly GCF_043290135.1). Taxonomy (NCBI): domain Eukaryota; kingdom Metazoa; phylum Arthropoda; class Arachnida; order Ixodida; family Ixodidae; genus Rhipicephalus; species Rhipicephalus microplus. The sequence continues at coordinate 6,019,875 of NC_134707.1, forward strand.
TTGTTAAAAACTTCGTGTCATATGGACACAAAAGCGCTAAGAGGCATCCCCAACCATTTTCTTTTGTTAAAATTTTTTTATTCAGCAAATAAATATCTAAGGAAGATATATGACCCAGTGTCATTGTTAGTATAGACGCTGTGGTGCACCATCAGTCGTAATGCTCAATTGCTGACAGGCAAGACGTCAGCCCTGTCAGGGTGGTGGAGGTCGCATTTCAAAGGGGGTGAAACGCTGTAGGCCCGTGTACTATGTGATGTCCCTGCACGTTAAGGAACCCAAGGGAGTTAGTTATCCGGAGTCCTCCACTATGGTGTACCTCATAACCGCAGACGAGTGAGAAAGAGAAAGAATATAACGAAGGTGAAGAGGTTGACTAGTCTTAGTTCAGTTTGCTACCTTACACGTGGGGAGAGAAAAATAAGGCAGTAAAAAAGAGAAAGAGTGAAAAGGAGATGGATATTGCACACCACACACACACTTCACACACTGTACAGGGTTTCACAAGTGGTGGCTCAGGGATGCTGCCCCCCAAAATTGTAGAAGGGCTCGTGTGGCTTTCTGGGCTGATGCACTTCAAGGCCATGCACCCAATATCCTCTCCTGAGTAAAGAGACGATTGTCCACTTTCTTCAAGGCACACTGGAGAGTCCGGCAATCTTGCCGGATTTTACGCGTCTTCATGGCGTAGTCAACCACCACGTAGGTCTAGTGGTTATAGCGGTCGAATCCCGGCCAGATTTTCGATGGAGGCGGAAATGCTCAAGGCCCGTGTTCTTAGTATCGGGTGCACGTTAAAGAAGCCCAGGTGGTCGAAATTTCCGGAGCCCTTCGCTGCGGCGTTTCTTATAATAATATCGCGGTTTTAGGACGTTAAGCCCCAACTTTAAACCAGAATAATTAGTATTTATAATAGTAGGCTGAGTCAGCTTTGAATTTTAAAGCCAGGAAATTGATCATCACTACTACACTATTACCTCGCTTTGAGCAAACGTCAGTGCTCTATGAGCAGATAAATTCCTTGTAACAGTATAGTTGTGCACTTTTCATTTCCTGTATGCACGCTCGGTGTTGAAGGATTAGAGACAACTAGATATGTGGAAACTCTAAAGTTCCAGTAAGTTTTGGCTGTATTCAGTCCAACTGCCCAGCATATGCTGTTAGCGGGCTCTACAACGGTCCGAAAGTTTAATACAGAGGAAATATTCAACGAGCCTTACCCCCTTTGTCGAAGCGCTAGCTTCACCGGCATTTCGTAATAAGTTACGTACGATCTCTTGAAGCCTTCGTGTTCCCCTTATACTTTCTGATGAGTTTGCACATAATTGGCTTGGCTCTGTAAGTTCATTAGCGATGTATCTAGACTTTAATCTCCGCCCGAGAATACATTATTTCTTGTCTTTTTTTCTCAAGAAGCTTGTGTTATATTCTATGCTTTTTCAAAAGCTAACTTTACTTGCAACCATGTTCTCTTCTTCCGCAAATAACTTGCCCCCCCCCCCCCTAGAAGACTTGGAATGGTGGCCGCTTCACCTGTATTGCCACCCCACCCCATAGCGCACGCCTATGAGTGGTCCTGTTTTTGTCAGGCTTGACTATCAAAACGACGACCAGTTTAATAGACGACCATAATAGATGCCTATTAATGACCATTGCATTGCCTCCATCTCTTGGCTCCAACCTATACTCCTGTTACATTTCAGGAAGGGAAAACTTACCCTGAGTTCAACGGACTGCTACATCGGCAAAAACGTGAAGACATTTGTTCCGCAGAACAGTACGTATAGATTCCAAGTCCCATCTGAATGACAACCCTCGTGTGGCATGCACAGCTCGATTAATTACGACAGCTGCATTTCTTTTCAGACAATTATCCGCAAGAGTGGACTCAAATCATTTACATGAACTGTGAGACTTGTTTCGTTGCTCGCCACCCGTACGCCAAAAACGGTGAGTGCACTTTTACTCTGCAGTGGATCTTTGAGTGTTCAACCTAAATTGAGGATGACGCAGTGAGCAATGGAAAGGAAAATTATAGGTGTGGACAAAAAGAGAGCAGAGTGTATCACAGCACTAACGGGTGTTAAAGAAATCACAGGGGAAATCAAAAATAAGAAATGGTCATGGGCAGGGCACGTGGCGCAAAGGCATGATAACCACTGGTCATTAATGATCACAAACCGGATTTTAAGAGAAAGCAAGCAGCTGAAGGGGAGGCAAAAAGTCAGGGGAGCTGATGAGATTAAAAAGTTTGCGGGTATACAGTGGCAGCAGCAAGCCCAGGACCTAGTAGACTGGCAGAATATGGGAGAGGCCTTTGTCCTGCAGTGGGTATAGTCATGCAGGCTGATTATGATGAGGATGATGGTGGTGGTGGTGGTGGTGGTGGCGGTAGTAGTAGTATTATCATTAGTATTAGTTTTGTTGTAGTAGTGTGGTGGAAGTAGCATAAGGTTTTCTAATATCAACTACGGGGAATTTCGGCACTGCAATCGTTCAGCCACAATGGAAATGATTGGTAATAGACAAATTAATAGACTTCGTCCTTGCGACTTCGAAAGCTTTTGCAGCTTTGTTTATTGCTGTGTTTTTGTTTTGTTTCGAATAAAAAAATGGATCACTGTGAACTGCGAGATCCGACCTGAACTAGTCAGCCTAAAAGACTCACCGGGCGCTGAACAGCAACTACTGAACATTAGCTGATTGTCGTCTCGTGACAAAGCGGCTCCAAGCCACATGAACGCACACCGAGCCAGAACTACGAAGATCAGGCAAACCCATCATTTTCATGCTAGCTCTCATATACACTAGCGCCACAGTCCCCTCTAGTGCATCTATAAGAGACTTTATGGCCAGTAGATCATGGTATGTGGTACCTACTACTAGCCGTCGTTGTAATAATAGCCGCAGTAAGGGTGGAGGTTGGTAGTATTCATAGCCGTATGGTGATGGTAGTAGTATCGATCAGTGGTAGTAAGAGGTAATAGTATCGACTATCCTTTCAGGCCATTGTTGCTTTTTTCGGTGTAAATAAGTAGAATAAGAATCGTTTCAAGGGCTGTTTTTTTTTTCGCTAGAAACAACAGTAATTAGAACAGACAAGAAAGACAAGGAAAGTATACTATACATTACTTGTAGTAGCAATTCATGATGTATAAATGGGGTGAAACTAGAGTGGATAAAAAGATAACTTGCCGCTGGCAGGTGTCGAACCTGCGACCTTCTAATGACGCATTCGACGCTCTGGCAACGGAGCTAAGGCGTTGGTGACCTCGCCGTCCACTTAATTTGGTACATATGTGCATATCAATCTGACAGTGTTGGCCAGCGCCACTAGTAGCCATGACGGCGAGGGTAGAACACTGCATTTCTTCCTGCTGGGGCCACGATGCAAGGTGCAATTCTTCATCGACAATTTACCCGGTCTTCATCCAATCACAACGAAACTAGCCTCATCCTATATGTCAAATCAGCTAGCCGAGCAGTTCGCGCCACCATTGAAATGAATTTTCACTAGTAAACTTGGCGCCAAAAACAAGACCACGCGGGAATGCGAAAGACACATAGCAGAATGGTGGCCTCAATACCTGAGCTTCATATTTCGCACAAAGTTGCAGCATATCCCCGGATTGAGACAACAGCTCAAAAAGGTGTTCCTTTGAGGGAACATCTATGTCTTGAGCTGCATGTAAGAGTTAAGTACAGAGAGTATTCTGACGTCATCATGAAGTCACAAATTTTGTGGTGACGTCATGTGGCCTAACGTCACATGAGGCTCTTCTAACACCCTCCTTTGAGCGGTGAACAAAGCAGGAGAGAGCATGACCTGAAGAAAACAAAATATAGAGGGCGTTTGTAAGAGTCAAGTGAAGCCATGTCTCTTGTTTCCTGCTTCCTCACACGTTGACTGAGAAGAAAAAGAAAATGACTTTTGCCTTAGAGTAGTGTTAGGTGTACTCAGAAGAGACCATGCATGTGAGCTGTTTTCTCGTTAATGGTCGTGTTTTTGGCCGAAAGCTTACTACTGACACAAAACATGAACCAAGCCCACAGCGAACACTACTATAGTTTACTCTTCACTTGTTTTTGGTACAAAAAAATCTGAAGTGTGCCTTTACAACATGCGTGATTGCCAAATCTCCTACCCATAGGCTTGATGAGGATTCGCTTTGAGGGAGAGGGGGACGAAGGTTCGTCACAGTGCGTCCCCTCTCTATGATGTCGATGTATGGGGCTGACTTTGTCCCCCCCCCCCCTCCTAATTCGCAGTGCCCCACTCCCTATTATGTCAATGTATCTATCTATAAGGTTGACTTTTGCGCCCCCCCCCCCTCCCTCCTCTTGTGTTACCAGGGGGCGGTGCTCATGCCTCCATGCGTACGTCTATGATCCCAACGGTGAAACCTTAGACTAAGTAGTTTTCGGTGTCCCCTCATTGTTATTCGTGTGTTCATTAATTTACTCTTACCATGCAGGTCTGGGCTGTTCGCTTTGGCGTCGCTCGAACAACCTCTACGAGTCGGCGTATTGCTGCGAGTTCATATTCGACCAGAACTGTGGTGCTTCGAGAAAGTACTACATGTACAATCCCACATGCACGTGGACGACAACCACAGAAACACCGTGACGCTTTTAGGGCTTCTAACTGGACCTGAAGTCGCTATGGACGAGCCGGGTTGCCCCTTTGCGTACAGTCGGCGCCAAAAGTTTAGAAACCACCTGGTCTGAGAATACATTATGAATTCATTCGTTATTAGTGACTATTCAGTGCAATTGCGATGTGCATCTTTGCCCATTTCGGAGCAGGCCGATATATAAATTCAAAGTTACCTGCCCAAGCAACCGTTCAGCCTGATGAATGATTGATATGTGGGGTTTAACGTCCGAAAATCACCATATGAATATGAGAGACGCCGTAGTGGAGTGCTCCGGAAATTTCGACCACCTGGGGTTCTTTGGCGTGCAACCAAATCTGAGCACATGAGCTTACATTTCCACCTCCGTCGAAAATGCAGCCGCCGCAGCCGGGATTCGATCCCGCAACCTGCGGGTCACCAGCCGAGTACCTTAACCACTAGACCACCGTGGCGGGGCAAACCGTTCAGCCTATTCTTGCGCCTCGATGTCTGTAAACTTTCGGCCCTAGGTGTACATTTCATTCGGAAAAGAACGGGCAGTTTGAAGCTGTTACAACTGCCTTGGTTATGAAGATATTGTCATGAGTATATTAAAAAATGGTTTAATTACTAATATTATTACCTAAGCACACGAATGAACAGAAGTTGTTTTCGGACTGCGAAAAGTATCGTGAAGCAGACACACATGTACAGCATATTACAAGTAGCAGTATCTTAGATACAACGAGTTAAGCTGATAGTTAATAACAGTTCTTTATGTAAAGACATCCAGCGTAGTTTAGTTAATATCACGAGCACTAATTTCTTACAGCTACCTTGCGAAAACGGCAGTACCTACTCCGAGGAGCACGGCACTTTGATATCAGTAAAGCTTATTGACTTATCAGGTGATGATAACATGCTCATAACTATCTACTGCTCATTCACCGTTATATTTTTGATGATCTGCCTGACAGGAAGCTTTTCTTCTTATTTCGGGATTTTTAGTGTTTAGTTATCAACGGTATTTCGTTGTTCAGAACAGCTACACTCGACAGCGAGTGACATGTGCTAGCTTTGAAGGTGGTCAGTACGTATAGTGCTACCAACCAAGCATGCATATTTGTGTTGATATTCCGACCGCAATATTGCAGGATGACAAACGCTACGCGGATGAGCGCTGACTTTCAGAATTTCTATTAATAATCTACAAACACATATATGTTCTTAGTCAGCAGTTCTCTACGTGTCTGTTTTGTGCTGCAATATATTTCGTGCTTTGACTGCCAAGATGAATTCCGAACATCTCCAATATTTGGTCCTTTTGATGCCTAGTGGGTTTTTCATGATAGAACATATCACAAAAAGGCAAATGGTACCCAAGTACTGACATACGATGCCGATTTAAAAGACTGGCGTCTTTCACTCAAATATATTTATTGCCTTAGAAGACGTTTTTCTTGGTAAAGTTCAATGAAACTATCAAAGTTGGTGCAACAGTATGCTTTCGGAGGTTAATTTATGCGGATTTACAGTTTCCTATGCTCAAAATATTACCGTAATCGTGTGGACCTAAATATCATGCATGTACAACACTGCGTTCCTGTGCATCGCTAGTGCCTTCCCTTCTTTCTTAAGCAGCCGTTTGTGTGTGTGTGTGTGTGTGTGTGTGTGTGTGTGTGTGACAGCCATGAAGATTGACATTTCTTAACAGTTTGTCACGCTCATTTTATGGCAGCTCGCACTGTATGCTTTCATACAGAAACATAAAGGGATGTCGGGAATAAAATCATTTGCTGATATTTCCGAATGGCAAGCAGGTTGTTGCGCTGCATCAAAACACTATAAATGCCGCCCTTTGTGTAATGTCCGAAAACAGCGCCGTGAATTTTTGGTATGTTCTTCCAGTTGGTGGTATAAATTAAAAGAATGCTAAGCAGAAGATGGATGTTTGCTTCGTAGGTGCCTCGTCGCATACGAAATTCGAGTGCACACGCTTTTCATAAAGAACACATATCCTTGCTTAATTTCGTGCTTTACTGCCGAGCAAAAATAAGGGGGGTTCTCTCTCTATATTTATTCTGTCTAGTTGTTTGCAGAGCGTATTGTTTGTACAACGTCCCCGGTTGTTCCACGTGAGGAATCGCTTCAGGCTATTGGCGCGAATTCAACCGAGCAACAAATACTTCCGCATGAGCAACTGCCAAGAAAATGCGTCTTTAATTGCAAGCGGACCCACATCGATGGCCACTTGAGACATTGCATCCGCATTTCACAACCTGCTTAGAAGTATTGCAGGGGCGTACACAGATTTTTTTGTTCGGGTCAAGGGACACCTCCTTATTTTTTTTTTTAGTGGAGTGGAGGGGCATCCCTTTAAAATTGTTATTTTTGCCCGTTATTACTTGACGAAAAACATTCAGGGGGGGGGGGGGGGGCACAGGTTCGGTGGGCCATCCTCTCGCTACGCCACTGAAGTCTGGCCCTAACTGACTCTTATAAAACAATATCGGGGACAATTAACAACGAGGAGCCCTAAAATGCTAAATTCTTTCATCATTCATGTTCTTGAAACACATATGAAGCATAGCAAGTAGCAAAAGAGTTACTCCTTATGTTTACTTGTGAGCCACTAGTAAGGCTCGGGGGTAATAAATGCACTGTTCGTGCTTCAGTTTCGCTTATAGCACATTGTGTAGAAATTCGAATACGCAGATAACAGGCACCACATCAGCAAAAACGACATCTCGAGCTTCTGCAGGATCGCATGCCTTTCCGTACTGCGGATAAGTTAATGCACGTGTTTCATCACATATCTTGCATTCTACGCCAGAATTTTTGCCTAACAAATGTGTTCACGCATTGCACCCCCCCCCCCCCCTTTTCCCAACTGCATAAATAAAGTGTGACCACGCTATTGACTTTATATGGCACAAAACGCTAAACACAAGTTCTCAACGTTTTGTTTTTTTCAACTTAAGCACAGCCTCGCCCAACACGAGCTCAAATAAATATTTAACAGACCCGGTGTAGTGGCGGCTTTACTTCAAGACATCGCGTTACGCACTGCCAACCGCAGCTGCCTGTCAAGATGGTAATGTCACACGGGCGCGCGTATATAACGAAAACCTGTTAAATCTACCGACTTTCTTGGAGCGAATACCTGTCGCCTAGAGCCTAGAACTTACGGGCATGTTTGTTTTAACACTCGTTTTAACGTTGGTAGACTTTATCTCCTCGGGTGAGTAGAAAACATTTACGCAAATCGTTTGTGATTCGGGACAGAGTATACTATAAAAGTGTACTTGGGGAGTGTTTCTGCTGCGCAACAATAATCGTCATCAGGCGAAAATGTCGAATGATTTCCGAGTCAATCCAATTGCGGAGCGGTGACTCCGCAACAATGGGTTAAACGAAGGCACTGGCAATCTGGTGTGCTTGTCTCTTTAAACAATCTGTCGTAGGCCTTCCCTCCAAGAAAAAAAAATGCGGTATTCGGGGAGTAGTTTTGCTACACGACAATAATCGTCATTTGACTTGCTCGCGTTTTGTTTCTCGAAAACCTGGTGCTGGCCACTTTCCAATTGAGAATTCCATATCACACTGATAACGCGCGTGTCGATCGTGAACGCGAACTACCGGAACCATGGTAATAACGCGAGGAAAGTACTCGATAATTGATATGTGGGCTTTAACGTCCCAAAAACATTATATGATTACGAGAGATGCCGTAGTGGAGCGCTCCGGAAATTTTGACCACCTGGGTTCTTTAACGTGCATTCAAATCTGAGCACACGGGCCTACAACATTTCCACCTCCATCGGAAATGAAGCCGCCGCAGCTGGGATTCGATCCCGCAACCTGCGGGTCAGCAGCCGAGTACCTTAGCCACTAGACCTCCGCGGTAAGGCTAGTACTCGAAGCATATGACGATCATTGTTCTTTAGCAGAAACAATTTTCAATTACTCGAATTTTGAAAGTGTACTTTCCTAAGTACCATGAGAATGAATGTCATTATTTTACTGCGGCCATAGAAAAATGTGGCAATCATATTTGACTCTGATGAAGCAATGGACACTGATTGCAAGTGATGCTTTTTGCGCTTCTGTGTAGAAGCTGTTGACTGACACAGCCCTAAGATGTAAAGCAAACAAGCTGTGATAAATAAGAACACGTCAAAAAAAAAAGATATGTTAGGAAAGAAAATAATATACTGGGAAGCACGCACCCAATAACCTTTGTCCTTTGTCTCGTTCTTTTTCTGTGCTGTTATATTAAACCAATACTAACTAGCTCTTATCTCGACACTGAAACACAGGCTGCCGTGGCTAAATTTTCGATGGAGGCGGATATGCTGTTGGCCCGTGTGCTCAGATTTGGGTGCACAGTAGGGAAGCCGAGGTGGTAGAAATTTCCGAGTCCTCCACTACGGCGTCTCTCATAATATTGTGATGGTTTTGAGACGTTAAACGCCATATATCAATCAATCAACACTGATACACAGAGGTTTACATGACACGGAGTCAACAACAACTATAGATGTTTACGAGCGAGAAATGAGGCTCTTAGTTTAATATACGACCCCGTAGGGCGCTGAAATTTCAAATTGCGATGTGTCCAAGCTTCGCCAGAGTTCTCTTTCTGAACAGGACTTCTCTCTATTAAGCTTTACGATAAAGTGCTTAACTGCCGAAGTCACACTGCTGAAGCCTCACTACATTTTATATCAAAGAATGTGCTGAGAATAGAAGATGGCAATTAAAAGAAAATGTTAAAGAAGTTAAGTACAGAAATCATTCCAATTGCGACTTTGCTCAGTGGGTATACTTAACTCAGAAGGAAAAAAAAAGATGTAAACTGAGCACATGCGCAGATTTACTGCTGTTCGCCACCCAAGAAAGCACTTGTTCGTACTAGGAAAGTTTGCACTGCAAGTACTTGGTTATGGGCGGGGAATTTGCGCTGTCAAGTAAGCACAGAAAATTTTAGACATTTCAAGAGACAAAAATACATTATAGTTCACCTGAACAAAATACCCGGTTTGCTGCTATGCGCTGAGGCACAGTAAACTAAAAATACAAGAAGAAAAGAGAGCCTTGCCAGATTATACAGTGGAATCCTTATTTCTGGCTTCCTTCTTCAAGTCACGCTCAGACAAGAACTAGTCTACCCAGAGCTTCTGCAGCAGCGTAGCGACGATGGACGGTTGCTACTTCGAATCAACCACGACATGACGCTGCGACTTGAGAGGAGTTTGGTGTTGGCCAATGATCTATTTTTCTCAACGAATGTTGCCGGAAAGTACGAAAACACATTGGTGAGTTCACATTCCCTTTAAACGATCTGCTGTGTCCTGCGTTTGCGACTGTGATGCCCCGCCTTCGAAAGGAAGCGCAAGAAAGATGGTCTGAGCTCAGGTGTACAGGAATTATTTATGGGGGAACATCTGGAAAGTGCAGGAGGAAGGAGCTATATTACAATTTTTGTGGGCCACATTTTTGAAGGCACTTGCCGAGTTCATAATGCGGGAACAGCTTAGGACTGATAATTAGTACATGATACCTGTAATATGAAACTGTTAACATTAAACTGTTATTATGAAACTCCTAAAGGCTGTAAAATGCTTACATAAGAGTATTAACACATTCTTTCATTCTTTAAATATATTTTTGCACCTAATAACGCACCAAAAAAGAGGTTACCAGTGGGTGTTGGCGCATCATGGTTACACTGGGTAATATTGGCTGGTGGGGGATTTTTCATCGCATGTTGCGTCTGTTCGCCGGTGCTGATGCTCAATATCAACGCTTTCAAAGATCTAGCGGTCATTGGAATATTTACGAGACTAATCTTTTTTAACAATGTACATAACCTAATCTTATATGGCGTTCTTCATTGTGTCCCTTTAACATTAATGTTAGAATATTTGAAACGTATCTTGTTGCACTGATAATCACTTTTTCTATCCAGTGGAACGGATCTCGTATACAAGAAAATCTGTACCATGATAGCAAGCACCAGTCGTCAGTGTTGCTTTACCAAGACGGCCACACTTTGAGAGTAGTAAGCCAAAGTTTTCTTGCCCGATTTCTTGCAGCAATATTGCTAGAACATTTGTGAGCGACGAAGTCTTACATGTAATATGTTACGCTAAAGGCATTAAGGCCTCCTTTTTGTTAAGTGTATGGAGTGAGTTTACTATATTTTCACGACTCTTTTTTTTTTCAGGAAGGCATATTAAGCCCCACATTGCGGATAAAACCAATACTATTAGGCGAGCGCTCCAGGAATCCTAGAATACTTCATAAAGTCTACGAAATCGAAGATCCAAAACGAGAGTTCGGCAAATGTTCGTAAAGAGCAAGTTTCTTTTTAAATTTCATCTTCGCTTTGCTGTGAAACAATTGTTACTTCTTTTAGACATGTCACTTTGAGGGCTTCAAGCTGGATCGCACTATTGCTTGATTTCTCATTTTTGCTTACGTATGTACAGCAGTTGTATTGACGTTCTAAAAGAATTTTCGAAAGTGTTTTTTATTGTTTATAAGGTCGTAATTCAAGCATGTTGTGTTGTACACATAATGAAGAAGCTATGTGCCATTTCACGCACGCCATCCCCAAAACTAATCCAGGCACATGCGCATACTATATACCAGGCCCCACTACCAGCAATGTGACGTAAAGTGGCATACAAATGGTCCTAGCGTCCCGCGCACTTTAAGCTTATCAATGGTTAAACGTCACAAAAAGGTCTAACACAATTTGAAACTACTTCCTTCAGAACGTAAAGAAAACACACAGGCAACTTTCCTCAAGGTATTTGGATGCATAACTTTAGTGGAAAAAAATAGATATACAAGCAAAGTGATTGTGCGTAACTCAGCTGCGAAAACAACGTCAGCCAAGAGCATAAATCGTTGCCTACCAGAATCACTGGCAAAAGTGACCCACAACGAGAGTGAACTACTGCATGAAACCCCGTAAGTGTGTTTTAATTGAGAGACGTATAAACTTGTAACACCTCACACCTTCGCAATTGTTAAGATGCACTGGCCCAGCTGAATATACTGGGACAGTGTACTGAATAATCTTATTGGACAAATTATCTTACGGCCCTGCCTCTTCTTCAGCACTTCACACTTCTTTTGTCTCCTTCAACGTGGCTTGGTTCGACACACCATGGGATACTCCATGTAAGTAATACGTTAATATTGAGTATTAAGTATTAATACTAAGTAATACGTTAATATTAAGGGGCACACACTTTGTCTAGTTAATAATTTGTTGCAGCATTGCATATATAGGGCGATGCTAGGCAGGAAATGATAGTATGATATGGGAAACTGTGGCTGCGGACGGCAAGGGTCAAGTTAGTGTCGTTGTCTCATTATTACGTTAGTTACTGTTGTTTCCTCATCATTACACAATTTCATCGTTATATTCTAGTTGAGGTGGCAAAACCACATTATATCTTCAGTACTCATTAACTTCTCAAACTCTATAGCCAGACAGTGACTGAATGAAGACGCGCTTAATTTTGCCGCACCACTAGGTGGAGTGCCAAAACTGCGTAACTTGGAGGCCAAAACAAAAAGCGGCAGGAAGAAAAAGATGGGTATTTGCGATAAAAAAAAACTCTGTGAATCTGCGTTGTGTCTAGCCGGCGTTTCGACAAGCTCTTTCTGAAGGCTATTTGATGAGTTCCTTTTTAGCCTTGAGGAGGACAAGTACACATGCCAAACGTCGGCTCGACACTCTGTGCCCCGTTTAGTGATTTTTTTTTTCATTATGTGAAGTCATAACATAGAAATTAGCTCGTTCAGGAAAGGGTCGGTTAGAGATATCGAAAACAGATCATCGTCCTGCAATGCACATTTATATGCTGAGGAAGACAGCTGTGGCGATGATAATGACTATGATGATGGGGATGGTGATGTTTAGAATCTGTGATGTTTCATGCAGGGAAGTTTGCTTTTTTTTTGGAGAATTTTCACCGGTCATTCTGAGCCACAGGGAAGAAGGGAATCTTTGTCATATTGCAGGGATTTTCATGAATGGTCGAATTCTCCTATGTCAACTGATAATTAGCGGTCACAGTGTGCTTTGTCTGCTATAATTGGTTCTGGCGCATGTAACACGCAAGCACAGCCCTTCGGATTTGTTTCTGATACTTACGCGGAGCGATTTCTAGTTCACCACTGGTGTTAGACTTGAAGTCCACTATGTGCAGTGTACTAACAGTATATGAATTAATGAAGTCATGCTTTCGTCGTGCGGCAGTGGAGGGGCTCGTCATGATTTCAAAAGTCGCCAGTATGTCAGACACGTGTAATTATAGTATGTGTGTGCGTGGATGGGGTGAAAATCAGTACTGTTGTGCACGGAAATATGCTGGGTATTTCGACGACGTTTGCAAGGGAAAATCCCCGGAATAGAGAGCTTTCAAGTCTCTGAATGGGAATTCTCCGGCGTAGCACGGAACATTATTGTTTAAAATGGGCAGCAGCCAAATAACGAGTTAGGTATGAATATCAGGGACGGTATCCTGTTTACGCGTAGTTTGAACTAACTAAATAATTCGTCCGAGCAAAATTTACAGCAGGATTGAATACTATTCGTGTGATAGCGTAACCCTGTTGGCATGATCGCAAACGGACAGGCGTTTTCTATTCAAGTCTGTGCATGTAACACGTTTCTTTTTCTGAGTTGTACGTCGCAGTGTCACACATCAAGAATTTTCTTTCACTAGGCTGCCCATTCACTTTTTTCAGTATACAATAAAAATTTAATATTTTTATTTTCACGTGTGGCATTGTACCAAACGTTGTTCTTAGACAAAATGAATGTTCTTTAAGCTTGAACAACGTCATCATAAAAATATCTCCTGGAAAACAGAATAGTTAGATTGAGACTGATTGAAAACACCCTTACTGTTGCAATGGCACATGTCGAACATTTGTCGACCGTGATTAACGCAATAGCCAATATTAATTATCACTCAGGCACATTTAGAAAAAAAAAGCATCGAGCACTAAGACATCAAGTGTTATCTTCAAGAGACAACGCCTATAATTTGTTCTGAAGCTGCACGTTTTTTTATGCTTTAAAGTGCATAAAATATCGCTTAGAAACCCAACTGAAAGGAAGTTCTGTACGGTAGTATAGTTGGGTTAGTTAACGATTGACCATCTTTTCATGTGAGGGAAGCAGCGTGCGGTATCAGTACTGAGAGATAATGCACTTCAATGAAGAACCGCGTACTTAAAGACGCCTACATGCTACTCTGTTAGAGGAAAGTGAATTGAAGACAGTAGGGCCCTAAGAGGAGGAGGACAGGGAAGAAAAAAAAAAGATTGATCTTGGTGTGACGTGACAACTTAATGATTCGAATCTAAGTCAATTTTCGGTTCAACGCTCAGGTGAATGTCCTCGAAGAAGCGGGACAAGTAATCTAAATTTAGACGTTCCCGAGAAGTCACGTATTTTCCTGATTACTACGAGAAAGACTAGAACGCATCTCGATACAGCAAATGTCGTGTATTTCTAAGCTTCTTAGTTCCACTTATGCGTGCCGCTTAGCCACGTGGAACAATAATCTGACATACATTATTAATCGGCCCCTGAACAGAATAGAATGTCTCGTCTTTCTCAGATGAGCAGGCCCCGCGACGACCACCGACGACGAGAGTGGAACAGCTGCCCGAGGAGTACGTCGCCGAAGTGCACGTTGTGTCTTGCAGCGTTCACGAGAAGACTTTCGAGACAAACGAAGAACTCATCGCCTACATCGCCATATTGATGAACGCGGTAAGTCGCCCTCCTTTTTTTTTTTTTTTAGCAGGTAGTGCATGTGCCTTCTCTGTTAAAGTGTGGCGCTCAATTTGTTCCGCTGTCTGATGATGTATTCTTTTAACATTTACTCTTTCACATATCATTCGAAACCACGAGCATAGCTCGTACTGGTAAAAACGAATAAGCAATATATCAAAAGAAGCAAGTTCCACAATAATAATTCTTCGGGTTCGACAGCCCCAACCAACGATATGCTTGTGAAGGATACTCTAGTCGGAGACTCAGGACATTTCAACGATGCGGTGTTCCTTAATAGGCTCTTAGACCTAAGTACTTAGACCCCTGGCACTTAGCCTCCATTGAAAAGCGGCTTCCGTGGATAGAACTCGATCTCGCCACCTTAGGCCATGGCGTAAAGCGCTATAAAACCGTGGGTCCACTCTCTCTGACCAGTCAGTTGTCCCGTGCTGACTCTGTTAAAGTTACGTTGTGTTTTCTCCGATGCCTTATTATCCTTTTAAGCGATTTTGCTCTCGGCAGCATTTTCAATCGCATCGCACCACTGGGATTTTCAGGTGAATATATGGTACGAAGGAATGGAAAATCCAAGAATAAAAGTGAAAGTCGTCGGCATTACTCGCAATAAGGTGAGTGCTGAAACATTTAAGGCAGTATTTAAGTCCCCAACTCTTCATCGCGTAACGTGCGGCGGGTGACATTTAAAGCTCTTCAATGTTGACTTACCTTTTTTTATTTTTATTCAGTTTTTATTCTTTCATGCATTGCTTTATGAATATGTTTGTATGTATTTTAGAGTTGTGATTCTATTATTTGCTGTCATGGGCCACGTGCGTGTTTCTTTTTGTATTGTCCCTTTCCGCTGCCTGTAATGTTTGTAATTTTTTGTAAATTTGTAGTTTAGATTTTTTCTTGGTGAAGGGGCCAGTCAAGCTGTGAAATGCAGCTTTTTTCCCTTCGCACCAAATCACGTATACATTGTATTTTCGTGTCACGTGGTTGAATAAACTCAAACTCAAACTCAAACCTTGCGGTGTCGCGCACCATAATTCACGCAGTTTTCTATAGAAATGAAAAGAGTGTGTGTGTGGTGTTCCTTTGAGCAATCTACACACGAAGCAAGACAAATCTAACGTTAACCTTGGCGCGAGAGTTGGATTTCTGTGTGTGATCATCACTCACAGAAATCTTTTTTTCGTTTTCAGGATGGCGAGTTCGAAGTAATAGAAGACGGCTTTCTGATTGCTGAAAGAACAATCAACAGCTTCGCGGAGTATGCCCAGACGCAACTACCAGGAAAACCTGATGCTGTTTACTTGATGACTGGGTAAAAATTTGTTGCGTTATTCTTGCCTTTATGTCATTTCTTATTTAAATCCAAACATCCTTGTATTTAACATCAGTGGGGCACAGCATCAAATGTTGCACTTGAGACAATGTAATTAGAATTGCGGGCCCATGTGAAAATGCCGAACTACGACACACATTCATTTTGCGTGCTTTACTTATACCTTCAGCAGTATAAAAATACTCTTGAAGTTCGTAGTATAAAACGTATACCATTTCCTCTTGAAAGCGGTTGAGTCGACATCGTTGTAAACACGTTGATTGTTTTTCCCACTTTCCAGCCAGGACCTCGCTTCTGTTTCGTTTTCTGGAACCATCGACAACGGCGTCGCTGGTGAGCATCGCAGATGTCAACAGCGGCCTCTGCCGTTAGCCCCGGCAAATAGCAACGGTGGGCTGCCGCAGCAAATGGCGGAGGCCAGGCGTGATTTAATGGTGTTTTGTGTGAAGTTTTGTTGTTTCCCGAGCAATCGGCCCATTCCTAAATTCGGGAGTGTGTTTCTCTGCACTGCATATTTGAACGGGAAGTGGCGGCACCTGTCGTGCTTCAAGCGAACACGCGGTCCTATTTGAAAGTGGCGGGGCTTGTCTGTTACGAGCGTCAATGCAAAGAGAGGTGACTCGGCACTTTCAAACTTCACTGCGTGAGCAAAGCGCGCTTGAACAGGCTATTTGTACTGAATGAGAAGGCACCTTTAGTTGTTCAAGCTGCATAGCAGAAAAGCTAGCTTTACAATTCTGAAAAGAGTCGCTAAATAAACGATTAAAGGTCTATAACGCCTTTCAGATGAGACAGCCATGATGGAAGTTGCCAGTACACTGTTAGCAATACACTGTTGGCAATGTAGCACTTTACTGTTTCCCAAAACTGAAATGCTCCTCATGCTCCGAAAAAAAAAAAAGCAGGGTGTCTGAAGCTTAAAGGCGTTATAAGTGCGGAGCATGTTTAAGGACTGGACCTCGTATGCTGTCGTATGCAGTGATCTTATGCCGTCATCGTCACTAGGCCCAACGCACACAAAACCCCGTATAGCACAGCCAGCTGTGGGAACTGTCGTGTTTTACAGTATATAAAGCGATTGCTAGTGATACAAATCTTCAAGAAGTGTGGTAGATCGATAAACACTAGAGCACTGTACAGTCGTTCATCTTAAGCTCCAAATATAATAGATTCAATTTACGTTTTTTGTAAAGAATTCATCTTATGCAAAAACAGAGGCGCAGACGGACGCGCACACGAATGTGTCTAAAAATAATTAACCGAGGGTGCGGAAAAGTGGTGAGAGCCATTTCACACGAGCAATTATTAATGATTGACCACGAGGCTTCTTTAATAATGATTGTCGGAGTATAATCTCTCAAAACCAGGATATTTATATGAGGGACGCCGTAGTGGACGACTTCTGAAATTTCGACTGTCCGGGTTTTTTTAATATGCACATTAATCGAAACGCACGGGCCTCGAACATTTGCAGCCGTCCAGGCCGGGATTAGACTGTTGACCTACGGTTTGACCACCATGGTGGCCGGGTCACCACGTTTCTCTAAAGACACAACGATCCTCTTTTCGGGGTGCACAGCAAATGGCGCCTCAACGTTTTTAACCCAACGTAACCAGCTCATCGCGTCTGATAACGTGGACCACGCATTCTAAAACAGGTCTGGCATATGTCGCAATGCTGTGTGGTCCCCGCAACGTGGCCATTGGTGAAGATCCGGCCGGCAGCTTTAAGGGAGTCTACCCTGCCGCTCATGAACTGGCGCACACGTATGTTTCTGAGCCAATTTTAGTAGCTAGCTGCGCTTGTGATATTGCATGCATTCTATGCTGTTTACCAGATAGTGCGAAACGGCGGTATCACTGATGTTGCACCAAAACTGCGCAGAATAGAATAAATTATGGTATAAATTATGGTATAAATTATGAAAACCAGCACGCAGTCAATCCAAGGAATGTATAGGGGTGACTTTTCAAGTAGTTTGTGGTGGTTATAGATGGGGAAAAGTAAAGCGTCCTTTCAGCTCTATTTTCGGGAATTAAAATCAAGAATAATCGCGATGCTGCCTAATGCAAGTTTCAAGCGCAGCTTCTTGTCAGGGCTAACTGTCTTTGATGTATTGCCTTTTGACGAGACTACACCGTAAACCGTGATTTTCGTTGAGCAAGACAGCACCCAGTGCGCCACTGTTGGTCTTTTTGTGAATAAGCGAGGTACGCGCTACACATATGTTAGGCATTAGGTGCACTTTGTTGATGCTGCATGTGGCTGTTGATGACGATGAATAATTGCGGTTCTGCGCATTGCACGTGGCTGGGAAGCATTAAAGCACACGCTCATTGTGAAATCAGCATAGCGTAATCACGGGTTGTTGTTTTACTCTTCTGCCCTGCTGTATCACATAGGCGATTCATTGCCCGACAAGGCACCTGCATGGTGAGAGAGAGAGAAAAAAAGATTTATTGA
This sequence comes from Rhipicephalus microplus, assembly GCF_043290135.1. Lineage (NCBI taxonomy): Eukaryota > Metazoa > Arthropoda > Arachnida > Ixodida > Ixodidae > Rhipicephalus > Rhipicephalus microplus. The sequence goes on from NC_134707.1 coordinate 6,038,114, forward strand.
AAGAAGCTTGTGAGTGAAGTTGGGAGGGTCCCTTATTCCAGGAACCCTCTGGCTTGGACAGCCCGCCGAGCTCGAGCGACGAGTCGACGCTGCTCGACCAGGTCCGGCTGGGAGATCGCAGCCTCCCACGAGGAGGTCTTACATGGTGTCCTTTTGGAAATGAGTTCCAGGCATCTGCGTAGCTTTGTGGTAGAATACTCGTCTGCCACCTGGAGGTCTTCTGATAACGTAGTATTACTCAGGCTCCATGCCAACAATAACAAAAACAGCGTAATGACCGGTGGCCGGAGTCGCGAAATTGCGAAGCATAACACTGTTGTTCACGAGCGCGCAACGAGCACGCCGATAGCGAGATTACCAAGCGCATTCCATTTCGCAAAGCAGGGGTGGCCGGCGGACTGACGCAGAGCAGCTCATCTTACTGTTGGCCTATCCTAGAAATCAGATCTTAAAAAAAAACAAAAAAAAAACGCTTGCTCGTTGCTTATCGGCAGTTGTGGCTATGCGCACTATTTTTCCTTGTTTTGTTTTTCTTTTTTCACAGGAGTTTCGAGCAACGGTATGTTAATCTCAGTTGCCCCGAAAAAACTGTTCGTCGGAGCGTTTTCCGCCGGTCACCCCTTTTTGGAAAAAATGGAACGTGCTTGGCACTTTCTCGATATCGGCGTGCTCGGGAAAAACAGCGCCGCTCATAGCAATCTTGACGCTCCGGCAACCGGTGACTTGTGCCACTCTTTTTCCGTTGAGACTGTACCCCCCCCCCCCGCCCCTGCACGTTTATCGGAGTACTAAATTTCCTAGAGAGCTATATTCCCACTTTTTCTGTGAACATAGCCTCCAAATGTTCCAGGCTGTAGAGTAGTCGTAATTCACAAGAGTGGAAGCTTGAGGAAGTTGGTGTTTAGTCGTACTTGAAAGTTTTTTTTTTTAATTTGTAGCATATTTCTTGCGACCTACACAGCTGTCTGCCATAGTTTAGAAGCAGAGAAGAACTCCGCACTTGCAGTCGAGCTCACGCTTCGTAAATTCTCGTGTGCAGTTCTACGTGTGGATTGAGTACGCTTGCGTGAGAATACCACAAATTGAAATTTGGAAGAAAGGGACATTCATTGGACCCACCACGGGCTTTTTTTCAGTTTGGGCTCCGTTCACGACGGTTACGCCGGGGTGGACCACATACCCGACCACCCGGGAGCCAAGGATTGCCCCTGGGAGGAGGGCTACCTCATGAGCTACCAGGACGGAGGGACAAAGAAGTTCCATTTGTCGCCTTGCAGCGAAGCGCAGATACGTGCCACACTCAGGTAAGTCAGTTTAAGGTTAACCTCAACACTGGCCCCCCAGGGCTTCCCGCTGGTTCTGCCCCTGGCAATAATTGCGAAACAGCCACAAAGGAAAACAGTTGAATAAAACTATGTTATTCAAAATTTATGCAACTTCTCTCACGCTGGAACGATTGATGATAAGGAATATATCGTTTTTTGACAGCTGCGTGTTATGAAACAGTGTGCAAGAACTAGAATGGCATGTGCGTGAAACTGAACGCATGCCTAGTACAGCGAAAGCTGTTATGAGATCACAACTCGGGTCACGCGCAGTTGTCCGCCGCCGCCGGTGTCCGTAACTACATCGCGCGAAATTAGACAAAAAAAAACTAGCACCAATGACACGGTGGGGCTCAAACCCGGGTCCGCTGGGTGCCAGCGCAGCATTCCACCACTGAGCTACGCCACTGCTTGTTGGCAAACTTGCCTTAGGCAGGCTTGATGTCGGGAAAGCGATCGCGCTAACTGTAGCGCATACCCGCTTCAGCTATAGTTACCCATCGTCGTCAGACACTGCATGAACAATTGGCACGAAATCCCTTGCAAGTGTTTAGCGGTTACCACGCTTCTCAGAAGAATGACGACAAATAGCATAGCGAATGCTAGCCTACTACCCAAAAAATTTATTATTAGTGCTTTAGTGGGTATCAAGCAAGAGTACTTGCAGTAGTAAGCCAATGATTGTTTGGAAAAGGCTCTGAAAGGCCACTCTTCTAGCTTTCGATGTGACTGTGTGGGCCTTCCACACATTCCTGGCGTTTTTCAGTGAGTAAACAAGCGCGTTTGCGCCCCCACACATGTGCAATGCGAGAAAAATAACAAGTGCACATTATGCGAATAATAAAATCATGTAGCCAGCACAGCGTTCTTCAGCAGATAACTTGGTATCACGGCACATGATTGTGCTTGTTGTTTTATAACTTTGTTTTACGCCAAACCTTTTTTGTGTGAACGAAGTGCAATCATCGCAGGTCTTTGCCCCAGACATGTTTGGACGAGATATCTGAGGAAGATTACATGGCGAATCACCGAAAACTACCGGGTCAGCTGATCAGTCCCGAAGACTACTGCAACATTTTAATGAAGAATCAAGGTCGTGGAGTTCCGCTGCTGGTATGCGTTCTCCACAACTGGACACCTAGATACGTTATAGACTTATGCCATGTTTGTTGACAGGGCTGGGCGTCATCGACATAGGCGCTTTTAGCGACCTCGTGCTACGCCCAGCCCAAAGCTTGTTACGGCCCTCTTTGATCACGTGAAAATTGGCACAGAAGCTTTTCAGCGACTTTCATTTCTTTGAATATTCCATTGACATTTCTTCTGGCCCCTTGTAACTAAATTAAACATAAGTGCTCTGATTTCACCTGCCTAAATCAAGATATGAGTATCAGACATGTCGTTATATATCATCACTTTTTGGAACCTCTGCCTTCCGTGATTTTACTAACAAAACTGCCTGTTATCGAATTCAGACACAGAACCTAAAATTCTGGTTTAAACGGGGAGAATACATATATATTGCGATGAGCTATGCCCGGATGGCAGTAGCCTCTGAGGCAAGCTCTTTAGTGCAATAAATAAGTCTGAGGCAAATCAACTGCTGAACTCAGCTATCTCCTCACCCTAAAATGCTCACATATACTCTTGTGCTTCGAATCGTTCAGAAATCACCAATCCTTTGTCATTATCTTAATCGCCATGTGTATATTTGTTTCTTGCTCCTCAGAAACCAGACATGCTGAGGGAATGCAGGTTTCAGTGCTGTTTGAGGACCTACTACGGAGCGGGCAAATGCCAGACGGAGTACGTGCTGGAAGGAATGGCCTGCGACGAAGGCAAGGTAGGCCCGTACAACTTGCTTATGCGGATTTTTTTAGAAGTCAAATAGTTTTCCTAAACATCGCCTCGCTTTGATGATTTACATAACAGCACGGAATTTTTTTAGGTGCATGCTAAACGAACAAGGGTATCAACGCAGGCTAGAGTTGGTATTCCATTGCAAAGAGTTGGTGTCGAGCCACGTACGAAAAAGTGTAGGATGGTAGACGTTAGGAAGAAAGAACACTCGCAACAGAAGTTTATTTTGCGTCGGTTGCAAGAATAAAGCCATCACAACTACTGCGCTGTAGCAGCATGCAATGTGTTTTTTTTTGTGCTATGCGGAGGTGGTATTTGTAATACATGGTGTTTTCATGGTCTTATATAGCCCCGCCGCGGGGGTTTTATGGCCTTATATTGCCCCGCCGCGGTGGTCTAGTGGCTAAGGTACTCGGCTGCTGACCCGCAGGTCGCGGGATCGAATCCCGGCTGCGGCGGCTGCATTTCCGATGGAGGCGGAAATATTCTAGGCCCGTGTGCTCAGATTTGGGTGCACGTTAAAGAACCCCAGGTGGTCTAAATTTCCGGAGCCCTCCACTACGGCGTCTCTCATAATCAAATGGTGGTTTCGTGACGTTAAACCCCACATATCAATCAATGAATCAAAGCTCTTTTTTTTTCAGCCCAGAATTTTCTTTTTTAACTTTGGTTGAAGACTTTTTAATCGTTGGGACCTCAGAACACCAAGAACGAAAATAGAGCTAGTGGTGCAAGTATTTATAGATGAATGAACATGGCCTCAAATTATGGTCATCAGTGGCTGTGAAAAAACAAAGGCTTCTTTGTTACCGGTACTCACTAGAATACACAAAATGTGAACCAGTGTCCTATTTTTTAGTGTATTATTCATAGAAAAAGCTCCAGTACGGTGCGAGTGAAATGTCACTTATCCGCCTCAGCTTAAGCGCCCCTGTTTCACCCAAGACTGGTCAAGCTTCTTTTTTTCATGGCTCCCAGCTCCACAAACAAGCCACGATTTCTATATCGATTGCAGGGCAGATCATTGAAGAAGTATTTCCCCATTAAGGAGCAACTTCTGTTTCATTTCCGAGGTGCTAGGGGAAATGTTGTGTCGTCGTGTCATCTGACACCACTAAAACCGAAAGGGTGAACGATATTTTGTTCATTGATGAGGTGAAAGTGCCTCCACAAAAAGCATACCAACAAATAAGTACATCAGCGGGACAATATACAAACTCATTTCAAATACTATTAATGATTTGTACTTAGCAGAGCTGAAATTTATATTTCTTCATGAAAACTTTTATTACTCTGAAGTGTAACATAATATCTTCATGTCATCGATTGCATTTCGCCTTACAGACTTGCCGAAAGGGTGTTTGTGACAACTTCAAGTGGGAAGAGTAATATAAACGTATTCGCATAGCAGCCTTCATAATTCCTCACGCTGTCACGAAGCAATTATTGATCTCATCACCTTTGGGATTCAGCGAAACGTGGAAGTGAATGCAAAAAATAAAAATGTATTTTATATGTCAACTGTGTTATTTATGCTAACCTGCATTGCCCAAAACACATCACGCGCGTTTCTTAGCGTCTCCAAACTTAAAATAATTATAGGACCTCCGCACTTTGGAAAGTACTCTCCTGTGCTATTGTAATTAAACTCATTTTCAAGGTCTTGATGCTTTGAACGAAGTGCGGTGAAGAACGAAGTCTGAGCGACAAGGCCAAGTCTCCTGACATAACATTGATATAACATTAACCTGACATAAAAACTATTAAAGAAAAATTATTCCTGAAATATAGAACATGGCAAGTTTATTTTCGTGCAACAATATATTATGTTTAGTTTTGAAGAAACCTAATCGACTAAAAAAAAAGATATAACCTTTCGTGGTGGCACATTTTCAATATATATATATATATATATATATATATATATATATATATATATATATATATATATATATATATATATTCACGCCCACGCACGGAAACTTACAGCTTGAGATTTCCAGATTTAGTAGTTTCATTACAATTCTCCCCAGTTTGTTGGATGTATGAACCAAGAAGCGGATCACCATTCACTCCGTGGATATGCTGCGATTTTTCTGTGCATGAAAAATTGCAGAAACTCGTCAAACAGGTTAGCACACCTCGGCGCCTTGCCCTGTTGCGCACATGTCACGCTACGTGTGCAGTGGGAGTCGTCTACTAGATTCCACTGACGTGCGGGAAGGCCAGTGTCGGCCGAACCGGCAGTTGCGTGAACAACCACCTCCGAAAACACCGAAATAATATGCGCAATGTGGTACATACGCATCTTGGAATCTATTGCCCGGAATGTGGCTGCACCCCCCTCTACGACCGGTGGGCGATAAAGGCAAAACACAGAACTCAGCTTACACACGAGATTGTCGAAAAGAAAGAGAAAAATCGTCTCTATGCGGGAAAACTGCGTATAAAGGTCCCCATGGGTTGCACTATCATAATTGGAACGTGATTACCTGGCTGGGCTTTAGGACATCTAGGACCTATGACACGTGCTTCGCCTGCTGATGCATTGATTGGGCATGGCTTTTATTCCCTCGCTTTTTTTCAATAATTCTTTTCGGCAGATATATTTTGCCACATTACGAAAAAAAATAATTGAAAGTCCACGCTTCGTCTGTCCACTATGTTCTTTTTCTCTATGTTCACGCGCTGAAAAAGCTTGCCAGTATCACTACGCACCAACTAGCCCAAGCTTCCACTCTTGTAAATTGTGGTGCACACAATAATGGTGATTATTTTACTCAGCATGAAGAGAATCTTCCAGAATGGGAAAGAAAATAACCATTCTGAAGAAGATGATTCGAAACAGATCCAGTCAAAAAATGCAGGGGCTGTGAGTCACCGTAGACGTTGTACCCGACTCCGAGGCAAAGGAAGCAGCAGTGCTCATCGCGTGGAGAAATCAGCATTCGAGTTCGAGCCTTCACCACTCTCCTCGCCTGCTTTTTTCAGCCTGAGAGGTCAACATACATTCTTTGGTAGCTTTAGAGTCCACTCATATGCAAAGCTGCCAGCCATTGGCACTGACTTCGTCAGAGCTTCAGTGGCCACCACCATCATCAACATTCGTATGTGCGCCCGCATCATGTTGTGCTGCTGCTCGCAATGATGCAAATGACGAGACGCATAATGCAGACGTCTATTTAATGCCAAAAAAAAAATGGCAGCATATCCACGGAGTGAATGATAGAGAGTGGGGCGAAGAATTCGTCCGTCCATTCGTTCTTGCTTCCGTCCGTCCATGCGTCCGTCAGTGTGACCGTCCATGCGTCCATCAGCCCGTCAGTGCGTGCGTCTGTTCGTGCGCCCGTCCCTGCGTTCGTCCATGCAGCCGCCCCTGCGTCCGTTCATGCGTCCATCCATGTATCTGTCTATGTGTCCGTTGGTCCACTTATTCAACACTCCAAGTACCACCATCTCGCATCTTTTCATCATATATTCCCCATATAGAAGCACCGCCATCCAGCGGACATTCCAAGGACTAAACGAGAGGCGGCACACGCACACTTTCTTACGGCTTGCGCTTCGGGTCCACTTCCCACCTTTAACCACCTCGAGTTCATGGTATATACTAGTTCACTGTATTCATGGCACTGCGGCCGAACGCTCGCTAAACCTTTCGTAAACCAAAGAGGTTACGCCCAGCGAGTATGACGTAGCAAACTTTTTTCAGTCAGATAGTGCTCAATGTACATGCCAATGGCTGCTAATGGGAAATGAGAGGCGGAGAATCCGGCTTTTACTTTCTTACAGCTTGTGCTTCATATCTACTTCCCATTTTTAACCACCTCGAGTTAATTCATGGTATATACAAGTTCATTGTATTCATGGCACTGCGGCCCAACTCTCGCTAAACCTTTCTAAAACCAAGGAGGTTACACCCAGCGAGTATAACGTAGCAACCCTTTTTTGTCAGATAGGGATCAATGTACATGCCAATGGCTGCTAATGATGATCGCAGCCTGCGCGTTAACTAAAAGCCGAATGCTCCTGTCTCTCATTCCCCATTAGCAGCCATTGACATGTACATTGAGAACTATTTTTTGTTGTTCAACAACGCACAGAAGTCTCTCACCGGCACTACCTTGGAGGTCGAAATGTTATACTTGTTACGTACTACGGGGGACGAACGGGTGCCGTTATAAGGAGCTTCGTCCCTAAAAATAAAACATATCTTCACGAAGACAATCATGACGAGGGGGCGAATAGTTAATGTATATGCTGCATTTAGGTAGCATATACAGTGACCCCTAAACCGGGTGCTGTCAGTGGCGTTTGATTTCATCTCAATTCACCAGATTGCATGTGAGTGGGAGATAATTAAAAGAAACCAGAAAAGAACACTGAAAAACTAGAAACTAAACAAAAGTATGGCGTGCGATGTGCATAATATTTACCATAAACGTCCATAGCCCTGATAAATTTGCATAGCGCAGATGCGAAAAACGCGACCTCGAAAAAACAAACAGCCGCTAGCACAAGCTGCGAAAAATGTTAAATCACTTGCTGGTGTACAAGGCGTATTTCGCACTGCTCAAAAAGGATGTCGTGACTTTTTTTTTTTTTTGAGAAAGCCGTGATGCGGCTATACGCCACCAAAACTTTACTTGTGGACCGCTTGACTTCAATATTTTTCAGTATTTCTTACGAACTCCCGCGACAGCTTGCGTTCTAACGAAGCCTACACAAATAAACTGTCAGCATTGCTCAAGTGTATTTTTTGATAAACGGTAATTAGGGAGAGACCTGGACTCAACATGATATGTGTGTCTGAAATGGTTGTGTCCACGCTAGAGCAGGAAATTTTTTTTGTCTGTTTAGCCACCATCACTCATCGTTTATGCCAGATTTCAGAAAACTGAAATAACTAACTTTCCAACAAGAGAGCTTTTAGGTTGCTCTTCGCCCCTCCCATCTGGCCAATTGCCAGAAAAAAGTACATAACAAAACATATTAATCATATCGTTCTGAAACTTGATTGATTGATTTAATAGTTGATTCGTATTTAGGGTTTAACGTCCCAAAACCACCATAGATTATGAGAGACGCCGTAGTGGAGGGCTCCGGAAACTTCTACCATTTGAGGTTCTTTACGTTCCCGTAAATCTGTGCACCCGGGCCTACAGTACTTTCACTTCCATCAAAAGTGCAGCCTTCGCCATTTAAAACACTGAGCATTAACTCAATGTTCAAGTCCCAACGTTCTTCCCAGCTGAAGTAATGCACTATATAGCCCCTATACCGCTAGCCAGTGGGGCTTTGCGTAGTGCACAATACTTGTGTTCACTTGTTGTGAATTGCAGCCTGCGTAATTTCACAGTTCTACGGCGCTGCGTTTGCCGGTAAAGCCCAATTATAGCAGCACGAGCAGTTCTCTGAATAATATTCATGTCCAACCTTCCTGTCCTCCCTGTCTTCCTCCACCTCCTCTGTCGGAACGTGCGTGTTGTCAACAATGCTCCAAAAGCAATGAGCAGATAAAAAAATCTAGGCGTACTTATTCACCGCCAAGCCCTAAACTCGAGAGATCCAAAAACGGTAGACTGAAGACAATTACAAACCCAGACTTTCCACAACCCCATTCATATCAGGAGGAGACATCCAGACGTCTATCCAGATGACACTTGAAAATCGTGCGGTTGGACTGACGCATCACTTAGGCCCATTCTCTGGGAATGCTTCATTTCATCAGAACAAAATGCAGTTTCCCCAGGTGAAGCTGCGGCGCGTTGGACGGCGCTGCTCCAACCTCCAGGATCAACTGTGTGCCATCCAGCAAGCTCGTGAGGAGGCGAAGAAAGAGGGTCTTCGGTCCACCTCGGCGGCAGCCTAGGCCCAGGCCACAAATTTGCCGGAGTTATTGATAAAGCTGTCACCACCACACTTCATAATAGACAGGCCTCAAGCCTCATTTACTAATGTTTACTTTCGTGAGCGCGTTTTCCCATCTGCATTGTAAACGATATCTCCCGCATCAGGATAACCCTAAATCTCATCTTGCGAAAATTGTTGGCGTATTATGCTTCTATTTTGTTTTCTTTTTTTTTTTTTGAAGCGAGAAAACACAGTCCTTGAGTCCCAGCAATTTGAAATACTGAGTTCAAGTATGAACAAACTGTCTAGTTTAATTTGCGGGAATTCCGGAATGTTGAAGCTGATTTCCAAGCGCATTGAAGAGGGAAGGTCTGCAAGGAACCAGCGTGGAACTACTGCGGGATAACATTGACATACGATCAACTGGTGGTGGACAGAAAGAAAACCAAGAAATTACACCCAAACGCGGATATGCCTACTGGAAGAGCCAGCCCTCCGTGTCTGCAAACCCTGTATAGTCACCATCATTGGCACTTATTGTTGGCGTGGTGGCTGAGGGCACTTGAGGAAGCAGTCATAATATGATACCTGCCACTAGACAGAAAAAAGGGTCAAGTGAAAGGCGGGGAGACTAATCAGAAGAAAAGTTTCGGTTTGCTACCCTGCATCGGCACTTTTCTTTTGTTCCTCGCTCTGCAGCCGCCGGTAATATAGCGCGGTGAGAATTTGCTACCGACGCCTCCTTGACACTCCATTTTCGGTTGTTGTTTTTCGAACGTTCAGCTGGTGGTAGTTTAACGACGTCCTCGCAATGGAGAGACGTGCAAATAGCACGAAGTTTTATATCATGAGCATGCAACGGGTGACGAAATGAATGATCTTCATAGAAAAAAATATATGTGAAAGCAAGATAAGTGCTTTCCATCTCTACTTGGAAACTGTCGCTTCAAGTGTTGTTTCTTTTCTTTATTTACAAGCACCGATGCTTTCTAGATTGAACCTTTGCTATTTGTTGCGTTTTAATACTCCTTATAGATATTTTTGGATGGGTAGAAACTCCCTGTAAATGTCTGAGTTCATTATTAAAATGCAAAAACAAAGCATCATGTCTTGTCAAGCATTGGCCTAATAGTAAATGCTCATTTTCGTCATAAGTTTCGAAGAAAAAAACTTCTACCTTAACGCGACGAGCACAAAGTAAGCAGAAAAACTCCGGGCCCATGTGAAATCACGCATCTGAATATCAGAAGCAAGAAGACAGCGATATATTTGGGTTTGCTTTCAAATGCATAAGGCACGGTCTTGCTTTTGCTGCCCAGCGACCCAGAGTTAAAAGGCAATTCAGTCAACACTACACGACCTTACAATCCCAAGCAAAAGGCAGTTAAGGTCGAGGAACAGATTCTCCACATAACACGACAGTCTTTACGCCCACAATGTGATGATAGGGTAAGCATATCCGAGTCACTGCCTTTGTTTAACAAACACCTTGAAATAAACTACAGCGAACTTCATATAGACGTGAAACTGAACACATAAATAATGTACAGGTAAGGTCTTTATAAAAAACGCAGGCCAGCTGGCTGAGAACCTTAGAATGACACAGCATGCTTTTCGTGGCGTTCGTTTGTGGCTTTCTCGGGATCACGTCAGCAGGTGAGTGATCCCATCCTGCAGCGGTGTGCAGGTGAAATGCGTTACCAATGATTTAGAAGGTGATTTTGGTTGCAGATTTCGACATTTTTATCTGAACTCCACATTAACTACACATGCTTGAGGGCGCGAATGAGATAGATGTTTCCGAAATCGCATTGATGATCAGGTGCATGACTCAATGCGCAGCGAGCTGCTCCTACGTTGGGATAGTCAGGTCAAGCCCAATCGCCGAATTTCGGGACCTTCTGGGCAGCCCATAGCTGGGCCTCAGCATGGAGGCTCCCGATAGCGCAAAGCCACTTGTCTTCAGTCATTTGGTCCGTGTCTCGTAATGAGAGGCAACGCCCGGTCATATGTTCTAGGCTAACGGCCAAGAACGAGTTGTTGGGCTAGTTGGTTTATTCTGAAGGAATAACGCCCTATTCTGTCTCGTATTCTGTCCCCCCCCCCTCCTTTTTTTTTCGTCTATTTTGGTTGCGTAGTCAACATTTCTTCTAGGCTAGCGAATTATTTGAAGTGACTACAAGATCTGTTCAGATACTGTGAAGATAAACTTTACCCAATAAAGCCGACCTGGGAAATAACAATAATCGGATAGTACGAGCTGCAAGTACAAAAACTGCAGTTGAACACTTGGCGCATATTTTAATTTCTGATCAACTCAACTACCTTAATCTTTACATCTTATTGATTTCTATTTCCAATGATCACATTAGAAGCGTGCTTGCTAGTGTTGACTTGCTAGACTTGTGTGAGAAAACATACAATGTTTATTTGCAACTGTACCTGCTACTGTGTACATGTTTTCACTGCTTTAAAAGCTCTATGTGTGGTTGGCAGTGTGAATAAACAGGCGAAAATGGTGGCCACCGAAGTGATGAGTGATCTCTCTATTTCCTCTTTCAGATCCATTCAGGGAAGAATTAGTATACCCGGAACTACTTCAGGAAAGGAGTGAAAACGGGGAGCTCCTGCTGCGAATTCAGGACACGACTTTGCGCCTGAAGAAGAGCACGGTGCTGGCCCACGACCTTTTTCTGGACACGACGAGCGACGGCGATGAAAGTGAATACACGCTTGTAAGAGCGCATGCCTATCTTCCTCGACGTTTTTCGTGAGCCTTCGTGGTTCCAGTGAGTCTTCCTCGAGTAGAAATGCTCACTAGCCCAATATTCTAGGTACACATACATGCGTGACTCTGTGTTGAAAGAGATACATAAACTAATTTGGGGTCCCAAAGGACTCCCCCTCGAATGCACACTGATGTCCAAAGACCCTGCACGTAGCTCTTTGAACGTAATTGGGCGAAATGGGACTAGCTGTTTGACGCTAATTCTTTTCTAGCGATAGTTATTATGTTACCTCAAAAACGGCCGTTTTTAGCACCGCAATCCACCGCAGCTTCAACCACTGTGCGTAACCGCTATCGAGCGATATAAAACAAAGGAAATTAATAACAGTATATCAATGTTACGATGGGACTCTAAAGAACTGGTTATATATGAAATACGCTAGTGTGTATATAAGTAATTACATAAAACATATGCCACTGTGTATATAACTATCAATGAAAACTAACAGACAGCAATGCCAGGGGAAGTATAGGGGAAATTGATAGATGCCATTGCAATGTAATTTTATATTTACTTTACAATTTCTTCTAATAACCTTCTCTACAGTTTCCTTGGCATTACTGTCGTTTGGTCGTCACTAATATTGTTCCTAAGAAAGAAAAACGAGCCCTTACATTTACACTTTTCTTCGTGTATATAACTGGTTACATAAAACGTATGCTACTGGCTATATATAAAACATATGCATGCCAACCCGTGGCAATTCCACTGCTGCACGACCACATTATTTAAAAGTAAGAAAGCGTGACGATCATGAACAGGTTGTCGCGCAAAGCATGACTTGCGTAAAATAAATTAGAACTAACATACACTGTTGCCAAGGAAAGTACAGGGGATGTTATTAGTAGTAATTCCGATGTAAATTGGAAGCAATGAAATAGGGCAAAATAATATATATATATATATATATATATATATATATATATATATATATATATATATATATATATATATATATATATATATATATATATATATATATATATATATATATATATATATATATTTGTGTGCGTGTGTTGTGTATAAGATGGGCATAAAAGACAACGAAGTGCTTCAGTCTCCACTATCTACTTCCTTGCATTCGATAAAATCATTATCACATATTTAATTATTGTGCTTAATCTTTTACTGCTTCTAGAATTGTCTATAAGAACTGCCCAACTACTGTAGCTTAAAAGGGGAAGTAAGTGGTTTGTGTTAGGGCGGTGGATTGCATGACCTGTCTCGCTGGGTAATCTGCACAGGTGTATGCGGCAACCATGGATGTAGCCAGGAAATTTTAACGGGGAAGGTCTTTTGACGGAGGACTTACTCACTTTTTATGTGTAAGGTCATGTGCGTACTTTTGTGTGCGCGTGTATATATGCACATGTGAATTGCGACATTTCAGGGACAAAAGGGTGGCTGAGAGCTCCCTGTTCTTGGCTGTACTAATAAGGTCAGGAGGACAGCCCGCCTCAAAGATACGCTCTGAAAGATATCTAGAAACTACGATGTACGCTCCGTGGAATCAATAAAAAAAATCTTGAAGCAGTTTTGTGCACAATCATCACAAGAAGCCAATCAATGAGCTATCACTGAGAGGGAAAGTACAGGAATTCAGAGTGTCGCTGCAGAACAGGTACTCGGCTCTTAGAGAGGAAACCAACCTTAGCGTAGATACAATGAATGATAATCTAACGAGTATCATTACGGAGTGTGCAGTGGAAGTTGGAGGCAGGGTAGTTAGACAGGACACTGGCAAGCTTTCCCAGGAAACGAAGAACCTAATTAAGAAGCGTCAATGCATGAAAGTGTCAAATACAACAGACAATATAGAACTGGCAGAGCTTTCAAAGTTGATTAATAGGCGTAAAGTATGCGATGTAAGAAGGTATAACATGGAGAGAATTGAACACGCTCGGAAAAACGGAGGAAGCGTCAAAGCAGTGAAGAGGAAACTTGGGATAGGCAGAAGTCGAATGTATGCACTAAGGGACAAAGAAGGCAAAATAACTACCAATATGGATAGGATAGTTTAAATAGCGGAGGAGTTTTACAGAGATCTGTACAGTAGCCGAGACAACCACGACCTTAATACTATAAGAACTAGCAGTAACCCAGATGACACCCCACCAGTAATGATAGAAGAAGTCAGAAAAGTTTTGGAGAGCATGCAAAGTGGCAAAGCTGCTGGTGAGGATCAGGTAACATCAGACTTGCTGAAAGATGGAGGACAGATTGTGTTAGAAAAACTAGCCACCCTGTTTACGAGGTGTCTCCTGACGGGATGGGTACCAGAGTCTTGGAAGAACGCTAAAATCATCTTAATACATTAGAAAGGAGATGACAAGGACTTGAAGAATTACAGGCCGATCAGCTTGCTCTCTGTAGTATACAAGCTATTTACAAAGGTAATTGCTAACAGAGTAAAGAAAACATTAGAATTCAATCAACCAAAGGAACAAGCAGGATTTCGAACAGGCTACTCAACAATTGACCACATTCATACTATCAGTCAGGTAATAGAGAAATGCTCAGAGTATAACCAACCACTATACATAGCCTTCATAGATTACGAGAAGGCGTTTGATTCAGTAGAAATATCAGCCGTCATGCAGACACTGCGGAATCAGGGCGTAGATGAAGTATATATAAACATTCTGGAAGAAATCTACAGGGGATCAACTGCTACCATAGTGCTTCATAAAGAAAGCAACAGAATACCAATCAAGAAGGGTGTAAGGCAGGGGGGCACAATCTCCCCAATGCTATTTACCACGTGCTTACAGGAGGTTTTCAGAAGCCTAGAATGGGAACAGTTAGGGATAAGAGGTAATGGAGAATACCTTAGTAACCTGCGCTTCGCCGATGACATTGCATTGCTGAGTAACTCAGGGGACGAATTGCAACTCATGATTACGGAGTTAGACAAGGAGAGCAGAAAGGTGGGTCTTAAAATTATTCTGCAGAAAACGAAAGTAATGTACAACAACCTCGGAAAGGAGCAGTGCTTCGAGATAGGTAATAGTGCACTTGAAGTTGTAAAAGACTATGTCTACTTAGGGCAGGTAATAACCGCAGAGCCTAACCACGAGATTGAAGTAACTAGAAGAATAAGAATGGGGTGGAGTAAATTCGGCAAGCACTCTCAAATTATGAAAAGTAGATTGCCACTATCCCTCAAGAGGAAGGTATATAACAGCTGTATCTTGCCAGTACTTAGCTACGGAGCAGAAACCTGGAGACTTACAAAGAGGGTTCAGCTTAAATTGAGGACGACGCAGCGAGCAATGGAAAGAAAAATGGTAGGTGTGACATTAAGAGACAAGAAGAGAGCAGAGTGGATTAGGGAACAAACGGGGGTTAAGGATATCATAGCTGAAATCAAGAAGAGGAAATGGACATGGGCCGTGCATGTAGCACGTAGACAGGATAACCGCTGGTCATTAAGGGTAACTAACTGTATTCCCAGGGAAGGTAAGCGGGTTAGGGGGAGACAGCAGGTTAGGTGGGCAGATGAGATTAAGAAGTTTGCGGGTATAAATTGGCAGCAGCAAGCACAGGACCGGGTTAACTGGCGGAACATGGGAGAGGCCTTTGTCCTGCAGTGGACGTAGTCAGGCTGATGATGATGATGATGATGATGATGATGATGATCACATTGACAGAGAACCCACAGCCTCAACTTCATTTTACCTAAATGTAACACCAATTATGGCAAAATGACGTCCACCTTCGCGGTCATTAAATTGTGGAATAACCTGCCCTATACACTAAAATCATCATCATCTCTTCATGCATTCAAACGTGATCTTAAAAGCTTCATCTTGCATAACTAGGTTGACAACGATGATTACTTAATGATTCTTATGTATCCGGGCATGAAATGGGAAAGTCTTTGCAAATTTAGGTTATTGCTTTATGGCGTGATTATGTTTTACTTGTATAACTTATTACTATTGTTCTTGTGTCGCATTCTGACTGCCTTTTTTGTTTATTTGATGTTATTTTATGTAAGTTCACGGTTTACTTTTCACATGTGTTGCGTATTTTACGTGCTGTTATAATTAATAATTTTATTGTTATTGTTAACCGAGGGTCCCACTGCAGTCGCTTGACTTTGGGACCCTCGTTTGCATACTACATTCTACGAATTTTGTATTTTGAATGAATGAATAAACTGAACTGGAACTGGAACTGGAACTCGGGACTAAATGTTCCAAGTCTGGTTGCCACCGAGTAGCAGTGTCTGCTGGTTGCTAAATGCGACATAATCTTTTTGTTCCTGGCATTAGTTTTTTGAAACATATTGTGAGAACATAACTTTTTTTTTCAGTGGAATGGAACCAGCCTAGAAGAGAACCTTTACCATGACAGTGAGCACCAGTCATCGATTATGTTTCACCAAGTTAACAGTACAGTAAAAGTGGTAAGTTTTTTTTTTAAAGTTACCATAAGAATTCTCCTTTCTGAAACATGACCTGACAGGCTTCAGACACTTTGACTTTCCACACGCATGACCTCCGAGATTTGCACGCACCAGGAAACTTTTGTTAGCACAGCACGTTTCGGGGGTGATAGCACACAAATCTATACGTCAGTTTATATTCTAGAACTCCTCCGTTCATTTCAGGAAGGCATTCTCAGCCCAGACTGGAGAATCGCAGCTCTGTCGTCGGTCGAACGCTCGGAAGATGCTGCAGTGCCCCACAGGGTTTACCGAATTCAAGGCACAGACATCATGAACGGTTAGACATCAGCTCGTTTTCGTGCCAACAATTTTCTTTTTTTTTCTTTTGCACGGCACTTGCGCTCGAGTACAACATCCCTGCATAGAAATTTGGCTTACTTATTAGGGATGAGAACCGAGATTTCAGATCTTGGTACTCCTCGGAGCACTTCTGGTTTACCAGCTACATCCTGTTGAAATTCAGAAAATTTGTTTTAAAGAACAAAGCTGTAACAAAATAGACTTTCTTTGAAAATTCATTTTGAAAAAAAGTTGAAAACCACATTTAAAT
Organism: Rhipicephalus microplus; assembly: GCF_043290135.1. Lineage (NCBI taxonomy): Eukaryota > Metazoa > Arthropoda > Arachnida > Ixodida > Ixodidae > Rhipicephalus > Rhipicephalus microplus. The sequence continues at coordinate 6,054,947 of NC_134707.1, forward strand.
CACATATCCTAGCATACATTGTCTGAAGGGTGAATTATCCTTCTTCAGAAATAACTAAATTTAATTAATTTTTCAGTACGCTCTGGTGTTGCCCCCTGTTGCGGCGCATGAACTGAGCTAAAGAAGATAAGTGGCTATCCGCTATTAAGAGGCCCAATTTCGGGGATCAACTGTGGGCAGTCCAGAGTGCTCGCGTAGCGGTGGTCGGGCTTGGCCTCACTGTCCCACCGTGGGAACGGCCCAGTGCGTGTTCAGTCGTGCACTTCAAGACTTACCATAAGGTTTAGCATTCGTCCATTCGTGAAACTTGTCTTCATATTAGCCAGATAAATCATAATCTAATAAGATAAGACCTCAAGCGTCAGATAAGTTGGCGTCTTTTCTTCCAGAATTAACGTTTCTGCCCAATTCGACCTTTGTTTACAGATCTCGCTTTTCGTGATCTTAATATAAACATTCCTGTGTTCAGAAGACCAAGACGAACAACGTTAGGTAAGGACTTTTTTTACTTTTTGTTTATTGGCTTTTTAAGCACTTGTTTACACTTGTTCACTTATCAGGAATCTGTAAGAACTACAAAGAAATGTTGCTTTAACAGCAATCCATCTGGTGTCCGGATGGCTAGTTCTGTCATCATTTTCCGTTAGGCAGTTTTTTTTTTTCGCATTGTCAGTGTACATATGCGAGCGTGAATAAAAATAGCCCCACTGCGGGGGTCAAGTGGCTAAGGTACACGGCTGCTGACCTGCAGGTCACGGGTTCGAATCCCGGCTACGGCGGCTACATTTCCGATGGAGGCGGAAATGTTGTAGGCCCGTGTGCTCAGATTTGGGGGCACGTTGAAGAACCCCAGGTGGTCGAAATTTCCGGAGCCCTCCACTACGGCGTCTCTCATATTCATATGGTGGTTTTGTGACGTTAAACCCCATATATCAATCAATCAATCAATCAATCAATAAAAAATAGGAAAATGCATTTCTAGATGAGCCACGAAAGATAGGGAATGAACGGTGCGTAAGCGGAACGTGAACTGATAAGATTACAGATAGTACAAAGGCCCGCACCACGCTCCCCCCCCCCCCCAAAAAAAAAAGAAAAAGGAGTGAGTTATTGTCTCCTGGCGTTTCTGGTCTTTTTGGCGGAGACTTCGTGATGCAGGAACAGTGATTCCCGGAACGACCTTAACAAAACATGCTCTCTATTGGTGTTTATAGACGAAAGGTGAAGTGTGGATTATCTCCTGGACTGCTCTTCCTCTGCCTTGCTTGTCTTCCTTGTCTCGCACGTCTCTCATGTGCAATCTACTGATTACATTCACTTCAACTTGCGCCTTTGCGATGGTGCAAGTGGCGATGACAGCCTCTAGCCGACAAGCGCGAACTAGACTCAATGCTTGGTGCTCACGTTGTACGCGTGCCTTTAAGACACAATGGGCCAGTAAGCTTCCGTAGGAATTAAGGGCAGCAAAGGTGAAGGGGAAACTACTGCCTCATGTTCGAACTCGGGTTGGTGGGGAGCCCTTTAAAAATGCTGAGTGATTGATTTATTGATATATGGGGTTTAACGTCCCAGAACCACCATATATTTACGAGAGACGCCGTAGTGGAGGGCTCCGGAAATTTCGACAACCTAGGCTTCCTTAACGCACACCTATATCTAATACACGGGCCTCGAACATTTCTCCTCCATCGGAAATGCAGCCGCCGCAACCGGGATTCAATCCCGCGACCTGCGGGTCAGCAGCCAAGTACCCTATGCACTAGATCACCGCGGCGGGGCGTTTAAACGAAATCTTGAGTAATTTCAAAGCGAATTCGACGAGAACCGAGGCCAATAAAGGACACTTGCGCTTGCGTCCCTTCTCTTCCTTTGTCTTCGCTCGTTTCGCGCTGAAACCACTCAACACGTTTAACTACATCCGACTCGCTGAAATGCCAGTTCTTCTGAAAGAAAAAAAAAATAAAAGACTTATCTCGCACATACGGCATGGTGTTTCAGACCGGATTATTCCGAGGAAGAAGCTTCCAAAGGAGTATGTCGCTGAAATATTTCTAGTATCCGACCGCCGCCATCAGAAACAGTTCGCGACAGATAAGGAACTGATTGCCTACTTCGCCGTAATGTTGAACGCAGTAAGTTGGGTTTATTTTTTTTTACTTTTCACGCATAGGTGATGTGTTATATTTTACAACGCACTATGCCAATTCAGTAACCATCTGAATACTTCTACTTAATGCTTTTATTATGGAAACGACTTATCAATTCTAGTAATGCCTACCGAATACTCCTAAATAAGATACGATTGGGTTGGACCCCAAGAAGCGCAGTGGATTAACATTCTCATTTGCTTAATAATTAGAATCTCGAAAAAATTATTATTAGTTCAAGGTAAAATATAATAATAACTAATTAATAAAACCTCATCCACGAAAAGAAGGTAAGCGTTCTATTCGGCTGAACTGGTAGCTAATGTACTATAGCTGGTGACAACCCAAGAAAATGTAAAATATATCCTTGTCCGTGCATAAAAATGTGTGCCCAATAGTGGCATATTTGTTCTACGACGTAAATTAAACTAAAAACTTAAAAATGCAACATAAAATCGATTTCCAAAACGATAAGTGAGACACTACTGTACCGGCGACCGTCATCCAAATGTTATTGTCAGGTACGTTGCTTCCAAAACTGCTTCCTTCGTACAAGGACATTCCTTGTCAGCCTCTTCTGTCCGTCTGTTTTAGGGGCATCACCTGTGGCACATACCCGCTCTAGAACGGGTATGTGCCACAGGGGATGCGGGATGCGAGATGGCGGTACTTGGAGTGTTCATTGCATGGATGCACGGGCGAACGCATGGACGGACGGACGAACTCACGGATGGATAAACAGACGGATGGAGAGACTCACAGACAGGTGCATGGATGGACGCACGGATGGTCGCGAGGACGGACGGAAGCACGGACGGGCTGACGGACGCTTCACCCCACTCATCATCATTCACTCCGTGGATATGCTGTGATTTTTTTTTTTTGGTGCACTTCAAAAAATATTTAATTATGAACGTAATCCAAGTGGCCGCACTTACTGTTGTTCGCACGTATCACAGAGTCAATCTCGTCAGTCGTCCTTCGATGCGGGTGAAGCCTGTGACTGTGCCACTTTTGAAGCTTACCGAAGCAGCACGCGTTCTAAAGGTTGATCGCCTACCGTCGTTCTAGCACTAAGTCTTCATTGCATCACTCGGGCGCACCATGCGTGTTACCTGAGCACATTCGTCAATTTTTTACAGCTGAATGTCCTATATGCCTCATCAAATGCGAATGATGACCAGCGTCGGCATCAAGAGTAGCGAGACAAAAGATCATCGCATGAAGACGTCACATAATGCCAGAAGTAGCGACGTGATTAGCAATTGTTCCTGTGGCACAGCATAACGTTACGTCACGCAAATTAAGGATGTCATGTGATGCTAGCATAACGTGAAGGCTGACGTGGCGTTATGCTCTGATGATAGCGCAACGTGACGACCGAGCAAGAATGTCATGTGATGACGTCACCACGAGACGTCCCAAAACTTCCAAAACCACCATATGAATATGAGAGACGCCGTAGCGGAGGGGTCCGGAAAATTTCGACCATTTGGGGTCCTTTAACGTGCACCCAAATCTGAGCACACAGACGTACAGCATTTCCGCCTCCATCGGAAATGCAGCCGCTGCAGCCGGGATTCGATTCCGCGATCTGCGGGTCAGTAGCCGTGTACCTTAGCCACTAGACCACCACGGCGAGGCAATCAGTCCGAGTTGGGCCGTTCATGTAGCCTAACGTGACGACCGAGCAAAACTGTGATGTGATGACGTCACGATGAGACGTCATCACATGACATCCTTGATCGGTCCGAGTTGAGCCGTTCGTGGAGGCATGCAAGAACAGCCGCGGTAGCTTCGATTTTGGAAGTAGTGCAGACAGCTTTAATAGTATGGTGGAGTAAAGTCACGGCATCGACAGCAAAAAAAAAAAAAACGAGAAGGTTTTGCCTTCGGGTCCTCTTTAATGAATATGTAAGAAATTTCGTCAGTTTTTTAATGATTATTGTTTGGTAACAATGTGCTTTCGGCGTGAAGGCAGGCCAGGAAACGGAAGTTTGGCCTCGTGGGCGGAGCTCATGTGTATTGTTAGGTCGCAGTCGACTATAAGTTTGCTTCACTTAATGCCGTTGTTATTCTCTTTTTTTTTTATCGTGCCGTGTTGTAGGTGCTGCAAACAGAGTTTCCTAAAATTAACTATAGCGGACTCTGGCGTTGCGATTCTTCAGAAAACATGGGAATGATGGGTAGTGCAGAAATGTGCCTAGTCTTCGTGCTTGCTGGCATTCGTGGCTTTGTTTACAGTCGTGTTTACACGTGGCTTTGTTTACAGTGCAGTCGTGGCTTTGTTTACTGCTGTGAATAACGGGCTGCCTTTCACTTCATTACCAAACTTGAGTTGGTGAGGCAAAAAAAAGTTATGGTGAAGTGCAACTGCTGAGCATTTGATGATTGTCGACTCGTGACAAAATGGCTTAAGGCCACGCGGTAGTCAAACAGCCCCGAAAGAACGATAGTCAGGCAAATCCGTTATCAAATGAAAAGCCGAGGCAGCTCCGATTGAACAGCCGAAGCAGCTACCCGTGATTCCTATGCTCGCTGAAGCGTAGGGTGTTGCAGCTCCCATAGACACTAGCGCCAGAGTATCCTATAAAGTTTCTACAGGAAGCTCTATGATACAACCCGTTTACCGCGCATTTAGATACTGCAGATATGAGGGTGGTGGTGGTGGTAGTGGTTAGAAGATGATAAAAGGCACCTAATTTCTGCAACCCGGTTTGGAGCACGGCGAAGTGCCTTAGATATGAGGGACAGCGTCGAATTGTATATGGTCGTGACACCTCTCACACATTAACACACGAATTTTTTCAGGTGAACGTTTGGTATGAAGGAATGAAGAAGCCCAAAGTAAGGACCAAGATCGTCGGAATCTCACGGTTCAAAGTAAGCGTACGTTCCAAGTACATCAATCTAGAGAAACACGACAAATATACTACGAATACTATAAATACACTACTCTTTCATCAAAGGCAATGCTATTTGAAATCGGGATTCAAGTTTGAATAGATCCAAGACACACGATGCCTTTTAAATTAAAAAAGCTATATCAAGCATACCAACCCTACTTCAGTGTGTACATCTTTTTTAAGCGTAAAAGTTTATTTCTCGCTAGAGCTGAAGAAAGTCAGTGCATTCTAGCAGACTTTAAGCTTCAGAGAATTGTATCGCTTTTTATGTTGTTTTTTCTAGGACTTCTTGAGATGGTAAGCGAACGCGGTAACGTGATCCTCGGTATGCCACGTTATCTACCATATCAGTACTGCTGAAGGGTGGCCTCCGTGATTACCTCCGGCAACGCCACGTCCTGGGCTACTCTCGGTGGCCACGATTGGCGCTCGCCGTGCTTAGTATTCTGAATCGGCGGCCGGAATCTCGTCAAAGCATATCTCGCAAATATCTGTGCATGAACGAAGGTGTATTTGCGAGACAGGGCTGTAAATGCAAAGCCGATCCGGCGAATAGCTTACGTTCGGTAAATGACTACATTCCATAAACGCCCGTGCATATGCAGATTCCTTCCTGTATCTAACAACACGGTAACGTAACGAAGTATACGTACAAGCTAAAAGCCTTCAACTTAGACATACAGCACAGGCGACAGACAGAAACGAACCCACACTTGATTTCCTGAAGATAGATAGATAGATAGATAGATAGATAGATAGATAGATAGATAGATAGATAGATAGATAGATAGATAGATAGATAGATAGATAGATAGATAGATAGATAGATAGATAGATAGATAGATAGATAGATAGATAGATAGATAGATAGATAGATAGATAGATAGATAGATAGATAGATAGATAGATAGATAGATAGATAGATAGATAGATAGATAGATAGATAGATAGATAGATAGATAGATAGATAGATAGATAGATAGATAGATAGATAGATAGATAGATAGATAGATAGATAGATAGATAGATAGATAGATAGATAGATAGATAGATAGATAGATAGATAGATAGATAGATAGATAGATAGATAGATAGATAGATAGATAGATAGATAGATAGATAGATAGATAGATAGATAGATAGATAGATAGATAGATAGATAGATAGATAGATAGATAGATAGATAGATAGATAGATAGATAGATAGATAGATAGATAGATAGATAGATAGATAGATGTCAAAAGTGTTTACAGTATGCACAACAATCATTTCCATTTAATAGGGTTCTTGACTGAGGACATTCGGCTGGGCGCCGCTAGCTAGGGCCTTATTCCATCATTCTAGTGTTTTCTAGAATTACACGATATCGGATCCTGAAGGCGCTAGCAGCCGGCTTAACTTCGTATAAGATTCCAATTTGTTGTTAAAGTGTACAGTGTTTCGACTTTCAGACGAAACTGTGGCGTTCATTTTTTTTTTTTTAGAAAGGCATCAATGACGTAACAGCCGGTCGTTTTCTGCTCGGCGAGGCTACTCTGAGAAAATTCATCGACTATTTCAATAGAACGTTGTCAAGAGATCCAGACGCCATTTACGTGTTCACAGGGTAAGTGTGTCACTCGTATACTGCGTGCTTCGCGAGTAGATAACAGTTTCGAACGTAGACCTCCAGACTTCATGCGGAACTCTTTCTAACGCGCACACTCTGCTAAGCCCACATTGCCGTACTAGGTTCGTACATAACCTGTTTCCTCGCAGCCATCTGCCTTGTACGTCAACTATGTGTCTGCGTAACACTTCACAAAGCATGCCGTGTCTTGGCGAGACTCATCGCCAACCGGTACAGTGGCCCAAAGGGCCGTTCTGCGAGTACAATTAAAGCAACACACTGACCCCGATTAAAAGCAAATAAAAGCACGACGTTTCGACCCCCACACCGGAGCCTTGTTCACAAGCGACTCGAGTACTGAATGATGATTCAGAACTGCCTTCCCCGAACTCTCCCGAACATTTTATTTTAAAGAGAACGTGTGGGTCCAATGAATTCACGTACTCCGACGAAATTCGCCTACTACGGGATCTAGGGGTTAAGGTGCTCCGATGCTGCTGACCCACAGGTGGCACGATCGAATGTCGGCCACGGTGATCACTTTTCATGGAGTTGAAAAGGCATGATGCCCGTTTACTTGGACTCCAGTGAGCTTCGAGGAACACCAGCTGGTCAATGCATCTGCTGCGACTGAGCTTGTTCTGTTTTTGAAGCGTTTGTTCATTTTGTTCATTTTCTCATATTTGTAAAGCTTCAACTTCTGAGGCTCGTACTTTCGGTTGAACTGCTTTCCTTCCCTCGGAATGCTGATCTCATATATATATATATATATATATATATATAGTGATGAGTTGTGATGAGCGAGACATAGAACAAGAGACAACACCTGATCCTGGGCCAGCTGTTCTTATTCTGTCTTCGTTCTTCTCTTAGCTGCCCACGCGCCCGAGCCCCAGCGTCTTTGTCTTGACAATATATATATATATATAAATATATATTGTTGAGAGGTTTATTGGCGGACACTCGGCGATGATTCGCGATAGCAACGGTCAATGCGGGGACCGACTCTTTGCACGAGCTGCTCTTCTTCTTATGAAAAGGGCGACCCACTAGAAGGCGCTGGAGAGGACGACCCACTGTACAAAGGCTTTACCACAACTACCCCGGGTACGAAAAGGGAGCCGCCTGGCGACCTAACAGCTGGTTACAATGAGCGGGTCATGGTAGGCCTTGAGGTGCTCCACGTTAACAATGTCGCGTCCTCGACGGCGCATGTCCGAAGATGGTTCGATGGGTTCAATCAAGTAGTTGACAGGGGACGTACTTGGAGAGCATGTCGCCGAGCGTACGGTTGAAGCGTTCGGTGAGGCCATTCGTCTGTGGGTGGTAAGCAGCAGTTTTGCGGTGAACAACGTTGCACTCTTTGAGAATGGCTTCAACTACTTCAGACAGGAAGACACGGCCTCGGTCACTGAGCAGTTCCTGGGGTGGACCGTGTCGCACAATGAATCGTTGGAGCAGAAAGGAGGCCACATCGCTCGCTGTAGCCGCGGGAAGAGCGGCCGTTTCGGCGTATCGCGTGAGGTGGTCTACAGCGACAATGGCCCAGCGGTTACCAGCCGACGTTAGTGGAAGTGGCCCATACAAATCGATGACAACACGCCCAAAGGGCCTGGCAGGGCAAGGTAGAGGTTGCAGACCTACCGGCGACAGGTGCGTTGAAGCTTTGCGGCGCTGACAATCTATGCAGGAGCGAACGAATTTCTGCACGTAGCGGTACATGCCGCGCCAAAACTACCGTTGGCGAATACGGTGGTAAGTCTTCGATACCTCGGAGTGCGTACATTGCGGATCAGAATGAAAAAATTCGTATATGTCAGAGCGCAGACTGCGAGGTATGACTAGTAGCCACTGGCGGCCGTCACCGTTGTAATTGCGCCTGTGTAGGAGGTCGTCACGAAGGGCGAAATGGTGGGCTTGACGACGCAACGCGCAAGTGGATGGAGTGGATGGATCAGTCAGCAAGTCTATCAGTGAGGCAATCCACTGATCCTTGCGCTGTTCAGTAGCAATGGCATCAATGCTAATCGAAGAAATCGCAAGGTGAGACGCTGAGTTGTTGGCATTGTCGTCAGGCAAGGGAGAGCGCGACAGAGCGTCGGCGTCAGCATGTTGCCTTCCATTGCGGTACAGCACGCGGATGTCATAGTCTTGCAGGCGAAGTGCCCACCGGGCGAGACGGCCTGAAGGATCTTTCAATGACGACAACCAGCATAGTGCGTGGTGGTCGGTGACGACATCAAATGGGCGACCATACAAATAAGATCGGAACTTTGCAAGGGCCCAGACGATTGCCAAACATTCTTTCTCGGTGACTGTAATTAGTCTCGGCTTTAGTAAGCGTACGGCTTGCATACGCCACGACATATTCCGCGAACCCTGGTTTGCGCTGCGCAAGGACAGCGCCGAGGCCGACACCACTGGCATCCGTGTGTACCTCTGTAGGGCCCATAGGGTCGTAGTGTCGAAGTATGGGAGGCGACGTCAATATATATATATATATATATATATATATATATATATATATATTGTTAAGAGGTTTATTAGCGAACACTCCGCGATGATTCACGACAGCGACAGTCAATGCGGGGACCGACTCTTTGCACGAGCTGTTCTTATGAAAAGGGCGACCCACTAGAAGGCGCTGGAGAGGGCGACCCACTGTTCAAAGGCTTTACCACAATATATATATATATATATATATGTGTGTGTGTGTGTGTGTGTGTGTGTGTGTGTGTGTGTATGTGTGTGTGTGTGTGTGTGTGTGTGTGTGTGTGTGTGTGTGTGTGTGTGTGTGTGTGTGTGTGTGTGTGTGTGTGTGTGTGTGTGTGTGTGTGTGTGTGTGTGTGTGTGTGTGTGTGTGTGTGTGTGTGTGTGTGTGTGTGTGTGTGTGTGTGTGTGTGTGTGTGTGTGTGTGTGTGTGAAGTGTACGTTTCAGCACAGTTTTTTCCAAGGTTCCGGCCGCTAGACCGGCCCTTATTTGAGAGGGCCGGTCCCAAATAAAGGCAGGTCCCACGGCTGAAAGATCCGATTAAAGTGTGCCTTTCAAATCCCTTCCTACTATATTAGGGCCACGGTGATACTTCCTATAGTCCCCATACATACATACATACATACATACATACATACATACATACATACATACATACATACATACATACATACATACATACATACATACATACATACATACATACATACATACATACATACATACATACATACATACATACATACATACATACATACATACATACATACATACATACATACATACATACAGAACATGTGTGTGTGTGCGTGTTATTTACAATAAAACTGGTTGTAAGGTTGTTTCAGTTTCATCGTTGTTTGCATTGCAGATGTCTGTCACCCGACACAGTACGCTCACTTATAAAAACATTTTCTTTTCAGACAAAACCTCGCTACACTCGACTATACAGGAAAAGTTAGTGGCAATCTTCTTGGTAAGTGTTTAACATTGCATGTCGTGTTTATTTCAAGCGCATTGTATCGCAAACTAATTCACGCCCGTCATTTGTACCACTTGCTTGCACCATTGGCATGGTAAAAAGTTGGTGCTCCATATCTTTCATTTCTATTATTCCTCCTTCCCTCCTCCCCAAGTGTATACCCAAACGAGCCAAGCTTGATTAACCTCCCTGTCTTTCTTCTCCATTTCTCTCTCTCTCTAATACAGGGCAATACCAGTAATCATTGAGTAAATGAATGCGAAAAACAATTCAAATTGCAATTGTGGTGAGCTCTATACTAAATACCCTTTTTGTAGTCACATATAAACCCAATAAAGTGGCTGGGGGTAGCTGTCGCGGTAGCTCAGTGGTAGAGCATCGAACGCGTCATTCGAAGGTCGCAGGTTCGGATCCTGCCCACGGCCAGTTATCTTTTCACCCACTTCTCTTCATATTTACATTACGATTCCCCTACACTTTCCATGGCATTATTGTCTGTTAGATTTCATTATATATATATATATATATATATATATATATATATATATATATATATATATATATATATATATATATATATGTATATATAATGAGATATAACAGACAGTAATGCCAAGGAATGTACAGGGGAAGTTATTAATATCAATGGAATGTAAATAAGAAGAAAGAAAAGTGGATGAAAAAATTACCAACTGTGAGCAGGAATCGAACCTACGACCTTCGAATCGTAGGTTCGATTCCTGCTCACAGTTGGTAATTTTTTCATCCACTTTTCTTTCTTCTTATTTACATTCCATTGATATTAATAACTTCCCCTGTACATTCCTTGGCATTACTGTCTGTTATATCTCATTATATTGTGTTAAAAACACGGAAAAACGAGCCCTTAGGTATACACTTCTTTCCCATATATATATATATATATATATATATATATATATATATATATATATATATATATATATATATATATATATTCATCGGGTACGAAATTCCGGCTACTACGCTCGTCATCCTATGGTCAGAATTATCCTTTTGGGCGTTTCAGATAGGACGCTTTAGCGCCGCGAATTTATATTTGTTGTCGTGGGTCCGATGTGTTCTGTTATGTCTGCAGGTATCGCAATACTATCATCTCTTTGCACTGCCCTCAAGGTCGGACTGGGCGAAGACACGGCCGGCACCTTCAGGGGAGCTTACATCGCCGCCCACGAGATTGGCCACATGTGCGTAATTTGACTGCGTCTAGCCACTTTTGAAGCACACTCTTCGTGCTTGTCGGGCGATACATCTGTCTATTTATGTGAGCGGATTTCTGTTTTACTATATGCACTGCATGCCGTAGCACATGAAGAAGGGAAGTTAGAATTAAGGGTCTGTTTTTCTTGGCCACAATCTCATTGCGAACCAAAAACAAAGAACGACGCCAAGGAAAGTATAGGGGATGCAAGTGTAACATAACTGTGAATAATGAAAAAATGAAGAGAAGATAACTTGCCGTTGTGTGGAACGAAACCAGTGACCTTCGAATGGAGGACGCGAGGCTCAACGTACCAATTGAGATACAGTGATAGTCATCACCTCATCTACTGCATGGGTGGGTATATATGTGCATGTATACCGTGGAGTGCTCGTCAGCGCCGCTAGTGGCCAATAGCAACTTGGCTTGGGAGAGCTTGGGCGAGCTTGGGCGAGCTTGGGCGCATCAGTGTTGGCATTCTCGTCCCGCTGTAGGAACGCGTATTTTTTTTTCTTTTTGCATACGGCATCATTTGTTCCTTTCTCGTCGTCTTATTATGTTGCTAATCTGTGTAATGATTGATATAGGAAGTTTTGGTGCGTAAAAAGTCTGCGAAGCGCAAATAAACCCAGAGCCCAGTTGCAAGTCAGCACCGGTTTGTGTTGTATGTACCTGCTGTTTTCGTCCAAGACGCTCTGCATTTATCCCCTAGTAGCCATGACGGCGAGTATGGAACGCCCTTTTCATTGCGATAGCAATTATATGGACAATCTCGGCTGGCTTTTGCTACCGCCGCCGGCGTCATTCACCGTATGTATGTATATATATATATATATATATATATATGGATGGTCCGAAGAAGGCTGGTCCATTCTCCGAAGAAGGCTGGTCCACCAGCCGAAACTGTTAGGATTAAATAAATATTTTATTGTTTTGTTTCCTATAGTGCACTATTCTCGAAGTTTATAACTTTTATTACGGTAGCCGGAAGAAACGCTGATCATCTATATATATATATATATATATATATATATATATATATATATATATATATATATATATATATATATATATATATATATATATATATATATATATATATATATATATATATCGTCTATCGTCTATATATTTATATATATCTATATTTATATATCGTCTCAGCCACGAGCCACGAAGGAGCACTTCCTTCATAGTTGAAACAGCAAGCTACGTATATCTTTCACTTGCCGCTTGTGCTGGATCGGGGGCGATTTCGAGATAAACGTAATCAAACTTCCGTTACAAAAAATATGTTATTATTTATTAGTTATTCCGCAATAGATATAAGTGCGCTAACTCAAGGACAACAACAGCAACAACAACAAAAAAACAGAACACAACAGATGTGCAGTCGGTGCACATGCTTTCCTATAATCTTTCGTTGAGCTTGACTGACGCAGTTAAAATCTTTACGGAATAAACATCAGCAAGCTAGCCCGACTTCGTACCCTTCTGTTCCAGCTTATCTCAACTAAACTTGAATTCGTGTAACTTATACTCGATCGGTGAACCACCGCGTCTTCGCAGCTTGGGCTCGTCTCACGATGGATCCCCGGGTCACCCGTCGATTCCAAACAACAGGGGCGGCAGACCGTGTCCTTGGCAAGAAGGATACCTCATGAGCTACGTGGATGGTGGCCTCAAGAAATACCAGCTCTCACCTTGCACCAAGGCTCAGATACGGGGGCTCATCAGGTGCTGTTATTTCGTAATCGGCGCAGGTCTAACTCGGTGTGTCTAACTACGTGAGTCGGCCGTTCCGCTGCAACACGTTCGCATAAACCTAGATGTGACGTCACGGTGCGGCGCCTAGCAGCCACCTGACAGGCATGTGTCTAGCTTTGCCGAGCTGGCGCGGCAGACGATGCACGAGAGCCATGAAGTCCCTCTTAAAACCGTTTTTCGTAACTGTGCCAAGCCATGACTACGCTTTATACAGCTGTGCCGAACCATGACGTCATTCCGCTTTTCTTAGCCGTGTTGTTCGCAACTAACCGAGCTCCCACAATGCCTTTCGCGGTGCCTAGCTAAACTCTTCTGAAACTTCGTAATAACTATAGCACTATCATGGTAACACGATGTAAATATAGCTCAAAATTATGGACAAAAAGCAGAGGAAGAGACGACACCTTGTCCATATTTTTGCACAGTTTTTACATTCTAAGCAGGAACCACCAACTAGCCCAACTTTCGCTATTTTATCTATCATGGAAAACTTCACTTCACCTTGACAAAACCTGGCAACACTAGCGAAGCTTTTGCAATATTAGCTGAAGCTCTAGAATGATGTGATAAGTCTTCGCAGTACCTAACAAAACTTCGTGACGCAAGCAATACCTTGGTAAACTTTAGCTAAACTAGCAAATAGGCTTCCAACTGTGCTGCTTTCTCAGCCTCGTACCGTAGTGCAAGCTGCCCGCAGATTTTTCGTATTTTTCTATTTTTAAAAAATATTGATGACAGCTTTAAGCTCGTGATGTATGGTGTACAGTGCTCAGGAAAATAAAAAAAAACAGAAAATAAACTTGATCACGCAAATGTGCCTAAGATGTAGACAGTGGAAGTACAGAAGCCGATTGAATTTTGAAGCGATTTGCGAAATCCTCAGATCACTGCGTCCAACGTTTCGACAAGAGTACTTTCCAATATTGCGACTTCCTGAAAAAGTGAGGTCCGTGCCTTGAAGAAGACCCCTTCATTTATCAAAAGTGGGTTCCAACGACACTTCGTGTTCCAAGGATTCTTTATTGCGATGTCGAGAGATAGATAGCCCTGCCAGCGTTTTTTTTTTTCTCTAAAACTATCAATTCCTTGTGTGGTACGGACGGAATCACACTTGTCTATAGCTGCAGAATGTAAGGTTGTGGACGCTTTTTGCCACATTTGGTACCTCGCCTTGGCTATCGGCTACCATTGGCTATCGGCTACCATTAAATTATAGCAAGAAGGCGTAGCGTCTAGTATAACAACGTCCAGTATCATTCCGGCCATGGTCTTTGCATATTTCTGCAGAAAGCGACAGCTGAAGCTGCCGGCTGGGTGTTATAGACGAGCGCTATTCCGTCTGTAGTTTAACTCAAAGATTCCAGTTACTCAAACAAAAACTCAACTGAAGTTCAACATATTATACAAGGCAGTTTTTTTCAAGTACAAAATATTACAGACTCTGAAGGGAGTCGAATTTGCCTTGTTAAGGAAATTAGGTTTGTGAAAAAAAAAAGAAGAGCTGCCACAACGAGTCGGCCATCCCTATAAACGATGATGCTCACATGATACAGCACAATAAAAAATCGCGTCATAATGCAACGCGTGCTCTAAATAAATAATTATAATAATTCGAAAGAAGTAGCAAACTACAGGAGTAATGAGAATATAATTAGTACTTGTCACCTGATATTTTTCGGTGCTTCATTAAGGAAGCAAGGGTGTGAAACGATGTGGAACAGTGCCGCAACATCAGTGTGTTAAACTTAACAAGCCTAACAGACACGAAATCGCACAGTGCAGTTAACACGGCGTAAGCCTGATAGTGCGAGGTAGTCTGCACGTGCCAATTGCTTAAATGAAAATTCAAACTGCAAGAAAGACTGGTAGCTAGGTCGTCTATTGCTTGAGAATAGAGACATGCCTTATCTATGTAGCTGGCTCCAAACAGCCATAGTAGTTAAGCCCCTGCAATAAACGCCGATGCGTTTGTTGCAGTAGCTTGATAGCAGTTTAGACTGAAACGGCCAAAGAAAGCAAAACGAAACAAAAAAGACACATCGCCAAGCATGAATGCAAGCTGTACCTGGGGTTCTGGAGTACCTGGTGTTGGGGTTCTGCGGTGCCTAATCTTCAGTCAACTCAATCTCAATTTTTCTATGGGAAGTCAAGGGTTCCAGCAAGTCTCCAACGTGAGCACAAGAAGAAGGCGGCAGACAAGTAGGACCAGCCTTGTCCTGTGCGTTACTTTTTGCTTGTGCTCGCGTTGTAATGTTCATGGAACTCTTCACTTCCCATCATGTACCAACTGGCCCACAGAACCAGACTGATGAAGAACTTACCTACATTCGTTTACAGTATCATATCTGACAAGTGCTTGGCGGAAACGTCCTCATCAAGTACGAAAACCCGAAGCGGCAGTCTTCCCGGTCAAGTCATTACAGCGGAAGACTTCTGCAGTGGTATAATGGCCAGCAAAGGACGGGGAGTGCCCCTCCTGGTATGTATCACTCAGCAGCCTTCACGTTTGCAAGCGTACACAAAGGGAAATGTGAAACACTTAAATATGATTGCGATAGCAGCAACTCAGACTGTCATGCGAAGGAAGTCTTCAAGCGCACTCCTCTAACAAACATGCTGGAGCGAGTAAAGTAACATTCGAGCGGTTCATGTTTTCAACGTTGTGGGAATTGAGGCTGGCCCGCTGCCTTTGCGCGGGCTTTGCCGCCTCTTTTCTCATGTCCCGACATGTCTGCCCTCCTTTGCCGTCAGCCGCGCTGGGAAGGGCGGAGTGACGTTTAACTCCCTCACCCGGTAGCGGATGTTGACTGTGGCGCCGCGCGGGGAGCCTCCCGAGAGGTTTTCGCGCGCTGCGTCGGGAGCGGCGAGTACAGTCCGGGACTTCAAACGGTGAGCCACGCATTCTTTTCCGTCCGTCGAGTCCCGTCGCTCGGGGCTCGTCGGACTTCGCTGACGGCGCCTCGCGCCCGATGCGAACGCTCACCTTTTGTTGCCCCGCTGCGTACTCACGGCCGAAGGGCAGTACGGTGTCCTAGTGCGTGGCCTAGCTACGCCGACCCGTCTCCCTTCGAAGCCAACGCGAGCGCCTTTGCCCTCGCTCGAGCAACCGGGCCCCTTTGTCCCGGTGTCTCCGTGGATCAGCTTTACCGCGGAGACGTGCTCGTGGCACCCCTGTGTAGTACTTTGTGCCCGTGGCGTGGATAAGCCTACTTGCTTTCCCGCCGCGCCTTTTTGCAACGGGCTGTACTGCGTTTGGTGTTGCCACAATAAAGTGTTGCGACTTGAGCAGTATCGTGTTTCCCGCCACGGCGACGGTTAACGCGTGCCCTGCGGCTCGCTAAGACCGGACCCACGCTGGTGGCCGTACTCCTTCGGGATACGTGTACACCACACTGGCGCCCAACGCGGTATCAAAAGCTCTAGCTTTTGATTGCTCTTAGCGAGTCAGTTCGCCTGCGCGATTCGGGCTCGTCGCAACAAGGCTGCTTCGCGGGACTTTTGTCCGCTGTCCCTTTTAGCGGATGCCGCGTTGCACACGGAGGCCATTGCCTCTATTGACGGGAACCCTTCTGCACCCGTCTGTGTCGGCACCCCCTATTGCGGTGACGACACGAGGCGCCTAGCCGCTCCCTTTGGAGATGGCGCGTCGCTTCGGAATGGGCCTCTTGCCCTACCCGAACGTTATGTCTGCTTCGTGGCA
Source organism: Rhipicephalus microplus (assembly GCF_043290135.1). Lineage (NCBI taxonomy): Eukaryota > Metazoa > Arthropoda > Arachnida > Ixodida > Ixodidae > Rhipicephalus > Rhipicephalus microplus. The sequence continues at coordinate 6,071,790 of NC_134707.1, forward strand.
TGCCGCGTTGCACCAAGAGGCCACCGCCTCTATCGACGGGCGCCCTTCGGCGCTCGCCTGTGTCGTCACCCCTTTTTGTGGTGAATACACTCCTACGTGGTAGCTGACGCGCTATCTCGTGCCCCCCTGTTGTCTGCCGAGAACCTGGATTTCGGTGCGACGGCCGCTCGCGGTGCCTTAGCACATGCAAGTGTCGGGGGCGAAACAGCGGCGGAAAGGGGGAGTCCCCCTGAGGACGACCTTGGCTGCTATCCAGGTAAGCGGCGCACTGCGTAGCGGCCGAGCGGGGGAACTTTCCGAAGGCCACCAGGCCGAGAGCGAACCCGTAACGCCGACTCACGCGGCGGTTGCTGCGGTCCTGAGTGGGCGCGATACCAGACTCCCCCATTTGGGAGAATGGGAATTGCTTTCGGCAGCGAAGAGCTACTGAAGGCTCAGCAGAGTGATCCGTTTCGAGTCTCGGAGGGACGGAGCGCCGTATACGCTGCTTGCTTTGCGGCGGGCGCCGTTAAACCGTCTTGACGAGGCGCGGAGCGCCGTTACGCTGCTTGCTCTGCGGCGGGCGCGATTAGGGGGCTGAAACAGCGTGTGTCGCTGAGTCCCCGGCGGATTCATTTTGCTGGACCATGACGGGCTCCTGCTGAAATATATAGCCACTGACGACGAGTCCATAGACCCGTTTAAAGTGGTTATGCCCAAAAGTCTGAGAGCCGCACTGTTGCGATCCTCTCACGACGAACCCATGGCCGGTCACCTGAGTGGCTCGAAAGTTTTTGCAAACTGAGCGATGTTGTGACCTGGCCCGGCACGAAGCGTGGCTTTTATCGCTATTCCGTGCCTGCCACGTCTGACAAACGGTTGAGCCAAGGGTTGGAAAGCCGCCCGGTCTTATGAACCGATTGTCAGTGAGCGTCCGTGGCGCGTACTAGCTGAAAGATCCCCTTTGGGAAAACTCAGCCGTGCCCACATCGCAGACCTGAAGCCGTTTGTCATGGTCTGACGAGCTTGCGCCAGTGCCCTGCGGCACTTCGCGCAAGCAACGGGCACACCCGGAGCGGCGGACCGCATTCGGACCCCGCACCGGTATAATCTGAGGAAGCGGTCACCTTTGTGATTTCGCGCCGGACGGCGGACTTCTCCGCAACCGAAGGCCCTCAGTTTACTGTCTAGCCTCAGTATACGTTAGCTTCTTTACGGCCTTTTCTCGTAAAGAAGTTGACCCCGCTCTGTCTGCTGCCAGTGTTTCTTTTTTTTTTTTTTGAAGTGTTCATGTGTATTTTGTTTCTTTTGTCTAATATTAAGTGATATTTGTATTTTATGTTTTTTGTCAGATGTTGAGTGCCGTTTTGCTCTGTTTTTACTTTTTTTTTTCCGTGTTCGTTTCGTCTATCGCGAAGGGAGCTGTGTGTGACCTTGAGTGTCGGTGCTTGCCGGGGGAGAGAGAGACGAAGGACGCTTTGCGCCTACGCTCGCGCAGCTGTCGGCGGTGTGTGTGCGTGCTTCTGTGCGTGTGTGGGTGCGTGACGCTTCGATGCGAGCCCGCGAAGAGTGCGTCATGGCTTCCCCCCATCGATGCGGACGCTGGAGGTACTGGGGGGTCATTGACCCACTGACGTCAGACCGTCTGGCTGTGCTCCGCTCTTGGCCGTCGCCGAAGAAGCCGTGCTGCCTTTTCCACCATGGCTCCTGCGCGAGGCCAGCTGAAAGCAGCTATATGCTGCCGGCCAACGCCAGGGCGCCTCGCAGCCAATTTTGGTTCGGCCTCCCTGACCACCGGAGAGGCCCGGCTTCCCGCAACGTCCAGCTTCGTCATCGAGCCGGAAATGCGGGGCCTCCGAACAACCGAAGCGGCTTTCGTCGGACTCGCGGCTTATCAAGAGCAGGAACAAGCCATCAGTGAGCCCCCCCCTTCCGGTACCTCTGACCTCGCACTCGGGCATCGCACCCAGCGGACACTGTCACGCACTTTTCCGCCCCTCCGCGCAGTGGACGCTATTCCCCTTCAGCACCACGAACACTAGTGCCACGTTTCTGTGCTCCCTTCTGCAGTATTTGTATAGTGTCGTGTGTTTATTTTGTTATTTATGTTTTTGTTTCTCCTTTGTAATCATATTTCTTTTAAGCAGCAGTAACAGGGCTGGACTGAGGTTAGCTGTCGCTCATAGCAGTGTCATTTTAACTGCATGGGTGACGTCCGGCTGCCTTTTGCAGACCGGTAAAGGGCAAATTTAGGAGAGGGGGATGTGGGAATTGAGGCTGGCCCGCTGCCTTTGCGCGGGCTTTGCCGCCTCTTTTCTCATGTCCCGACATGTCTGCCCTCCTTTGCCGTCAGCCGCGCTGGGAAGGGCGGAGTGACGTTTAACTCCCTCACCCGGTAGCGGATGTTGACTGTGGCGCCGCGCGGGGAGCCTCCCGAGAGGTTTTCGCGCGCTGCGTCGGGAGCGGCGAGTACAGTCCGGGACTTCAAACGGTGAGCCACGCATTCTTTTCCGTCCGTCGAGTCCCGTCGCTCGGGGCTCGTCGGACTTCGCTGACGGCGCCTCGCGCCCGATGCGAACGCTCACCTTTTGTTGCCCCGCTGCGTACTCACGGCCGAAGGGCAGTACGGTGTCCTAGTGCGTGGCCTAGCTACGCCGACCCGTCTCCCTTCGAAGCCAACGCGAGCGCCTTTGCCCTCGCTCGAGCAACCGGGCCCCTTTGTCCCGGTGTCTCCGTGGATCAGCTTTACCGCGGAGACGTGCTCGTGGCACCCCTGTGTAGTACTTTGTGCCCGTGGCGTGGATAAGCCTACTTGCTTTCCCGCCGCGCCTTTTTGCAACGGGCTGTACTGCGTTTGGTGTTGCCACAATAAAGTGTTGCGACTTGAGCAGTATCGTGTTTCCCGCCACGGCGACGGTTAACGCGTGCCCTGCGGCTCGCTAAGACCGGACCCACGCTGGTGGCCGTACTCCTTCGGGATACGTGTACACCACAACGTAAACCTCGCGATGAAACCACAATACGCACAAAACTGCGACCCATCTGTTGAATCCCGCTCGAGGGATAGGGGCGTGGACACAGGCGACCACTCCCTGTAGGTAAAACTACGTTACAGTGTACTAGAAGTACACTCTAACTACGTTTAGCCGGAGGCACGCAGCCACCCTGCGGCGAAATACGACCAGGGCGACACCCTTTAAAGGCCAACTCCGGCGATTTTTGTGACGATGTCAGCATAATGGTGGTTTTATGTTTCTTGGACACTCTTCTCACGCGCGCTAGAACTGAAATTCTCAAAAAATTTGAAAATAATTTTTAGTTACCGAAAACCGCAATACTGAAACCAAACCAAGTGCGCTTCTACGTGTCACGTAAAAATTTGCCTGACGCTCCCGGAACCTGTCTGATTGCACATAATACCCGCCATATGGCACTACCTGTCTACGCCGATCGGCTAAAACACTTACGCTGTTATGGTGAAGATATGGTGGATTGTCTGTGGCTCACAACGCGACACTGCTTGGAACCTATCGCATGCCCACAAACACGGAAAAAGAAATCGCGCGCTCAACCAAGCAAGTGCCGGCCAAACTCACACAATCCGTAGCAGACAAGCAGACGCTGCAGTGGCACATCAGTTCATCATTTACGTCAGGAAAAACTGAACGTCACATACAGAATCTTGCCATTAATTCTGGCAAGTGAAGTGAGCGTTTCGAGGCAAGCTATAAAATTCATTTGAAAATAATCTGGGAAACTCTCAAGCCTGCGATTTGGCATGAACCGCGCAAACGTGCAAATGAACGTACCCAGTGAATTTCATTGATATCCACTGACCTCGAAAAACCGCCGTAGTTGGCCTTAAAAGTGTGCTTTATGACCCATTGCGTCATCTCATGGGCTTGAAGGAACAAGGCTTGTTCAACACCGGCTGCACTGTGAGGCAAACTGTGTAAAAAGCAAAATAATATACAAACAAACCATTGTAATGATATTGAATTAAAACGGTGATGTTGCCATCTCATCTAGCAGCCAATGTTAGTAAACACTTTAGCAGTCGTGCTAACGTCGACTGGAGCGAAAAAAATTATTGGGAGCATGCGAGTAAACACGATAAGTACACCCGTTGACGAAATAAGTCGGGACGTGCGAGCGACGACGGCAATCCGATAAAACTGCATCGCCGCGCCATCTGACGTGGAGAGTGCGCATGCGCGTTTTCAATTTCGCAGCCTTGTATATTTACTCTCTTGCAGCGTACCACTGATTGCATGCAGCGTTTCGTGCTAGGCGTCGCTTTCTACCTTCCGTGACGCGCTCAGTTCAACGTGGGCACGATGGCGGCGAAGTGTATGCGATTAGCTGCGCCATAACTAAAGAGAAAGCATATCTTGTCTTAGTGGCCACCGTTGCCACACACTTCATTAATTCTCTTCTCTGCACGTTCGTTTTAGTTGAAGCTTGTGATAGTGAAACACAAACGAGGGCATAGAAAACGAAAAGGCGTGCAGCCTAAATAATAATAATAATAATAATAATAATAATAATAATAATAATAATAATAATAATAATAATAATAATAATTTATTTTTCATCAATAGTTTGATGAAGTACAGCTGCAGGTAAAAGCTGCTCTCCAAAAGAGGCAGCTTGACAAAAGCCCACAGCTACCTTTTAGCACGACAGCAGTGGCAATCAGCAATGTGAAGTCAACAACAATAACAAAAACACCAAATAGATAAATAAATGAAATAAATAAAGATAAAAAATCACGTCAAAATTCCAAAAATAAATATAGCAACCATGTTTCTTTTGCACGTTAATAAGATATTATAACCTGATGCAGGCAGATCACCTTGCACATGCAACAAAAGAGGCGAATGGGCTAGAAAAAAAGAAAAAAAAAACGATTGCCGTAATAGGCTATGTCATGGGTTGGCCTTCAAAGAACAAAAACGAAAGCAGCTGGGGGCGAGTGAAATACAGCAATGGCTAAACATGTCACCTCTGCCCCCTTTACCCCCTTTGTAACAGAAATTTAATAGTGCATGAAGTGGCCGTGCACGGAAATTATTTCTGACATCCTTCTTGGCAAAGTTTTGTATAACGAGGCGACATAATCGCCGTCCGGCCGAAGGGCCTCCCACTCTACTTGAATTGCCTTCCACGGTGCATCCGGCGTTGTCGTGGACAAGTTGCGCATGGATAGACCCCATTTCACTAGAGCCCACATTCTCGATCGGGTTTGCGTCCGCGCCACGGGGAGGCCATGGCAAGGTGCGTACGCCAAAGTCTTCAATCATGTCGGTCCCTTGGCGAGCCATCTGTACGGTGCTTTCGTCGCGCTGGAAGATGAAGCAGTCGTTGGGGAACGGTTCGTCCAGGCCATGGGGAGCATGGTGTCTTGTAGCAGGGAACTGTAGTAGGACACTGTGAATTTGCCCTCAATTTTGCCCTAGCCCATCTTTGCTTATAGAACCCCACACGGGTACTCGTCTGCTGACCCGCAGGTCGTGGGATCGAATCCCGGCTGCGGCGGCTGCATTTCCGGTTGAGGCGGAAATGTTGTAGGCTCGTGTGCTCAGATTTCAGTGCACGTTAAAGAACCCCAGGTGGTCAAACTTTCTGCAGTCCTCCTCTACGACGTCTCTCATAATCATATGGTGGTTGTGGGACGTTACACCCCACATATCAGTCAATGAGAACCCCACGTGGACACTGAACATCGGCCACTTGAAAGGACACTCCAAGTATAATCAAGGTGGTACCTGTAACTTTAAAAGAACCAGAATGGGCAGGTAAAAGGTGTAGAAAATTGATTCGGGAATCGGTTATGCGCGTTTCGCTTAAAACTAGTGAGCTTTAAACCGTCGTGTGAAGAACGCGTACAAGAAGATGTGTGAAAAACTTGAAACACGTGTTATTAACGTGCTGCTAACTAGCAATGATTTGTGGACGTGCTGTTATTTGCAGTGCATTTGTTTTTATTTCTTCAGATAAGTGTGAAAAAACTCAAGAATATTACATGTACGAAAATATTTTGACATATGCAAAGCAGCAGGACATTAACACCATGAAAAGTGAACGCATTGCTTACCTCGAATTCAAGGGCTGCCACACCCTCCTCTGCTGATCCCACCAAGTGCAGAAAGTCGACTCATCAAAAAAACTACATTTTTCTATTGTTATTCCTTCCAATGCTGGCGGTTCAAAGCGAAGTCCATGCATTGTTGGCGCTGTCGCTCAGACAGAAAAGGTTTTTGCGCCATGGCAAAATTGTAAATGCCCGCCTCCTTCAATCCTCGGCTTATGGTCCTTCTATAAATATTCAGTGACAGCTCGTACCAGATTTCTTTGACAGACACGAAAGGATCCATGAAAGATGCGGCCACAATCACAATCACAATCACAATCACAATCACAATCACAATCACAATCACAATCACAATCACAATGTCAGCCTCGCGCGTCGTGACTATTGGCCGCCCAGACCACTTGGCATCCGCAAGTGTTCCATCTTCTCTAAAGGCGCGTGTAATCCTGGTGATCGCTTTCTTCGACTTTCCAGTTCTTCGGGCAATTTATCTCCGCGGGACATCCTCCACAAAACGTCTGGCGATGTATCGCCGATCTTCAATGGGAACAAGAAGTGCCTTTGAGTGAACGACATGCCTTTGTCCGGCTCGATATTTCTACATGTTTAACAAGTATCGCTAGCCAATCAAAATCCCGAAAGCGTGACGGTCGGTTGAAGATAAAGGAATGGCGTGACAGCAGTATCATACTCGAACCACTGAAAATCAGCTCATCGACTATGTAGGTAAATTTACGGTCGCATGGCGCACCTCTGGCTGGCTTGTGATAACTACAGTTCTTAATCGGCGTTTCAGTAGAGATAGGCGTGCCATGCAATTTTTCATTGAGAAACATGTGCTCGTGAGCATAAAATTTGCCAGCTTGAACACTTGATACCGTATTGAGTTGTCATTAAATACAGTGAAACTGGTGCATCACGTGCGTGGTCACGCTCAGACACTGATTGGCAAGTTCTCTGACAGGATACCAAACGACGCAAGTGTTCAGAACTATTAGCTGTAATCACACTTCTTTGGAGCTTCCGATATCATCTATAAAGAGCATGTAAATCACAACGAGTTTCGCGTGGCGGCAGAAAGGTACAAAAACACGTGAGAGCAGTGATGAACTCGAAAAAGCTGAATGACAGCCTGTTCTGTGCGGTTCTCTTCTCTTTCGTCTCCACTTGTCGCGCTACACAACGCTTTATATGACGCCACACTGACGCCCTGATGACGTCACAGATTTTGGTAATCTGGGGGCATCATGCGTAGACGTCAACACGAGATGATGATTTTCGCATCCTTCGTGAGCACCACTCCGACGTGAGATACTAGTGAATTTTCGTTTTTGATGAGGCATGAAAAGATCTAGCTTCAAAATAACATTCTCTTTTTTTTCTTGCAGCGCCCACACGAGCTTGCCAAGTGCAGAATGCGATGTTGCCTGCAATCTTCATACGGTAGCGCAATGTGTCAAAAAGAATTGGTTCCTAATGGAATGAGTTGTGCGCCTGGAAAGGTAACTCTCATCATCCAACTGCGCTGTTATCTACGGTGGGGAGGGAGATTAATTGCACAAAAGATAATACGATTGCTTATAATACCGTACATATTGCTGATTAGGCTGAGAAGTTCACCTAAACGAGATGAATTTTTCAGGTGTCTGCATACGATGCAAACGAAAGGCCGAGCTCGAATGTGAATCGTTTCCGTAATGATTTCTCTTATTAAGACCACACCCGAATAATGGAAAATCAGTGTGCACTGCTGCCAAACGTGTATTTGGACGGTCACACTGCTTCACCATATCCATTTAAATATCGCATACTGTTTCTTTTAAACAGTGTTGACCATTACAAACCTTCAGGAATTTATGACTTACATTTAACGCGATGGTGTTATTGAGCTTGTTTTGCAGAAATGCTGGCGTCAGCATTGTTGGTTGTGAGCAAAAAATCATCAGCTTGTGCGTGATCGAAAACTTGCTATGCACCACTACGTGGCATTATAGGAAAGGCGCAGAACGTGTGTGCCTTTTGTAGTGGCTGGCCGACTATAAACCACGAGATCTTGATAATAAAACGTTCTCACGCCCGATCGCAATCTAATGTACTCGGCTGCTGAGCCGCAGGTCGCGGGATTGAATCCCGGCTGCGGCGGCTGCATTTCCGATGGAGGCAGGAATGTTGTAGGCGCGTGCGCTCAGATTTGGGTGCACGTTAAAGAACCCCAGGTGATCGAAATTTCCGGAGTCCTCCACTACGGCGTCTCTCATAATCGAATGGTGGTTTTCGGACGTTAAACCACACAAATCAATCAATTATGATCGTAATGTACCCTTGTACCACGCATTATTGCTGCGATATTACGCCTTGCATTGTGAAGCATCCATACAGGACGCGTGTGTTTGTGAAGCATGCAAGTTACTTTGACTGAATTTCCAAGAGAATGAAGTATTTCTGAGCATACCTGTGGCTCTCTGGTAGAACATCTGTTTGCCGCGTAAATTACCCTAGTTCAATCTTCGCTCGGACCCAAATTTTATTGCGATAGCAATAATAAGAACAGTCTCGCCAGGTTTTTTTTGCCGTCGCCAGCGCCGTCGTTCACGCATATGTATACTGGGAAGGATGCGCTAGCCTCTTCTTTCTGCGGAGCGAACATCGCCTTTTCAGCCGGGCTCGTCTGCGCACGCGCTTATCTCGTCAGCGAAAAAAAAGGGGGGGGCAGTCATGGTTGCCGCGCAACTGCGGGAATAATCAGCACGCGCCTTGTGCCCCCACAGCAGGAGAGAGCTTCTACGGGCTGCGTTCTCAACACGAAATAACGGTGCCGAAAATCTACCTGGAGTGGCCGTGTTCTCTTACGCCAGCGCTTTGTAGAGTTACGTGAGATAGGATCTAAATGAGTTCACGGGCAGTCTCACTTATATCAACGCCATCACTACGCGCGAGTCTTGTTGTGGTAACCTACTGTGGCCACACCACAGGAAATTTCGTTACTTATCAAGCGCATGTTTACCACAATTAAAATTGCTCCTAAAAATGGTAGCCTTGCTTCGTAAAGCATTCGAATATGTTACTATCGCATTCATTACTTCTATCGCCCTTTCGGCGAAACTTTGACTTTTTGCTTAGTTTTTTATGTGCATCTTTTTCAATTTTTCGGTCACGCACAAGCTGATAATTTTTCGCAAACAACCAATGACACCGACATTTCTGCGAAACGAGCTCTCTAACGCTATCACGTCAAATAGGATGCTTCCACAATCGTACGACAGCTGTAGTTATCGCTGAACTCCTGTCTGGTAAGTTAGACAAGCCGGCACGTCTGTATTCCACGTCGGAAAACATCGTCAGCTTGCTTTTCTCGCGATAGACAAATCGTGTGTGCTACGTCGGTGTTGACCTTCACAAAGTTCTCAATTCCAATGTCTTCCTCTGCAGATCGAAATATTTACCTCCAATTTTCTTCTTTTCAGACTTGCAGGAAAGGCGTTTGCGGAAGACATGACCTGAAATCGTGATTTATAACACGACATGCTTTGACACATTTGATTGCGGACATAAAATCAATGAGCCAGTGTATTATTTTAATTATAAAATAAAAATTAACGTTCTCGTCCGAGTATTTATGATGCTAACACTGACGGCACATCACACAGTTTGTGTGCAGACGTGCTAGTGCTCGAACGGGGCGCTATGAGTGACGTCATTGCAAGCCATCTACATGTAGCAAGTAGGCTACAGTGAACGAAGACCACGTGGATGCAAATAAGTCACCAATTGCATGATAATAATTATTTGGGTCTAACGTCCCGAAACCATCATATGATTATGAGAGACGCCGTAGTGAAGGTCTTCAGAAATTCTGACTACCTAGGATTCTTACGTGCACCTAAATCTATGCACATGGGCCACAAGCATTTCCGTCTCCGAAAATGCGGCCGCCGTGACCGGCATTCGATCCCGCGACCTGCGGGTCAGCAGCCCATTGCCTTAGCCACTAGACCACCGAGGCGGGGCGTGCATGACTTAGGATTGCATACATACACACTCTTAAAAAAAGGTTGGTATATTCACTAAGTACTAGCCCATTACTTGTCACAGAATCTACTAACCAGCTAGTAAACGCAGCTAGTAAAAGTAACTTTATTGAAAGGCACTACCGCGTTGGGCTCGTAACAAACACTAGCCCAAACAATAACAGGCTGGGTAAAAGCACTACGTCGTTGGGTAGTTAAAATTACTACCTAGTTAGTAAGTGAATATTGCTGACTCGAGTGGTTAGTTCATTACTAAATTGTTAGCAACATCCGCAAATTGAGGTTTACGCCTATTTTGTTAAATGTTCGCGTGTTGGGCCACATCAATATGATTACATTACAAAAGCATAGCACAAAAAACGAATCCACGTCGCCCTCGTAAATTATTAATGACTTTTAATTACGTCATGTAACTATACTGGGGAGAGTGTGCATCGCAGCAACATACTTATAGAGAATTGACGACAGGATCATATGATCAAATCAGATTCACATATGTATGATCATGTGTGAATCTCATTCTCATATGGACGCTTATAATATGCTCATATGAGTCCATATGAGCATATGATTTTTATACTCACATGATTATATGTTTGTATGAGTATGAGAACTCATATGAACAGATCACGAGGACATGCATGCACAAGTAAATCTTCAAGACTTGGACATAGTTGAATTCTACTTTAGCAGCAGCCTGAAGACTATATATACCCCTGCTTTGGGACCGCACACCGCGTACTGGTTAGAAGTCACAGAATTTATAAGATAATTGTTGTTTTCTATGCATCATCATGTGTCCTTCTATCTACTTATGTGTGCGTCAATACGTAGCACGAAACTCCCATACCAAGGTAGCCAATACAATGAGAGCTTGCCTAAATAATGCTTATGATGTCACCATTACAGCAAAATATACTGCGGAATCTATGAAAGATCTGGCAAAGTTGGTGGCTTAGTAGTTGCTTAGTTAAAAACACTAAGAAAGGTTCCCTGATTAGTAACGGCGAAAGTTGCTAGCTGGTGGCTAGTAAAAGTATGCCGCGAAGGTAGTAAAATACTCCGGAAACTAGTAAACACACGCGCTTACTAGCTGGTTACCAAGTTTTTTTTTTTTTCTAAGAGAGCATGTACCAACAAAGCTATCGGGGACTGTACCGTAAGAGAATGTCCGAGTTCATGAAGGAAATCTAACTCTTTGTGCGACATTCGAGCGTTTGCAATGGAAATGATCGCCAAGTTCTTCGATATGCCCATTCACAACGAGTGGACGGAGGATCTAATCCCTACAGGAGTCGTGCATATGTTAGGGGCCGCCACAGTTGCGCGCTGCCTCCAGTATCAAAGTAGCCGCGGCAGCAGGTTTCACCATGGTTTGACAAGATACGAGGACAACGGAAGCGGCGGCAAGTCATGCACTGCGCCGTGCTTTTGTGCTTCGCTTGAGGCGTTCTCGTTTCCGTCCGCTTTTAAAGGGCGATGAATTGTTATCAACCGTGAAACAACTGTAGTGTTAGCGCGTCAGACTTTTTTTGCTTTCGCCAGTTTGCATGCATCTTCAAGCGAACGCAACCACGTCAAATTCTTGTCGAAAATGACAATGCAGGCGACGGATCAAATTGGCGAAACTTCACGCATGTATCGCGGCCTGCTTCACTCACTAAACGATCAGAGCTTATCACCCTCGGGCTACGTGACAGCAAAACCGCTGGTAGTTTGAAACAGACGACCGTAGTGATTGCACTGTCACGGCCGCTGCAGGGGTGCAATCGCGAAGTGATACCCTACGCTATTCTTATCGTTCAACACTGGAAGATGGCTGATGACTTTGATAACGCAGACGGATCGTCGCTCCGACCACTGGCCAAGCGCTAAATGCTCAAAAACCATTTGCATCGCAGGAGACGTCGTTCCGTCAGTACACCACTGTGGGAGCGGCTGAGAATTTTCCGTCAAATCTGCGCTTGTTTCTTCATGAGTTGCGTCTGCATGGAGCCTGTAGTGACCTAAATTACCGTTTTATTAAACTTTGTCCGACAACCATGCCTAGAGGAGCGTGAAGGGCAGGAAAATTGTGAGTTGGTCACGTGTTCTTTCTGGCATGACCTCGTGCGATAGTGTTTGGTGAGCAAAGCGACACGCGCGTTGACGTGAGCTGGCGCTGTTGTGCATCGCGAGAGCGGCTCATTGCTTTGTGTTTCGTTCGTACCCTCCGAGCTTAGTTCGTCATGCAAGCACGTGGTCGATAGCTTGCCAACGCACGAGACTGGTTCGCCCTTTTCTGTCACTCAGTGCTGAAAGGGTGGACTTGATTAGGCGGAAGTGCACTACTAGTCTCAAGTCTTGAGACTAGTAGTGTTTGATTCCGGCCGTGTCTGCAGAGTTCATTACTGGTAAGTGTGCTTCTCTGCTACCCGCCTTTCAGCGGCAAAAACGCACACACCAGCCTTGAAATTACGATCACGCTGGCCTTCCGTCCATCATTGCTTGACGCGCGCGTAACTTCGAGGGTGCGCGGTTCGGTTGGCACAAAATGGAAGCCCGCCCGTGTGCATGCCCATATTGAGCTCGACGCTCAAGAACCGCAGGCGTTCTAAATTCATATCGTAGTTCGTATTCATAGAGTGACTCATATTCAAGTTCGTACTCATAATCATACCGTGGGTTTGTCTCAAAATCTTTACAATTATTAACCTATATATGTTTCTCGGGAATACGGACGTAGTGCGCACATTGTTACATTTGAAGATGCCGGTCCTGCCATTGTCTAGAAGGAGTGTGATCGTTTCGTAGTTTGGGAGGCTCAGGTATGCTGCCTAAGTGCAGTTACATTTGAGCCGGGGCTGCACAACGCCTTTTCACTACCAATGAAATTTTAAGTAGCCCGACGGGTCTCTAAAATGTTGACGATATATATGAAATCTATGGTTACGTCACTTACTGTACGGTTTGTAAGTGTACAGGATCATTCTATTAAGGTGTCACTAAATGTGGTAGTCGCCACACCCGTCGCGGTGGTGTATGTAGAGTTTATGTAGCTCGAATGCTGACGAAATGCCCTGCGGTGGTTTCTACGGAGGCAAAATTACAAAGGCCTATATGCGCTTTGGCATAAGCGCACGTTGAAGAACACCATGATGCCGGAATTTCCGGAGCATTGCGTTCTTTCATAATCACATCGTGGTTTGGGACGTAATACCCCAACAATAAACAATAACTGACACAACAAGACTTTTGTCATTTTTTTTTATTATAAAAGAATCCCTTACCGGCGTCCAGCACCCGTGGCGTGAGTCGAACTTCACGGGCCACGTCCTGATCTATTCGCACCGGCGCTGTCGATTAATTTACGCTGTTGGATAAATTAAGCCCGGAGTTTATAGAACGAACTTTCATGAACTCTGTGCGTCATGTAAACGTGTGGGTATACATGGCATATTTCTGCTTTCTCTCGGGTGAATGGATGCTATGAGCGTCCGCTTTAAAGCGAGGTGGCGTCATGTGTGCCACCAGGCTCGACATAGCGCCCGACCGTCAGTTGGGCGCGCCCGAAGCTATCGTGCGTCAGACGCTGGCCGTCGGGCGAAGTTAGTCGCTCGGCCGCCAGTAAAACGCCGGATGTGGCTCGGTTTTCAGTCACAGCAGAAGCCATTTTTGAGGCGACTGTTTCAATTGAACGTCCGCAACAGCTCTGCGGATGCAGCCAACCACTGGAGATGACTGCAGGCCACATCCACTGAGCTGTTGCGGACGCTCAACTGGAACTGTAGCCCCGGCTATTTCCACGCGTCTCGCATCTTCCTTTGCACGTGGCCTGAGCCATAAGAGGCCATTCTTTGCGACTTCGTGTCGAGAAGTGACGTGCAACTGCCTGTGGCCTTCAAAAAACTGTCACGTGATCTAAAACTTAACCCGGTATTTGACGAAAACCAGTCTGTAGTCTTGCACACTTATTTTGGTTGCGCGAAAAAAACACGGACGAAGGAGAGCACACAGGACGTCCTCTGTATTCTGTCATATTGATAGTCGCATACGACTTTAGGGTTCTGTGGAATTTACTCCTCAAAAGATGATGCACACTCCCATAGTTCCGTACATCGTACTCTAAATCGTTAACAACTTTTTCTAAACACAAGGCTGCACCGAACGGCGCGCGCTTTGCACTGATGTTATGAGCCGGATGACTGGTAAGCCCGCCTTCTGAAAAGATTGCCGACTGCACGAGCGGGGCTATTTCTTCAGTCGCGAAGGTAATCGGCTGCAGCGCTGTGGTTATATGGGTGAGGCCTCTCCGAAATTCTAAGGTCGCATCCGCGCATACCCGGGAAAATTTGTAGTGAGAAAGAGCAAGCGCTGACTGATTGTTAAAACAAAAATGACGTTTAGGCCCTGCTATAGGGGGCCTTGTTTCCAAAAAAAGAAATGTTTCGAATGACGTTGATTTAATGGGCTTCATGATTTGACGTGAGCGCTTAGTTTATATCAAGGGCAGATTGCCTGGATTTCGATTGAGCATGTCATCCGTTGTCCGAGTCAGAACTGATTCCAAATGAAGCCTGGATAGTTCTTCATAAAACAGAGCGCACAAAACACGGGACAGAAAGAGATCAGTACAAGCGGGCGAGCACTCGTCCTGATCTCTTTCGGTCCCGTGTTTTGTTTAATGAAGAACTATGAGTAACCAACACGTCCGAACCTTCTCCCTTTTGAAGCCTTGATATTTCGTTCTTTTCATTTTTTTATTGTTTTCCCTCTGTCTCAGTCAATGGCATGGCTCGTGGTCACGGCGTGTTCAGCCAGCGCGCTTGTTGCCACATGCTTGGTTTTTATATTGTAGCTGTATACGGCTGAATTCTTTTTTTACAAAGTCACGAGTTTCACCAATCTAGACGTGGTTACAATTAACGCAAATAATCCTGTATACGATGCTCTGTAGCTTCTCCTTTTCGAGATTACTGTTCCCAGAGCGTGTCTCAGCTTGTCCGTAGGCACGTGAGCAATGTATACTTCATACCCCGAAAAATTCGGGATGAACTTTCATTTACGCTTGTGACGCATGGTACAGCAATCCTTTCTTTTTTTCTATTTCCCTATCTTGTCAATGGGAGGGCCGTATCGGGCATTCGGTTATGTAGGCTCTGTTCAATAACTTAGATCAGTGAACTGGCTTAAAGATTGGTGGCGATAACTAAGCGAACGATGACCACTTTCATTGGCCACCATGCCGAACATATCTCGTTCTAAAACGGACGGCAGAGTGTGCTTCGTATAGCGCTAAGGGAAAATAGCTGCTTGAACAGTGATGATTAAGGACCTTTTACTTAAGCGCAGACCATTTCTTTACTTACTGCAGACACTGGGTATCTATCTATCTATCTATCTATCTATCTATCTATCTATCTATCTATCTATCTATCTATCTATCTATCTATCTATCTATCTATCTATCTATCTATTCATCTATCTATCTATCTATTCATCTATCTATTCATCTATCTATCTACCTATTCATCTATCTATCTACCTATTCATCTATCTATCTATCTATCTATCTATCTATCTATCTATCTATCTATCTATCTATCCACCTACGACTAGGTGCTTTCGTGATAACCTTCTTTACTATAGGCCCCGCCGCGGTGGTCTAGTGGCAAAGGTGCTCGGCTGCTGACCCGCATGTCGCGGGATCGAATCCCGGCTGCGGCGGCTGCATTTCCGATGAAGGCGGAAATGTTGTAGGCCCGTGTGCTCAAATTTTGGCGCACGTTAAAGAACCCCAGGTGGTCGAAATTTCCGGAGCCCTCCACTACGGCGTCTCTCATAATCATATGGTGGTTTCGAGACGTTAAACCCCACAAATCAATCAATTCTTTGCTATAGGATGGGTCGACCAAAATTAGTATAAGATCGTATGAGGGTCTCACGATTATGACTGTAGGGTCATGACGTGAATACTGTTAGAATCCTGTCGTGGGTACAACGTCTGACCATTTCCTTCAGACACATGTAGCACATACCTGTATACCCCAGGCGACGATTTGCAGGTGTGCGCCTAAGGTGTTTCAAAGTTTATATATACCGAGGAACAGCGAGAACAGACATTGATGATTTAAGTGCAAGAGCGTTAAGAGAAACCGACGTCGATGGAGGGGACCTTACGAATGCAATAAAAATATGCTATGGTCCAAGCAGGAATCGAAGCCAAGTGTTCGGCTTAGCAATCAAGTACTCTGCCACAGAGCCTTGCGAGGTCTTGGAACTCTTTCGTAAAAAGACCCTCTGCAGGCGTAATGTTGGTGAAACGTCAATTGTGGTTGCAGTTCTGTCCGTTTAATTTTCTAAGCATTACATATGTGTCCAATGATACCGCACTACGTCGCATTAGCGTCAATTGTGCTTAAGCGCCATCCGCTTAAGTTAGACTATGTTAAAACGAGAAGTCTCGAGCAATGATATCAAGTCATGGCAATAGCTCTGTTGAACTACTACGCGCCAACAATGTCAATTATTTCTGCCTATGTGTCGCTTGTTCCGGTTTCTCTAACTGCAGTAATGCCCTCATAACAACTCACTTTGAAATTCGGCGAGTCTGTTGATTGGGAGGGTGACAAGAATACGGTGTAATTACGGTGAAAGCGAGGAGCAAGACCAACCTCAAAGTTTTTTGCACAAAGTTTAGAGACCAAACGTGAGTGTGAGTTAAATTATGAACAGTGGACAGTTTCAAGAACACAAACAACATACTTTAGAAATTATATGGAACAATTACTACGAATATGACTATTTTCTATGCGCAGATGGTGTGAATGTATGTCTACCCTGCTGGTCCATCTATGGCTTGGAACGAACTTCTCAAACACCAAGCGAGAAAAAAAAATTCATGGGGTGCAAGGTAGGGGAGGTCTAGAGAAGGAGCCTCCAATTTACTACCCTACATTTGTTGTAAGAGAATATGGGTTATAGTGAGACAAGAGAGAAAGAGAGGGAGCACAAGGCACACACACATACAGTATACAGAAGTACAATCACTCACTGATGATGTAGGGCTCCTCAAAACCCGTTGTAGAACACAAATAAAAACAACACGAGTATGGTGGTGACGCCAAATTTGGTCGGACGTTCACTTTTGCATGGCACAAAGAGATACGGTTCCGTGCACAGTACTGGACACCGTAGAGAGTGGTGGCACAAACACTGAACATTCTTTTGGTGCTTCGGATGATTCACAGCAGCAGACGCACTCATCTTTACACCAAGTATGTAGTCGGTTACAACCTAAAATAACTACAAGCTGCACCTCCAATACTACGGCGTGCCTGTCATTCATTTGTGCGAGATAGTCGTGCTTGGTGGTCTCCATTTAATCACAAGTACGTTTTAACCGCTAATGTAAATGGGTAAATCATGAATGAAATGTTCGTCGCTCCCTTGATAAGATATCGCGTTTTTCTGGGCAGGAATTTCTCACGAAGTTAGTTTTCGGCCAAGAATTATCAACACGAACTTGTACCTGCATGGTAGTGCCACCTATTTGAAATACACGAAAAGTTGTTGACGTCACGTTATTGAGCTATCGCAATAGGATGAGACGTATGCGGGTTTCCTGTGGGACGAGGTTGAATTCATTCTTAGCTTGTAACCGACCGCAACTTGGTTCAGCACTGTTTCAGTCGGTCAAGTTCAGTCGGTCCACGCGAATTCCTCCGCTTCTTGGTGAAGAAGCGCCTGATGAAGTTCTTCTTTTTACCTTTCCGCTTCACCTCGTTGTTGCCTAGTGGCTGGACGACCTCCTGCGTTTACGACATTTGAAATAAGCAATTGGCATGGACGAGCCCCGGCGATTGCGCTTAATGACGAACACACAGAAAGCCCTGACGTATGCGGAGCCACTCGCCATGCCTTCATAGATAGTGGGCGATTGGCATAGACGAGCCCTGGCAGTTGCGCTTAATGACGAACACACAGAAAGCCCTCACGTATGCGGAGCCACTCGCCCTGTATTCAGATAGTGGGCACGGTGCCACGTCAAAAAACCACGCGCTGACACGCTGCAGCGCGTACGTGTAGTCGGACATTTAAGTGAAGCTGAAACACGCCCGCAGACTCGATCGGACAGAACAGCATGACGAGGTGTCATTGAAATGGCTGCGTCGTTCGCGCATCAACAGCGAACTTTGATTGGAAGGACACGCTATCTCCATAAACATCAGTCGACATCAGTCCTTTGCTCATGTTGTGCTCTCACCGCTTATTGTACCCGTCATGGCGACAGAAAGTGCGAAAACACCGTATTCCCATACACCAGCATTTTGTGGAGTTATGAAGGGTCAGGTCCTAATCGAGTTAGCTGCTGGTTTTACTTGATATGTAACCTCACTATTTGTGGCTGTCACAGTCATTACTTCTTCATTAATAATTATTAATTGCGACTATTTGCTGCACAGAAGCCCGAATCGATCCTACAAAATACTGGCCAGGTATTAAGGCGTTTTCAAGACTTTTTAGACGTACAATGCTTCCTCAATGACTTACCACATCAATTGTATTGATATCATTGGCCTCGGGGGTGGCTTGTCTTCTTCTTACGTTCCTGGTCGACTACGAAGAAACAATGTGATTTCAAGTTAAAGATGCATAAAGTGAAGCGAGAAAAGAGCGACACGATTTATGCAGCTATGTTTAACCGCTTTATTCGCGGTTAACCATACGACGAAAAGCAGGTACACATGTGCATTTCGCTGGTGTGTTCATAAATTCAGTACTAACAGCGATATGGGACAGGACGTAAAAAATTATGTGAAATAATTGGCCAGAGACTGTCCCTGGCACCTGCGACATTCTTTGTTTAACAATTTTTCATCACTTTAGGCCTCTATCTTTCCGTGAACTTTTTTATTAGGAAATAAAAAAGGACATGCAAGTATTATTTGAATTAGATAGAATATTTGAATATTATTGAATGAATACAGTATTGCAAGTATTACTTTTTTTGAAGTTTCGTGCCATTTTGTTCCGTTATTTCTTTCAGTTATACTTTTCTATTTTACTTTATATCTTATTGACGGAAATAATTCAATTTTTTTTTCTTTACACGCATGCAGCATTAATGAGAACTAGCGGACAGCAATGCCAAGGGCGATATGGGGGGTGTTATTAGCAGTAAATGCAATGTAAATGTTAAGAAAGAAAAATGGACGAAAATATAACCTGCCGCGGTCAAGGACTGAACCTGTGACCTTCGAATTATGCCTCCAATGCTCTACGAACTGAGCCACCGCGAAAGCCCAGATGTCCATTCGAAGGTCTCAGGTTTCGTCCTGGTCTGCAACAAATTACCGTTTCGTCCACTTTCCTTTCTTTGCGTATGCAATATAATTACTATAAATACCATGACCTATACTTTTCTTGGCATTGTTGTCTGTAAGTTCTAAATCTTATTGTTTTTTTAAGATATCATGTCAATGTTTTAGTTACTGTCTTTTAATCTTTCTCGGAAGTTTTCTGAATGCGAATCAAGCAAGTGAATGCGGAAACCATGTGCGAATAGAAGCCCAGATGTAAAATATAGGATTGTACGGCAGATCGAAAAGGAGAAAAAATGCAATTAAGTAATAGCATCAACGTAATTGATTCTATGTCTCTCACATTGGGTATAGTTATGTCTTTCAAAAAGTCTGATTCTTGATCGTATAATGAAACTTATTACCACATGTGCAACACCAGGCTTCCGCTTTCAAGTAGTGCAGATAACATAAAATGTCGTCAAATTGTTTTTCTTTTTTTGCGCACGAGCAGAGAAGTTTGGCAGTGAAAAGTAGCTATATTTAAGTGACCGGCATTGCTTTGCACCAGCAGTACCTCAAGAGCTAGTAGTAATAGTAATAATAGCTGTTGTGCTTTTACGTCTCAAAATAACGATCAAATTACGAGACGCCGTAGTGGTGGGCCCCAGAAATTCGGACAAGAAAGGTTTTCTTTTTTTTTAACTTGCACTGAAAACTAAGCACATGGGCATCTGGCATTCTGCCTTCATGAAATGTGGTTGCCGTGGCCATGATTCGATCCGGTTACTTTCGGGTCGCTCAAGCACCAACGTTCTGACAAGAAAAACGCAACTCTAATGCAATTCTTATGAAAACGTTTGTTCCTGAAATAATGTGACTGCGAATTGCGTTTAATGCAAACCAGCTTACCTCATCTGGGACTCCTCGAGGCCCGTCAAGCAATTCGTCGTGGAGTTCCACTAAACGAAGCCTTTCATCCATTTGCTGAAACGAAATACCACAATTGCTGGAAAAACTTAGCAGGATCCCAATAGCAGGACAAGGAGTGTACTTTTTAGTACAAAAGGTTGTGTTCAATTTTATAGTCTGCTGAATAAATATTTTGGTTTTTACGTGTAGTGTCGAAATTTTTTTGTCATTTTCATGTTTGGTACCTTCGTTATTCAAGGCACGGTTTATCTGCTTTCTTTCTTGAGTTGGTTCTGCCACTCATTTTCATATTTTTTTGTTTTCGTGAATTTGGGCTGCATATGTGTCCCATGTGCATATCTACTGTTTTCAATAAGAACTTACTGATTGATTGATTGATTGATTGATTGATTGATTGATTGATTGATTGATTGATTGATTGATTGATTGATTGATTGATCCTGGATCGATTGATCAAGCTTGTTTTTTTTGAGCTTGTTTCGATTGATCGAACTTGTTCTTCGTTTTCTTATTCACAAATGAACTTCTTTCTTGAACAATGCCTTCATGTAGTTTGAGCTAAATTTGTTCGTCTTTGTATTTGTTGGCGTAGACTTTTGCTTTTGTTTTTGTCATAAAGAAAACACCACTACCCGAAGCTACATTTCTGCTGCGTATCCTTTCATCGTACACTCAGCCACGAGAACACTGCCCGTACCAATGTACGAGCCAGCTGCCTGCGCGTGCCAAGATAAATCAGGCTCGACTGCTTCGTCAGCAGCGAAACAGAGCTGCTGCCATGCAGGACACCATCCTCCCTCTCACGTGGGTCTTCTCCGTTTGAGCCGTGATCGTCGGTGGCCCTCTCACGCGTTCACTCGCACATAGAACACATGACGCTCATGGCAACGTTATTGTCTGAAACTTTATACGGATCCTCACGGTGACGGCGACGACAAAATGCATTGGTAGTGTCGATATAACTCTTATTGCTATAAAAGCTAAGGACTACGCAGTACGCAGTGAAACATGAAATGTAGGACTTAGTATTAAGAGATTGAAATCTTGTAGAGTGGTTCAGACAACAAACATCGATGGCCGATATTCAATGTAATGCTTTGGTGAACGAGAAGGTATATTGTCTTAAAGTAAAGAAGAGCACGAAAAAAGACTGTAGAAGTGTGACAAGACGAGATGGGTGCTCATTACTAACCACTCGCGAGTCTTCTCATCTGTCTTGTTCTGTCTTTTCCGCGCCCTGCCTTTACTTTAAGCTGATATTCTAGTTGCCATCAGACTGAACGAGCGTACATGGGCCAGTCACTCAGTGCATGCAGAACCGGTAATCAGAGCAACAAGCCGTATATCATCGTCCGCACTTACGATGGAGAAAGCCCGCATGTATAATGTATTCGTAAAAAGAATCCAGTCAGGCCCACTGTGCAACCTGTAAAAACAGGGGTGCCGAGATTTTGTGTCCGTGCGACTTCCTGTGATGATTTGTGTCTGTGTTGGTGTCTGTGAATACGTCCTTTGTAAAGATGCACGCGAACGAAACGTGTGGCAGCCCCTCCTACAGGGACTTTAAACCCTGTCCACGATCGGGCCCGCTTTCCCCGTTTGAGCGAATCGATACCGCTTTATTCGCGATAGAGTCAACTACGCGATCTGTGGGTGAAGCTGGGAATCCGAGCTTGACATGTGACGCGTGACACTCATCTGTCGTCAGGCCCAGACCTATAACAGCTTCGTTATTAAATGTGCAAGTTACCCACCAGAGAGCCTTTTTGTTTTCAATTGTCTACGTTTAAGATTGTTTCAATGATCTTTTTTGGTGTCTTCGCCCGTGTTATTCTGCTGCCAAAGTGAATTCAGTCTGATCCATGACTTGTACAGCTCCTCACTACGACGATGTCTGAGTTTGGCATTTGCCGGATGATGAATAGGGGTGGCGCCCTATAGTGGCTGAAGTGGTGTACTCACACGGCTCTCTTTCTCGCCGCTCACACAGCCCTTGACTCCGGTCACCGCGAGGGTTATCAATAATCCAAGCACCCCGCACACGAGAACGGCGGGAACCGCAACATGGGCACCGGCCGCCAGGGAAACTCCCGCGCCGGCTGACAGGACTATGGCACCACCAAGCTGCGCTGTCTTGGAGCGATTCGTCTCGAGGCACGATTTCAGCGCCACTCTGCTCATGAAGTCCTGGAACCACTCGTCGATTTCCTGCGAGGTGCACCAATCAATCACCAAACAACTCTGGCATATTCCACGCATTGTGCAATGCGTCTCACG
The DNA here is from genome assembly GCF_043290135.1 of Rhipicephalus microplus. Taxonomy (NCBI): domain Eukaryota; kingdom Metazoa; phylum Arthropoda; class Arachnida; order Ixodida; family Ixodidae; genus Rhipicephalus; species Rhipicephalus microplus. Next base: position 6,094,382 of record NC_134707.1, read on the forward strand.
TGAAGTGGTCAGCAAATATTTTTATGATGAATATTTTGATATTGAGCCAAGCTTTGAGGCGTTGCTCGACGTGTTTCTGTAAAGTCAATACTCGTGTGTAGATTGTGCTACACTGGCGCTACAACACTGGCGCTACACTGGCGCTTAAAACTGGCGCTACACTGGCGCTACTACACTGGCGCTTAAAAGAGTAGCTTGACGTACTACGTAACGTCCGCACTGACATATATATTTGAAAGCTTTCCGATTAAACTTTCAGTTGGTAGTTTGCACTTGCCCATGTCCTAGCTGTCGTTGCCTACATGTCGCGCTCGCATTTCAATCATCGTGAATCACCAACTCGCCCAATCAACCATTTCGAGAAGTCGATTTATATATATGCCATAGTGCGACGGATGGCATTCTGTGTGTATCATCTCTGACTGTATTTCTCCTTGTTCGAGCGACGTTTCAATTTTGGTGGGTCATACCAACAGCCACAAACGTCTGTATGCGATCTTTGTTGCGAAACAGTTTCAAGCACAGGCGTAGCTCTGTGGTCCATATCGAGCCTTGATATTTTATTTTTTGCTACCATCTGGATTTCTACCCATTGACGCCGGAGATCATTTTTCACGACACGGGTGCCTTCGCGCGATTGCGTTATCATTTTCAAAGTCTGGGTTGATAAAAAAGTGGCAGCTTTGCCGCAAAAGTGAAACAATGAACGTGATAGCAGCAATTTTAGAAGGTCACGCGCAGAATGGCAAGCAGATCGAAACGTGTCCCGCGTTTCTCGCGCACAAAGGACGCACGAAACGTACTCACAGGTACAGATTAACGCGAATAAGCGTCTCAGTTGTTACTTCGCTGTGTCTGAAAAACGCGCCCCTTTCGCAAAAGGAGGCTGTGCAACGATTGCAGTGGCCTTTGTGTGCCCGTTAACTACAACAGAATCGTTCCGACGAAACTCAAAGGCTAGCCAAGATGTACGATTCTTCCCACTGCAAGATAATGGCACGTGATCGAGCGTACGCCCCTTTATTTTCTATGCGGGCCAAAGTACGTGTGAGAGATAAGAGCCACCGCGCGCTCACTGCGCCATCTTGCTGATAATGCAGAACACACGCTAGCCCCCCCTCCCCCCCGAGATGCCCGCCAACAGCGGTAAGTGGCATACATGAATAGCCGTTTGAACGTTGGAGGAAGTACCTCTCGGTGGCTCAGTGGTTAACGCCTCGCATTCACGACGCGGATGTCTTATGCTCGATTCCGCGCGCCAGTCTTTTTTTCTAGGATTCTTTTTCTTTCTTACGTTTTCATATATATACATACGCGTACATATACGGTGCATGACATTGACGCCACCGTCGACGCCAACGCTGGCGGCGAAATCCAGCTGATAGTGTTCCTATAATTGCTATCGCAATAAAACTGTTACTCACCTGGTACCAATAACCGTTTACAGCGACCCCTGTAACGCGGGCGTCTACCACATGAGGCTGAGGGAAAAGAGTTCATGACGTACGAGACAAGCGTTTAGTGTTATTCGTGTCCTGCCAGCCGTGTTCTTAACCCTCATGCCCATGGGAGTGCCGCAAGCGGCACCATCATGGCTACATCACCAGCAAGATTTTGGGTGCACGGGACCACGCATAAAGTTTTGTGATGCAACAAATGCACTGATTTGATTAAGACACGGTTGTGACTCACCGTCTGTGGTATCAAGCACAGAACTGCCGTTATGTCGACGGCATCAGTGACTTTTATATCATTCTCTTTCAAACTTTTATTCCCCTTACCCCCTTCCCCAGTGCAACGTAGCCTACCGGGCTCAGCCATGGTTAACCTCCCTGCATTTCTTTCATTGCTTTCTCTCTCTCTCTCATGACCATCTGCGCCAATTTTAGTATTACAAAGGTGAGAGGTGACCACCTGGGCACCCTAACGTAGGTGGTTAATACATAGGGTTTTATGTCCCGAAACCACGATGATTATGAAGGCGCCTTAATTTTCTTGTCTTGATAAAAATAACTTCCTTGTGATGATAAAAATTTTGAATTGTGCACGGAAGACCCATTCTACGTTCCATCGATATACTAAACGTCTAGACGAACTCGCAGGCTCCATCATGAATAAACCTAAGATGACTAGAAGGCGTAACCCATCATCTTGGCCATTTTCTTCCAAGTCAATGCACTGATCTTTCCGCACCCACCCCAGAAATCCATCTGCACCCCGCCTAGATTCGCACAGCCTCCGTGATCGGCCTGCCTTTGACAAAGTGACAGTTTTGTGTGATGACGTCATCTTGCGATCGTTTTTTTCATCACTCGTGTTGACGACGCCAACGGTTAGTTTCTGCGTTTGAAGAGGCGTCTAAGGCAGTCGCCCTTTAAAATGCTACCTCAAACTTGTGACGCTCTACAAGTGGGCGGGTTAATTGACATGTCACGTCTATACGATGACTGTGAACGTACCTGTTTGAGCTTATCCAGGTACGGCTGCGAAAATTGATCACCTCCCATTTTGGCAATATTCTGGAACTTCGTCAGGGCGTTTTCCCGCTCTTCGTTGTGGTAGTCTCTGAGCCTTTTCGCACTCATCTTCCCTCCTCTGCACCGCTGTAGTTCACATCAAAATGTTCGTCCATTTAAAAGAAAAGCACTATTGCCTACCTGTGTCGATTCGACTCACCTGGGTCATCCTAGTCGTGTACAACTTAAGCGCTTTCAAAACCGCCGCTAAGTTGTTGGCTCTAGCCGTCGCCTGGAATAAGAAAGCAGCCTGTTCAAAAACTGTTATCTCCTATATATGCTCATCCAAGCCCTACCTGGGCATGCTCGACCAACATTGTGTAGCCACGCAAGATGCGAAATTCACGAAAATGTCAATAATCATTTGTGATCTAATTCAGTGTACCCCTAGAAGGAGCCTTCATTTGGCCCACAATGTCCAGCATTATCCAGGATGTGCTCATTATGGGCCACTGATTGGATTCCAAGAGAAGGCTAATGCGCAAGGGAGAGAGTGAAAGTAAGGGGGGGGGGGGGGGGCAGGTGTGATTAAGGATTTTGTGGGTACAACATGGCAAGCACTAGACCGTGTTGATCGGCCGAACATGGGAGGAGCCTTTTCCCTTCTGTGATGGTAGTGCGGCTGCAGCTACTGCTGATGATGTCGATAATGGAAGAGAAGAATCCTCGTACAAATGTCAATATCGCGGTTGAATTCATGTGAATTAATCAGTGACCCAGTTAGGCACCACTGCCTTCAAAATTGGCCTACATTTTTGGACAAGAAATGGGCATTGTACACAATTACGTACTGCGGATAGAAGGAACCAAGGGGGCATTATCTTTAAAGCACTGAGAATGGCACATTGCTTTTTTTTGTGATGTCTTAGTCGGGTACGAGTTGAACAAAGCACTGTTTTCAAATCGCTCATCTTTATGTCTCACTGCAAATCGCTTCGTAACCCTTCATTGAGCTCACCTGTAGCACTGACATTGGCTCGGGAAGTTCGCCTCTATTGAACACACCTACATATGCCTGTAAAACAAAAAGGCGTCAGTACATGTGGACTCGCAGGTTAGTGAGGTGCCTTACTTTCATATAGATGTGAAATTCTCCGCAAGTGAGGACTTCACCATTTATCTTCTTGACTGTCAGGTTGTCCGGAGCTAGCAGTGAAGGAACCAAGTTCTGCAGTTGTTCTTTGAACTCCTCCTCAATTTCCGACAAGCGGCCGTCAAACGATGTACCCGTCGCCACCTGTAGTCAAAGACGTGAACATGATTTCGGTTCGTACGGTATGCCAGTGCAACTACTGTAGGAGCTGATGTTGTACTTTTCACTCAAGTGGTGTGCCCGTGTGAAACTGAATCTGTGATATCGTTGATTAATATGTGGGGTTTAACTTCCCAAAACCACCATATGATTATGAGAGACGCCGTAGTGGAGGGCTCCGGAAATTTTGACCACCTGGGGTTCTTTAACGTGCACCCAAATCTGAGCACATGGGCCTACAACATTTCCGCGTCCATCGGAAATGCAGCCGCCGCAGCCGGGATTTGAACCCGCGACCTGCGGGTCAGCAGCCGAGTACCTTAGCCACTAGACCACCGCGGCGGGGCGAATCTGTGATATCGTATGCTGGAAATCCTTAGTATGCTGTCGAAAACAAGACGCATGCTACTGGTCGATCGGTATCGGCGTAGTTCATTTGAAAGGACACTAGTACAAGCAGTGTGACCCCCAACAAGTGTGTTTGAAATAAATCGGGTATTGTACTCACTGAAGGGGGCACTAAAGTGAAACACAAAGCCAGTTTATAATTGGGCTGTTGGTTGTTCTTTCAGAACATGTCGTTAATTGCACCATCGAAGTTTCATTTGTAGGATGGAAAAAGGCGCAAAGAACGAAATCATCACATAGACTCCTGTAAAAATATTTGCATATGCAGCCATGCTTCGGTGGTTGCAACCGTTACCACCTTAACAAACACTGCGCTCGTTATCCAACTTTCCAAGTAAATACTCCCGGATTACAGAATGCGTGCTCCCAGACTACAGAATGCGTGCTCCCAGATTACAGGACACCGCCTCATTGCCTCACTAACACTGAATTAAGAAACCCTATGAATCAATGGCATGCTTGTCTGACGAGTGCCTTCTCAGCACCTTTAGCGATGAAGGTTCAATAGCAAAATCTAAGTAGTGTCAACCAACTTCTAACCTTTGTGCCAGGATGGGGCAACAGGAAGCAGTCGATGTTCGTGAAACAGGAGTGAATGTACTGCCGCAGCTCCTGCAGCTGCTTGGGTTGATCCGATATCTGCAGACGTCGGTCCAGTATTTTGCGTCCACCGTCATTACCATATTCCGCGTCGCTTAGGTGATACCAGTCCCGCACCAAGAATAGTAGCTTTTGAAAAGGCTTCCCGGGACTTTGCTGCATCAGAAATTGATGATTGAAAAACATCAGATGGATACCTGTGACCTCGTCGCTCCAGAAAGCTGATAAGCTGATGGAGAGGGCTGTACGAGGACACAATCAACAACGCGGAAACCTAACTTTTGCATTTATATGCACTTCCTGACGGAGACCTGCACACGAAGGCAGGGGCGGAGAGGGGCACAGAAGAGCTTCATAATCACCTAAGGGGAGGTGTGGGGTCTGCCTTGTAAAGTTTAAAAAGTAGGGTTATGGCTACACAAAGTTTTGGCAACAGTGCCAACCGAAAGCTTTGGTCAGCATTCCGAGAACATTTTACTTACCCCCTTATGCCCTTACCCCCTTATGTTATCCTGTGTTCTACTGCCTTAACGTGTTTTTGTTGCTTGAACTTTCTTTTTATTTAAGTTGCACTGTGAATCACTTTTTATTATGCCCACCTGCTTGGTCTTTCGACCGCAATATTCTGTAAATAAATAAATAAATAAATAAATTTACTGCTTGAAAGATAGGCACCAAAGGCAGGCCATTGTAAGAGGCACACTAATGTGTCAATTTTTTCATTCATTGCATAGCGTGTCTTTTGAACTCGACCAAAAAAAAAGGGGGGGGGGGGGGCTGACAGCGCTACGATTTTTCTCCCCTCAAATTTGGAACCCTGCTAATTCCTATCCTCGCGTACAGATTATCTTGACAACTAACTACCTTGGCGATGCGCTTATGGTGGGAAAATGCTAAGGGCACACCACTAAGAACGCTGGACGCAGCTAAACAGGACGAGCGCAAACTGACAGTGAAACTAAGTGGCAATAATTTACAACAATTTACTACGTGCTTAACCGGTAATTCGTTACAAACAACGAAGCCGGGGCTCTATGAAGATCCAAGTTGCGTGATTGCTACCACAACTCCTAGATCACTGTATTCTTTGTGTGGATTACACGCGAGAGAAGCTCTTTCTTTTTTCACTTGTTAAAGAATGAGCCTTCTTCCACTCAATTCATACCTGCTGCGCAAGTTGACCGTAGTCGGCAAAGAGCTGTAAATAATGGAGGTCGCTTTCAAGAATGTTTTGAGAAAGGTTGTAGACCAGCACCGAGCTCATCATCGTGCTCAGGGCGAAGATGGTGGCCGATTCCTTGATCGTAGAGTGATCGTCGTGCATTCCTTGGGTGTCCATTAGGAGCACGGCGATTTCGTGGCCTTGAGATGTCTTTACCTGCAAAAGAGCCACCTGGGTTAGACGCGCGTGTGCTTTTCTCTTAGCCTGCTATTCCCTCATCTAACTTTGGACTTGCGGCATTCAGAAGACCTCGAACCCGATCATTAACTAGATATGTAGTTCAGCCTCTTACGACGTGACTATATACCCTGCTGGTACGTCTGTAGTTTGAGGTGATCTACTCAATTGCCTATTCATTTATTAATAGAATGGCTAATAGCCAGCTTTGTGAAGTCTGCGGGTGCAACGTAGTACTCACGCACCTTCACTTCGAGTGCACCTGCCTCAGCTTCGACAGAAGTTTTCACAGAGAACAAAATCCTCGTACAGCTTTTCCCGACTTTCAACGCATGCTTTTCTGCGAGCAATGTTGCGGTCTCTTCAAAATACGGGACTGAATGACCAATCCTCCTTTTTTATTTGCCCCGCCGTGGTGGTCTAGTGGCTAAGCTACTCGGCTGCTGACCCGTAGGTCACGGGATCGAATCCCGGCTGCGGCGGCTGCATTGGCGGCGGAAATGGAGCCCGGAAATGTCGTAGGCCCATGTGCTCAGATTTGGGTGCACGTTAAAGGACCCCAGGCGGTCGAAATGTTCGGAGCCTTCCACTACGGCATCTCTCATAATCATATAGTGGTTTTGGGACGTTAAACCCGACATATAAATGAAGCACGTTTTCCATTTTCCTGTGCTGCCCTCTGGCGTATCAGTAGAGTCTGGTAGGGGCTGGCAGACCAGGCGCGATTAATATATATATATATATATATATATATATATATATATATATATATATATATATATATAGGCAGGCATGGTGGTTGAGTGGCCGTAGCGTTGCATATAGTCTAGTATATCCTCCGTGAGCGGTCACAACGTGGTTTATTTCGACGTTTCGGCCTAGAGTCTGGCCTTCATCCTGATGAAGGCCAGACTCTAGGCCGAAACGTCGAAATAAACCACGTTATGACCGCTCACGGAGGATCTACTAGACTATATATATATATATATATATATATATATATATATATATATATATATATATATATATATATATATATATATATATATATATATATATATATATATATTCTGAAGATTATTCCTGGCTAACTGGTTTAAATGCAAAGAATGAGCTCACTGTGATAAATATCAACATTTATTTTAAACACTTCATTTGTCAATGTTTCGATTGGAGACCGATATTCATGAAGACGAAATTTATCAAGCTTCGATGTGCTTTTATATCATCGTTCTTCGATTCACGAGAAAGATAAAGTAGAAACAAAAAAGTTCAGAAAAATTTTGTTGCCAAAAGACCATGTGCACATAATCGTACTTACGAACAACACTTGTTTCTTCTAAAAAATAAAAAAAAATAAATAGAAAGGCATGCGCGAAAGAAAAATATCCAGGCATTCATAATTGATACAGATGGACACATTTAATGTATTCCTGTCATCCATTGTCAAGGTCCACTTCTACGGCTTTCCTCTGTAAACTTATGCCTGATGACAAATTAAGTATAGGTACATTCTTTTCGTTTATCGTCACTCCCCAACTTTTTTCTTCCCCCTCTTTAGTTGCTCGTGAAGCCTATAATGACGGGGCGAAGCTTCACATGAAGGGATAAACGCTGAAAGAAAAAAGAATGGGGGCGGGGTCAACTGTTTAAAAATTGAGTCTGAATCTGTGAAAAAGTAAGGCAATAGGATAAAAAAAATAAGGGGGGAGGGGGGCCCAAAGTTCCAGACCATGCCACCTTATGAATACATGTGTTAGCGTCCAGGGAACTTTTAACCCCCCCCCCCCCCCGTACTTTAAATAAAAAAACAGGCAGCTACAATCTCCCAGCTGTGGCTCAAGATTATGTTCACGAATAAAATGAAGAGTACCTTTGAAAACTTTGCCGCACGGTCAAATATACTCTGTCGGTGACGACGACAACCAAGTGGCGACAACCAAAAACAGGCTCTTCATAACTTATATATTATAATCGAAGAAAGAGTTCAATACATCCGGGGGGAAATGCAGTCGAAAAAGAGGACCACAAACGTGCGAAACATAAGGTCTACTAACGTTTAGGCAACAGGGCATGCCTTGGTCAAAGCGAGTGAGTTTGAGTCGTCGGAATTTCATTTTGTCTTTGTCTTGTGTTGTACGATATATTTAAAAAAATGAAATGCGAACAGATTCAACATTGCGTTACTTCATGTAAATGAAAAAAGGCAAGCTTCACCATATATATAGTGGTGCCAAACATGGAGGAAGCACACAGCTGGGCAGCTTTCTTTGTTTCTAATGATGATGATGATGATGATGATAATAATTTTGACGACGATGTCGACGACGACGATGATAATGATGATGATCCTTGGATCATTGGCCCCTACCCACTCTGGGGTACCGGTCATGAGTCGAACGGATTATGCATACTGAATTTATTATTAATATTTAGTAAGAGCTAAAATAATTTTGAGATGATTTTTTATTGTAACGTTTATTATAAATAACTATAATTTTAAGTCGCACTATTTTGTGTAATCTCACTCAGGCTGAAGATCTTTTGACTAGAAAGGGTGAATAAAGAATTGTTAGTAGTTGATACACCTACCAAATCTATTCGAGTCGCATATAAACTTTTCGACAGCTTTGAAAATATTCCTGTCCGAGTGCCCCAGTGCGAAGGCCCCTTCAGTTTTATCTGTGTTTCCTCCTCTTTTTCTTTCTTTCTTTCTTTTTCAGATGCTTCGGTGTTCTCTTTAGTTCATTTTATTTCTATTTTTCTTCGTATTTACGCGTTTCTGTCTCATTATATCTCTCGCTTGCTTCGAGTTTCAATTTCATACTTGGTCTGCGTTGTTCTTTCCTTAGCCATTCTTGTAATGTCCGCACTTGATGTCATCACCATTGTGATCGAAGAGAAGGCCTGTTGTGCCATATGCTGTTTTGCTTGCGTCATGCCAAGCGACCACGACACCGTGGGCGACAGCCAGGCCTCCTGAAGTTTTCCGAACTTGAAAAGTATTTTGTCAGTGAAGACATTGACCGAACGAGATTCTTGTGTGCTTCTGAAGATTACAGACAGCGCTGCACACTTCTCACCAGAAAGACTTCGTTCCACACCAGAATGCCCGTTGTGTGCCGTTCGCATCCAGCGCGCCATTCGAAGCCTCGTAGTGGGGCATCCCGATCCTCCAGCCAGGAGCTTCGATCCGAATGCTGCAGGTACCGCAGGAAGAACCCCAGCAGGAAGGACTTCCCCGTGCGAAAGGCGCCGGCCACGGACACAACAGCCACGGGCTTGTCCCTAACGCGTTCGTCCAGTAGGAGGCGCCTCAGCGCACCCTCGTCCAGTTCGATGCACTCTTCACTAATGCGGACAATTTGCAGCTCGTGGCCACTGCCAACTCCATGCGAGGCCCTGCACAAGTCGCGAAACACGCGTGTGAAATTTCTATTCGGCTATTTCGCCACAGATAATAATATTGTTGGACAGCGCAGCTGTCAGTGGTTGAACGTGTGTGATTTGTTAACGATATCACGTGGCCTCATAAGTTCCCCGCTGAATTGGGAATACGCTCACTTACACATTTTCAGCCCCTCAGCATTGCCAATCATTTTCATAACGTAGCATCATAGTCATTTCTATCGTCATCGTTAACATTGTTTCAAGCACGATCATCAATATTATTTGGTTTTATTTATTTTTTCATTCAGTATACCCCTCCGGTCACTTGACCTGAGTGATACCGACTACATGTACTGCTAAGCCGATGGTGCCGGCGCAAGGTGCACAAGTGCAGTCTCGCTGTACAAAAGACATACGGAAGTCTTCAAAGTTCACTGACGGTTCGTTTGAAATCAGCCAGTTAGCACAAGCTTAAATGACTCATCATCACCATCATCATCAATTCACCATCAGCGACACTACGCCCACTGCAGGGAAAAAGCACCTCCCATGCTCCGTCAGGCAACCCGGTCCTCTACTTGCGGCGGCCACATTGTACCCGCAACCTGCTTAATCTCACCTACCCACCTAATTTCCTCTCGACACTTCACACGTCTGCCTTCTCTTGGAATCCAGTGAGTTACCCTTGATTACCAGCGGCTATCCTGCCTACGCGCTACGCCCGGCCCATGTCCGATTCTTCTTGATTTCAATCATAAACGGTGGATTAGCGCTAATTTACCGACAAAAGCAGCAAACTACTTATGAGGACGAAAAGGGTAAGAAACCATACAACCAGTAATGTCACCATAAACTTGACGTTTCGATATAGGAACTTCTTCTACTCAGGACAGAAACAGTTTTCTTTTGCAGTAAAAGCTTTGCAATCTTGCTTTGCATTCCTAGAAGATTACAAATCACTGGACTCGGAAGACACAGGGAAAAGTTACCGCAAGATCTCTCAGCAGCCTGGCGTTTGCACATAGCACAGTGCTCTAGAAATGAAGCTGTCGATTTGCGAAAAAAAAACAAAAGCAAAAGATTGAAGTCTGAGTTCGAGAAAGTAGTGAAGTAGGACTAATATGAATGTACTGTGGACAAAAGTACAGCGAATGCGAGGTAGATGGGAAAAAAATTTCTGTGGGCAACCAGCTCTTGTGGAGTGCACAGTGACGTCCACTGCAAGGGTGAACATGACTCAGTGGGACAGCGCTCTGCGGAGCGCAAGGACAGCCGGCGCGGCCGCTCATCAAATCGAAGCGACGCAGGACACACACGAGCGTGACACTCAAGCTGTACTACAGGCAAACAAGCGAGACCGGCGCTTGGCTGCTACTACGGAGTGGCGTACTCAAGTGATGCAGCATACGACATAAAGCATCTCCCGTGCGTCGATGTGCGCATGCGTAGTAGCTACGCTTCAATGCTCAGCCGCGCCGGCACACTGGCACTGCGCGGCTACGCTGGGCCGTGTTGACCCCAACAGTGGACAGCAAAAGAGAATATCAATCAATCAATCAATCAATCATTTTATTTCCTTTAGATAACGTGGAGTACAGGACTAAAAGCTCAAGAGCTTGACGAGGTCCTGACCCCGTTCACAAGTTGACAAAGCAACAGGAATGGTAGTCAATCATGTACAACAAATATGCAATAAACATACAGCCATAACATCACAAAAAGGTAATACAAAAAGTTTATGAAAACAGTGCTAAGATAACTTGGTCGAATACAAGTAGTCACGTAGCACGAAAGCTTGTCTTGAAGATTTTCGTTTTGCATGTCCTTTCTGCACCTGCCTGTAAGATCAAAGTTTATTAGATGCTACCTGAAAAATAAAGAAACTATATGGATCGCGATCAGTGATGATGAACCTACTACCACTACAAGATCTTAAATGGGAGACTTATGTGTTGCCTGTATTTTTGTACAAAACATTATTTCATAGAAATTCTTCAGAAAAAAAGAAATTACTTCCTAACCTGAAGAACAAACTCGGAGGCATAGAACATCGCTAGATAACTCAAGTTTTAAGATGGAATGAAGGCAGTTTTTGTACTATACCAGCTAACAGCCAGCACGGATAAGTCCTTTAAGTCTTCATCCCAAGATTACACAGCTCTAGCCAACGCTATAGTCATAATAAAGTCGACAATAGCAGACACATTTCTTTATAAGCAAATATCAGCCCATGGCAATAATTGGCATTGAAAAAACGCATGTTTTAGTGTACCTAATAAATGGGAAAATTGAGAGAATGGTCGTTATGCATACGTAATTAGAAACATAATCGATAAAAACTGTTGTCCAGTTAACGACTCGAGCTTTTTATTTCGCATTAAATGTAAGAACGCTACGAGATAATGAGCTCCAGAAGTTCGGATATTGTGACTGTCGAGTGAATAATTCCGCAGTGGCTAACATCAAAAGCACAAGCAAATATGACATTTGTTACAAATTATAACAGGTACAGCCACTGTTGATTAGCTGCAAATATGATTTATTACATAGTACCACCTCATCAAGCATATAAAAAATTAACAAATAATCTGCTTTTAATTCTTTCCGTCTTCTCATAGGTACCATACACAAATAAAAACATCGGTGGCCTTCGTATCACCGTTAAGACTCCCTTTAAATAGATATAATAACTACAACTTAATGCTTTGATAAATAAGCTAACTTCGAGGTTCTATTGATATGTGGGGTTTAACGTCGCAAAACAATGATATATTTATCAGGAACGCCGCGATGGAAGGCTTCAGAAATTTTGACACTCCATGGTGCTGTATAACGTGCATTGACACGGCAGAATAGCCCCGCCGTGGTGGTCTAGTGGCTAAGGTACTCGGCTGCTGACCCGCAAGTCACGGAATCGAATCCCGGCTGCGGCGGCTGCATTTCTGATGGAGGCGGAAATCTTGTAGGCCCGTGTGCTCAGATTTGGGTGCACGTTAAAGAACCCCAGGTGATAGAAATTTCCGCATCCCTCCACTACGGTGTCTCTCATAATCATATGGTGGTTGCGGGACGTCAAACCCCACATATTAACCAATTGCATGGCAGAATACACGGGGAACTGGCATTCCACCGCCACCGAAATGTGAGCCACGTGGTCTCAACCCGCGGCTCAGCAGTCGACCACCGTAGCTACTTCAACACACATGACCGACCGTTGTTCAGTCAGAGGTGGTGCAACTTGGAGCTTACGTCCTAATAACACTCGAGGTAACTAAAGAAGGGAGAAGGTCACACCACTCGTGTCAAGCTTATAATTGATATGGTGGTTTTAACATTCCAAAACCACCATATGATTATGATAGATGCCGTAGTGGAGGGCTCCGGAAATTTTGGCCACCTGGGGTTCTTTAACGTGCACCCAAATCTGAGCACATGGGCCTACAACATTTCCAGCAACAGTGTCAAGCTTAAACAGCGCAGCTGGTTGGTCTTCGGGGCTCAACGTAGCCGTCTTTCCCTGGCGTGAGTATTGACCTCTTCACTGAAGGCTCCCTGGACACCGTCATAGTCCTATCTGTGTTGTTATTAGTGCGCGTGACCCCCCCCCCCCCGCCTTCTTCCCAAAAAATGCACTGCCGAAGCTGTGACGTCAACTTTTGTACTCTTGTGCAGCAGCCCAGAAAGGACATCCTCTTCGTAAAAAGGTCCATATTAAGTAAATCAGAATCACAGCCTGTCCCAGATCAATCAACAATGTCCAAACAGTTGTGCCAGAACTAACGTGCCAAGGTTAATTTGGCACCCTTTGTCGAAGCGCGCGGACCTTTCAAGGTCCATACTAGGCTCGCGTGGCGACAAACTCGGGGAGGCGGCTGCGCGGACTGCCTCCGTCGGCGGACGCGTCTCATTAGGAACGGTGCGAAAAATTTTTTGGCTGGCTCCACGACGTAATAACTCAAGGTTTAGGACATTCGCAAACAGGTTTGCGGACTTACCGGGACTCCATTTCTTGACTTCGACGACCCCTTGATGTCTTCTCTTGGAGTGATGACCAAATGGCTAATACGGTATCCAGATGTTCAGATATGCCCGACGGTTATGCAAAACACCGACCATCGTGCAGACATGGGCTCTTTGCAACATCACTCACGTATAGGCAGCACTTCGTGTCCATCCAGGCTGTGCTCTCTCGAAGAATCAAGCGGATAGCTGTCCCTCCTATGCACACTGCCCTGACAGCAGAAAGTTGGCTAAGCTGAAGCAGGAACGCTTGTTTCCATCGGTTCGCGCACTCACAGCGCTGCTGTACGCGGCACGGCCGTCGCGTTGCGCTCTCAGACACCGCATTCGCGAGGAAACGTGAAGCCTTTCGCAAACCTCCTCCTCTCTCAGACACCCACCGCACATCCGTTACCATAGCAAATGGTCGGTACGTTAGGTCTGCGCTGTCCCTTGCTTGCTGCAATGTGATACTTGTAAAATCACTCTCGTGTTGTGCAATATGCGGGCAACTGCTAGAGCCAGGCCGGGAAAATATTCAAAAACCCTTCCGCATTGGCAGAGGAAGTCGAAACAAGACATCCGCCTCCGGCACCCCTGCGGAGTAGAGATACGTGTTTATGGAGCAATTGTGCTTTGAACGCACAAGGACGGAATAGACTCACACGCAGACACAGTCCGTCGCTGTGCGTTAAAAGCGCGACTACCCTAATTGTACAACCAAAACTTGCCGTTGGGCTAGTTGGTGCGTATTACAAGGAAATTAAGCCATGAAAACGGCTCGTAAAATGAAAGAGGGTCAACTCGCAACTAACTATTTTTACCAAACTGCTCTATATGGCAATGCGCTGTAGAGTTGCATAAGAAAACTGGTTCATTCTAGCTCTAACGCTACATGACTGGGCCACATCCAATGTGCGTTGTACCGCGATGCGAGTCGAGCGTCCAATGCCCCCGAGTAGACACCGCAGTTCCTGGTCACTTGAAACCCGTGAGGTCCATGCCACCTGATCTTTGGCGAAATGCCTTCTGCTGCGGCGCACACTGCCCGTTTCGCATTGAATCCAGTATGAGCGTGGCAAGTCGACCTGTCTTAGGATGGTACCTCTGCGTTGACATTTTTTGTCCCCACCTTCTGCCCTGGGTTCAGGATCGGCAAACGACGGACAACATGGCGATGATTGTAATCCCTTTCCTGGCACTGCCCGATTCCTCGATTGTCATTTTGTAGTCACTGACTGTCTGCGAGTATCGGCTTCAGCATGAGTGGAGAAATCGGCTGTTTGGGACGAACACGCCGGCGGAAAAGTAGCTCTACTGAGCTATGGCAGTTCTCCAGATGTGCGGCACGGTACGCTAGAAGAGCCTTATGTGGGTCAGTTGCCTTGGCCACCATCTGTTTGGTTACCGGCTCAGTGGGTCATTTGCTCTGTGGGCACTTCGGCTTTGATATCACGTGTTTGAATCCCCACTCTCTCGCGAATTTCAAAAAACACGGATGCATCGCAAGGATGAAACTTTGGCCCGTGTTCAGCTACAAAGTACCTGCATCACCGTGGCACACGAAGATTGATTTCACCTTGATTGATATGTGGGAATAAAGTGATTACAGTAGCAAACGTCTTGCCTTAAACTCGTGTTAAAATGTTGGCGTTACCGCAACGAGGAGTGGTGCGAGTACGTCAAATTGTTTTTCAGTCAAGACGTTGGCTGGCTTATTCACAAATCGCTGACATCTGAATGCAAGCATACAAAGCGTTAGCACAATCACCCTTATACTGTGGACGTGAGAGTATTATAGTTCTACTCGATTCAGCATTTGTGCCTAATGCGAACTATTTGTAAGAGCGAACATTTTCGAATAGTTTGAGTATATTTCTCAATGTAAATTATGTCCATGTACATGTTTAATTGGTCCGCAAGTACAACTTTCCTACTTGTAGTTATAGCATATAATGTTAGCACAGGAGACCTTACGTAGATAGCTGTAGGCGCGTCTTTTTGTGGTGTCTACTCTGTCCGTATTAGTCAAGAAGGTTTTGTGCGCTATGACATACAGACATGCAGAACCAACTCGTCCACCAAATTTTCCTGAATAGTTAACGGGCTGCGTAATTAATGGAGCCGCACTAACATTCTATACATTTGTCATTCAGGTCCACGCATGTGACGAACGCGTTGATTTTGATCCATCTGCAGACTTTTGTTATTATATGCCATAGGCTGGTTTTCGTAAACGTGGTGTTCAGTATTCAAAAATGACTAGGAAGGAATTTGATATTACAAATCTATTCGTTCCTGGTGCACGCTTTTCTGTATTCAATGCAGTCGAACCCCTTTATGAGAGACACTGATGTAAGAAACAAATCGGTATCAAGGACACGTACTAGTGTTTGTGCATTGAAACCCGGCGTTAATAAGAAAACGCATACGTGGTACCTTGCTCATAAGAGGCAATTCATATAGAAGAATTGCTGCCCACTACATGTCTATTATAAAAGGGTTGAACTGTGTGTGCATTCTTCAAAATCACCATTGTCTACTCCCATGTTAGAAACTATAGACGAGGAAAGCCTCTAGTATCGATTCCTGTTGTAATGAATTAGTGTACACACTAACTCGGCCATGAAATGTGAACGTTGCAGTACAGGAAACAATACAGGCCTGTGCCTTTACAGCATCTTTTCCCACTCGGTGGCAAACATTAACTGCCAAAAAAAAAAGAAAAACAACCATCATCACCCAAGTACTGATCAGATAGGCCATGCTAGAAACCGTGAGCACGATCGGAAACGCTTTTCGATATCGAAGCTCGTTGCAAAATGGTTTATTAGTGGGCATGAACAATAATCGTCACTTATGATAAATAATGCAGAGTAAAGTAAACAGGACCACACGTGGCAATGGTGTACAAAAGTTGTTATTATTTTGAGTGAAGTGGCGAGTCGGGCTTGTTGGATACACTATTCTGGTGCATTGCATCACAGAAAACACACAACAGATGGAACACAAACGACACAAGCGCCGTCGTTTCGCACATCGCGACTATCGCGGTACGCCGTGCACGAGAACTTTCTGAATGTCATCAGTTAGGTCTCAGCGGCCCGAGAGCGACGTCCGCCACAGCTGAAGGGAAGGCAGCAGCCGCCAGACCGGAATGTTTTGCTTCATTTCTTTCGGCTGCTCCTCTTTCTTTTCTTCCGGCTGCTCTTTCTTCTTTTTTTCCGGCTGCTCTTCCTTCTTTTCTTCCGGTTCAATGCCGAGAATGTCGTCGACTATCTGAAATATCAATCGCTTCGTTTCAAAAGCATTTCAAAGCGTCCCGATACAAGGATCGGTGAAGTTCAACGACAAAAACCGCATAACAAAACTGAAGACCAAGCATCTGCAGCTTTGAACGTGTCATACCCTGTATGGTCGTACCGACCTCAGTTCGGTAACCTTGTGATGTAGTTACGCTGAGCGAAATGCATGAACGACTAACAGCACACTCTTAACTCTTTATTTTCGCAATCCTACGTCAAAGACATACACGAAAACGTTGAACATAACAGCTACTATGTCACAACGTGATGTTCATCAAAGCAACTCGCTTCATGATCCTCACGTTCATGAAATGGCCCCGCCGCGGTGGTCTAGTGGCTAAGGTACTCGTCTGCTGACCCGCAGGTTGCGGGATCGAATCCCGGCTGCGGCGGCTGCATTTCCGATGGAGGCTGAAATGATGTAGGCCTGTGTGCTCAGATTTGGGCGCACGTTAAAAAACCCCAGGTGGTCGAAATTTCCGGAGCCCTCCACTACGGAGTCTCTCGTAGTTAAATGGTGGTTTTGGGACGTTGAACCCCACATATCAATCAATCAACGTTTATGAAATGACTTGCCGACTTGTTCATGGCGCGAATTTTGCTACGTAATGCTGGGCAATTTTCGGTCACGCGACTAGTCACGTGAGGTTACGTAATTTTAGTCCATGACGTGAGTTGAATATTAGTCGCATAAGTAGCGTTGTGCGATTTGATGGACGTGACTAGATGGCACGTGTTGTTGCGTGAATTTTCGCCAAGGGAATTAGTGCGGGATCTGTAATTTTTGCCGCGTGAGTAGCTAGACAAAGAATTACGTGATCTTTAGCTCTGTGACCAGTTGTTACGGGGTGTTACACATCTTCAGTCACATAACACACTGACCCATAATAGTTACTGTACTGCACGCCTCCTTAATTGGCGCCAGTCGAAGGGGACGAAGCGAGAATGCACTGGATCATGATGATCATTATGTCAGTGCTAAATAAATTAACTTTCCCGGGGAGCCAAAATTTCGAGAAGCCTACCTTTACACCGTCTTTCGTGGCCTACTGTCCCTTTGGAATATTCGACCACTTAAAGGCGTACTGCCGTCAATTCCCTAAGATAAGTTCACTCCGCCATAGAAATCTCTCGTGAACAAAGACTTTTCTGACCACGTGTGACGTTCAGGAAATACTGAGAGGATATCTTCTTATGGTTTTAGCGTCAATTTTTGCGTGGTGCATCCCCTGACATCGACACTACAGCGTGTATTCAGGGCACAGTTCGAATTAGGAGACTTCACGCAGCTGTGACATTTGGCGATGACGTCAGCAAAGAAATGAAGATACCCACGCATATCGAAGAAGCGAATGGTGACGAGTGGGCGAAGCTAGGCGCTAAGATCCATGTCTATACGTTGAAGGCGCTCACTAGTGTAAAGGACGAACAGATGAACGAACGCACGGACGGGCAGATGGATAGGTGGAGGCTCTCAAGGTCCTTCAAGGCACTGATGCTGCAAACGGCGATAGATGGATGGATGGATGGATGGATGGATGGATGGATGGATGGATGGATGGATGGATGGATGGATGGATGGATGGATGGATGGATGGATGGATGGATGGATGGATGGATGGATGGATGGACGGACGGACGGACGGACGGACGGACGGACGGACGCACAGATGGATAGATGGACGGACGGACGGACGGACGGATGGATACATGGATAGATGGACGGACGGACGGACGGACGGATGGATGGATACATGGATAGATGGACGGACGGACGGACGGACGGATGGATAGATGGATAGATAGATACCGCCAGTGCTCACCTCTTCCCATTCTTCTGGCTCAACCAACAGGTCATTCTTGGTGGCGCTCTTGGGATCCTGCGGAAATCGTCAAGTTCACATAAAGCAGACGTATACCGGAAGCTCAGTGATCTTACCCTAATATAGTGCATCAGTTCACTGCAGGTTATTTCTCGCCCATTGATCTCTTTCGACCGCAGATTGTCTGGCCCCATTAACAGCTTGACGAAGTCAGAAAGTTCAACTTTGAATGCTTCGTCGATGTCCGAGAGGCGACCATCAAATGACTTCTCCTCCACGGCCTGCACACATGGAAGGAGAGATAAAAAATGCAAAAGAAACTTGGTGATATTCTCCACTAATTACATCACACCACACTGATGTGGTGAAGAAAGCGGCAGGTGGCATTGTGGGCATCTCGTATGGGTGGGAAACGAATAACACAGAAGCAAAAAAAAAAAAATCTCAATTCAAGCAGCTGCACTGACTCACTGCTGCACTGTCGCGAGGCAACGATGGGAAGACTGACTGACAAGCCAAGCTGCTGGTGTCATATAGATATTTCACTGCTTCACTTTTCTCTGATGTAGTTTTTCCACCATCTGCCTAAACGAAGGCCTGATCATCATCATCATGAGCAGCATCAGCAGCTGCTGCTCATGATGATGATGATCAGGCTTTGGTGTGCTCAGATTTGGGTGCACATTAAAGGACCCCAGGTAGTCGAAATTTCCGGAGCCCTCCACTACGGCGTCTCTCATAATCATATAGTGGTTTCGGGACGTTAAACCCCACATGTCAATCAATCAATCAATCAATCAAGCAATGTGGACCTTCGTTACAGACCTTCTTTTTACTCCTTCTCTTTGCTACTCAAATTTTTCGCGCCTTCAACAACAAACATTACTTTTTTCCTGTGTGTACCGTTTTAATGCATTATGCATCCAATTTTTCGGGCTTTCAATTACTAGCCGTTGGTTTTCCTATGTGTAACATTTTATTGCATATGCATCTCAGTGTGGGTGATACCCTGATTGGTGTAACCATTTTTTTTTTTTTTGAAGCGCTTATTCCTGTTCTGTTGTGTGCAGTAGCTCATATGTATACTTTTTATTATCAGTCTTTCTTTTACCGGTGCATCTTTTTTTGTAAATTGACACTATTTGCACTTTTGTATGTTTCAGTATTGCCTCGTCGTTTCTCTTTTTCTTGTTTGTAGCGTTCCCATGTTTTTCGAATACAATATCGTTTCTTTGTTTAGTTGTTAGCGTGCATATATTTTTTACTTGCATATTTTTGTTATCGCAATAGAATTGCGATACTTTGGTGTGTTGTGTTTATTACTGTAAATTTCTACAGCATGCATATCTGCCGTCTGCTGCTGACGTTTGAATTGGGCTGACGGGCCTGTCAAGCTGCTTGTATGCAGCTTTTGTCGTCAGCCTTTCAATGTATTCACGATAAATAAATAAAGATCTTCAAAGCTCTAAAAAAAATGTGTTGACGTTTAGTGAAGGTTAAACCGTCGCTGCGAAGGATGTTAAAGTGTTCGTATCGGTGACTGGCCACTCACATCCGGTGAAAGTTTCACTTCGCGGATATCTCGTCCACAGTACAATATTTGCTGCCACACAAGGAATAGATGAGATTTAGCTGGCACACAAAGTGCAGCAGATAAGCATCAGAATGCTCCGGCCGCCACCGATAGCTCGGCGCCGATATCTTTGCTAAGCCTACCACTTCGAAACTGTAAGGTATGCTAATATGTGCTGCCTTCGCTCACAGAAACGCTTTGCTACCACTGTTGCCGCTTTACGTTGCGCTCGTGATAACCCGCGTAAAGCAAGAAACGTGGAAATCCCGGCCACATTGTTGGATAGCGCTGATACCGGCAAAACTGAGTATGCATCGTTCGCTCAAAGGCGTGAGCTGTACACAGCACGCAGTTCAAAGCTTATATATTAAACAGTAGGAACTGTCGTGTACTGCAGGACGGAGCGTTGTGCGTGAACAGGACGAGTGACATCTGCTGTCTGTAGTGGGTCACATCTGAAGAAGCACCGTGCCACTGATGTGCCTGCTTTACCAATACCAAAACGTGTCTTCTCGACAGAAGAGTGCACACAACACAAATATTTACGCAATCAAAAATGACCCCGCATAACATTTTGATGTCAAATTACTTCGCCTGACATTAAATGTCATCAAGACGTTGTCGCAGCCACTCATAACTCATCTGCAAATATAGCTGCAACGGTTATGTTTTTACAGAAGGTTCTGCGCTATAACACAAAAGTATACGAGAAAGCCGTTGACTAGAATACCGTATATAATAGCCCCAATAACTCTTTCATTCGATTAGGCACAGTTTTCCATACATTTGATTTCTCTAGAAATTGGTACTATAGTGCACGCGCAGCAACCTTATCGCGCCTCGTTGTCTTAGTTGATGGCGACTTGGTGTTGTGCTCACTCGCGAATATGCCATGTGTAAGTAATCTCGAAATGCTTTCACGTGAAAAGAAATGTCACCAAATCCTGGCCAAACGAGCAAGGCGCGACAGCCTATGCAGGCAACATGGCTTACCGGAATTCGGTATGGGCTTTTATAGTGCCTAACCGATCACGTAGCGCAAAAATGTAGGACACAGGACAAGGGAAAAGACTAAAGCGGAGCGCTTACTTCCAACGGTACTCATTTTGAAGAGGATAAGCGCATATACTCTCGAAATGCGAAAAACAAAGCTAGTCCAAGAAGCCGACAACTGTCGTCATGGAAGAAAATCTTACATTCTCAGAAAAGACAACTCTTTCTCACAAAGGCCGGGAGAGGGAGTGCTGACGTAGTTCCTCCATAATCTGCAAATCCTCTCTGCCTCGATAATTTCTCTTGCATTTTATTTTTGTTTTTTACAATTATGGTGTCAGGCAAAAACAGTTTGCAGCCACACGTGTTGCAATGCAATGCCAGAAAACCATCAGGACCATTTTTGACGTGACAAGCGTGTTCATGTAGCTGGTCACTAATACTGCGGCCAATTTGTCCTATTTCCTATATTTTTGCACTGCGTGATCAGTTGCGTATTAGCAACGCTCAACTTCATACTTTTGCATGCTGCCCAAGTCGAGTTTCACTAGTCGCATGAATTTAAGCGGTCTCCAAGTGCGAGCGACAAAATCTCGAACGATATTGGGTGAACACGAAATAATGTGTGCCAAGCGACTGACTCAGGGCGGGCTAAAGCATCTGGTGCTCCCTTCCAGAAACCGATACTGTCGCTGTCACGAAAAGTCTCGCGCGTTAAAGTTCGAAAATTGTGTGACGTCTTGCACCAAAATTAGCATAGGATGTTTGTTACTTTGACAGTGATTTCGTCGCGGAGTTGAAAATGGACAAAACAAATTATTGTGCGTATCTCTGACGTAGCGGAGTTAAGGCGCTTTCTGCGCTCTTGCAAAATACAAAAAGTTTACGATAGATGGATGGATGTATCCGGCTGTGCCCTTAAGATAGGAGCGGTGGCTCACGTCACCTAGCCTTAACGGTAACTACTATCACTATGTGTTTAAGAATTGAATTTCACTCGCGCCTTGATTGTAGCCACCACTCAGTTAGCCTCCTCCTGGTTACTTCTGCTTGTTTAAAGTCTACTTTGCCTTCACTCTATCTAAACCCCACTGCTTTGAAAAATTCTGTATCATTATCTTGGACTATAGGGTGGAGCCTTTTACAGAACATTATCAAGAAAGAGAGAATAAAACATTTATTTGCGACCAAGGCAGGAATGTGGGTGAGTGGGATCCTTAGTCCGGGATCCCATTGGATCCCATCCTCGCTCGTCTCACGAGGGCCTCTTGGGTATTCGGGTCCGAGCTGGACAGAGCTCCCTCCCACCCTACAGTGTTGTGCTGTGCTCTAAGTTGTAGAGGTGGATTTTGTGGGCATTCCCATACCATGTGGTACAGGGTGGCTGTTTTAGTGACGCAGAACCTGCACTGTGGTGCGTATGTGTCAGAATCTATCTTGGACAGTATGTATGGATTGGGGTAAGATAAGGTCTACTGAGATAGTCCACGCTACCTGAGATTTTTTACTGAGCTTTGGCCCCGGGGGCGGAAGTTTCCGTCTTTAGAGTCTTTGATGTTCTAGAATATCTGTCCATGTTAGGAGCGGGTCCATATGCATAGGCGAGGGTGGGTGCGATATGCCGGGGTCGGAGGTCCGGAAGAGTAATTCTCGGGCCGAGGCATGGGCGACCTCATTGCCTCTAACTCTGCAGTTGCCGGGTATCCATATCAGCTCTTTTCATTCGCCCTCTGAGCGTGAGGACGAGAGTTGTGTAAGAAGTCGATGCGCAAAGGGGCCAGTGTAGCCTTTACAAAAATTTCGGTAGGCTGCTTTGAATCTCTTAAAACGAAAATGGCCCTTGGGTTTTGTAGGGCGAGTGTGATTCCTGCTTCTTGCATACTAATTGTGTCTGTGTCATAGGCTGATATACAATCAACCTGTTTTCCACAACGAATGACGCTTGCTGTATATTTGCCGTTCACTGGTCCAGCTGCATCGACAAAGAAGGCGCCCTCAGTAGCGCTGCTTTAGGGTGCCTGAATGGTTTCCCTCTTTCCGGCGCCGCACAGCACACTTTCCCTTCTAGTACACTGTACGAGAACAGCTGTTGTCACCCTCTTTTTCTCTTTCTTATTCGATTAGTGCTGTTCGATAGCGTCACTTGTGGCAAATGGTGCAACAACCAGCGCCTTCCTAATATAAATGCCTGCCGGATGAAAACGAAAACAGCTGCCACAATCTTTTTTATTCAACTTGTGTTGGTCGCTAGCGTTATCTGCGGCAAACGGCGCAACAAGCAGTGTTTTTTTTTTTCATTTGAATGCTGCCGCAAGAGAACAAAAACCAGCGCCACACTCTTTCTCTCTTTTTTTATTAGATTAGTGTTGGTCACTAGCGTCGCCTGTGGCAAACGGTGCAACAACCAGCGCCTTCTTTATATAAATGCCTGCCGCATGAGAACGAAAACAGCTGTCACACTCTTTCTTTGTTATTTGAGTTGGTCGCTAACGTTACTTGCGGCAAACAATGCAACAATCAGGGCCTTCTTTGATTAAATGCCTGCCGCATCAAAACAAAAACAGCTGTTGTCACACTCTTTCTCTCTTTCTTAATCAAACAGTGTTGGTCACTAGCGCCACTTGTGGTAAACAGCGCAACAACCATCACCTTCTTTATTTATATGCCTGCCGCATCAGAACAAAAACAGCTGTTTTCACAATCCTTTTCTTTTTTTATTTCAAGTAGTGTTGGTCACTAGCGCCACTTGTGACAAACGATGCAACAACTAGCGCCTTTTTTTTATTTAAATGCCTGCCGCTTCTGAACAAAAACGGCTGTTGTCACACTCTTTCTTTCTTTTCTATTTGATTAGTGTTGATCACTAGCGTCAGTTGCGGTAAACAGCGCAACAACCAGCGCCTTCTTTATATAAATGCCTGCCGCATGAGAACGAAAACAGCTGTCACACTCTTCCTTTATTATTTGAGTTGGTCGCTAGCGTTACTTGCGGCAAACAATGCAACAATCAGGGCCTTCTTTGATTGAATGCCTGCCGCATCAGAACGAAAACAGCTGTTTTCACAATCCTCTCTTTTTAATTCAAGTAGTGTTGGTCACTAGCGCCACTTGTGATAAACGATGCAACAACTAGCGTCTTTTTTATTTAAATGCCTGCCGCTTCTGAACGAAAACGGCTGTTGTCACACTTTTTCTTTCTTTCCTATTTGATTAGTGTTGGTCACTAGCGTCATTTGCGGTAAACAGCGCAACAACCAGCGCCTTCTTTATAGAAATGCCTGCCGCATGAGAGCGAAAACAGCTGTCACACTCTTCCTTCATTATTTGAGTTGGTCGCTAGCATTACTTGCGGCAAACAATGCAACAACCAGCGCCTTTTCTTTATTCAAATGCCTGCCGCTCCTGAACAAAAGCGGCGGTTGTCACACTCTTTCTCTCTTTCTTATTCAAATAGTGTTGGTCACTAGCGCCACTTGTGGTAAATGGCGCAACAACCATCACCTTCTTTATTTATATGCCTGCCGCATCATAACGAAAACAGCTGTTTTCACAGTCCTTCTCTCTTTTTAATTCAAATAGTGTTGGTCACTAGCGCCACTTGTGACAAACAATGCAACAACTAGCGCTTTTTTTTATTTAAATGCTTGCCGCTTCAAAACAAAAACGGCTGTTGCCACAATCTTTCTCTTTTTTCTATTTGGTTAGTGTTGGTCACTAGCGCCACTTGTGGTGAACGGCGCACCAACCATCAATTTCTTAATTTCTATGTCTGCCGCATCAGAATGAAAAACGCTGTTTTCACAGTCTTTCTCTCTTTTAAATTCAAGTAGTGTTGGTCACTGGCGCCACCTGTGACAAACAATGCAACAACCAGCGCCTTTTCTTTATTTAAATGCCTGCCGCTTCTGAACAAAAGCGGCTGTTGCCACACTCTTTTTCTCTTTCCTATTTGATTAGTGTTGGTCATTGGCGTCACTTGCGGTAAACAGCGTAACAACCAGTGCCTTCTTTATATAAATGCCTGCCACGTGAAAACAAAAACAGCTGCCACACCTTTTTAATTGATTTGTATTGTTCGCTAGCGTCACTTGCGGCAAACGATGCAACAACCAGCACTTTTTTTTATATAAATGTCTGCCGCATGAAAACAAAAACCGCGACCACACTCTTTTTAATTGATTTGTGTTGGTCGCTAGCGTCACTTGCGGCAAACAATGTAACAACCAGCGCCTTTTTTTTTATTAAATGCCTGTCGCATCAGAACGAAAACAGCTCTTGTCACACTCTTTCTTTCCGTTTTACTTGATTAGTGTTGGTCACTAGCGTCACTTGCGGTGAATAGCGCAACTACTAGCGCCTCCTTATATAAATGCCTGCCGCATCAAAACGAGAATTGCTGTTGTCACACTCTCTTTCTTTCTTATTCGATTAGTGTTGGTCGCTAGCGCCATTTGCGGCAAATGGCGCAACAATTAGTGTTTTTTTTATTTATTTAATAGTCTGCCGCATGAGTATGAAAACAGCTGCTACACTCTTGGTTTCTTTTTAATCCATTTGTGTTGGTCACCGGTGTCACTTGTGGCAAATGATGCAACAACCAGTGCTTTTTTTTTTATTTGAATGCCTGCTGCATAAAAACAAAAGCAGCTGTCACACTTTTTTTTGCCAGCGGTATTTAAGAACGTTAATTTTTACTAGTGTAGGTCGTTAGCGCTATTTGTGACGAGCGGTGCAGCAACTTGACATTTTGCATAGCCTTCGTAAAAGTTGTGCATAGTTTCAAACATAGTGTTTCTCACAATTATGTAGCAGGTTTTGAATAACTTTTTACTAAGGGGCTTTATGAACCACAATTAAAGAAACGCTTTAAATTTGATGATGATGATGAGTAGTTGGATAGATAACTAGATTAATATGACTGTACCCTTCAATAATGGCGGCGCACCTTTCTTTCCTTTGTGGGGCGGCGGTACAGTGGCTAGAATAGAGCCACTGTACTATTCTAACCACTGTAGCAACGGCTAACGTCATCTAGCCGTAATGATAATGTTGGTCGCGAGCGCCACTGCACGGCGTTTGCTCAAAGTTGAAGGCAGGGCGACTGCGCGAGCAAGTTCACGAGTCATTCGTCAGGCATAATTAATAAAGGGGGCGTTGGTGAAAGACATTTTGCAGACAATCCAATCCACGCAAGCGCGCAAAACATGTCAGATGCGATGCCGGCGTTTGTTCCGCAGCATCGGACTCTCTGAACTTTCACGCTCTCAAATGTGCATATTTTGACCGCGCAAGCTGTCTGGGTGCTCAAGCTAGGGCACTTAGGCGAGATTTTTTTTTAAATATGACGTCTATTATAAAATTGCACGCCATCTCAGGCGTTCAGGATGAATCGCCGCAATGCTACCTTTTGCAAGTGGACGAATTCAAGTTCTTGCTGGACTGCGGCTGGGACGAGTTCTTCAGCTTGCAAGCTGTCAAAGAAATGAAGAAGTGAGTATGCGTGTGCAACCCTGCACACTGTGGCTAGCAGCACTTGTCCCGCGGGTTTATTTTCTGTCTTCGCTTGTCGCCATACAATGCTCTGTGAATCCACAGCAAATGAGCCCAATTTTTCGTTAAGTGCATCCTGTGTAAAGACTAGTGAGTGTCCTTACGACCACTGCTTGTTTGCTTTCGTAGCCAACTTAAGCTCGAGGTCGCCGGTTCTCACGCCGGCCGTGTTTCAATGGGTGCAAACTGTTAAAACATCCGCCTATTTAGATGTAGGTGACTGGAGAAAAACCCCTAAGTGGGATAAATCAGTGTGGAATCTCCCACCACGGCGTTCCTCGTAACTGTATTATGGTTTTAGCACACAAAGCTCCGTAAGCCAGCTTTCATTTCAGCGTCTAGGTAAAGGCAATGATGCAAATACTAAGCATTTCGAGGCATGGTATTGGTTTAACATATGTAGTATGCTCCTGAAGGGCCACTGTAGTGTACGACTCGACAGGCGCAGCGTTGCATTATTTATTGTGTAAAGGTCACATCATAAAGTCTCGAATACATCACTGTTTCATAATTCATATGGGTAGGCACTTTAATTTAATACTGTTTCTCCGCGCGTCTCTTCCTTGTTTTGCTTTGCATAATACTGACTTTCACGTCAAGAAATGCGCATTTTAAAAATACTCAAAGGAACTTAAATAAGTAGAGCTTTAACAATGTGAACTGTGATACAAGCACAGTGAAACTTCACTTGAACTAACTTCAAGGGACATCAGGAAAAAATTTGTTAAAGTGAAAGATCCCCAAAGTGAAATAGCTATGTTGCAACTGGTTAGTAGGAGGTAACAAAACATCAGTTGTTTAAATGAAATTTGAACCTTTTCAATTGCAGTGCCAGTTACCTGAATCTGAATTTCGGCTTTTTTGGCATTATTCAAGAACATAGTAATTTTCTTCAGCACTTGTGCGCTTAGCACTTGTGCACTTCAATTCTTGCTGCTTCCTCTACAAGGGTTCCTTCTCTCTTATCCTTAGCTAGGATGCTCGCTATGATCTCTTTTGCAGACACAGTGGCCCTTGTCTCAATGCTAGTCATATGTGATGTAGTCCTCAATATCCAAAGTGCTTTCCGTACCCAGTCTTTCAGACAATTTCTGATCAACATGATGTGAGAGGCATTGGATGGTGTCCCAAAACATGTTTGTAGAACTGAAATGCATTAGCATTGGGTTTAACGACACTTCTGTGAGGGGTGCAAAGAAGTTCGTTTAACCGGCATTTGTTCAGGTGGTATTTTGCTGTACTACACTCAAAGTTTCAGTATCAAGTGGCAGCATTAATAAACATAACCAATCACATGGCAACATTTAGACACTGAAAGATAGTGAGTGCCCCCTATCGTATACCTTGCAAACACCTGTAAGTCGGCTTTTCTGCTAGAATGTTTTCCCATGAAACCTTTTGTTCCCAGACTGCGTTTCTTGCTCGAAGTAGGCTAACTTCTCCACATTCCAGTGAAAGAGCCAGCGCAGCACAAATGCCTTTCAAAACACACTGCAAGAGTGCCACACCTCATTGTAAATTTCTGGTATACGGAGATAAGATAAGAAGGGAAAGAGGGGGCGAGTGATGAACAGATAAGAAGAGGAGGCCTGCACGGAAGGTACAGCACAGTCACAGCGGAAGCTAGAAGAGGCGCCTTTCAGAGCCCTTTCAAAACACTCATTGGGTAACTACTGCAAGCACACTTGCTTGGTACCCACTAGGGCGTTAATAATAAACTTTTGGGTAGTAGGCCGGCATTCGCTATGCTATTTATCATCATTCTTCTGAGAAGCGTGGTATCCGCTAAACACTTGCCAGGAATTTTGTGCCAATTGTCCATGCAGTGGCGGACGACGATGAGGAATTAGGGCTGAAGTGGGTATGCGCCACAGTTAATAGGGAAACAAGAACAAGCTTGTGTAATGGGTTGGAGCATTGGATGGCCCACTCGTTGTGCTATTCACATTGTGCGACGACGGGATGTTCTTTCACTGTTGTGAAACGCTTTAAAAGTCGTATTAATGTGATTGCTTTCCCGGCATCAAGCCTGCAAGTTTGATGACAAGTCACAAGCACCGGTGTAGCTCAGTGGTAGAATATCGAGCTGGCACACAGTGGACCCGAGTTCAAGCCCTACTGTACCATTGGTGCTAAGTCATGCCTGCCTAAAGCAAGGTTTTTTTCTAATTTCGCGCGATGTGGTTACGGACACCGGCGGCAACAGTGGACAACATGCAACTGCGCGTGACCCGAAAAGTGATCTCTTAACAGCTATCGCTGTAAAAAAAAAATTAGGAGGAAATACCACGCAATGAAAAATAAAGGGTGCTTCAGCTCCACTGCAGTGAAACTTAGGGAAGAGTGAATCAGGCAAGGCACCGGCGTTTCCTGCTGCAAAATCTTTTACTCACAACCAGTCCACTGGTGCACCATCACTTTGCAGATACGCTTGAAAAAGTGGTGTTTCAAATAAGCGACATTACTGTAGGGATGCACGTTTGTGTCTCTGGTTTTAGACGAGAAATTTCAGTGCATCAGTAAATTTCGCTGGGCTTTCTGATACCACGGCTAAGCCAAACATAATGTTTTAGGCAGTATCAAGCAACCTTTAACTCATAGTGTGTGCATTATTAACCAAGGGCTTTACCCAATTTCTGTGGTGCATACTCGTTTATGATGGATTGTAATGATTACAGAACACACCAATAAGTCAATACCATGTCAAAAACACAGCAAGCCCAGATTTAAAGTGCGTTGCCTTTGAAAATAGTTTGTCTGCTAGTCTGTAATTGAGATAGTCCGTGTGGAAGACATGCTTATGCATCCGAAGTATTCGTCTCATAAGCTGTCAATAGCTTCTAATGACTGCTTCAGGTACAGTTTTCTTTCTACAGCGATTTAAGAGAGTAATTCTTTACAAGATTTGGTGGTGAAAATAAATCGCTTATTGCATTTTTAGAAGCAATGTACACCCTGACACTCTGCATTGTGATGCCATATGCAAGTTGCATGCCTTGGAACATTATATGATATTTTTGTGTGTTTTCATATGTGCTATAAAATGGCATGTGTTTGAGCAGTGACAGTTCCTTTCCTTATGTTTCACTCGTGTGTGTTTCTTTTTTATATGTGTTAATTCACTCCTGCGATAGCCCATCAAGGGCTGACAGTATCGATAACTAACGAACAAGCGTTCATAATGGCCTCGCTTTTTATGAACATAGGCATGCAAGCCAGGTGGACGCAGTGCTGCTCTCTTTTCCCGACTGTGGACACCTGGGGGCACTGCCGTACCTGGTAGGCCAGTGTGAGCTCAAGTGCCCCATCTATGCCACCGTGCCCGTCTACAAGATGGGCCAGATGTTCATGTACGACCTGTTCCAGTCGCGCCACAACATGGAGGACTTCACTCTCTTCACCCTCGACGATGTCGATGCCGCCTTCGACAAGATCATTCAACTCAAGTACAGCCAAACAGTCAATCTCAAGGGTTAGCTCGCCTCATTTGCCTGCCCTCTTTGCTATGTCCCTTTTTTTCTTCATACTCTAATTGAGTCCCGTAGTACAGTTTGATTTACATTTGTTTAGAGGGGTCAAGTGCATGGTTGTGGACGTGCTGTCTATAGGTGCTACGCCGCATTAGCTACAAGCTTTCCTTCATGCTTTTATTATGCACTGAAACCTCAATATAATCAACACGGGTATAAAGAAATATCAGTTATAAAGAAACAAATGAAAAATAGTCTTGTAATAGATGCAATGTTAGGAATAACCTTTATAATGAATTTTTAGATATAACAAAAGTATTTTGTAAAATGCAACTCTGTTTATTATAAGGTTTGAGTGTAGAACAACGACGTACCATGCAGCATCACAATGTTTGCTATCATTACAACATTTTTATCTGTATATTTTTGCAAAAAATAGTGGTGAAGCGGCTAAAGTAGTCCGCTGGCCGCTCTTGCTAAATGTGGTTCAGACTGTACTAGAACAGCTTAGTGGTTGACGGGTGAAAGTCTTTTTTCTGGTATATGCTCCTTTACTGAGCAAGTCTTTTAACCATGTTTTTGCTATGACATTGCTTGTCTATGTGTCCGCATCTTGCACATTGAACTGATGGTCCACTTAATTGAGGGTGCATTCAAAATCATCCTTTACTTCCTTATTTCTTTGGCACATAAGCCAAACAAATAAAGCATTCAGCTACTGCATAAGAATTTTGGTGCTGTGAACATTGCTTGCACCTTATGATTACTGAGAAAACAGATGTCAGAAACACAGCTGACATTATTCACTGTCCATTAGGAACATTACTGTCTTGCTTTAGATCTTCAGTTCAATGAATAATTTTTGTAGAAGGCAGCTTCATTTTTTTTTTTTTTTTGCAAAAGTTTCAATATCACCTATTAATTTGTTCCTTCAATACTTCTCAGCTACATATAGTTACATTAAAGTTGCTACAGAATTTCATGAGCTCTGAAAAAATCTCAGGTGTTCACATGCAGTTACATTCATAATTAATACATTGGTTGATTAATCTATTCACTCTTCTGTTAATTGATAGTGTGTAATATCTCAAAGAAATGCAAGTTTTATCACAGGGAAGAAGGTAGGCTGTTTGTTACCTTGGTGATTGTCAGTTGCATGGAATTGCCATAGGGCAGTCCTTACTGATTCTGTTAAAATACATAGTGAAGCCACTAATGCCCACAGACCACACTTCGATATAAATCATAATTACAGGCACTGTTACTGTCCTGAAGCAGTTGATAGTATGAGAGACATTGCAATAGACATATAATGGGCATAATCTATACATGCTTAACATACAGTACTTGAGCATGGATGAAGACAAAATGGGTGCGGCCGGGAGATGTTGCACTGGAACAAGATAACCACCAGTCGTTAAAAGTAACAAACTAGGCAAGTGCATGAAAGAAAGAGAGAAGGTTAATTGTGCAGATGAAATTGAGAACTTGCGGGTGCAGAATGGGAGCTGCAAGCACAGGCTCTATTTGATTGGCAAAACATGGGAGCAGCCTTTGCCCTGCAGTGGTCGAAGCCAGGCTGTTGATGGTGACAACGTTCATGTGTTGAATCTCAATCATAATGCACCCATCTCCAATGGGAAGTTGGGCTCATCAACTCGCAACCGATTGTAAAATACATGCAAACATTGATATAATGAACACTGATATGTCGAAATATCTGTCATAACGAAGTATATGAAAAATAATCTTGCAATAGACTTAGTGTTAGGAATAAACCTTTATAACAAATTTTAAGATATAACAAACTTATTTTCATGTCAGATGCAACTTTGTTATAATGAGGCTTGAGTGCATACTAGTGCTGCTAAAGAACCATGGCACCTACATCTCACTTTGAGAGGCAACGGTCTGTTTCATGTGTCACAACAGGCAAGGGCCAGGGCCTCTCCATCACTCCACTTCCGGCTGGTCACATGATCGGGGGCACGGTATGGCGCATAGTCAAGGACGGCGAGGAGGACATTGTGTACGCCGTGGACTTCAACCACAAAAAGGAGCGCCACCTCAATGGCTGTGCCCTGGAGACCATCAGCCGCCCCTCTCTGCTCATCACAGACTGCTACAATGCAAACTACGTGCAGGCACGCCGTCGGACGCGCGATGAGCAGCTCATGAGTAAGCGTCTGTCTTTATTTAACCTTTATGCTGTAGACTCCCAGTAAGTCGAACTCAAAGGTACCCTTGAACATGTCTGATTGCAACATGCCCACTATACTCAGCGACAACTTTTCTTGACAGTACTGTGGAAGCTACCGAACAGAGGCACATGCCTGCTATTGTAGTACAGTAAAAAAAAATGTAGTACAGTAAAACCTTATTAATACGAACTCGGTTATTTCAAATTTCTGCTTAATTTGAAGGATCTCTGCCGTCCCGTGCATTGCAATATAAGTTTGAGTGATAATTTGAAGCGCCGGTCAGCACCAGTCCGGTTAATTGAAAAACTGTGTACCATGTGCCAATTACCTATCCTTACTTCACCCCAAATCCGTGGAAACGACGGCTCTTAGGAGGCACAAGGCAATGCAGTGTAGCGATACTAATGAGTGACAGATGAAGCATCACAGCCACGCTTCTGTTAGTGCAAAAAAAAAAGACGTTCTTGTGATTGAGTTAAGTGTGCGTCTGCGGAGAAGAAGACGCACTTCTTGGCACCACAGCAGTGACACGTGGGCACCACGTCGCATGCTTCTCACAACGTCAGCTCGTTATAATTTACCCGTTCTTTCTGAGAATATAGCTAAATAAATAAAGGTCAGTCTGATGCTATTTGCAATGTATGCGAACTTACAATTGGGGATTGCTCCAGCAATTGGTGCACTAGCACTGCTGGTTGAGTTCCTGTCTGCAACGCCTACTTTGAAAACTCGGTTAGAAAATTTCAGTTATCGTGTTTCCCAGCCAAAACACATCTCAAATTTCATCACTCTGGTCATTATTAAATTTTTTATTTTACCAGTAAGATTGAGCAAATTGTCGCGTCAGAATACGATAACAATGACGCTGCGAGGAACAGGTGACATGCTTCCCATGTGTCATTAATATGTTGCAGTGAAGCCCTTTTTTTTCCCGCAGGCGCACGTTTTAGTTTATTATGAGACTATTTTTTTTAGAAGCGAAGCTTCTTACGTCATGGGTCATACATCTCCTGTTATCCTAGTCGTCGTAGTAGCCAGTTGCATTGCATTGCATGTCAATAAAAACGGTGTGACAGCATATCCACGGAGTGGAGGATGATGGGTGGGGCGAAGCGTTCACCAGTCCGTCCGTGCGTCCCTCTTTCTCACGTCTATAGTTTAATGATCGACTAGGGCGATTAAACTCCCTGCGGAGAGCTCCGCCCCACTCATCATCATTCACTTCATAAATATGCTTTTCTTGTTTTTGTTTTTGTCCCGCTGACAGCAGCGGTGCCCGCTGTTCACCCGTGTTTGCGGAAAAATTGGGCCCTGGTATTGTGGGAAAACGTAACATTTGGAGTTAACGCAGCAAACAACCACCTCTGATTACTTTCAATAATTCAAAGTTCCTAGCCCCCCAATATTTATAGGTTTTGTTAATTCCAAAACCCACCCAATTCAAAGATTTGTACAGTCCCAGTGACTTCGAATTAACGAGGGTGATTCCACGAGAGATCGATACGGGTCGAAAAGTTGATATTTTAGATTTGATTGCTTAGTTTATATTTTGTGCACATACCGCTCAGTAGCCTGAAAGTGAACTTTGTTTTTTCATTAAGTGCATAGTTTAGGAGGAAAAAGATATCGAACTTATTTTGTACAGAGGGACCAATCTCGTTCCTTGTCATTTTCGAAAGTTAACGACCATATAAGAACACAAATATTAGCTTGTTGAAAAAGATTTTTTTTTTCTAGTAAATGTACGTGTAATGAACAGTGAAGCAGCATTGTTTGAAGCTTGTATGCTGATGAAAGTATTTCTGAAAAATGTCTGAACAGGTGACATTTTTTAAAAGGTGCTTGATTTGAGATTTTTTTTTCTCCTAAGCTAAACTAGCTAGTGTTTCATAAATTAGTGACCTATTACAACATAATGTTTATAATATTGCCTGTCAATACCGTTGCTGTACCTCAAACATATATTTTATAAATGGCCTCAAACTTTCAAATTTGTCAACAGTAAAGCCTATTGAAAAATCAATATTAGAAAAACCCCATCCACGATTTTCTTTTTTAAATCTCATAAAATGTTCCTCACAGATGATAGAAGAAAAATATTCAAAAACATGTTGCATTATTTTATTTGCAGCGTAAATATTACGGGTGGAAGTACCAGCTTTTCGAGCATGCACTTAGGCAATAAATGCATGAGAAATTGGGCTGAAAAAAGTGGTATTGAGCTTCTAAGTCGTTTTAACAGGGCCATACTTAAAGAGGAGAAGCAGGTTAGCACACTGGGGAATAAATTTCTGTAAAGGCACATTTCTGGGGGCTTTGCTCAGCTTTAATGCCGGAGGAGCAAGACATAATGACACACTCTAAGGCAGTCCGTACATATTTGCAGACAACGCGATGTAATATAATGCTCTAACACCTGCATAGGACCACGCAAGGCAGTACATGAACACTTGGAATGACCCCCTCCTTTATCCCCTCTTAAGCTGAGGAATGCATTAAACAAAAGCCATGGTGTGCTCAAAACGCTGCAATTTTTTAGATGACTTACAGCAGTGCTTGACACTAACAAAACACAGCCATAATTTGTATCATTAGGTGAGGTTGACGAAATGCACCGAAAACATAGGCCTGCAACATGTGGCAAATATATGCACTAAAACAATCTTAAAGTAACGAATGCTTCATGTAATCAAGGTGAGCTACTGAGGTGCTGAAAACTTGGGTGTCTCGAGCGTCGGCTTGAAATGGCAAATTGAGGTATTTCAGAATGGGGTGCTCAAAACGGTCATTCCCGTTTACCAAATATGCTTTTCGTCTGTAAATATGGTCCTGTTCAAAAGACTTAGAAGCTCAATACCACCTTTTTTAGCCCGCGTTCTCGTGCGTTTATCGTCTATAAGTGCATGCTCGAGCAGCTAGAACTTCCACCCGTAATATTGTCGCTGCAAATAAAATAATGCAACATGTTTCTGAATATTCTTTTTCTACCATCTGTGAGGAACCTTTTATGAGATTTTTTAAAAAATCGAAGATGGGGTTTTTTTAAGTGTTGATTTTCAACAGGCTTTACTGTCGACGAGTTTGAAAGTCTGAGGCCATTTATAAAATTATATGTTTGAGGTATAGCCACGCTCTTGACAGGCAATATTGTAAACATTATGTTGTAATAGGTCACTAAGTTATGAAACACTAGCTTTTTTAGCTCAGGAGAAAAAAAATCTCACATCAAGGAACTTTTAAAAAATGTCACCTGTTCAGATATTTTTCCAAAACACTTTGCTGCAGCATACAAGCTTCAAACAATGCTGCTTCACTCTTCATTTGCGTACATTTACTAGAAGAAAAAAATCGTCTTCTTCAAGCTAATATTTGTGTTTTTATATCATCGTTAACTTTCGAAAATGACTAGGGACGAGATTGGTCCCTCTGTACAAAATAGGTTCAATATTTTTTTCTCCTAAACTATGCAGTTGATAAAAAACTAGGTGCACTTTCGGGCTGCTGGGTGGTATGTGCACAAAATATAATATAAACAGTAAAATCTAAAATATTAGAGTGATTCAACTAGAGATCGACCCGTGTCGATCTCTAGTTGAATCACCTACGAAATTTTACTGTACTTAAGCTTACTGATCATTTTTTCATTGATCTTGCTGATATAAAGGTTGCTTTATTTATTATGAGACTCAGACAGTTGCGGGAAGCCGCAGGCAAAATATAGTTATTGTTTACTTTGAAAAAATGCCTTCCTTTTTTTTCCATTTATTTAATAGCAGCACCTTTTCAGTTATCCAAAGTAAACATGGCATCAATAACATAGTGGGTGTGTGCGCTGCTGCAAACACGCCTTTCAGTTCATCGAGAAAAATGTTCTCATAATGTGGCACTAAAATGCGCCCTGAGTCATCAATAAATGTTTCTCGCATTCGTATTTGCATGAGTATAATTTTTCTAAACGAATTAAGATGCGAGCAAGTGACACCGAAATCAATGACAAGCTGCCGTACTACTTACGGAGCAACACGAATGTGTATTTTATGGCCCACTTTTTCTTATCTATATATGCATTATCAGACTCTCTACTTCCAGTTTTTGCTGAAAGCCACAAGTTGTTGGGTGACCGTGTCATGGCCCCTTTAATCATGTTGAGGTTCAGATGTATGGGGCAGTGTTGGCGCATTTGTTTGAATGTCAAAATGCCGTGGATATGGTACTGTGTGACACTTCTGAATGGTGCCTTCCAGCCAATATTCTCCAAACTCTGCGGAACAGCGGCAACGTTCTAGTGGCCGTAGACACTGCCGGCCGTGTCCTCGAACTGGCCCACATGCTGGTACGTTGAAACTGGTCTGCATTGATGTTACCCGTAGCACCATCTTGTGGTAGAGCAGGGCACCTCATGGCTTAGGAGCACTCGAATCAAGAAGTTTAATCAGACGTTTTTCTGGGGAGTCCATTTTGACAGCAGTAAAATGGATGAAATATGTCACTGAAACCTAATAAAAATGTGTTCTTCCATCCCCCTGTTCTATGTTTGCTGCTGCTAAACTTTGTTGCGTACATCATTTGTAATACTATGGAACCTAGCAAGGCTTCTTGCAGTATTCATACCACGAAATAGTTCTAGGATTTTATTACCTGTAATGTTTTTTTTTACTCAGTTGTAAGTGAAGGTGCTTTGTGTCTTAAAAATAAACTTTAATTTGTAAGGTTGTCAATAAGCTATTGTAGATTGCCTAGCATTATCATTGTTTCTGTGAATATTTCCAGTAGTGGACAGCCGGAGCCAGTTGCAGAGGCCTTGTTTGAAACGAAGAAATGCGCTCACGGGCTTAGGCACTTTGCCGATTGCAGCTTTTACAATGATGCATGTGGTTGTGTATGAAACTGAGTATAGTTTGCTGTATCTAATGCCAAATGCTCGTTGGTAAAATGCATGTGTATTTCACAAGAGATATGTGGCAGGCATCCAAAGTATGCACTCTCTACATTGTCCAGTCTGTTAGCTAGTTGTGTTCAGTTCTCAAATATGAGTTCAGATTTCTTGTTAAGGATGCGAACATATTGAATCGTTTTTTCATTTCCTTCCACAGGAGCAACTCTGGCGCAACCAGGATTCTGGCCTGATGGCCTATTCTTTGGCCCTCCTCAACAATGTCAGTTACAACGTGGTTGAGTTTGCCAAGTCGCAGGCGAGTGTGCACCTAATGGATGGAGAACAACGTCTAGAATAGTGATCCCTGTGTACCAATGGTACATCCCCCCCCCCCCCCCCGTGTAATTGCAGCGCCACGGCGTGAAGATACTGAGGGAAATTCTCTTTGGTGCATTGCAACTGTGCTTCAGAAGTAGTACACTTGATTCCATCTGATACTTCCTTTCTAGAAAACGAGTAGCCTGATGGAAAAGAAGTGACACATTCGCAGAAGTATCTTTAAAGTTGTTTTATTGATTTGTTATGCGTTGGAAAAATTAAAATGCCAACTTGCCATGCTTGTGCTTCCCCATAGAGGGTGACTCTCTTGGAACTGATCTATTTACTGGGCTTTAGTTTTGTTTAGAGTGTCTGATTTTTATCCAGTTGTGTGCAAAGGATGGAAATTTAATGGTCCATTCTGTTTTTTTGATGTGCAACACGGAAGAAACAGAACAGAGATGTAACAAAGGCTGTAAAACTGTGAAATGCTTTACAAGGAGGGAGTGGCTAGAGGTGTAGAATTCGCATCCGCCAGTGGCGGCTCAAGTTGGGAACACCTAGTTCGTCATGTTTCGTTCACACATAAACCAAGCCCCTATACTGCTGCATGCGCACAGTGCCGTGTAAACTTGGTGCATGCATTTTCCCATGCCCGACAATCTTCTTTTCTGGAATTTTCCAAATGTTGCAGTTTTCACAATTCTATACTTGTTCTCTTCTTTTTCTCAGTGTTGTGTATTAAAAGATGGAACAAGCCTTTGAATTTTTGTCCTTCCAGAATATTTTACCGCAAACTGCCTAAAAATCTGGACAGCCTGTTAGAAAAATACAGCCCAATCAAGTGGGTCACTTCTAAAAGAATCACCCTCTGTGCTATATGTATGCTGATATCAATAGATTTTATGCAGTTTATAACTTGTTTTACTCAGTGTAGCACTGAGTGTATTGTTGAGAACATTTCTTAAAATGTGTTCTATAAGCACATTGCCATTGAGATAAACAAGTTCTGCAAATGTGTTGTAAATTTGTACTTGTTGCTTTATTACTAGTTATGCTAATAAATTATACTTGCAGGCCTTAAAGGGACACTAAAGTGAAACAATAAACTAGTTGAAAACTGATAAATTATGGTGTGAAAATACTAGTGCTGTGAATTTCACCACATAGGGTTTATTAGTAAATGAAAAAAATTGTGTCGGAAGATTCACTTTTTTTTTTCACTGAAATCTCTGATGGTCGCATCACAGATTTCAAGTTCTTTTCTCATATTTTGGCCACATTGATTCTACAAAATTTTCTGGAACTTGGCATGTTAAATCCTTGACTGCTTTATCTTGAGCAGCTGAGAACTACGTAGGCCCTAGAAGACACTGAGAAATTCTGCGATGTCCTAGTGACTGGGTGCAGAAACGTGTTTTTTTTTTTGTGCACATTTTCTCGCTTAGCAAGCATTGTTTTGCAGAAAGCATGTTTATTTTTGGGGGGGGGGGGGGGGGGATTGCAAAAAAATTATTTATTCATATGAGAAAAAGCATCTTTCTCTTTACTGTCTCTTTAGTTGGCCGTACGTCTCATTGGCATCTTTTATAGGAGATTTGCAGCACACATCGCATATTCCAGCAGATTTCGTGGCAAGGAATGTGACAATGCGTGTTACTGCTTCTTCCAGGTCGAGTGGATGAGCGATAAAGTGATGCGCTCCTTCGAGGGGGCACGCAACAACCCGTTCCAGTTCCGACACCTCCAACTTTGCCACGGCATGGCAGAACTCGCCAGGGTGCCCGAGCCAAAGGTCAGCAGTGCGCTCCTGCATCTCCCTCCGCATAGGCGGTTATTTTGTTGTGTGGTTTTTTTCTCTCATCGGTAGCAGAGTCCACTTTCAACGGAGTATTAAACATGCAGATACCGTATTTTCTCATGTAAAAGCCGCACAATAAAGTTTTTAAGAAGGTGAGAAATGCAAATTTTGTCCTGCAAAAGTGACTTCGCGGTAGTTCTTCACGGCAATGCAAAGAAGCTAGCTTCACACCAATATGTGTTGATTAGTTTTGAAAAATTTTCCGTGAATTGTTGTTGAGGGTGCGGGTGATGTACCAAAAAATTTTCATTACATGTAGATATTGACAAGAAGTACAGCCAAGCTTCAATGTAACAAACACTAGTATAATAAATTAATTGTTACTAGGAAGGGAATTAAAAGTCCTGCCTTGAGCAAATTTTCAAATTTAATTGACTTATTTTCATGTCGAGTGCGACACTGTTGCATCAAGATGGTATTGCACTGGAACACACAAGGCAAACAGAATTTGATGGTGACTCAACATGTTCAGTGTATGAAATTAATAGATCGCAGTTGTTGTTATTGCAATTCTGTGCACTGTACAATAGACACTTATGGAAACGTGACAATTTTAGGGGCAACAATGTGCTTTTTTTTTTCATTTCCAACGTCTTAAATTTTGCGTCATATTGGCATAATTTTATCTCAGACACTTATGTCAGAGCCAGCATTATCCTTAGCAGATATATTTGCAGCGACATATTGCAGTTAACGAGCGATTGCTCGTAGCAGTCGTTATATTGAAAAAAAAAAATGATGCATTTTAGTTCGTGAGTGTTTGCACAGAAGATTGCTCTTACCTTACCCGGACAAAACAAAATTACATAGGTTGTGCTTGCCAGCATGGCTGACATGGAGTGTGGCTTTTCGCGAGAGCTCTTCATCCAGTGGTGCAGCAGCCCGCGCAACAGCGTGGTGCTGACGAGCCGTTCGGCGCCCGGCACGCTGGCACGGCAACTCATCGAGAATCCGCACCAGCAGTCGCTCACTATCACGGTAAGGAGTCCGACATCACACGTGCTAAAGAGGAAAGTAATTGCTGGTGTTTCAGTAAAATATAATTCCACAATGCCGACTCTTACCTTGTGAGGACGTTCGGCAAGCGAAAATAGATACAAAAAAAAAATCAATGCAAGCAGCAACACCACCTTCTACTTCCTGCTCTAAACAACATATCATACGAAAATTTTGATGGCATTAGTTAGGTCTTAGGTAGTTCTTAACTGGCAAAAATTAGATACTACGTTGTTTTCTGAAGGGGCCATAGTCTTGACATACCAAGTTTCAGAAAATTTCATCAAGCTAATGTCGCCAGAATACAAAAAATACACCTTGAAATCCGTGATGTCACAGGAGGAGATTCCGGCGTGAAATTTACAAGTGAAAGTCTGACCTTGATTTTAGCTTTTATTAATAAGCATATAATCGTGAAATTAACTACTATAGTGTGCTTATAGTACAGTTTATCAGTCTAAGCCAATTCATTGTTCCACTTCAGTGTCCCCTTTAATTTGCCAAAGTTTGTCAAGAAAGATCTTCTGTCACCGTATTCACAGGTTGCACTGCAATGCCCGCGATGAAGAATTAAATAAGCGGCTAAGCAAACTGCGGCTATCTTATGACTCATATCTTTTCTTTCATAAGTCGTTTAAAAGGATAGCTTCACAGGCATGGCATTAAGAAACAATACATATTGCTGCCCGAACAAGGCGATGGCATTAAAGAATGCTCTGAAACTGAACAGGAAAGTAGCCTACTGCACGCTACTATAGGTTGTGAAGTTCTCTTGTACACTTAATGTTAACATTACTATTATTATTAGCTTAACATTAGCATGAACTTTATTCATTTCTCAGCTTTTTATCTGCTTCAACACTCTTCTCGCTTGTTATCAAGCATACCCATTTGCCTGCCTGATGGCTGAATGTGGTGTAATGAAAAAAGGGAGATTGCTGCATAATCCACCCGGTACCGTCTGACATCAGCCGTTTGGCCACACAGTTGTCTACCACCCTTGAGGGATTCCTTCTCTTACTTTTAGGGCGCAGGTTCGCCCAGTAAGCTCTCTTTAAGTTTGTTGCCGATGTAGCCCCTGTTTCTGTCTGGGTGCTGGCCAGCTCACCGTCACCAACTTAACAATATGGGCCCTTAGCTGTTTTCATAGCAGTCCAAGTGCGTGAATGTTTAGGAATTGCGTACTTAGGTCTAGGTGCATGTTAAGAAGGAACCCCAAGTGGCTAAAATTTCCACAGTCCTCCACTGGCGTATTCCTCATAATCAAATCATCATTTTGGGATGTTAAACCCCAACAGTATTATTAGCAATCCAAGTAGATCATCTTCAGTGATAGCCACAGTTGAAAGCGATTCATGCTTTGACTACAATTATCTTTTTTGAGGGGAGGATGGTGATAAGTATTTACTGTATTTATATATTTTGTAGTCCAATGGAAAACCTCGGGCATGTTTAGTTGAGCATGCAGATTAGTGGGTTTCCTTTCACATAATCGTGGAGAATAAATTTTTTATAAGTGCCATGTGCTTAAGCATGTACCGAAACTAACTTGTTTGTTTCCCTCTCTTCTCCACAGGTCAAGAAGCGTGTTCGCTTAGAAGGCTCAGAACTCGAAGAGTACATGCGCAAGGAAAAAGAGCTTGCCGCAGCACGACAGAAAGCTGAACGCGATACGTGAGTATTTTTTTTCGTAAGAAAAACTTGACAATGGGCTAGTTGGTTAGGCATGGTCGATGTTTCCTACGCAAACTTCACAGAAAGAAAAGAACTAAGGCAGTGATTAAGGACATACGAAACACATCAGCACAATCGAATCGGAAAATGGTGGTTCACACCTACTGTTGTAGCACAGGCAGTAGCATTCTCCTGCTAATATCTAGGTTGTCTATTTCTGCTGCTCCTCTTGCAACATTGCTATATATGCATATTTTTCTCTGTGTGTAAGGGCCTTTCACGCTAGTGGCAAACCTCGCTCACCATTTGGCGTTCTCAGGCCGCTGTGCACAAGCTGTTTCCTACGCCCACGTCTGCCTTTCTTTGCCGCTCGAAGAATGGGTCTGAGACCCATTTTCGTGCCGTTTTCCATTTGCCGTAGAGCTATGTAGCCAATCAGCGGCGTAGGATCTACGTCGGTGAGCCACGTCGTCGGCTTTCCGCGTTGTCTGTGTCTGCCACGCACTGCTTCGAGCTGCTTGCTTCTTGCTCCGCAGTTTTCACGCTGTCAGTGTGGATGTCGGATGTTTGTTCCCAGGCTTGGTTCCAGCACTTATCGGAGCGTTATAACCTCTCCGGTATTCCAAAAAGTGCAGTGTAAAACCAAATAACGTGCAATAAATCTGGCGCCCGGACAAGTGCCACCTGCTATCAAGTGTTAGAAACAACTAACAAACGTGTAATATATGCTTAGAGATTCGAGAAGGCTCACTAAGTTTATAACATCGATTATTTGTTTATGACTCTCAAAGGTGCCGAATCACTTACAGCACTGTGTTGTCGAAGCTGAAGGACATGAGTCTAAAGCGAATATCGAAGCTTACAAGGTAAAGAACAACAGGCGGTCGTTTGATAGATTCCAGGTGGTCGACAACTACATATAGAAGAGCAGCCACATTTTTCGGAAGCTGAAATGTTTCACCGGCAAAGCTTGCCGTGCACATTGAACACCTTTCCCGCGGACTGTGGCGGCCGACAGTCTACGGCACCGCGCCATTAGGGCAGACTTACCACCAGCGTGAACGGGCCCTAAATGGCCCATTACGCTTGTAACTACTGCCTTGCCCAGGTTGCAACGAAGCCTCTTGAAACATCCCCAATCATTTTATAATCTTATGATATGATTGCATGCTTGACTCAAACTATAGAAATTATTCTGAAAATAACACGACTACCACCGATAATGCTGAAATCTTTGATGCCATATGTATAAATAGTGAGTTGCTTTACTGCAGATTAGATCACTAATGGCTAATCACTGTGATCATGTCACTATCAGAGCACAGCGTGTATTGCTTGTGCCCTGACTTTTCATTTCCACGGTACAATTTCGCCAAATCAAAAAAAGTTTTCATCGGTATGAGCGTTTGTTTCGCGTACTTCACTGTCATGACTTTGCGACAATGTGACGGTGACAAAATTAAGAGATGGTTGTGCATTAAAATTTAAGCACACAGCTTATGTGCAAAAGAGTGCAGACATTAGCACTTGAGATTCCTCCAGCAGGTTTTTCTTTTTCTCGGAACCCTATGGCTGCCCGTACACAGGCAAGTTCGGCACATGCGTTTCACTTTATTGTACTGGTGCAGGGAACTGGATGCTTCCGACTCGAGCGAAGAGAGTGAAGACGACATGGACATTGACGAAAAGAAGCCACAGCCAGAGCCAAAAGGAGAGGTGAGTCGCACAGTGACAGAGTGTAAATGCTTATAGCCCAGAGTGGCATCTCTGATAGCCCAGAGTACGGGCTCGAAT
The DNA here is from genome assembly GCF_043290135.1 of Rhipicephalus microplus. Classification (NCBI taxonomy): domain Eukaryota; kingdom Metazoa; phylum Arthropoda; class Arachnida; order Ixodida; family Ixodidae; genus Rhipicephalus; species Rhipicephalus microplus. Next base: position 6,138,380 of record NC_134707.1, read on the forward strand.
AGGTTCATGCTATGGTTCATAGAAGGCTTAGTGTGGTCTAATTTAGAAATCGCAGTATATCAAGAAAAACAGCGAACCTTGCAAAATGTTTGAAGCTGTAACTGGCATGTATGTAACAAATGAACTAAAGAAGGACAATATCAAGTGCTTGTTTTTTTCTTTCTTAAATGCAGTGCGAAAGAGAACTAATAGAAAAGAAAGCCAAGAAAAGGGTAGGGGATGTTATTTGTGGTAAATGTAAAAAAGTAAAGCGGATGAAAAGATAACTCGCTGCTGGCTGGGACTTAACCTGCCACCTTCGAATAATGTGCCAAAGCTCTACCAACTAAGCTACAGTGGCGGTCATCCAACCAGCCACTTCATGGGACATAGATGTGCATTTAGACGTGGAAGTGTTAGTCAAAGTCCCTGGTAGCCATGACGGCGAGGGTGGAACATTCTTTTTCTGCCTGTTGATGTTACGCCACCACTTGATGCCTTCAGGTAGTATGTGAGAGATTATTGGTCAGCTGCCAGCTTGTAGCTCCCCTCATATAGTTTTCCTAGCAATAGCATGTTGTTGCCCCTGAAGGCTGCTTCATTTGTTGCGTGGGATTCCTTGCCTCCAGCTGTCGATGCACCTCTCGGTTGCAGGCGAAATCCAAGAGCATTGGCTTCTTCAAACAAGCCAAAAAGTCGTACCTCATGTTTCCAGTGAAGGAAGAGAAGATCAAGTGGGATGACTACGGAGAAATAATACGGTCAGTTGGAGGCTGTCTGGCTTTTTGCGGAAAACAAAACAAAAAAAGCAACCAGAAACAGTAGATGGAAACTTGTTGACATGGATTATGTGCTCGAATCTGTTGACATGGATTATGTGCTCGAGCGAATGTTTCGTCAAGTCCATTTGTAGAAATGTTGGCTCAAGTACACAACCCCTGTTTGCGTTGTTTTTTTTTCCCTTTCTTTCTTTCTTTCCTTCTTTCTTTCGGAAAAGTAATGCGGTTAGTTGGACGCCGTCTGGCTTCATACAAAGACACTATACTTGTAGAAACGATACTTGCAGCTTCAGGCTTTCTTGCAGCTGTATTTCACTTTCATCCACCTGCATTAGCCTAAATTTTCAAGTAATTCTGTTTTTCAAAAGGCGTCACTTGAGTGAGGCCCAGCACATCTGCATGACCATTGCAGGTACACTTTGTTGTAATGCAGCATTTCATTGATGGGGATCAATTTGCAAGGCGTAGAGTCATTTTGCGTTGGATGGAGAACAATTTTACAAATATGTGTCATACTTGTGGTTCGTATGATGGCTGAACAGTGCTCGCAGCTTTAATAGGTAGCGTCACAGCATTTCTCTCGAGTAATTTTGATAGGAACTTTTTTTTTCAGTGTTAGTTTGCTCTATGGTATCAATACACATTGCACGAAATTGTGCAACTGTATTTCATCAGTGAAGTCCAGGAGAGGCCTGGGATTGGACTGTATATGTATCGCTGCAGTTCAGGTGTGACCTGATGTGCTGCAGTCTTGCACGCCGCAGGTAGCGTCAACGAGATAGACCAGCACTTTTTGGCAAGCAGCACAAGCTTATCAGTGATAAGACATATCCATTGGCACAAGTTATGTGTTTCGCGATAGCAGGAAATACATAAGACACAGCACAATGTGTTTGTCGTTCTCAGTCTTTCGTGCCCTTATTAGACTTTTGTGGGATTACCTGCCGTGGTAAGGTGCATGTAAGGTGCCGTGCTACTATGCTTGACGGTGCGGTTTCGACTCCGTGGCCACATTTCAGGGGGGGGTGATATGCAAGACCATCCGCATATTTAGATTAAGGTGCTCGTTAAAGAACTCCTTGTAAACGAAATTACTCCGGAATCCTCCACTACGGCACACCTCATGATCATATTGCAGTTCTGGCATCTAAAACCCCCTATAAATAGTCTACAATTCACAACGACTAGCGTAGCTTTTTCAGTAATGAAACACCCACCACTGCTCAATGAAGAAGTTTATATACAGCCTGTCGAGCACAACACAGTCTATTGCTATGAAGTAGCGAAAGGAACTGTCGTGCAGTGAAGCGTGCGCCTACATTTCTTATATCAAAACTATTTTGTCATCTTGGTCAGGTTCAATATGTCTATGTGTATAGGGAAACTGTTCTACATTGTGTTGTGGTTTCTGCAGGCCCGAAGACTTTATTATCATCGACAAGACAGCACAGGAAGAGGAAACCGACGAAACCAAGGCCGAGGACGACGACCTCATGCAGGGCGAGTACTTGTCTACGCTTTCACAGCTGCTCCAGCATGAAATAGGCAAACATTGTTGGCCTATATAAAAACTGGGCTTGTTCATTGCATAGTATAGTCTGAGTGCCTGCACATCTGACGATGTATGCATGATTTGTGCATTCTTGCTGTCAGTGTTGATAATGTAGGGCCTCAGTTACTGGAAATTTCTCGAACTGAATCGCATTTTATATAAAAGAACACATTTAATTTGGTTATGTGCATATTTTTATATTGCTAACACAAAAGAACTCTCCTTAATGGGAATAAAAATGTTTGTATCTCGCTGTCTACGGAACCTTTCATAATATTGAGAACCCTACGCGAAGTGCATTTCTTAAATTAAATTTCCTTTTCAACCAAGCAACAGGATTGGAATATCTTTAATATCCCGCTTTCTTTTGAGAATTACATTGCTTAGAAGTGTTTGCAGTGGCTAGGTAAATGAGAAAGGACTAATACACATATAATGCATCGTATGAATAACTGCCACGTCATAAATTGAAAGTCCAAGACAAGTTATCCTTATCTTTTATTTTTTGTGCTTGGCCTTTCTGGGAAAAAAACATCAAATGTTTATGGGGCATGTAGCACAGCACCCCTAGACTCATTTTTCTTTTTCAGCTTTTTTTCAGTAAACGAAACCTCTTATAAAAAAAACGTAATTTCCTGGTTCTTTAAAGTTTATTGAAGAATCTACACAGCTAACATTAAGGCGCTGCCGCCTGGACCCGGCACGCGCGGCGGTGTTCCTCCGGCCGTCTCATTTGGATGGAGGAGGCGTAATTGCAAAAGGGACACAGACAGACGAGCACGCTCACATACATGCATATTCGCATGCACAAAAGAACACTATCGCGCAAGCGCGTGCTCTCGCCCACACACACAAGGGTGCACACGCAGACAGACGAGTGTGCACGCTCATGCATGCACATTTGTGTACACATGCACAGAACACACACAAAAGAATGCGCACACACGCGTGCACTCGACCACACGCTCACGCACAAAAGAACACACACACACTGCACGCGCACATTAGGCCCCTCACAAAAGTACACACACACACACAGTTTCGCATGGAAGAACACACACACAATCGCCTTCCTAATCGGCAGCACGAAGTCCTCACTTTTCAGCGGAGACTACACTTCACCGTATAAGGAAGCAAAAAGTGCAAACACCATCTTCATTGCATCTACCTCAAATTTTCGCTCACGGCCAACGCAGCTTTTCCGCTCACACACAGCCGGCAACGACATAATTTCTGCAAAACAAGTTCTTTAACGATGTCGCGCTTTAAAACAAGTTTCACCTAAGTGAACTAAAGTACTTTGGTATTGGGGTGACCGATCCTTGGCACCCTACAATTCGCAAGCTACTAGCATCGCCCATCATTTTCACGTTCATAGTCGCCTGCATGCGGCCTGTGCTTAGATGAGAAAGTCACATTCGCAACACCCTCGTACCGTGGTAACTTGGAAATTCTAAGTGTCGTGCCCACAACAAAATTTCGCCGATCATCGTGCTGGTGAAAATGACTGTAGCATTACCAGCACTACATTTTAGTTTTCCAGCAATGTGATGCTGTGACGACAGAGCTGGACTGTGTAACATAGCTACATATGCAGGGGTCGACAACGACAAAATGCATTCCTTGCAGGACAAGGCCGCCTAAATTGACACGCACCCATTCAGGCGGCGGTGGGAAAAACGATCACTAAATAAAGTAATGAAAAGTGTGGTAGATTATGTAGTCAGTCAGCTTAATACGTGTGTCATGGAGGCGAAATTTGCGAACAAGCTGCGTCACACGCAGTCGCCTCACACTGCTTGGCTCTGTCTCGGTCAAAGCATGCTACAGAGAACAACACTGTGTCAAGCTCAATTAAGAATGCATATTAGCGTTCCATTATTCCAGTCGCCACGTGAACGGCGTCCAATGTGCATTTCTCCAAGCATGTCTACAGCGCGGCGCCCTCGTTGTCGTCTGCAGGAGAGTAGGAACTTCTTCAATTACGTTCTCCAATGAAACGGCCAAAGAAACACCGCCGCGCGCGCCCGATCCTGGCAGCCGTGATTGAGGGCAGTATGCCATACCATGAATTAAGTAAACATCAGCCACTCATTGTTGAATATTGCATCTCCCAACACATACAGCAGCCATAAAAAATAAAAACACTCGTGTTTTGAGAGGCCACAACATTGTTTGGGAACCCTTCTTATTAGGAGCTGATGCTTGCTTTCATGAGGAAGGAAGGTGTGCATGCAGAAACAAGCTCAAGAGAGGATATCAGGACAAACCAAATGCATGTTTGTGTTGTCCTGACCTCTTTTTTTGTGTCCATGTTGGCACGCGTACCTTCCTTTGTCACGAATCCATACCAACCAGCTCGACAGCAGCAGTTATTCGTGATCAATGCTTGCGTGCTGTGCAGATGTCACAGAGGTTCCGACCAAGTGCCTGGAGAGCTCTCTGCAGTTGGACGTGAATGCATCGCTGCAGTTCATTGACTTCGAAGGCCGATCAGACGGAGAGTCAGTGCGGAAGATCGTGCAGATGATGAAGCCGCAGCGGGTAATCCTCGTGCGCGGTAGTCCCGAAGCCACTCAGGCCATGGCTGCGTTCTGCCGGTCATCGGGCTTGGTCCAAGGTCGCGTGTTCGCCCCACGGATAGGCGAGGTGCGCTGTTGTTTACACATAGTAGTAGTAACTAGGCTTGTGCGAATAGTGAATTTCATATTCGAAGTGAATAGCGGTTTTGGTCTAACAATTTCGAATAGCATGTATACCGCATAATATAAAAAAAATGGGCATATTTGTGATGACCTAACAAACCTGCACAATATTTTTTAAAAAATGAGATCAGGCCGGAGCAAATACAATTTTTTTCATCAAAGAAAGCGGCAACAACTTTGAATGGTAGCATAATTCGACTTTCGCTAGAATGCAAGCGTTAGCCTGTAAAATATGTTACTTCTTAAAATTTGCTGTACTTGGAGCATATAAGTAGGTATACCAAGCTTCTAAACTTAAAAAATAATTCTATACGAGAGCAATATCCTCCTTTAACCTCGAAGTGGGGCTTGGCGGCAGTGCTGGTTTCTTCTGGTTATGTTTTCATGGCTTCACACCACTCCACCGCAGTGAAACCATCTTTACAGGGTGACACATGCGAGCTAGTATGAATTTATTTGTTTGTTTCGAATAATTCGAAATTTTCAATATTTTAAATTCGATTTGAAGCGAATTTTAATATTGCATTATAGGTTCGAATATTCAAAGCATTCGAATATTCACACAAGCCTAATAGCAACATTTAAGGGCTAGACGTTGCATGTGTGTTATTGTGCACAGTGCTTGCAGATTGAAACCCGACGTATAGGGCTAAGTGGACCACGTATCTTCGTTTCTACCCTCAGTGAGTAACAACAGCAGTTCCCACTCACTGTCTTGCATCAGAGCCAACATTTCCTTTAGCGGCTAAATTCACGGCATGGTTATTTTGAGCAATATAATATCAGTCATTATGCTGAAAGTATTGATCTTGCGTTTCAATCTGTCAGCATTGTGCATGGCCTGTTTTTCCAGCCAGGTAATAGTGACAATGGCTAGTGCATGGGTTTGCCGAAGCATTGTCATTCTAACTTTTAAACAGCCTTCCGACTTTGCAGACTGATCATTTTTGCCATGAAATAGTATTTACAGTCTAATTCACTTAAATCGATCCCAGATATAATAATCTAACGGTTATAACGGCCATATTTTGATGCACTTACGGCTTTCCTATGCTGCCCTTTGAAACTGAGTCCACATACTGCGAACATTTTTTCAAAACCTCCTCCTTTTACAATGAACACTGCCGACATGGACGTGATAAAAATATGGCGCATACAAAATTAAAAAAGAAAAGCGAATGTGATATACGTGCTCACGCGTGCCCCGCCACAGTTTACTTCCGAAGAAGATATCGTAGACCGTGGCGAACCCCACACGCAGATTTCGGATGCCGTGAGCAAGGTTTCTCATATTCTAGGCGGTTCTTCACCGACAGAACGGGAGTGAGAGGGAAAAAAATGAAATCAGAGGCAGCATGAATACTTGCAGCCAGCTTTTTCATGGCGAACTTTTGTGACGCCGTCCTCGGCATCTACGACCCCCGCCAATTAACCAACAACGCCTTTGAACGCAAGAAGTCATAAATTCCCCCCAAACTCCCACCCGTCGAGAAGCCACCACTTTCTATTACATAAACGTTCACTGCGACGCTCAGCTCGTCGACACCACAATGTGCTGCAAAAGGTTTTCTGCCTTTCAGTAATGGCAGAGACCGGTCAATTAGTGATAACGACTTCTGCGCGGTTCTAAGCATCAAAATGGCAAAGTGGCCGGTGGCAATGAATGTGCCATTTTGACTCATCACCGGCAATCTTACCACAGTCATCTGCAGATATCTGCTGAGCGGATTGTCGGAGGGACAAGCGCATCATGCTGTCGGTCGAAAGTTCGCTGCCGCCGCGTCATGTGTGGCTGCTTGCGCACATTACTTACAAAATTGGTCTTCATTGTGTTAGACAAACAGGCTACTTGGTGCACTCGAGCGCGATTACGATTGAAGGATGCACAAAGACCACACAAACGCGCGCATGCATTGGACTGCATACAACCCGGCAAGTGACGACGAGAGCCGAGTAAGCGACACGCTGCATGCAATCAACCAGAAATTATTTGTTCGACGTGGCGGTACTACACTTCAATGGAACGGTGTGAGTTCATTGCAAACGTAGTTTAATAGGTGACCAGTAAAAGAGCGAGGGATTGTGGGATGCACCGTTTGCTACCGCCTTCCGGTTCGAGAAGAGTAGACGACAGCAAACCGCTTCGCCGCAAGCCTCAGATTATTCGGAATTCAGGCGCGGTCCCCCGTTTATGTTCGTTATAATAAATCATGGTCAATTGTTCAGCCGTTGGCTGTTCCAACTCGAACGTGAAAGGCAAACGGCGTGTATCGATTCCCGTGGAACAAAGGAAGAAAAATGAAGCGGGCTGCGGCCGTGAAGAAGAGAGCCACAGCGACAGGTAGCCTTTGAGTACGGAACGTGGAAGCCAGAGTGTGCGAAAACCATTTTATCACAGATGCGTGTGCATTCCAGACTAAAAAAAAAAAGCTTACGCATGAATTTGCTGCGAATAATATATTGAGAAATAAAGTGTCACACAAGCGCCTAGGAAATATATAATGGGAACGCGCGGGTGAAATTGACTTCCCATACGGGATGAGCGCTGGCCATTGCACCCATATATATGACAAAAAAAGGCAAAAGCTTCACTCAAGAGTATGTTTACTCGAAGCGCTGGACGAGTCCATTTGCGTTATCTTTGTCAAAATGTGCACAGGACGGCACCCAAAGAAAGAAGTGCATTTAAAAAGTGGAGGGTTTCGAATATACGGCGCCGACAATGTCTTGACTGTATTGTTTATGTGTCACCGTGCCGTGCAGCTTGATCAAGATCAGCGTTTAAATAAGCATCTGGCTTCGACTAAGAAATACATCTTATAGCGCGCTGAAGGCTAGAAAAAGAAGATATCTCAACGAACTCAATAAGTGCTGCGCTTCATGCCGATCGACCGACGATGTCAGCCGAAGCAGTGATCACGAAATGAACTCTTAGTATACTGCCACAGTCATCCCCATACCCTGAGACCTTTAAAATGGTGATTTTTTATCAGCAGTAACGTATCATACAATGAAAACTGTTTTCTGTATCGACTGATGTGCTAGCCAAACTGACAGTACCCCCGAGCAGCATAAGAGCATTGGAGATCATTTCAGTGCGATAAAAAAGTCTCCTTGCCGTTCATGGCTTTTGTAGCTTGTCATCGTCACAGTCATGGTTAGCAAAAACGAAAAAAAACAACTTCTAAAGCACTGACGTTTTATGGGAGGTGTTTTTTTTAACAGAGCTGTACAAAAATGCGCGCGTGCCGCTGCTAACCCGCGCTGTGCATCGAACCGAAAGCCGTCGTATCCCACAGTTTCCTGCGGTTGCCCATTTCACCGGTCACCTATTCACTCGTGAGCAAATGGTGGTCTCTTTAACACGCGGAAGGGCCTAACTTGTCAGTGGAGGGTTCGTTAGCACTTTGCAACAAGAATACACTGAAAAAAAAAAAAAAAAATCTTGGTCACCAAGTACATATTTATATGGGTGAGTTCATATACAATGAACTACCGATATAACGACCACTTGTCACGGCACTTTTGAGTTCGTTATAAATGGGTTCGACTTATGAGTATTGTGATTCCCCTTGTGATCACCCTTGCCTGTCATTTGCATGCATGAGGTTTTCCTTTAGTACTGACTAAGTTTGCCATGTTTACGTCAGTGAAAGAGATTTTGCTTTAGTGCCGATTAAGTTTTCCGTGTGTATGTCAGGCTTGTCAATGAAAATCTCTGTTGCTAGTACAATGCATGTTCTGTCCGTTGGCTCGTCTCCATCACAAACATTTTTTTAATGCTACCCAAACATTGTTATAAAGCTGGAACAACTTCCTCATCTTTAAGATATCATGAGGATTTATTTTTGCCCCCACCTGACATAGTGGTCTAGCGGTTATGCTGCTTGACCGCTGACCCAAAGGTCGCAAAGTCATATCCCGGCGCCGGCAACTGCATTTCCACGGAGCGAGAAGGCTAGAGGGCCATGTGCCTAGGTGGCTAGATATACGTGCATCTTAAAAGATCTCCACATTGTCGAAATTTCAGGAGCCTTCCTCTGTGTTGACCCTCACAATTGTATCGTTATTGTGATTCACGTTTGGTGACGTCTTGCCCCGCCTGTGCAGGTGGTTGACGCAACAACGGAGTCGCACATCTACCAGGTCAAGTTGCGCGACTCGCTCGTGAGTTCCCTGCAGTTTGCTCGGGCCAAGAATGCCGAGCTGGCATGGCTCGACGGCGAGATCGCGACAGAGGAGCATCTGGCCCCCGATGGGACTCGTGCCGAAACCATCGGTGGGTGTTGCATGTCTTCCGTTTTTAAGAATATCATAACTATCGTGTACCCGAAACCTTCTTGGAAGGTTTCAAGAAACACAAGGACTGTAGTGTTGACAAAAGGTAAATTTGTCATTGGTATGCACAAAGCTGTCAGAGAATTCTTGCGTATTCTCAAATGTAATGTGCCATAGTTTGAAAAAGAAAAAAAAATAAGGGGGGGGGGGGGGGGTGAGCAATTTACCCTAGCCAGGTAAAGCTTAAGGGGAGATGCGGGTCGAAAAATGCGAGTTTTTTTTTTCAAAATTACCGATTTTTTATTTTTGCCTGTTTTGATAAGATTAGTACCTTTTCTGTTATGAAAAAAATAGTACAGGTCGAGACTTAACTGGAAATGCTTTAAAATTTCATCTAAAGAACACCAGGTGCCTGTTAAAAAGTCGAAAGTGTGCAGTCTTCGAGCACCTTGCCGCCGATATTGCGCCGCCGCTAGCCATTGTTGATCGCATGAGTCGAAGAGTCGAGCCTCACTCTTCAAATAACAACAGTTTCACTCGCTGATGCAGTGCAAGAAATAATAAAAAGAATCACTCTTCTGTGCGTTTTTCGAGCGCCGCGACTGGCTTATCACATGGTACAAATCGTGGACCGCCATTGCTCGCTGCGCACCTCTATGTGCTGAGAAACCTATTTGTGGGGTCCATGTCTTGTCGAGCAGCGCAGCTGAACAAATGCTTTTCTCATGTAATTATCTCCGTTATGAATGAAACAAGGCATTGCTCGCAAGTGAAAGCCGTTGTGCGGCGCTCTCTGTAGGAGTAGGCTACGAGCAGCTGGTCCGATTTGTGGAAGTTGTTGGCTTGGAAAAGCCAATGCATCAAATTCATTCACACCCGTCAGCCGGAAAGTTCATGATGCGGCAATGGATGACGTCAGCGCCAATCTTGAGAGGTCGAAAGAGCTCGCAGTGAGAGCTTAGCAGGGACGTCATTGCCATTATGTACGACGGTATGTGGCACAAACATGGCTGCAAAATAGCATGACACTGGACTTAGTTTGGATTTCGCAGTCCTGTCGAACTTCTTCCTAGCTTGCAGTTGGCACAAGGCTCTGCCAGATGGAACGGAAGTTCGGCAAGCATTTCGTGGCCCTGTCTGTGAGCGAAATGCCTGTGAGGAGTCGGCTCGAAAAGGCCGAGAGGGACAAACTCATGGTGGTGGCGTATATTAGTCACAGTGGCCACTACAAAAAGGATTGTTCTTTTTGGTGTGCAAATTTCATGTGATTTAATAATATCGTTCAATATAAAAACTGAATTTTAACTTTAAAACTTGTCTTTCTCAAAACACAAATTTTGCCTTTTTTTTTAATGTGCCCCTCCTTTTTCGGACACTTCTAGTGCTCGCATCTGCATTGAAATTTTGCCCAAATTTTTTCCAAAGTATGACAAATGCAATTATCTAGTTTAAAGTTCAATACTTTAATGTATAATAAAAACATTCTATGTATAACTTTACTAGGGTAGGTGAAATAAGGACTTTTTACGTCTATTATTTTTCACGCATATTACATATTTTGTATGTGCTTCCTAATTAGTTATTTGCACTTTACACTTTATTTGAAGCATTATGAACTATGAATGGTAAAAAATTACAGAATTTTAGGAATGAAAAGAGGGGGGCAAAAGGGTTATGGTTTTCACTTTGTCATGTTGCAGAGTTAAAAGTGTGTAACTTGCAAGAAAACTAATTATATATTTAAAATGAGCATAAAAGGTTCCATAAACAGCTCAAGTTTCATTGCTGTAGGTTGAATATTAAAGAAAAAGTGTCTTCGAGTAGCATCTCCCCTTAAAAAAAAAAGGAACATCGGTCGATCATTGGGGTTTAATGTTGCCTGCTTGGCTGACATTAGGTCTTTCCTTGGTGCAGACACAGAGTAGAGCCGAACCACAGCCCATCATATACAATGCAAGAGTGTCCAAACTCAGCGCTAGAACTAACGTGCAGTGCTGGCTGTGGCAACCCCGGTAAAAGCATGGGCTCAACAAAAAGGAATTTAAAACGGGTGCATTGCTTGCACTAGATTTTCTCCAGCCGCCATTCAATTTTTTTTTATGAGCTTGTTTTGCAGCATCAGTGACACATACATGATGGGATGTTTTCGCTTTACGGTGCTGATCGTTTGTGAGGCACACTTTTATAGTTTAGGTGCCAGGCTTGATCCCCATTTGTTTAATTAAGATATCAAGTGTGCTTCTGTTGCCATTATTGAAATGACACACATTGTCACACAAAGCAAATTTTTTTTTATGGTTTGCAGGCTCACATTCATGTCCTTGAGCGTGAACAACACATGTACCAGTTTACGCATTCATCTAGTGAGAAGTTTATGACTTTTACCGTTAACAATGATGTGTTGACAATGTTTTTAGAGCATTGTGACATGTTTGCACTAGATATGATTCTAGATAGCCAACAAAATAATACATATCAAGCTAATCTCATGATGCACATAAAACTAGCACCTCCTGTTTTGGTTTCATAGGCGAGGGGCAATCTAACATTTTGCTTGCATATTTTTAAAGAAACCGCGTATATGGAATCTTTATGCAGCACATTGACTGGCAATAATTTGCACATTTAACATAACCGAAAACCGGAAAACGGCATTTGGAGAAAAAACTGGCTTTTTCCACTGGGGCTCATAGACTACTCTCCGTAAGCCATATGAGAGCCGCCATGTTGGGCTGTTGAGCTGATGTTTTCTGATTTTAGTATACCGTGACATAAATCAGTAAGGCCATGAAACATCGGACGCACCAACCCAAACCTTTTCATGCATATGTGTCTACTGTAACACTGTTCATTCAGTTGTTAAGGATACAAAACACAAAGGCCAACAGCCCAACATGGCAGCACTCAAACTCATCTGTAAAATATTATACTATACCTTAACCTTAAAGTAGGGCTTTGCGGCAGTGCGGATTTTTTCTGATTAAGTGTTTTCACGTCTTAGCACCCCTCTGCTGCAGTGAAACTATCTTTACTGGCGGACTACTATAAACTTGTTTGTTTATTTTGCATACTTCGAAATCTCCTATAATTGAGATTCGAATCAGAGCAAATTCGACTGTTGTAATATTGATTTGAATGTTCAAAATGTTTTAATATTTGCACAAGCCTACTTCTTTGCACTAGTACACTCAACAGCAAAAGTTTATGGGACACCGGTTCCACAACAAATGTGATTTTTTTTTTCTCTGTTACTGCATAACGCTTTTAGTCTAGCTGATGACTCTGTAGGTTGCATTACTAACTCTGGAATATTTATTTAGATTTTACGTTGGTAGACAAAGCCAAGATAAAGCTTTCATAAACGTTTCATGTTTCAAAAGTAGGCTTGTGTGAATATTCGAATGGATAGCTGAGTATTCTAATTCACTTCGAATTTAAATTGTCAAATATTTTCGAAGAATTCGCAATGAACAAATAAGTGTATATTAGTCCGCTTGTAAAAGTGGTTTCACTGCAATGTAAAGGTGCTAAGCCGTGAAAGCATCTGTACAAAGAAAACTTGTCTTGCCGCGAAGCCCTCCTTCAAATTTAAGGGGCCCTGCAAAACTTACTGAGCATAGTCAGAAAACGCTGCCGATCAGTAATCGAGGCTACCGAGAAGACGCGAGGCAAATATTATAGCTCAGCACGCGGCCTGTAGTTCACAATAAATTTTCAAAGCTAAAAAACTGCTTTCGTCCCTTGGCAAATGACACTATACAAGCTCAAAAATCGCTTGTCACTGCCAAGAAGGAATATACGGTTCTGGTTACAGCCATTGGCTGATATGAGCATGGCGCGTTCATCGTTACCAGGGCCGCCGCTTGTCCACGAGTATGTGCGCGATTGCACTGAAAAGCCGCGTAATCGAAGAAAAAAAAACGTGCTCAAGGTCACGAGGTGCGTACGACGTATTTTCTTCCACCGTGCCATTCGTCTCTACTTAGCTTCCAGTATTTCGTCAGGGCGAGGAGAGAGAGTGCAACTGCAGCGTGCGACAAATTTTTGGAACTACGATCGTACCGGACTGATTCTAGAAACTTTGTAGCAGTAAATTTGTGAGGCAACAAGCATGTTTACTGGCTCCATGGCTACTTGAAGAAGTGCTGCAGGGCCCCTTTAAAGGAACATGTTGCCCTCAAATCAATTCTTCATTTTATTAAGCTTGTTAAGATGGCTTATATGCTCTAAGTATAATAAATTTCAAAATGTTAAGTATCTTACAGGTTAGCACTCGCATCCTACCGAAACTACTACTCAAGGTTGTTTCGACTTCCTTTGAACGAAAAAAAAATGGCATTTGCATAGAGCCCCTATTTCAATTTAAAAGAAATATTGTGCAGGTCAGTTATGTCATGATAAATATTCCCTTTTTTTTATATGTCATACATACCATTCGAACTTGCTTCGAACCTAAAGTTCACTATTCGCACAAGCCTACCCAAAAGCTTTTGCTGTTGGGTGTACATAACAAAGTTCTCGTCATGTCACTTTAACGATAAGGAATTATATTTTCACTCTCTTGTCTTAACAATAACTCGTCATCCTGTATGAATGGGCTTTCATTCGGTCCCTTTTTTTTTTGTTGCAGATGAAGACGGTAGAGAGAGCATGTACATACTTCAACCATTGCCACCCAGTCAGGTAAGTCTTGTGGAGTATAATACCCATGTCACACAGCCATTTGGATGACCTTCCAACCGATAGTCTGTAGACTTGGTGGTAAAACAGGAGCTGCTACATGGAACATTTCAAAGGTCATCGAGTCCATAGTCTATTGTGTCAAAAGAGCACCCCACAGTTCCATCAACAATTTAATGGCCATTGAGCAACGAAAGCGGAAACAGCAAGAACATGGCCTCTCATTCGCAGTGTGCATGTGCTTAAATTAGAAACACAGTTTAACCAGCATGCTTTAAAAACACTACATTTGGGCATTCTGCAATATATAATGTAGTATTTTTGCCACTTCAAATGTGAGAACTGGAGCTACTGTCGACTACAGTGACATGCAGGCTGTCTTGCGGTGTTTTCTCCTCTACACTTTCGCTGCTCAACAACTTAAAACAAGATATGTATTTGTAGTTGTGTGTAAACAATTTATTAAAATCTCCGGAAGAACCATACATATTTGTGCTTTTAAGAGATTTATATTGTTTAGCCTTCAGTGGCGTGAATGTGAAAATAAAGATCCGTAGTGCCCCATAATTTTTTTGAGAGAAACGACTGAACTACTCAACGGCCTTTAAAAACTGCTGTGTAGCAGCACAACAACTTTATCGAGTCAAAAGAGTTGTGACGTTTCGATCAACTCGACGGCCTTTTCAGAGTGCCGGTGTGACACAAGTTTAACTGGCACTGCCTGAAGCATTTTTTTTTTCTCTAGATTCTTGCTTACGTGACAATAAATATGATTTCATTAACTGCTGCTCTCTTAGTGCCTCGGCTATACAAACTTACTACGTTCTAAGCAGACAAAGTTTATGTTAGTGGAAGTTACGTTTCGTGACCTTCATAAACAAGAGTGCACACCCAGGTGTCATCTGCATATTTCAGCAGCTATTTGAATTGCAGGTGCCAAACATGTATGCATAGTCAGATCTGTATTAAAAGACAGGATGCTATTCTTGCAAAGTACAGTTCAATCTCATTAATTTGAACATGCCTAATTCGAACTTCCGGTTAATTCGAACTCACGCTGAGGTCCCGTCAAAGCTATGTGTATTCCAATAAGCGAAAACGCCCTGTAATTCGAGAACACGCGAGCACTTGGGACGGTTAATTCGAACATACGGCGCTTCGAAAATGCTCTCAGCACTACGCCCAATGCCGTGGCGGCACCTCCGACACCTCAACTCTGTGCACGAAGGAAAAGAAAAGGCTGCTGTAGAATGTTTGCTCTCTCTCAAATGCCGATCTACGACGCACATGTGCCACGCTTCTCCCTTTTTCGTCCCTGCCACGCAAAGACCCTTCTTTTCAATGCTGTGCGTGAAGAGAGAGGGAAAAAATAAAAATAAAACTGTCACGGAGTGTTGGCTTTCTTTCACACGCCGGTGCCCTGCTTCCCCTTTCCCGTCTCTGCCATGTAGACCCTTCTCTCAGCGACGCAAGCAAAGAGAGCAAAATAGAAAAAAAAAAAACACTGTCGTGGAGTGTTGGTTCTCTCTCAAATGCCGATCTGCTTATCTCCCCGTGGAGACGCTTCTCCTTTCTCGTCACATGCTGGCCACGCTGCGACTGCAGTGCAGAGGGTGGTAGACCAGTAGCGGAGACGCAGGCGTTGTTGTCGTCTTTAGAGAGCGTCAGCGCTGGACGTTGCCACGCGCAACTTCTCTTGCCAGGAGAATGCTGAAGCTGAAGTAGAAACGCTTTGCAAGCTGCTTGCGAAGTTGACTCGCTGCTAGGCAAACATGTGCAGACGCGCATCACCGATTACTTCAGTTAATGACGGATGTCCTGTGATTTGTGAATAAGTGTAAGTCTTCTGAAACTTCCTCCTCGTGTGTTAGCTCAATGCACATGCGCCGCGGCACGGTGAGCCCTCCGTTCATTTAGCCTTCAATGTTCGAACTTCTTTTAATTTGAACAAATTTTCTGGCCACTTCAGCTTCGAATTATCGGGATTCGACTGTACTGTGTTTGTGTGTGTGCACGTTTTTGTGCGAGTCTAGGTCACAACCGACCAAATTGCACAATGTGGGTTCAATATGTCAAATGTATAAAGACTAGCGCAGAAACTAGTTATCTAATCACATTCGAACATGTGTACTCTCACCGACAACTTTGTGGCTGCAGTTCAAGAGGCATTCATGATGTTCCTAGGGTGATGAAGTTGTCCTTTTGGATTATGTGTAATTCATTTTTTATATGTCCATGAGCTTTGCAGGACTCCACAGATTTTTTAATGCATTTACAGAGAGAATGTTGCATAGTGATACTCATATCAGTTATCACTTTTATCTGTCTTTTTTTTTTCCAGGTACCGGGACACGCAACCATCTTCGTTAACGAACTCAAGCTCTCCGATTTCAAGCAAGTTCTTCTTCGCAATGGAGTCCAAGCCGAGTTTTCCGGTGGAGTTCTGTACTGCAATGGCATTGTGGCCGTGCGAAGGGTTGGTATCGCATTTGGCAGCCTTATAAAGACTCTGTATTAGGGGTAAATAATTTTAGCTGCATTGCTAGATTAACCTTCCACCTTACCATGAGCATGAAAGAAGGGGAACAGTTTGAGGGACTTATTTTTTCGTCACACACGATGAATAAATTTAACAGACAGTTAGGCCAAGCAAAGTGTAGGGTACAATAATGTTTGATCTAATTGTAGTGCAGTAATTATGATATAAATGGGTTAAAGGGGACAATCACCCTTTCCATCGGTGGGATCCGAACCAATGACCTTCGAATCATGCTGCCCCCTCATGCGTAGGTCATGTGCCACGTGATGCTGGCAAAATGAGTGCATCACACTCGTCACCTTGGCTCCAAGCAGCATTGGCGAACACTCTCTGGGATTGTACACACAGAAGCCCCTCAGAAAAGTGGACGGGGGAAACGCCTTCCATCGTAGCTCAATTGGCACAGCATCGGACATGTAACTCAAAAGTTGCATGCTTCGATCCCATCTATGCTGGAAGAAGTGCTATTCTGTCCACTTTAATTCCTTTCAATCAATGTCATAATTACCACACTACAGTTAAGCACAATAATACGTTTACGTTAGCCCAGTGTGTAAGTTGACTTTCCTGCAGCAATATTTTCTAACCAAAGCCTCCTGTTCCCAGACTACTTTTCTAGCTCTAAGCATGTTCACCCCTCCACATTCCAGCGAAGGTACAGAAGCACCACAAAGACATTTCAAAGCACACTGCAGGAATGTCGTGCCTCATTATATGTTCCCCTCGTGCAACAAGAGAAGGTAGAGGAAAGGCGAATGGAAAAAATTGTTTGTCGCTAGTCTGTGGTCGAGGCTGTCTGGTTGCAAACAAACCTGCTCACGCATGCGGGGTACCTATTTTTCAAGCTGTCTGTCATCTGCTGGATTCCTTTGGTTGTGCCATACCATAAGTCACCTCTCTTAGGGCCCAATTCATGCAGCCGTCCAATACTGTCACGTCACGGCACCAGTGTCCTTTGTGGAACACTGTCGCCCCGCCGCGGTGGTCTAGTGGCTGAGGTACTCGGCTGCTGACCCGCAGGTCGCCGGTTCGAATCCCGGCTGCAGCGGCTGCATTTCCGATGGAGGCGGAAGTGTTGTAGGCCCATGTGCTCAGATTTGGGTGCACGTTAAAGAACCCCAGGTGGTCGAAATTTTGCGGAGCCCTCCACTACGGCATCTCTCATAATCAAATGGTGGTTTTGGGACGTTAAACCCCACATATCAATCAATGTGGAGCACTGTCTTCTCCCTACTTTCCTGTAGGTAATGTCACATCGATGGCATCAGCCAGCATTTTTAATAGTTCCGCCAACCTGTCGTTTAAAGAAACAGCTGCTCTAAAGAAATGCTGTGTAATGACGGACACCGATGCTGTGACAGTGACATGATGGAGCGTATGGCCATTGCTCTGAGAAGAGGCTGAATTTTTTTTGTGGCTTGCTGTGACATATCAGAAAAAAAAATGCAGCAACAACAGACAGATTAGAATTTCAAGTTCCCACAACACCTCGCTGTAGCGCCATGAATTTTGACAGTGTCTGTTCAAGCCTGGGTAACTTTTTATCACTAAGAATGAATCTAAGTTTGCGTTAGAGAAACAACATGCTACTTATTTAGCAAATGTACTGTTACACGGTGACAACATCTTGAAGAATCTAGTCCAAAGCTATTGGCTTGAGATTAACGCCCATGGCGCACGGTCACAAGCAAGGTTTAGTATTTAGGGCCTTAAATTCCTGAATTACCATTGGGGGGGGGGGGGGGGAGCTGTCACATGTCCGAATTGGAATACATTCGACCTGACAATGCTGATAGCACTAATAGTGGTACTAATAGGGTAATAAACAATGAGTGCACATCATTTACAAGTTTGTTTATTCCACATTCAAGACTAGTGAAATGAGTAATTAAGCATATGTTCGTGACATAAGCTTGAGTTTTTTTTTACAGCATTGCAACCAACCACAACCATTCCACATTGAATCTGAAGTGTAGGAGCAATGCGACGCCTACCATATTAAAGCCATTGCTATGTTGAAATAAATTTTTCCCAGTGCATCAGGAAATAAAACGAGGTTTGTCGAAGTCAAGTATGAAATATTTTCTACGCGATAGTCTACACTCAAACCTCAGTATAACAAAGTTGTGTTCCGGTCGTTATATCTGAAAATTTATTGTAAGGGTTATTCCTAACATCATATTTATTGCAAGACTGTTTTTTATTTACTTCATTATAATGAATATTTTGTCATATCTATGTTCATTATATTAAAGTTTGGGCGTACTTCAAATGTTTTCAAGCACACTGCATTGCACAAAAAGTACGCTTTACAGTTTAATGAGTTGTGGCAAATGATGCTATGTTTATGCCAAGGTTCACTAGTGTGGCACCATGCAAATGGCATTAAATCTTGAGCCGCTTGGAAGGTAATTCCATTCTATGTGCCTCTGTGGCACAAGCACTTAAGAAGAAAATGTGGGCCTCATAGCAGCGGATAGCTAACAGTAGCCAACATTCGGCCAACTCTAAGCGATGTTGGTGGTATGTTCAAATAGGGTATTTAGTAGAGCTGTGTGAATAACAACATTTTGGGTACAAAGCACATTCGAATATTAATACGTGAGTGTGAATCGAACATTTTTTTTAATATTACTCTAACATTTCAAGAATATTTTCCTAATGCCTTGAAGTGAAATTGTGGGATAAAAAGCCGGAAGGGATCTCTAGGCATATTTTTAAGGAATAACAATACGAAAGTGTTTATTTTGGCTAGGTTGATGAAGCGCTGGCAGTTGGTGCTTCATAGCTACCTTATAAGAACGAGGCTTTGTATCTATGTGCATGACTTGGGGCAACTAAATTGTTACCCACAACACACGAATGGCAGAGGTGCCATTTCCTCGGTCTCTCCTTCTCGTTCAACATGTGGGGAAGCCCAACTGATGTGGCAGACAAGGGTGTGCTCCCTTTGAGTTCCAAATCTGCCTTGCAGATGCCTATCTGTGTAATAGCAGTGTTGCATGAGCTGCCACACAGGCGGTTTCGAAAGCCATTGAGTCAATAGTGTATCGAGTTAACTGAACACCCTACAACTACGCTGAGACGTTAATAGCTATTGAGCAATGGAAGCGGAAACAGTGTGCCTGAATCCCCGATTAGAAAAACAAAAATTGCCCCATTATGATTTAAAAGTACCATGCAAGTATTTTTGCCATTTGGATTGTCCGAACTGCTCATACTCTCGACCACAGCAATGTGGTGGTGACAAAGACGCCACTGTTTCGCTGCTTAAATACTTAAAACCAAACATGAGAGGCGCAAATGTTGTAGGCCCATGTGCTCAGATTTGGGCGCACGTTAAAGAACCCCAGGTGGTCAAAATTTGCGGAGCCCTCCACTACGGCGTCTCTCATAATCATATGGTGGTTTCGGGACGTTAAACCCCACATATCATCAAAACGGAACATGATGCATTCATAAGTATGTCTAAACAATTTATTTAAATATTTACACAAAAATTATAGATGCATATGTGTGTATGTATATTATTTCACTTACGATAACATGAAAGCGAAAAAAAAGTTTTTGTGCGCCACCCAATTATTGCGAGAAATACATGAATCACTCAACGGGCAGTGGAAGCTGCTGTTTAGCAGCACGATAACTCTATTGAGTTGATGGAGCTGCAGCATTTTGATGGCCTTTCGAAAGTGCCCGTGTGACATGGTTATAAAAACACCTGAAATTTTGGATGCTAAAAATCTTTAGCATCAGACTTTTCATACTTCGTGCCCAAAATTCTGGTCCAAAACAGCATTAATTTATCCCCCACCTCTGTCACATCTATCATCGCCAATGTTGGAAAGAGCATTTTTTTTATTCAATACATTTGCAACTGTAGCAGAGCTTGAAAGGCAGCTTTGCCGCAATACAAGAGTGTGATGGGGTGAAGCACATTGAAAATTTGAAGGAGCCACTCGCAATTAGAGTTGGCTGTATTTGTCTTCGGGAAATTCAAATAGTAAAATATCAGAGCAAAACCAATAGCTAACGCTTCGAAATTTCGAATATTCGCGCACGTCTAGTATTTAGCTGAGAAAGGCCTGCATTCCAGGCCAATTGCATTCAGCCAGAAATTATTGTCAACATTGTGGATTTCATATCCTTCATTATACAATGCGAGAAGAAGTGATGCGTCCCAACGGACACAGTTCCAGCACTCCATTGTTGTCTCTATCTACACGACATGTGGCCTATATCTCTGAGGCTACGTGCCACCTTCATTGATCATGTGATCAGTCATGAGATCAGCGAACACCTGTAGTGCCCGCACACTCCAACCTTCTATGTACTTTGTGATATTCAGCTGTTTTTGACAACATCGTAAATTAACTATGCTGAGTGCAGTGATATTTGGCTAACATGTATGTGACAAGAGCCTCGGCAGAGTTTTGAGACAGTTCCAAAAGTGTTATTATGCCACTATTTAACAGAATAGGAATCTATTATAGGACTCGTTTCCTGTAAAGTATTGTGTGCAAGTGTATTTCGGTACTGCTATCATTTCTGTGTTCAACCCAATTATTGTGAGAAATGCCTGAATCACTCAACGGCCGTTGAAAGCTGCTGCGTAGCAGCACGGTAACTCTATCGAGTTGATGTAGCTGCGGCATTTGTTGTTATTCTAGTTGTAACATGTCTCTGATCTTTTGCAGAATGAAGCCGGCAGAATCAACATTGAAGGTTGCCTGTGTGAAGACTACTTCAAAGTGCGCGAAATCTTATACCAGCAGTATGCCATCATCTAGAAATAAACATGTTTTTAGAAATGTACTCTTGTGACATGCCTCACTCTCAAAATATTTCATCCTGATGTTCTACCTGCTGCAGGACCTAACATTTAGTGGAACCGATTCATTTCTACAGCGAAAGCTGCTATAAGATCACAACAGCCGATTCTGGAACCAACACCAGCATTCGTAACCGCTATCGCGCCTAATGACCAAGAAAAATATCCTGGATCGAGCGGTATTTGAACTCGGGCTTTCTGCGTGGCAGGTGAATAGTCCATCACACGGCCACACGTTAGCGCTTGTAACTCTGTCGCAAAGAGACCCTATACAGGCTTCATGTCCAACATGAAACCATGTTAACAGGTGATTGATTGATTGATTTGTGGGGTTTAACGTCCCAAATCCACCATTTGATTATGAGAGACGCATGTTAACAGGTGTGTGTTGTAATGACTGGCGTATTAAGGCACTTCATGATTCCTTCCTTTTTAAACCGTGAATAAGTACTACAAGCAATTCATTTGTAGCTAGTGATTATTTTGTACAGTGAATCGAGTTTTAGCACTCTTTAATTTTGCTCAAGGTCATCGTGCAGCAATGTTTAAATTTGCCGCCGCAATCGCGCGAACACGCCGAACGAGAACTTCCCGGGAATCGTGCATCGTGACGCGGCGGTAGAAATTTACAATTTTAACTACTCGACCGCGCAAACGAGCGAGGTGACCTTGAATCGATGTGGCCATCGTCGTCGATGTTAACACGGGCCACGTTACACGAGTTGGCGCCTCATCCGTGCACGTTCATGGGTTCGATGTCGACGGGCGGCAAAAGTAAGCAAAATAATCGTGCCTGTCGGCTTCGATGCAGCGCATCCTTCTATAAAACTGGAGCAACTCTTTCAAATTGACGACGGCCTCGCCCATCATAACCTACTTGTTTGATATCGCTCGTGAACTTGGCGGAGAGGAGGGGCGCTGGCGCGGATGGTCACACACGGGAAACGTGCAAACAAACAAACATTGGAAACGACCGTGGGGGGCTTTCGGTGCGTTCTCGGAAGTTGCGAGCGACTCCGGCAAATGTTAACTTTTCCTGACCATGTGCGGGTAAGAAGTGTTTCCTTGTAGATCGCAAAATCACTTGACACGTGTTCTGTACGCGCGTCTTCGCTGAGCACGGTTTTACTACGCGACCGATGTTTGCCGACACGGAAGGCGGTGGTGGGAGGCGAGACGGACGGCACCACAGCCGCCGCAGTCGTCGCTAAGCCTACTTTGATGATCGGAGCGTGGTCTCCGGATTAATCGTTCGCCGGCGGTCGAAATTCCCGTTCTTACCGAGCCGCCTTCATGTTCACGTCGCCGGTGAGGCCCGCCAGTACGGCGACACGGCGTAGTAGAAGTAGGAAAGTGGCGTGCTGTTCTGATAACAGTCTCCCTTCCCACCTAGGTGTTGGCAGCGGGGCTGCCCGCCTTGGCATATTTTGGGGTAGCGGTCAAGCTAACGCTGCGCGTCTGTTTTTGTTCGCTAGGTTCGCTCATCGACGGAGCCTCAGCACTGACTGGATATAAGCGGAATACACCGGTGACCTGCTGCTGCTTCGGACGGCTTGTTTTACGGCATCAGTAATCTCTTCGGGCCGGGGTTAAACTGCGGCTGCGAGGTGAGCCCACTTGCTAGAGTCGAATTGCGTTGGCTTCCACTGGGGGATTACAGCCTTGTCGAATATTTTTGTGACTGAGGCTCTCTGCGTGAACTGTCATACTGTGTCCTTGCTGGTCGCCTTCGGGTCCCGTGAGGTTACGCCGCGTCGTGACCTCGAGACAGCGGCGTTAGGTATTTTACGCTACCTGACGAGTTTCGTGGCAGCTTTGTGTGTTACTTGTGTGGGGCGCAAAAGAACACCTGCGAAGATTCTTCCGCGTAATCGCTTATTAAACAGTCTTCGAATCGATCTCTCTAGTGTCGAGATCGTCGTGCGCTTGCCAAAATGTGCGCAGCACAGCCTTCGGTCAAATCTTGTTGACAGTGCCCGCCGCCTTCTCTCTTCTTGTTTGCGGCCAGCAACGAGTTACCAGCGTGAAAAACGAACAAAGTGTCTAACGGAACTCTCTCCGTGTCTTCCCGTTTTCACCTCGTGGTCGTATTACGCAAGGTCTAGCCGCTGCAGCGTCGCTTATCATCTGCGCCGTTAGCGCGAGTTAGTTGCCGTGTCCCCCTTCGAAAAAACACCTACGGCCACCGTCACAAGATGTTTGCGCGTCTTCGGTTCAGTCGGGCGACCTAACAGGCGAGGTCGTTCCCGAACTCGTCGTTGCATTACAAGTGCGGGTGACGACGTTGCTCGCTAAAAGCGGAAATGTTGTTCAGTGGACGACGCAGATTGTTGTTTATCCGCACCTGCGACCGAAAATACGCGCTAGCGCGCCGACATCCGCTTGCGATGGCGCTGTTTGTCTGCGCTGATCGTATCGTTGGTAGCTTGCAGGTTTAGTTGAAAACGGCCGCGTCTGTGCAATTTCTTTGGGGCGCGGAGAAGCGATACGGGGACTGGCAAACGGAAACGCAACCGAATTATCGCCCTGGGAGCCTGGTTGCTTGGAGATGATCTACGCGCCCAAGAGGTGCGAGAAACCTGACTTCGATGCGATTCGTTATGGCAGTAGCTCGACTGATTTTGTATGTTGTGTTATGTGAATGCACAGAATTAGCGGTGGCCCTTTCAGTCAACAGGTATTTCGGTGCGCTCGTCATTGGTCCCTCATAGTGCTTTATTCCATGCATTGCGGCTAATAACGTGCATTGCTTGAACTGTAGCGCCTTTGTGCCAAATTAAATTGCCAGTTTTACATAGCGTGTACTGCTTGCTACCTTTTGAAACTGCCGTGGAAACATTTTTAATTCAGCTAAATGTTTTCTTCTTTTGTTTTGTTCACATCATGCTCTTAGCCAGCAGGCGAAGTTGCACTGCTGTGACAGCAAGGAGATCTATGAAGTCCTTTTGTATTATACACCATATAAGTGTTGTGCGAACCATCATTTGCAGCAAGCTAAGCCAGATCATCGCAAAGCACTTCCAAGGTTAAAATGATGAGTATGTTAAGTTGTTTTTGGAAGCTCTGTTTCAGTGAAAAATGTGTGGGTTGTACTTGTAGGGTCTTGCCACAGTTGGTGTATGACATTATTGTATTTCGTGAACTCTGCTCCACATTGCGGGCTTTTACACAACATGTTGTCGTGCAGGCTGGCTTGGGCCGGCGGGGTCACGATGATGGAAGCGCCATTGGCGCCGCAACAGCGTGCCCCGCTCGGAATGCATCCAGGAGGCTTAGGCATGGCTCCCTTCGGCATCGAGCCCATCGCTGCCGACCCTGAGCCGTCCATCGTCAAGGAAGGCTGGCTCAACAAGCGAGGTTTGTCCCGAGGCACCACTGAGAAAATGCCCGTCCTTGCGATGGATCGATTCGCCCTTAGCAACACGGTTTAGGATCGACTTGCCTACAAAAGCGTGAAACTTGCTTAATTTGATACAAAATTCTGAGAACCAATCATTAAATCAGATGGAAGGGTTAGAGTGATGCCATATCAGTGATGGTGACTCTATTTGTGCATGCAACTTGTTTATGCTAGTTGTATCAACTTGTGGCCAAAAATAGAGCAAGATTGATTATTTATTAGATAAATTGAACTTTGTGCATAGTCAGCTTGAATTAACCTCAGTGGGCTGCGTGTGACTTCACTGTTGGGAAGACAGCACATGTTCCACTTGCTGCATTCCGGAATCAAAAAGTAGTGCTTTTCTGTTCTTCAAACGAATACAACCAAAAACTAATTGCACACACATTTGAAACCTAATGTTTTATTCTATTTAAGTCTAAATGGAACATGACTGACTGCAGATTAAATAAATATTTAATTGCATGCCAATGGCAACTAATTGCTCTAACTCACACAATAGAACACATTGCTTCATTTTCTTTTTTGGAATGTAGTAAATCTGACAGATTTAGAGACTGTGCATCATAATTCGTGCCTGAAGGAGATAAATTACAGTAGCCTCAACAAAATGAATAATGCACTTCATCCGCTTTAGTTCATTTCTATTTTCATCATAATTATTACACTGCAGTTAAAAACAGTGTCCTCTCTTCTTTATCTGACCTAAAGGCAAAACCCCATAAGGGCAAAAATGCACGTGATAGCAATGCTGTGTAGATCGCCTTCACGTGAACGGTCTCTTGCGCGGCCAAACCTCATCACGCGACAGCTTTGGCGAGCGAACTCTGCTGTCGCTGGCATGTGGATGTCTACTCGTACCGAAAGTGCCACTTGGTCAGCGGTATGCAATGCAAAAATAAAATGTGTTTTTGCATGAAACCACGAAACGTGTTTATTATTGCCTTGCAGCACTTTTTTTTTATGTACACACGCATACACATCTCATTATTTCTTCGTTTTGTATGCGTGACTCTGGCGGAGAGGGGGTCATTGTACTGCGGTACATGTGACAACAGGCAGTACGTCTACGTGACAACAGGCAGTACGTCACTGATGTACATCCTATTTCGGTGCTTCGCTATTGGCTGCAATCTGCTGCTTTAGCATATGACCTCCTGGTGTTGGACGACAGTTTTCAAATTTGAAGCACCGAGCGATCGCGCGACAGTTGCGTGAATTTTTTCTCTTAAGGGTTTGGCCTTAACGATCCGTTAAACTTATTTGTGTATAACAAAAAAATCAGCCCCTCAGTAAATTCCCCTTGTTTCGTTCAATAAGTTATAGTGTATGTTACAGCCGTTGCAATTGCAACATAAATATTTTTCAAGTTATTTCACAGCCATTCATGCTGCATTTTTAATAAACTTATTTCAATGACCTTTTTAAATTACATGCTGTAGTTATTTGCTCATAGCGAGCATTTTCTAAGAGGTAAGGAAATGTTTTGAAATCCATGCCTAAATGTCTAAATCCAGCCTCTTATTAAACACAGCACTGCCTTCACCAAAGCGACCGTGTACAGTGAACTATTTCGGCAACAAGTGATAAAAGGGATCTTTAGGCAAGAATATGGCTTAATTTATCATTAGCTCAAGAAATGGGGGGTCTCTTACCAAAAATGTGCAGCATGGGTAAAAGTAAGTCATGTCTCCAAGTGAGGACACCACGTCGCAAAGGGTTACCGCCAATTTCAATGGGTTATGTAACTTCCTTACAGTGGGTGTCCCAGTGGAGCCACTCTAGTTCTCCAACCTGTATTTTAAAGCCTTCTATAATGGTTTATGCAGTCATGCACTACGTCATACAGTATCATATCCATCCGCAATATGTTGTTGCACAACAATGTCGGTACGTCGTGAATTAATTTGCTTCTGTTCTTGCCACCGCCTTCTACAGCTTTTGCTGTTCTTTCTCTGATGTAAGCTTATTGCAGTTGAACTTCACTTGACATTTTAAAGGATTTTTAAAGTGTTTACTGAAAGGCTTATTCTTCTGAAGTATAGGTGATTCCCAAGGTAAAATAATAATAAATAAATAAAATGATAGGGAGTTCAGTAAATTGTATATCGTTTATTCATGCACAATATCCTCATGACATAGCATTTTAAATGGGGATCTAGCTAGTGGAGATTCTTCAGGAAAGGAAACGAAAGCAAGCCAGTTGAGGATTGTTGTATGAAGGAATGGCAGCATATTGGGTGCAACTGTTTCATTTAAATATTTCTCATCATTACTGCGGCTTAGCGACAGGTGTTTAGCTTGAGCTGGTGTCTGTACATCTTCTTTACCCGGCTTTTCAATGTGTTCATTCTAGGGGAACACATCAAGAACTGGCGGAAACGCTACTTTGTGCTACGCGAGGACGGCACGCTGATTGGTTTCAAGCTTAAGCCTGAGCATAGCCACGCCGACCCTCTGAACAACTTTACTGTAAAAGGTTTGTGCCAAATCAAGTCAATGTTTATTTACATCGTCCAGATGTGAGCAAGCCTGGGGAAAAGAAACAGTTCACTTGAAGAAAGCCAATGCCCCCATACAAGGCATACTATGGAGCCATACAAGCATGGGCAAATATTATATAATCAAACCATCACGTTATTTGCATGAAAAGATAGGTAATGTGCCAATGTAAACCTTGTTTGATTTATTGATGTTCACAAAGATAGAGACGCATGTAATGTAAATAAGTGGAAATAGTGATCTGGTAATTTAGTCTACTGAGTAATCCAAACCACCACCAACAGAAAAAAAAAACATCACACAATATAACAGCAATTGAGCTCTCTCCATACTATACAGCAAATGATTATGCACAAATTTAGTTACTGGAAGTGTTTTTAATACCACTTGTACTATGTTTCCCAAGCTGTTTCCAGAGTGTGAAAAACTATACCTTAAAATTTGTCATCCGTATTCAGTGTGGCAAAGAATTTATGTTTGATGTCGCACATAATTCTGGGAAACGGTCGGCCACAATGGACGGTAAGCCTTTGGTGTCTTATCTTTTGTAGGCTGCCAGCTGATGAAGTCCGAGCGGCCAAAGCCATTCACCTTCATCATTCGTGGCCTGCAGTGGACAACGGTCATTGAACGCATGTTCTGTGTTGACTCTGAAGATGACCGGTGAGTCCTTGCTGTTGTGGACGAGCTTATCCTCAAAGCTTTGTGTTTTTGATACTTCTGAAGATGTGTGTCATCCGTTGCACTGTGCTGTCGGCAAGTTGTTGGACAGCAGTTATTGACGTGTTTGAGTGCTCATCTGACCACAGTGCTCTTTGCCTGTTGCGACGTGCGTGTGACAGGCTGTCTGTAAATGTATAAAACTTGCATAATGTCACGCCAAGGTTCTGGCAACCTAAAGCAAGTGGAAGTGTTACAATTAGTAAGTGTATTTTATAGTAATTAATTGCAACAGCAACATAAATAATTATCTAGTTATTGTACAGTCAGTTATACTGTATTTTTTTGTTAGCCAAATCCAACGACCAACTTAAAATACATGTGATGATTATCTGCTGGCAGCAAGCATTCCTAAAAATATACATTAATTTTAAAATTTTCACATTAACACTGATGTTCGTGTCTTGTTAAACAGGATATGGTCATCGTCGAAGTGACTTTGTGTAGCAATGTATTTCAGCCACAGGGGGTATGGGAAAACTTTATGTAATAAAAATGTTCAATGTATGTGGCCTCCTCATTGCCAATAGTGCACAAAAATGGCAAATGCTAGTTGTGTATCCAAATGCAGATGCTATGT
The DNA here is from genome assembly GCF_043290135.1 of Rhipicephalus microplus. NCBI lineage: Eukaryota > Metazoa > Arthropoda > Arachnida > Ixodida > Ixodidae > Rhipicephalus > Rhipicephalus microplus. The sequence goes on from NC_134707.1 coordinate 6,166,925, forward strand.
CATGGAGGGTTTGTGAAACTAAGATGCTCCTTAGGTCATCTCATGAGGACTGCCGGTTTACTGCAGTAAAAACGAATGTTCAAGGCAAAACAAAATGAGGTTTCTTATGTACGAGAAGGCTAGATAGTATTTTTAATGCTTTTGGGTAATGTCTAGGCTTGGGTGAATAGAAAATTTTAGGTTCGAAGCGAATAGTGATTTTGGTCAAACTTCAAATCGAATTTGAATAGTGTATATATCACATATTATAAACTAAGAGGGGCATATTTGTCATCACCAAACTAATCTGCACAAATTTTTTTTTAAAATTCAGACAAGGCCTGAGCAAATGCCTTTTTTTTTCATCAAAGCAAGTGGAAATAACTTTTTATAGTAACAGGATTTCACTTTCCATGGAATGCTAGTGATAGCCTGCGAAATATATGATGTTTTAAAATTTGCTATACTTAGAGCATATAAGTCATTATAACAAACCTTTTAACAGAAAAAAAGATTATTGATGTGAAGGTGATATCTTCATATAACCTTTAGGTGGAGCTTCACGGTAGTGTGAATTTTTTGTGATCACAAGTTTTCATGGCTCAGCATCGCTTCACAGCAGTGAAGCCAGTTTGAGAAAAAGTTACATGTAAATTAATTTGTTTAGATAGGAGCTTTCACTGCTTAGCACCCCTAAACTGCAGTGAAACCACCTTTGCAGAGTGTTTTATGCGGATCTATATGCACCTATTCATCCGTCTCGAATAATTCGAAAATTTTAATAACTTATATTCAATTCATAAGAGATTTGAGCACTGCATTCTTTGTTAGAATATTCAAAGCATTCAAATATTCGCTCAAGTCTAGTAACGTCTTGTACTAAATGCTTTATTTGTTCTGCTAGTAACCTTACCTAACAACAAGATACCAGGCCAGAAGTACTCTGTTTTATAGCAGGTGTGTGTTTATTTATTATATATTTTATTTATTGAATACTGCATACCAAGAACTGGTCCAAGCAGGACAAGTACAAGAGGCAGAATATAAATACAAAAGCACATGTAATAACGTAAGAATACATAACGAGAAATAGAATCGAAAACCCGTACTAACAGAACGCATAAAAATTCAAAATAAAGACTCATAAAAAATTTACATGAATTAGAAACAAACGCAAGTTAACAGTGAATATTTTAGCTCTAAACAACAGCAATTTCGCTGAGATAAGTCAGGCCGTTCCACTCTGACATGGTACGTGGAAAAAGGGAATATTTAAATGCGTTGTTTTTGGTGAAACACGGGGTAAAGAATCGCATACATTCTGCATTTTTTAGGCATTGCATTGAAAACCTGTCCGTCTATCTAACGGCCCCGCTGACCTCGTGGTGCTTTTCTGTGCTTGACGTAGGGAGGGTTGGTGCCAGGCCATCCAGCAGGTGTCTGAGAAGTTGGCGAGTGAGGAGGACGTCGAGATGGCAGAGCCCAAGGACGAGCAGTCGCTGCGCGACAAGTTCAGCATCTCGACGCGCACGTACGCGACGGGCAACCGCCTCAGCCTGGACAACTTTGAGTTCCTCAAGGTGCTCGGCAAGGGCACCTTTGGCAAGGTGGTGCTGTGTCGCGAGAAGTCCACGGAGTCCCTGTACGCAATCAAGATCCTCAAGAAGAAGGTGGTCATAGACAAGGATGAGGTGGCCCACACGCTGACTGAGAACAGGGTGCTGCGCAGCACAAAGCACCCGTTCCTCATCTCGCTGCGCTACTCCTTCCAGACGGCCGACCGGCTCTGCTTCGTCATGGAGTACGTCAATGGCGGCGAGCTCTTCTTCCACTTGTCACGCGACCGCGTCTTCACGGAGGAGCGCACCCGCTTCTACTCGGCCGAGATACTGCTCGCCCTCGAGTATCTGCACAGCCAGGTGTGTGTCTCGCTTGCCGCACCCTGCTTGATGCGCACGCATGAGCGTTCAGTGGCCTTAGGATGTACGTTATTGTTTTGCTGCTTTAAAGTAAGCACTCGAGTGAACGCTGTTCATATTGCTGGCCCTCTAACAGCCAGTTGATAAGGAATCAATTTTCATGCACTTTACAAATCTGTCAAAAGGAATGTGAATTGTCAACAGCCATCAACAGTAGTTTTACACATATCTAAGCCACTATACTTTTGCAAGAGAGTGAAATCTGATGAGATGCAGCACCTGCAGGAGTGCGAAATCCACTCAAGCGCAGGAACAAAGTGTTCCCATTAACCGAGGACCCCTCTGTGCTCTGAAAGGCTCCGTGTAGTCAGCGCAGTGTGAACTACTGATCCAAATGTGTATAGAAATCTCGTCGTCTCCACTCCCCATCGTTACCAGAAATTACTGTTAGGCTAATTGGTTATCCGTGAGCACTGAAAGAAGTGTCTGCTTTTCCTTTTGTGCCCTCCACCTTTAGATGTACTAGCCTTTTGTAGCCTTGTTGCCAAGGAAGTACAGATGTAGGAACAGCTGCATGCGTATTTTGGGTGTCTATTAATAATTAACCAGAACGTCAGAATATATTCCAAGGCCTCCATCTTCACATCCATCATGGCTTAACTATGACTGCAAGATATTCACTACGGTCACCATGTTTTTACATCGAGTAGTCCTTAGCCACAATATTATTTTCTTTTATACAGACCTTGCACGTTAACTACCAGGAATTGTGGCAACAGCATAGAGATAAGCGTAACAAACTTGTAGGAAGTGGTCACGTGGAGGCTGTGTTTTGTTGTATAAATGCATTCGTTCGTCTCCCTTTTTTTCTTCTCTCTCTCTCCCTCTCTCTGCCTACATAATTTTCAAACCATGTGGAAGGTCTCGTGTAAAGATACTACACATACTCTCTTATAATAAGTGTCGAACTGCCTTGGAGAGGGGAGGAAAAGGGGCTGGCTTCATGTAGACAGGCGACTAGAGTCATCAGTTGAAAGATAGCCTTTAAATGTTTCTGATGAGCAAAATCCTGCTAATGGTCTTTCAGTCTGGCAGCCAGTTGCGATGGCCTCGCTGCTTCTTTTCTTTAAGGCCTTGTTAGTTCTAATATTGGATTAAGATAATGACAAACCCAGCCTTGGAGGACAGGTACACGAAAGGATTAAATTGCTCAAACAACCAGTGTGTGTGTTTGGGAAATGTTCTCACCATCATTCGAGGCTGGGTCTGTCGTTCCTTCAAAGTATGTGCCAACAGGCTCAGCATCAGATTCTACCAACATTGGAGCCTGCTCCACTTTGCCGAGAACTTTCTCACATTCGTGGGCTGACACAGGGCATTATCTACCGGGACCTGAAGCTGGAGAACCTCCTGCTGGATAGGGAGGGCCACGTCAAGATTGCAGACTTTGGCCTCTGCAAGGAGGACATCTCTTTTGGGTCCACGACAAAGACCTTCTGCGGCACGCCCGAGTACCTCGCACCCGAGGTGCTGGAGGACACCGACTACGGCCGGGCCGTTGACTGGTGGGGGCTGGGCGTGGTCATGTACGAGATGATGTGTGGCCGCCTGCCCTTCTACAGCCGAGACCACGACGTACTGTTTGAACTGATCCTTGTCGAGGAAGTCAAGTACCCCAAGAGCATGAGTCCCGAAGCGAGACACCTGCTCTCCGGCCTGCTCGTCAAGAACCCGAGGCATCGGCTGGGCGGCTCGGTCAACGACGCCGCCGACATCAAGGTGCACCCCTTCTTCCGCCCCGTCAATTGGGACGATGTGGCCCAGAAGAAGGTGAGTACCATTCCTGCCGGTGTTTATCATTGGGCAAGTTGGGTTGTCATACTCTAACTGCCATAGCACGAACGGAGAACTTACCTAGACACCGTCTTTTCGATTGGCTGGCTCAACCCCAAGTTTTTTTCATTTTGTGATGTGCTGCACCAATTCAGAGTACTATTCTTGCTGTTTGGACTGAAGCTTGCCGCTTCACCAAGCTTGGTTTGCTTTTATTGTAGCAGTAATTAGCATGGTATGAGTATTCCAACCACACTAGTGGCATCAGTGGTAGAGAAATCAGGTGACTATGAGCTTTAGGGAGCCCTTAGCAGAAACATATTTTGTGAATGTGAGCGATTTTCATTTATTTCTTGAATTGTTGTACATGTATATTGTCTGCACTCATATGTTTTTAGTCCTATGGTATATTTCGTGTGTAGAAACGCAGCATTTTTTGTTCGAGGGGCCATGACTACCAATTTTTTAACGTAATCTAGTTATATGGTTTAATCCTTCTGCACTCACAAGCAAGTGGCAACGAGGCAAACTAAAAAACAAATAACACCAACGCACTTGCGAGTCATGATGGAGCAATCTGCTTGCTGTGCAAGTGTCTGCATTCGGGTGAATGGTATTGCCGTTTCAGCTTTCTTCAGCTTGCCATTGAAATCGAATTATTTAGAGCCGCTGAAACTGGTTGAAGATGATGGCTCCAACCATCATGTTTGACCCATGACGTCACAAATGCCATGGCAAAATGGCAGTCGCTGGTGGTGAGGAAGGTTTACAGCCAGCGACTTCTAGAGCTGGTATTGCGCTGAGATAGTCTTTTACAGTCCATTTTTTTATACACGTGCAGGCACAGTAGACATGTTTCTTAAATTTTTTCCTGGAAACCCCAAATTGTTAGACTACATGCCGTGGCCTCTTTATAGAGCCGTTCACCAGGCCCCATACCAAATTTTAGTTAGACCGGGGAAGTTGCCGATTGCCTAGGCTGTCCGATGAGGAACATTTTGCTACAAAGATTTTTTAATCGGTCCATTACGAGCTGAGAAAACTGTGTTTTTGAAGCGGCGCAAAACGAGCATGAAAGAAGGCGAGCTCGAAACCCTTGCCGCTCCTCCGCGTAGCCTTCGCAAGCCAAATCTCTTCCCTACCCTCTCCGGCATCCGACCAAGAGGTCACGTGCACATGTAGTGCCTGAACAAGCCCAACCCTCCAGCACGTGAGCGACGTTGTTTTGTTGACCAGGTTATTTTGTTGTCTACTGCCTGTTTCTGCGGGAAGGTATGGAAACGCTGGCTTAGACGCTGAATAGATGAGCACAATGAGTGCACAAACGCATAGGAGCGTTGCACGGCTGTCGTCTGCTCTATGCGCTGACTGCGGAATCGCAGGGGCACAAACGCATGCGAAACACCGGCACATTAGCCCCGCATCTCGTTGCAAATCACGGGGGGGGGGGGGGGGGGGGGGGAATGAAAAAAAAAACGCTCACATTTCTTTATTGCGTCTCATTATTTATCTAGAGATTAATCTCTTTGGGCAACAAATACATAAACTACAGGTTGTGTTTTAAATAACTTTTGCCATGTCATGTGCAGCTGTTGGCAACGTCAGAGCATAATCGTCTACTTAGAGAACCAACGTCGCTGCATTGCCGTGTACGTAGGGCCATTCATACGCGCACGTCATGCCCTCATTCTCTGGGAGCGCGCCCGCAAAAGGAAGGGGTAGCAACATTCATCTTTAAATTTGACCCATTTCTGCAGCACAAACCATTGGAAGTTTTGGCAGACGTGATCATGAACGCTTCATCTATGCATTGCGTTTGTAATCTCAAAATTGTCAAACCTTGTGAGTGGCCCTTTAAGCTGCTTTATGATAACGAAAGTTGTAAAAAAACTAAACTATTTTTTTCCAAAGTTAATTTTGGATTCTGGCTTCATAGATGCACAACTTCACCGATTTTCATGCAGCCTCGATCAATATCATAGCCATGACAGCCTTTTATATGACATCAGCAACTGATCGTGTTTTGTTAATTGCTCCTTTCCCCATCATTTTTTCACCACTGCACAATCTTCTGAGAAGCATTTTTCAGCTTTGGCACTCTATTTTAATTATTTTCGTTGGTCTGAAAAGCCCAATTTTCAGAGGGTGCAAAAGGGCATCAACTGTCACTTTGAGAAGTGTTTTAGAAAGCTTAAATAAAAAAATTGTGCCATTTCTCAGTCGTTAAAGTAAGAACTTTCTTCACAATTTGTATTCTTGAAAAGCTAGGACTGTAAAATTAGAAATTTCGCATGCCTTGGCACGTGTGAAATCCAGTGGCACTTTATTCAGCAAGATCTGTGCAGCCAATTTAAGGGGGGACGTGGCAAGTAAAACTAATTTTTTTATTAATGTACTGTTTGTGATGAAATTTGGTGTGTGTATGTGGATGATTGTGAGGATTCCAAATATGAAAACCGTTTTCAAATACCTCTTGTACTTTTTGAGTTACAAGCATAATTATACTAATTAATGCTCTTCACACTTGAAGAGATAATTATTGCTAAATGAAATTATTTTTTCATATTATTATGTTCCCAAAGCATCAACTTGTGCAAAGAAGCTATTAGTTGATTTTTCTAGTTCTTGTAACCATAAATAAAATTTCCAAAACATGGATGTTGTTTTGCGCACACATCGCAGTAATTATAAAATGTGTTCTAAAAATTTTAAATGATGAGTAAGAAGAGAGATAAAGCTTTATTGCACTGCTAAAGGCCTCCTGAGCCTAGTGCAAAAAACGGAACGACTCTATCAGTCTTTGTTAGAAAATGACAGATGTTCTAGCGAAGGCACATAGGCGAAAATCAAGAGTTGAGAAAACTGACTTTGAAAGTTCACTCTTGTTTGGAAGTTCACAACATGGCTAAAACACTCAGAATCCTCCTGGGCAGTAATCCTGAGATGCTGTGGCCTTGGCCTCTGTAGAGCGCAACCCAGTTTTGCGCTTCTTTGTCGTGGAACAATGCGCTTTTTGAGCCCTCTTTACCCTTTTGGCATCCTTTTCGGCTGCTCGCCGCAAAGAGCAGTCTCCTGGATTGAAGCCCAGTTGAGCAGTGATCTCTTGCAGCGCACTCTTGCAGCCACCATTGAAACGGCAGACTGCATCTGCAACTGCACTTTCCACACTTCGAAGGGAGGCGAACTGGCTCTTGGACTGGAGTGACCAAATGAGGCTGTTCATACTCTCCACAGCGTTCTGGGTTTTTCCCTGCGCACACCTTTCAAGGAGCTCTTTGTTCGAGAGGCGCTTGTAGATTGGCAGCAGTGCCACTCGCACGTGAGGGGGCAGTTTATGTTTGTGAGGCGGCAGCGGCTCTCCCTTGGCCAATGCCTGATTGTGCGGGCACCAGGAGTCAGTCCCACTTGGGCACAGGTTGTGGTGTGGATCCTGGTCTGTGGATGTTACATGGTAATAAGTGGCCATGATGGCCCTCTCCATGCCAGGAACATCGTTGGGGTGGCTCTTAATGGCCCAGCCATAATAATTCGTCAACTTCTTTATCAGGCCCTGCGTCAGCCGGCCTTTGCCACCCATGCTCAGTCCTCGGCCTTTGGATTTGTGCTCATCAAGAAGGTTGCGCAAGGAAGTGCCCATTCTTTTTTTCACATGGTTCACACACTCCTGTTTCTTAATCACCATGTAGCCATACACCTTGTCTTGCGTGAGGGCAAGGTACGTACGGCTGTCACCGTCGCAGAGCACATTGATGTATCGAAGCTTGTACTTGGTAAACGATCTTTCAAACATGATCCTAGCTGCTTCTACTTCCATTTGGCCTGCATTAGCATCGGTGTTCTTTTGGCACTGTGGCTTGTGTTTCTCAAGCCACTCCTCATAGTTGTCGTCACCAGGCTTGGGGCCAACAGCACAGCCTTGGCAGTAGTTGGACAGGACACAGTGGTCCAAGACCAAGCCTGTGTACAGCTCGATTACACAGCCCACGCCAATATGACTTCTGTGCCCCCTCGTCATCCACGTGCCGTCGTAAATGACGTCAATGTTGCCTGGCACTCCTCCTAGGTCCTTGTAAATGTCATGCACCTTCTGTGCACTTTCTGCTTCAATGCGGGTGGCAGCTGATGTGGTGGCAGGGTGGCTGTACTTCCTTTGCAGTCTCTGGTAGGACTTGTGGTGCAGTGCTCGATGCGAAATGTCCATCGCAGAAAAAATGTCATTTATGGCAGATTGTTTTCTGCCAACTGACTGCACAGCCCTCAAAGCACGCACGTTTACCTCAAAGGGGTTCGTTTTTTGTTGCCCGGAGCACCTCGGGGACGACCACGCACTGTTCACTCTGCCACAATTGTCACAAAAAAGTTCCATCCTCGCCGCGAGTCCAAGGCAGTTCGTAGTCTCGAGGCGTATCGACCCTTCGTCGCACTTGTTGCACTTTACTGACGAAAGCAGACCGTTCAGCATCTTCTTATTTACAATGAAGAATGTAGAGTCCTTACCGCCGTCATTTTCGTCGCAGCCTTCGTTCAGAAGCTCGAGCTTCCGCTTTGAAGCGGACTTCGATGCTACGGCATCCAAAACATCCCGCCTTGTCTGCGCCCGCTGCGCGATTTCTTCACTGCTCGGAATCTGGGCCGAAACTCGCGATAGAATGTTCGACGCGCGCACGCCCGGAGTTGCAACAACTGCCGACGCGGTGCCACCGCAATCGGGTTCGCGAGAGCGTCCATCACGGTCGACGGCATCCGGCGGTCTGACATACGACGATGTGGCACCTTCCACACTCTCGGCCTCACAACAATCAGCGAAGGGTCTGAGTAGAGGCTCCGTGACGCTCGAAGAGCATGCTCCGTCCGGAACTGCGACTGGGACGGCAGCCGCAGTCGTCTGCCCTTTGTTCCAAGCTTTCCGACGCTTGCCGTACTTGTGGACGCTCCGGAACTTTTTTTGCGGCAACATAGCACCGCAGTATGAGCAAGCACTCAGAAGAGACCACCGATGTAACAAAGCTTGGTAAAAAAAGCACGCGAACTATCACAAAAACAGCAAACTGGCAAAAAACGAAGCGCACGCCGGATGATTCTCGACACGGCGGCCGCAGATGCGCTCGCGCTTCCAAGGTTGCCAAGGTGCGCGGCGCAGCTTTGACCAGTAAGAGGTCGCGCCTGCTACCACGTGACCCGCGCAGCCAATTGCCGTTCTTCGTTTTCGTTTTTTTACTTGCTCCTTGCGCTTTTATTTTCACTCGGCGAAATACGAGACCACGACCATCGGGAAGCCGGCTTTCTCCTCTTTCCAAAGCTACCAAAATGGCGGCCCACGGTCAACAACTTGGCGCGTTTGTGCGGCGTGAACAACACCGTTTCAGGGGCTTTTTTTTCGCACTTTTTGGCGACTAGCCTCGGCAAAAACACTATTTGCGGGATTTGTAGCGCACGTTTCGCTGTAATATTTTAGAACAAGGAAGTTGAAGGTCTGAAGATTACGAAAAAAAATAAATCAGAAAATCGCATATTTTGACCAAAATCGGCACTTTACTTGCCGCGCCCCCCCTTAATAAATACATGATCAAATGATGTCATGAATAATTCATTTTAATACTGATATTATAGTCTGCATAAAAACTTTGTTTATATTTTGTATCACCTCGTGAAAGTACAGTAAAACCTCTGTGCCTCGTGGGGTAACCAAAAACGTTCGTTTCATCCGAAATTCGTATCACCTGAAAGCATATAAGTTAAGTATGCAACAGAAGAAAGCCAATATACACCTACGACATACATCTACGTAGTACCAAGTGCAAGTATAGCCTAAAGCATATTTAAAATCAATTTTAAAGTGCATAGCGCACGACTGGGCGAGATGCTGAGCACCTCGCAAGGCCGACATGAACATGGTGCCAATGTAAAGAAAGCTGTCACAAGTTTGCGTTAGCTGCCAGAGGAGGCGCTGGTTGGTCAGTGCGGAAAGTGCGCCACCCTCTCGCATGCAGCACCCACATCACAGTTTTTTGTGGTTACATGGCCAGCTGTGTTTACTTAGCCATCGAAATTGGCCCAGCCTAGCTCGGTGCTCTTTTAAACTGAAGCAGCAACTGGGTACTCTGAAAACGTCTCTCAATAAATAACCATCGCACACTCACTCAAACGAGGTTACCAGCTGTGATAAGTGGGTCATAAGCTACCTGTCTCGACAAAAAAGAACAAGGTGCAAATTTTTTGTCAGTGCTCATTTAAGGCCTCCAAGGTTCACACGCACTATCTCAAAGGCTACTACGGATCTCTGCTGGGCAAGTGGTGGTGGAGCACACATGCCCATGCGTGGGTTCCCGCACTAGCACCATTGCCGAGTCTTCTGCGACAGTGTGGGCTGCACCTGTTTTTACCTGTGCGGTAGTGTATGTTACGATGAAAATCGGTTTACAACAACCATACTCCATTACATTGCAAGCTAATGTGCCTCAGTCGGGACCACAGAGAAGTTTGTATCACCCCGAAATTCGTACAAGTTGTGATCGTATCACTGAGGTTTCACTACACATAAATGCCGAAGTTCTCATCTTTCTAGTTTAAAAGATATAACAGTTCCTGTCTAAAAACTACTTTCCCTTATTTAAGGTGACACCGCCCTTCAAGCCGCTGGTGACTTCCGACACGGACACGCGCTACTTCGACCAAGAGTTCACGGGCGAGACCGTCGAACTGACACCGCCCGAGGAAGGCCCCCTCAACTCCATATCTGAGGAGTTTGAGCAGCCGTACTTCCAGCAGTTCTCCTACCACGGCAGCACGGGCGCCCTGTGTGGTGGAGGGCGCGGCTACTCGGCCAGTGACCGCAAGGCCATCCTCTCCTGAGCGGAGGCCCCTCGTTGGAACTTGGTGAACAGTGCAGGGCACAGCTGAGGCACAACGCGTCATTTAAGACTGCTCGGTGCACACGCGTCATCGGCCACAGTGAAAGAAACAGAACACATGAGCCACTGAAGGATGAAGTGTGTCGTCTATCGAAGGTTACCCCCCCCCCCCCCCCTTTCTGTCATCTGCAAAGGTTACCCCCTCTTAATCCCTCCTGTGTTGTTTATGATAGTTACCATATTATGAATGATTTTACGATTGCAGAAACAATTGAATGCCGGGCATGTTGCCTCTGTGTCTACTATTACGTCCTTTTTTGCATGTTTCAGAAGTGCTTGTGCAAAAAAACACTAATGTCTCAGAAGGAAAGACACTCCGAAATATTTATTGCCTTCACCGTCTACATTCAACTCTCAAAGGGTGCAACGAATCATGACACTTGGAACACAATTCTTCTTTGGGCTTTGCTACAATGTCGTCTTCCGAGCTTGTGTTTAAAAAAAAAAAAACTGAGCAGCACTTGTTGGCATTGGTCTGTTACGTGCTATACTAAGGTAACAGCGACAACACAAATTTGATGGGACATCACGAAGGTGTAGTGTTTTCACTAAGGACGTTCATGATGCATGACTGCGGGTAAGATGTCCCTCGTTCATTGTGTCGATAACTTTTATCTAAAAATGTCCTTCAGAGATTTCTGGTCTCTTGTTTTTTGATGTTGTTAAGTAGATACTTTCAGAATACGCAAGACATTTCACCTGCCTATTCAGATGTCAATGTGTGTCTGCAAATGCTTTTGACTGAAATCACAAAGTCCAATTTTCAAATCACAACTTGGCATCTATGCACCACAGTTTTAGTAATAGTCTTGCCCTGAAAGGCTTTCTCGTGGCTTAAAATTGTGTTGGCTTGGCTAGATGTAGCACTTGATTCTTAAGTTCTAGACACAATTCTAAAACTTTGTGGAACCCTTAAATTCAAATAATTGTGGTCATTGAGGGTTCACTCTGAAGAGAGAAATAATGGAAGTTAATTTTTGTATATAAAAATCTAACCTGTAGGGTTTTAATGAGCAATCCATATTGCACACTGCAAGGTGATGACGTGCCTTTGACGCTTGCAGTGCTGTTTTTCTATATTTGTGGGTGTTCTTCAGCAAGTTCACACCCCCGCACTGCAGCCGCATAACGTTCTTGATAATGATAGCTTGATTCTTGGCAGACGAAAGAAGTACATACTGTTGCACAATATGCAAAACTTCGAAGTGCTTTTGTCCAATCACCTCGCTCTACCTAATGAAGTTCTAGGCCTTAGAACTGTAATCATTATTAAGATATCAACATGACAGGCTGGTGATATTATTTAAAGCCAATCCCAGCACTGCCAAAGCTTCCAAACTTGCTTTTCAGCATTAGCAGTGGTAAGAAATGCAATGAGGCCATCTTGTTGAAGGCAAGTCGGGTATGTGCGGAGAGGAAAGGGGGTTGTTAATAGAACTTTGCCTGTCTGGTTGCAGCCGTATTGGAGGTTTTGGCTTGTAAGAGAAGTTTAGAAATAGCAATGCAAGTAGTTGGCTTGTGCGAAGGAACGATGGCGTAAGTAAGAAAAAAAAAAAAACAGCAGCGTCACTCATGCACAGAACCTAAAAATCTTTTGTGCAAAGGAACAATGAAGGTGCACTAACATTGGGTCAGCTATCACTAAATCTACGCTGAGATTCTGTGCAAGCCATGCTGTGAGGCCTTTGTGGGGCACGGTTTCACTGGAACCCCTGGTTTTTGAAGGGGCGGGAGAGGGCAAGAGATGCGCTGCAGTTGGGTGCCGCGTTTTTCCTCAGCTGTATTGTAGTAGTAAATCCTGTGCCACGGATGCACTCGCATTTCTGCCCAACCAGTTGGTGCACCGTGCGCAGTGGAACCAACCGAGTTGTCCTTCCGCTCGACACCCAAGATGAACGGAATGCAACGTGTACATAATGTAAGGCCTGAGGTGGGGCTAATAAAATGCTTCACAGAGAATCGCAGCTGCCCTGTGTTACTACAGTATCTACTGTCGAGAAAACACATTATGCACATTACTATCAGATCAAAATAGGCAACATTGAAGCCAAAGATTGGTCATGCTTTCGAATCTAGCATCTACACTTCGTTTCACATTGACGCAATTTGGGACGAACTCTTAAATCAGTCTCAACATTGCCTATAACAGCCAGATTCGCTGCGACATGATGCATTTTCAATGAGCTATTGCTCATAGCTGTCATTTCAATTTTTTTAACAGTTTGGCATTTCAATTCATGTATACTGCAGATGCTATAAGCCACGTATGTGTCACAGGCCAAAATGTCCAATGTTGACAACACAAGCAGTATCAAAATTATGTCCGACAGGGATAGTGACATCAGTTTGCACGTGCTGTACCATGAAAGACTTGACTGTTGTGTTTGTGATGGGTCATGCTTTACGCCTTCATAGGTACCCATGTAGGGGGGCCTGACATACAGAACCTGTCCTAAATGTTCCCGGAGTTTTTTTTGGCAGTCAGCAGTCACCTGGCTGCCACAGATTACCGGTAATCTGCTGGGTATTCATTCTCGCATGAAAAACAGTCTCCACGTGAAAACATGAAAATCATTCTCCACATGAAAAAACAGTGATTCTTGTTTAGCTACCCTGCTGCAGTAATCTAGTGGCTAAAGTACCCAGCTGCTGACCCGCTGGTTGCGGGACTGAATATTAGCTGGGGTGGCAGCATTTCCGATGGAGGTGAAAATGCTGTAGGCCCGTGTGCTCGGATTTGGGTACACATTAAAGAACCAAAATAGTGTAAATTTCCGGAGCCCTCCACTATGGCATCTCGCAAAATTATATGGTGATTTTGGGACGTAAAACCCCACATATCAATCAATTTTTGTATAGCTAGTAAAGTGGTGTGCCTGAAGAAAGATGTCCTGTTGGACTACAGGAACTCTTGTTTTATGGCTGTTCTAGGTTCATTTGGGCGCAGTTTATAGTTTGAAATATCCATTTTTTTCTAAACATTGGGGTTAGTAAACCTTTAGTCTCATGTGCCCCTCAGATAACTGCCTCACCTTTGCAGAACTATGTATTTGCACTTCTAGACTTGTCTTTCTTGTGAAAGAAAAGCTGGGGAGATTTACTTCATGTCGCTTGCGGTACTAACCAATTGGGTTTATTGTCACATGTGAACTTAAGGCACTGTTTAAATATATTTGTAGCCTTATGCATGCAGCAGATTGCTGCCAATGGCCGACATCTGACACACCAAGAGAGGCGCTTGGGTTAGGGAGCCTTCAAGTGCGCGCCACCTTCAAAACTAGGCAGTGCGCACTTAAAGGCTCCCTAGTTTGGGTCAAATGCATGCCACTTGCCGAACAAGTGTCATCCGAGTGCGCCAATGTTACAAAATGGCAACACTAGCGCACACCGGAATAACGCCGGGAGCTGGTGATCGTGTTTCCCGACGCGCGCCCAAAGTCATGACGTGTGCATGATCTTGGGCCCACTTCTTGCAATATTTACCTGCATAGCATGTAGCGTGCAGCGTATTTTTTGCTCTTACTCCACTCGTGCTTCATAGATTCAAAGAATGTTTGCAGCAATCGACTCGGGAGGCAATAAACTCTGATACTGAGGTTAATCGTCGATTACGTGGAAGGGTAGTTCTTTAACGCGCTCTTCACACGACCGCAGAAAAAAAATCCGCTCAGTAATAAAACGGACACATTGCCCACATCTGTGCCTCGGAAGAATTTGTCCTTGAGGGCAAGTCTGGCTTTTATTGAGCGTCTATGCCAAAACCATTCATTTTTTGAGCACATTCGATGTCCTTAATTCGTTACAGTCTACGTCCCGAAACTTATTCCCTTGCCTCATCGACAAGTGGCACAGGTTGGCCCACGGTTGCAGACATATTACTTCAACATTAGGGCATCCATGCATGCTACCAGCTTGGGAAAATCTAGCCCATGACCGTTCGCTAGTATCGGACAGACACCATGGGGGAAGGACGTGTTAAAGAGACTATGATGCACAGGCGTCTGTAGATCCATTGCTTGTTAAATTGCACCCTGTTAGCTTCCTTTTTTGTTACTACCTGAAATATATCTCGGAAATTACCTGTAAAACCTAGTATATGCTTGAACGTACAAGCTTGGTTCTGCAGGCGAACTGTCTGCATTGTTTGCTACTCACAGTCTTTGCAGAACTAATTGTTCTATGAAGGGCGTATATTGCAGCAAAGCGTGGCTGGAAATGCGAGGTAACGAAACAATACTGCTCGAGTTTCCCGTGACAGACATTAACACTGCGCTCTTGCAACCAGACGTGTGTAAGTGCACGTGTGTAAGTGCTGTTTTGATAAATTCTAGGATAAATTTTTAGTGCACATAAAGTAAAGTTGGAACATAAGGCGATGACAGGGCAAGATGCTCGCTGAAGACGGAAAACGCGACGCCACCTTGATGATCCCGCACCAAATATTTATGACGTCGTAGATATCGAAGGCGTCTACATACAGCTGTGGCCTGCATGGGTCATTTCCTCCATGGCGTGCGCGGCTAGTGCCTCAGCGCGGGAAGTTTAAGGAAACTTTAATAACCCGCCGTAATCACAAGGCATCAAGTTATTTCAGGGTCCGTGACATCACAATGGCATTCTTTCGCAAATTTTACGGCGCGAAATTCAAAAATAACTGTTGACCTTCATTTTAATTACTACTGCGCCGCGCCTTATCTGAGCTTCGGGAATGTCAACGATAGCCCCGTGCTAAAGGCCCTGAGTTCTACCCAAACTTGAAGAGTCAGATTTTGATCATCACCAACCAGGCGCGTAGCCAGAAGTTTTTTTTTCGAGGGGGGGGGGGGGGGGCTCCCTTTTAATATGGCCTTTTTTTTTTCTTTCTATGCCGTGGCGAAAAAAGTTTGGGGGGGGGGGGGGGCACGTGCCCGGTGTGCCACGCTTTGGCTACGGCCCCGTCACCAACACATCCCATCCATCCATTCAGCGATGAAAGATTGAGAAATTGTGAAATTAAACATAATGAAAAACGCGAAGAATAATTCATCAGTTCAAGTCATTCAGTGTTTAACTTTAGTGCCCCTATAAGAGAAATTTCGAAGTGAACCGGCTTGACTAATAATAAGAACCTCAATGTGGACGACAATGGCCTTCTTCGCAATATTGTTTCCGCAACCGTCGGTCCCTTGTCAAACGTATTGGCATCGGAATGCCAATACCTGTCACGGGCGCACGTACTAATGGAAGCGGCGACAGGACGCGAGCCAATAAAGAGGAAGAGAAACCGCCCGCGGCAGTTCTGTCTCCCTGCCTTTCTCTTTCCAGTCTGCGCACAGCTGGCTGTATCGCGAAAAGCGTTTTACAAGCGCTCTCGCCCCGCCGTTCGTGGATCGAGCGTGCGGATAAGCCCGGTCTTTCCGTCGTCCCAGTCGCCGAAGGACAGCGCACACCAGCGGGCCGTTCATGGCTGCGACGGAGGATTCGCTGGCGGTCGTCGGAGGAGGCCTGGTGAGTACGTGTATCTCTCGAGATGGAAGTCCTGACGGAAGTCCCATATGGTCGGGGAAGCCTTCGTCATAGAAGAACACCAGGGGTGCGAGAGAAGCTCGCAGAAACGTGGCGCGACTTGAACGTAGACAGGAAATGCGGAACACATCTGTCAATGTCCGTGTCCCGATTGCATTGATCCCCAGATCATATCGTCCATGCTGGGTCAGTGCGCTAACGGGCTCTGCTGGTGTCCCGGAGGTCGCGGGTTCGATACCGGTCGCATTTCGACTTGGCCGTGTAAACTGTGTGAAGAGCAACAGGTGGTCCGTATAGCCCTCCACTGTGGCGTCTATCGTAATCATATCGTGGTTTGGGGACGCGGCTACCCCAAGTATTATCATTATCTCCAGAGTTGTCGCTAGTTAGGTCTCAACTTGCTGTCCCCACGTGACATAGCGCCAAGTCGGACATGTTCTGACACGCAGCTCTGAAACTGCGCCTTCGATATCAGACTGAAAACGGCGTTAAAAACACATTTAATGTGTTCCGAGGGACTCGGGTATTCGGTGCAGGATTCTCAGCCCATATGTTTTTACGCCGAGCTTTCGATGAATCGAACCTGCTGCGTAAAAAATTTGTTTTCACTTAACTTCATTTGGCTGTGCATGTGATCACTCTGCTGAAGCCACTACGACGTTTGACGGGTCGTCGACGTGCCTCTTCCTGCATGCAAACCATGTTTTTCTTGCTCAAAATGACCGTAGCAAAAAAGAAAAAAAAAGAACTTGCGCTAGATTGCTAGTCTGAGATTTTAATTCATTTACGACAAAGCAGAGGTTCAATGACTTCAGGATCAATACATATTTAACTAAAACTTAATTAAGATGAATTACTGTAAGTCAGATGAATTACCATTACATATTATCGTGTTTTTTTTTTCACTAAAGACAGTTATTCACAGGTGACGTATGAATGGCTTTAAGCAACAATGCGAAAATTTCTAATATCTGTGTCAGTGTCTTTGAGAACACTGTTTATCTCTTTTTTTTAAATAGTGTGTGAGGCCGACGGGCCCTTCCATGGCGCAACTTCTAACGTATCCAGGACGGCACGTATCTCTGCGCAGAACTTGCAACCAACGAATTCTCTCAAGGACGCGATGCAGCTAACCGCTGTCGAAGCATTGGCGCATAATGGTGGCAGGTCCTCGACATCCTCCCTTTCGGTTAGCGCTCGCACTTAACCCTCCGCAGTGGCTTCGACAGTGCATGGCAGTGCCATCTCGGCGCGATAGGCTGCGCGCGAGAATTCAACGCAAGCTGCATTATATCGCAACACTTTCGAAGTGTGGCACAGGTTACACTTATCGGGTCGCGAGGCCGAACGACAACCTCGCCTCTTGACTGAAGCCTGCCTTACGGAAGCACTTTGTGATAGCCGCATCGCGGTTAGCTCAATCCGGGTAGCACATCAACAGTGGTTAAGAAATGGGTGAAGTGGGACATCGGCGTCTATGCCCAATAAAAAGGGAAGAAACGGAATCGATGTACAGTTTATTGTGGATGTAGTACAGCGCGACAAACGTGGACGCCGAAAGACCGCATGGTACAGGCTGTAGACTTCAGGTATACTTTATAGTTACAAAAATCATATCTTTAGAAACCAGCAAAACAATGTGGTCACACATTCGGTAGCACAAGAAAACCAGGTACACATTCAGCTAGATGATCAAAGAGAGAGAGAGAGAGAGAGATGTAAATATTTATGGTAAAAAAAATCACAGCATATCTACGAGGTGAATGATGATGAGTGGGGCGAAGCGGACGGACGCATGGATGGAGGTGTTGACGGACGCTTCGCCCCATTCATCATCGTTCATTCCGTGGATATGTTGTGATACCGGTTTTATTCACATGCAATGCAAATGCAACTAGCTACTACGACGACTACGATGACGCGGGACATGCAACCCACGGCATAAGGAGCATCGCCCCTGAAAGATATTGGGGGCCAAAGCATGACCCCGCTACATGGTCTGTGTCCCTATTCCGGGACAACTCATGACGAGGCCCCGACTAGAGCCCGTCTCACCAGAGTCCGTTGAGACGCCAGCGAGAAGCAGTTGAGGAGGGCAGTCTCCCATGCCTCTCGCGAAGGTTGAAGAAGGGAGCAGGTGGGTTTTTTCCACGTGCCGACACCACGTGGAAGATGTCACAGGTCTCCCCACAGGGTTTGATAATTGCAGGACAGAGTAGAGTACCTGTCTTCAGGTGCCTTAAAGTTCGCTCATATATGGATACAAAATACAATATAAAATACGACCGATTGTGACTGATCGCCTGACATGAAACTTCTCTTCAGCCCTCAACAAACGCGTCGTCGTTTCTTCAGCTGTCACTGGTCCGAGCATTGAAGCGAATAGAGCGTTAAGCACGTCAACTGCTTCCATCGCTTTCAGCTTGGGTTCCTCGTGATGGGAGAGGTGGGGGGTCATAGCAGCTACCCCCTACTAATGAAATCATTGTGTGGGGCAAATTTTGGACCCCCCCCCCCCCCCTGATAGGTAACCAGGGTTTCGGTCGCCCAACTGGTCCCTGTGCGTACGCCTATGGTTACAAGTTCCAAGGTGTTCCAAGATGGCGTACTCGCATCGCAATCGCACAGTCGGTTTCGACGAGCTGCCTCTTCTTTAAACGTCGTCGTGTGTTTCCTCGTGTGAAGGCAGCCGTGTACACTGCCAGCTTGGCTCACTTCTAAGATTAGCATATATGGCTGAACGAGACTTTCTCTCTCGTTCTTTTTTTTTTCTATTTTCTCCCCGACGCGACCAGTCCGGCCTGTCTCGAAAGTCAAGCGACTGTTTACTCGGAGGTTGCTCATCATCGCACGTGCGAAAACAGGTTGTCATACCCTGGTGAAACGTGCGGCCGCTTACAACCGAAAACCTCCGCGTGTTCTCCGCTGTGTACGAAACGATGCAGGCCCGTCGCCAGCTATTTCTTTCAGAGTGTGGAAGGGGCGGGGCACACCGATGACCTTCATTATTTCAGAAAAAAATTAAGGCCTATTTTCAATAACCGCCTACATCAGCATTTAGGTGGGAGGGGAGGAGGGCTACGGCACTCCATGGCTGTGAGGCTGCCCCCCCCCCCCCCCCAGAGAAAAAAAAAACATTTCGCCTGTGCCCCCGCCCCCACTTGCTAGCAAACGTAGTCAAAATAGAACGTAAGAATCGTAAGCGTGCGCATGGAAAATGTAGGGGGGGGGGGGGGGCGGCGTAATGTTCTGCCCTATACATTGACTTGATAGCCAGAGGGAGCCATCGGCGAATCTCCACCACCCCTTGAAGAGGAGCCCTGCGCGCGCCTAAAGTAATACTTATTTCAGAACCTTTTTCAAACACTCCTCGGGTCTCTGGCACTAAGACACTTGCACGTTACCCACTACGCCATAAATAATCATATTTTTTGTGTGATAGGCCGGCATTCACCATGCCATCCTCCGTCATTCTTCGGAGAAGCTTGGTACCCACTGCGGACTTGCAAGAAATTTTGTGCATTTTTTTACAGCGAAAGCTGCTATGAGATCACAACAAGAGTCGCGTGGGGCGCCGTAGTAGTCTGTCGCCACCGCCGGTGTCCGTAACCACTATACTAAGGGCACAGCGGGATTCGAACCCAGGTCCCCTGCATACCAGCCCAATATTCTACCGCAGGTCCACACAGGTGCTTGAAACTCCTTTGCAAACTGGCCTAAGGCGGGCTTGATGTCGGGAAAGGAATCGCGTTAGTATGAGTAATGAAAACGTTTTATCTAGAACAGCAAAGGAGCAACCAGGCGTCGCAGAATGCGAATCACGTAACGAGTGGGTCGTCCAATGTTCCAACCCATTATAAAACCTTGGTTCTTGGTCACCTATTAACTGTGGTGCATACCCACTTCAGGCATAATTCTTCGTCGTCGTCAACCACTGCATAAAAAAATTGCACAAAATTCCTTGCGTGTGAAGAGGATACCACACTTCTCTGAAGAATGACGAAGGATAGCATAGCGAATGCCTATCTACTACACAAAAATTATGATTATTTATGCAGTGGATGCCCAGCAAGTGTGTTTATAGTAGTAACCCAAAGAGTGTTTATAAAGGGCTCTGAAAGGTCACTCTTCCAGCTTACTCTGAGACTATAGTGAACTAGAACTGCGACTATGCTGCGCGTTCCACGATGGCCTAGCGTTGTTTTTTTTTTTATGCTATAGCTGACGATGATGAAGAATTAATGCTGAAGTTGTAGTAATGGGGTTGGGGCATTTGACGACCCACTCGTTACGCAATTCGCATTGCGTGATGCCTGGTTGTTTTTTTGCTGTTTTGAAGGTTATCGCTCGCAGCCGGATGAAAGTAGTGTGTTATCGTCGCTGAAGAGGAGGCCATGTGGGGGCAATTAAACAGCATGTAAAGAATATTAACCCACAAGAAGCGCCGATAAGCTTACGTTATCAGCTATCAGGGCGCTCGAATGAAGACCACCCGGTTACTGCGACCCCGTACAGCCACGTTTGAGACAAACAGCGAAAAGTGAGCTTGTTATCTCCTTATGTGGGGGATAGGGGCATCGCGAGACATTACAAGGGCTGATAGGCAGGGGCGGCGCCAGCGTAGTGTATAGGGAAGGGGGGGGGAGTGGAGTGGAGCCCCCCTCATAATTTCTGTCTGCCTCTCTCCGCTTTTCCCCCCAAGAGCAAGCATTGTCGAAACACAGCGCGTAAGTTGCTAGCCTTCCTGTCCCCCTGAAGGAACTCGCGTGTCGTGAGTCGTCTCCTCCCCCCCTTCCCTTTCTGTTTAAAAAATCCTGGCGCTGGAGTCATTGGGTCTGAATATAGCACTGGAAGGGGCTATGTCAGGTTTCGCCATATTACCGAATTTCCTAATGGCAGTAGATGATTCCGATCAGAATGGGCGCGTGGCCGCCCTCCGGGGTCATAGAGTTTCTCACAAAAATACTCCATGCCCGGTGCAATCACAACCCGCATGCTCACGAATTTGGCAATGATGCACAATCCGCCTGTTTTCATTTTCCTGTGTTGGCCACTGCCGTACTAGTAGGGTTTCCGCCTCCGAGGTAAAGGGGCATTTGAAGGCCTTCCGTTTCAATGCGCATGCGCCGTGGGATTCGCTCGGAGGATTTCAAGCTGGACGGTTGTGCCCTCGCGATCTCCGACTTCAGCGTAGCTCCCGCCGACTGGTTCGCCCTCCGCGGTCTCCTGACGCCGTGCAGCTCTCGCATTGTGGCACCCCGCCCTTGGACTGCTTCGACCGGATCCCCACTTTCCTATCTCCTTCTTTTTTCCTCTCGTTGGCTGGCGGCTTCTTCTCCGTCTATTTTCCTTCTATTCTTTTTATCCCTCCTTCCTTCTCCCTATATCTTTTATTCCCCATATCCCATTCCTCTGCTGACCTGTTGAGGTGTCCTCGTAAGGAGAGACAGTTACGGGTCGGCACCTTTCTTTTCTTTTCTTCTGATATAACCACTTATATAATAGCGAAAAAAAAAAAGGGGGGGGGGGCGTGGGGGTGGATTCGAAGTTTCCGGAACAACACTCAGGCTGCCCGATGAAGACATTATAAACTCAGGCTTGTCAATTCTTGGCCAAACGGCAGAAATCCGCAAGGTACTAAATCTGTAACCCTTCCGCCGCGGTTGGCCGCTGCCCTGTGCAGCCCCAGCCTCAGTGACCAACTCTGGGCCGTCCAGCAGGCCCGCGAGGTGGCGGTCAGGCAAGGTCTTGACGTGTCCCCACGCGGGAGACCTAAGGCCCGCGAGGCGAAAGCTCTGCCGGACTTCAAATAAAGTTGTTGCCAACCGACCAACCCAACAGTGTGTGTGAGCCACAAGAGAATGAACAAGAACGCCAACCGCTGAATCACGCGGAGTGACCTTGCTGTCGTATTCTTTCGTACGCTGTCGTCGTCGCTTGGCGTCACGCAGGCTAAACCATGGGTATAGCATCGCTATATTTAACACATCGAGCACGCGCTCGCGCCAAGGAGAAGTCTTCCTGTTGTTCATCGAGCGCCTTGGTGATGATATTACGTAAGTGTCGGCATTGCTACTGTGGAAGAAAACACGACAACACAGACCACGCATAAAAATTGAAAGAGGAAGCAAGCGAAATATGTAAAGAAAAAAAACACGAAGAAGATAGATATAAAGAGAAACAACACACACTCAAAAAGAAAAATGCAAAAATAAATAAAGCGATGTGGAAACAAAGAAACAAAACGAGGAGAGAGTATACTGCCCAGCTCGACACTTCCTTCACCCCAAATTAGAAGCTGGCTTACTTTTTCTTTTTTTTTTCCCCAATTTGGCTGCCTCCGCTATGGCCATGTTATGGCAAATCATGTACGCTACCGAGCTGTCTGCAGCTATACCTCTAATATAAATAAACAACATAAACTCGACCGCATGACAGTAGCTTTTATTACTGCCCAAATCCATTTTATCTTCTCAAAACGACAGAGCCCTGACCTTGTTATATTAATATGTCGTGGTGGGATTCTGTCACGGAAGCGCACGTCCTAGAAATTTTGTAATGGTCTCTAAGATCAGTTCGATGTGACAGGTGCCCTTTATCTATTATTGCACCGTGCTGACAATGGCTTAAATATATGAAAATTAAGAGCACACGTAAAATCTTTTTTCCTGAAATTATGCAAGGTGCAGTTTCTTCTCTTTCTTTAGTTTATGGGAACTACGATCAAAATATTTATACTTATAGTCTGACAAAGAGCGCAATCTCCCAACGTGATGCCGATGAGAATGATGAAATGCAAGACTGATGTACTGTCGGAAGTGAGTGTTATGGTCAGCAGGAATTGCATCATTTGTGTATTTATGAAGATTACATCCCGCAGGTGGGATCACTATGCGCCTGCCTCCTCGGAAACCGTGGCTTCCTAGTCGACCTCTACGAATCCAGAGAAGGTGGGTGATGTCACAATCAGCGTAGCCTCATTCATGTGTGCATCGGGGGGTGGGGAATAATCAGCCTCACACCGTGACCTAATGGAAGGAGGGCACTGCAATTAGCCTTCGCCCCCTCCCCCTCGAAGTGGAACATCGCGCATCTACGCTTATTCATTTTCAAGACTATATACAAGAAGGGGTCTGCGAAGTGACTCGTTCGCTGTGTCGGATTTACGTCAATGTGCCATCCACAATGGATCACCTGAATTTTCGAGCTGGGAACGTAAACGCAAAGGCTATTCATTGCAGTGCACCCTGCCTCCTGCCAATCAAAATGAAGTGCTAAGACGGAAGAATTCGGGAAGCACCCCTCCCCCTGTTGAGTACCTTACTATGAGAACGCAGTGCTAATATGGGGGATGAGTGGAATGCCTTCCTCCTTTCTTTTTATCGTCATTATCAACCCGCCTACGCCCACTGCAGGGCACAGCCCTCTCCCATGTTCCTGTAATAACCTTGGTCCTGTGCTTTCTGCGCGTTATGATGGTTCAGCGAACTGGGAGCGCGGGGGTAAACACAGACACAAAGCAAAGAAGAGGCACACAGCACGAGCGACCGTGAAACGAGAACTGTCCGCGATCCATGTGCAACACCGAACGTCTCAACAGCAATGACGAACAAGCGCGGGTATGTTTTCCATTTCTGCGCATGCGCAGACATCCGTCTGCAGGAACACGTGACGGGTCGCAGCATCAACCTGGCGCTGTCGGTGCGCGGCCGAGCGGCCCTGGCGCTGGTGGGACTCGAGGAGGAGGTGATCCAGCGGCACGCCATTCCCATGCACGGACGGCTCATTCACAACACGGACGGCACACGGAAACCCATCCCGTACGGAAGGAAGGGACAGGCGAGTAACCCGTATTATTAGGAAGGGTGGATATATCGCGGTGGCTATGTCAGTCGTCTGAAACGGCTGTTGCTTCGAGATCTGCTCCTTTTTCTTATGTGTACTGTTGCGAGAAATAAAATATACCACTGCTGCTGCTATGTAGGTTGCCAAAACTGCCACGAGCCGGAACGTATAACTAGACTAGGGGTATGTATTCTCAGGAATATCATTTCCCGTTGTGTGTGTGTGTGTGTGTGTGTGTGTGTGTGTGTGTGTGTGCGTGCGTGCGTGCGTGCGTGCGTGCATATTACAGAAACGTCAATATTCATTTTTTTTCTTCGCCTTGATGGGAACGTGTTTTATTTTCCTTCATTAAGATATAGAAATCACAAGGAGATTTATATTTGAAAGCATCTTATCAACATTTCCTTTCATCAGAATTGCACTCCGAATGGCCATAGCCTGAAATTATTAAAAAAAGAAAAAAATGTGAAAGATCGCGAAAGCATTAAGTCTTCATCTTACGGGCGTGGCGACATGCCGCTTATGCCGTCTTATCAATAGCGCCACTCGGACTGTGACCTCCGTCCGCAGCCGGCGGCGCTATATGTAAGTACAAGTATCCGAAAAATACGGCCGAATCATTTCCCGCTGCGAAACAGGCCGTAACAGACCGTGGGCACTTTACCTTGGGAGGTGCTTTGGAGGCCGAAGATAAACTGGTCATAGACGCACCTGTTGCAGCGTGTGGCTTTATGACGCGGCACAGCACCCACCCTTCTACGAAGAGACAGGGGGTGCAACTTCGCTAAGCCCCGCGTCTCTCATGCCAAGAGGGAGAAGGCGTGCCGCCGCGTCAAAAGGGTGGTGGTGGTAGTGGTTAGAAGAGGAAAATGGCACCTAATTTGGTAGTGGTAGTGGTTAGAAGAGGAAAATGGCACCTAATTTGGTAGTGGTTAGAAGAGGAAAAAGGCACCTAATCTGGTAGTGGTAGTGGGTAGTTAGAAGAGCAAAAAGGCACCTAATTTGGTAGTGGTAGTGGTTAGAAGAGGAAAAGGGCACCTAATTTGGTAGTGGTAGTGGTTAGAAGAGCAAAAAGGCACCTAATTTGGTAGTGGTAGTGGGTGGTTAGAAGAGCACAAAGGCACCTAATTTGGTAGTGGTAGTGGTTAGAAGAGGAAAAAGGCACCTAATTTGGTAGTGGTAGTGGTTAGAAGAGGAAAAAGGCACCTAATTTGGTAGTGGTAGTGGTTAGAAGAGGAACAATGCACCTAATTTGGTAGTGGTAGTGGTTAGAAGAGCACAAAGGCACCTAATTTGGTAGTGGTAGTGGTTAGAAGAGGAAAAAGGCACCTAATTTGGTAGTGGTAGTGGGTGGTTAGAAGAGCACAAAGGCACCTAATTTGGTAGTGGTCGTGGTTACAAGAGGATAAAGACACCTAATTTCTGCAGCCCGGTAGGGAGCACGGCGCAGTGCCTGCGGGGAAGGGAAATGAGAGAAAAGTTGAAAGAAGACAAAAAGGTGGTGGTGGTGGTCGTCGTGGTTGGAAGAGGAAAGAGGCACCTAATTTTTGAGGCCCGGTCGGGAGCATGGCGCAGTGCCTTTGAGAAAAAGATGGTGGGTGGTAGTGGTTAAAAGAGGAGAAAGGCACCTAATTTCTGCAGCCCGGTCGGGAGCACGGTGCAGTGCCTAAGAAAGAGAAAAAGATTCGAGCTGCAACGGGAACGTGTGATCACGCCTTTATGGAGAGAGAGAGAGGGCGCGCAGGTTTGCGTAGCGAGGCGCTCTCTGTCTCTATCGGGAGAAGGCGCCGTGCCAGAAAGCCCCGCCAAATTTTGGTAGTGCATAGGTGTTCTGTGGCCCCGCGCTGACGCGCTGCAATGGGCACATGGGGTTCGGACCTTTAACTGGGCCGGCGCGTGCTCTATACGTCCTCCTCTTCATCTCCCGCCTCGCTCCCATGATTTGTGGGGTTTAACGTCCCAAAACCACCATTTGATGGCCTCGCTCCCAGGACAGCCAAGGGGGATTAAATAAAAATTGCTGGAGTGGAAGCTCCCGCAATGCCTTGCCAGCAGAAGTGAAGCCACCTTTTGCCACTGCCAAGATGGCGGAAACATGCTCTTTTCTGATAGTGCCCACTTAAAGATCAAGTGGCTTCGATACGTTATGTAAATGCTACGTTAGTTCTATATTAAAGGAGAGTTGTTCCCGACGAAATAACACACAGAAACAAATATGGATGACTGAATGTTCAAAGAACTTTGCCTCCAACTAGAGGCTCACTACGGAAAACTAGTAACTTTAAGACGCACTTAGAACACTATGTAACCCGAAACGATTACCACATTATACTCGTTGGGCGTGCAAGGGAAACGTTTTGTTTTTAATCGCTGAACGGTGATACTTTATCATGCCCCTAGTAAGATGGCCACCACCCCAGCCATCCTGCCAGAGGAACGGCTTCAGTTCTGCGCAATCATTTCCACTCCAGCAATTTTTTTAATCCTCCTTGGCGCTCGCAAAGCAAGCGCTGCTTGTTACGTCACGGTACGCAAGTGCGCCAGTGTTGTGGGACTCTCGAGCCGCTCGATTGTTTATAATAATAAAAAAAAAATCATCGTGAAGAAAGTGCTCCGCCAGATCGCCAGCTATTTTATGGACGCACAAGGATAGACCCACATGTCACAGACTATAATGGCAAGTTGGGTGTCATGGTCCCTCTAAGAGCAGCGCGCTTGGACATTCTAGTCATTTCTTTAAACTGAATGTACTCGCAGGGTAAGCTTTTTGCGCCATGCTGAATAATGTCTGTAATTAGCGTAATTATATTACTAGCACTTGTCTACTGTGTTCTCCGTGTTTCAATGCAGATTGCACTATATCGCAGTTTGAATGTAGATTGCAGATCCAATGACGCTGGTGCCAGCTAGTAACACTGGATTCCGAAAATGTGGTTTAGGAATTTATGAACAATGCGCAGTATATTATTATGTTAATGAAGGTGCCGGCAGAAGGTAATCAAGCAACAGTCATGTTAATCAGGCAAATGTAAGCAATTTAATTAGGCAAATGTCGCGAGATGATTAGTGAAGTCCTTGTAACCTCATATTTTTTTATTTCTTATATATTTTACATTACAGACGTATACCTGTAAGTTCTTATCTTGTTATCTTGCTCAGTGTATCGGGAAAAAATAAAAAAATCGATTCACTCCTTTATCTGCAGAGCATATTCTCCGTTGGCCGCCGCTACTTGAACGAGGTCCTTCTTTCTGGTGAGCATTCATTCATACATTTACCATCAAGCATAGGTGCGTGCACGAGGGGTGAAGGGGGTGGCCGCACCCATAGTCACCAAAGAGGGGGGGGGGGGTTCAAAGTCAGCCCTATGCATTGACATAAAGGAAGGGGGCACTGCGATGCTGGGCTGGCTAGAGTTACTCTATACGTAGCATATACAGTAACTTTAGGGCTGGCACGTGCACAGCGGCTGGGTTCGCTTGTCGCAACGGCGCTGTTGGCGTCTCGCTCGGTTCGCGACGCTTGCGATGCATAAAGTGATGTGCGTTGCACTCAAGCTAGGACTTATTCTGTGTCAGTAGTCAAAACTTCAGGCATAGTTGGTATTGCCCCAATGCAAAGTTGCGCTTCAGGCATTGTTGGTATTGCCCCAATGCAGAATTCGCGTCAGGCGCTATCGCAATCGACGTTAAATTATTTTTTTTCTTTGCAATGGTGTGTTTGGGATGTTCGGCGTCGTTGCCCACCCTTAATTGACGGGGCTAAGTTCAGCCGCACTGTGTAAATTCACACCGACCATCGAAACATTCCGTCGTCGGAATGTGAGCATGCGAGGCCTGTGCCACACTTGCGCGCAGTGAAACGATGTCACACTGGTGAACGCTGCTCGCGGTGTGCTACTTTATTCGGTGCGATATATAATGACGTGGCGCGGTGGTGTATGCGGTTGCAGCTTGTGAAGCGAACCCCAATGTCCGGCTACACTTCCGGCACAAGCTACAATCGGCCGACCTGGACCAGGCGGAACTGAACTTTCGCGGGTGAGCTGCACTCGTTTCTTGCATAACGTGTTCGTCAATAAATCTGATGACCTCCTTACAGCCCAGACGGCAAGGATGTCCGCGTTCATCACCGCGCAGTGTTCGGCTGCGACGGTGCCTACTCGGCAGTGAGACGCCAGATGCTGCGTCGGCCCATGTTCAACTACTCGCAGACCTACATCCCGCACGGCTACCTCGAACTCTGCATTCCGCCAACAAAGGATGGAGAGGTATAAGTCGTCCTCGAAAGAACTTTTTGGACGAATTTGTAACGATCCGGGGAGGCACTTGGAGCGCACAGAAAACACAAGACGCACAAGTGTTAATTAAACGCATGTGCTAAATTTTGTCTGGCGTTAATTAACTAAGAGGTAAATATTTGTTTGTTAGTTTAGGAATTTGGGTATGCATGTGTCTTGATATTCGTCTCTCTTTCGTGAATGACAAAAGTGGACTGAGTTTTGAGAATCAAACTTGAGTTTCAACTTGGCCCGTGTCCAAGAACGAAGCAAGCGGCTACGAAATGGGAACTCGCGCACTAAATCGTGTTAATTGGTTAAAATAACCACTGTGCTCGAAATGCGCATAATTATCAAAACTACATATTATAACTAGTGTGTGTTATAACACGCACGCCGACAAAGTAACTGAAAAGAATACTTTTGAGCAGTTTACGACAAAGATAATGAGCACGAAATCAACGTGAGGCAAGGCGAAGATGGCCGCCAAACAATCTCATAACTAACAGCTGAATGTTTTATCGCAGAAAAACGCATATTCACAGGCCATCGAAAACACGAGTTCACAAAGAACTCACAAAAATAACCAGAGGTGCACAGATAACTTATCTAAGTCTACCACACAACCTTTCAGATTGAAGAATGCCTCAACCATGCTCTCTAGTCAGTTATGTCCTTGTCCTGTGGCCAACGTACTTCACGCTGTATCACGTTAATTTCGTGCTCATTCGTCGTGGGCAATGCATTGCTTATCACGCCTTTATTATCGCCGTCGCCCTGGTTTCCTGCAAGATGTTGGCATATGGCGACACAGTTCCACCATGGACTATCTGACAAAGCAAATGGTTCGCGACTGCGCAGTTCGCCATGGAGGTGAACTACCTGCACATCTGGCCCCGTGGCGAGTTCATGCTGATAGCGCTGCCCAACCAGGACAAGACGTACACGGCGACGCTGTTCATGCCTTTCGCCGTGTTCGACGGGCTCACCGACCGACACAAGTTGCTCAGCTTCTTCGACAAGTACTTCCCGGATGCCGTGCCTCTCATTGGGCAGTCAGTATATACTTATTTACATTAATCAGTGTGCGTCTCTGTTTATTCGTTGAAGACCTTGTCTTCTGTCATTCTTCATGCGTCCTCCCTCCTCCCATGTGCAACCCGACTCTCAACAACGCTTCGCAACACGATGTTGATTTTGAAGGGACCACCTGGTGAAGAGCTTTTTTGCTGTGAAGGCATCACCCATGGTCATGATCAAGGTGAGAGTCGCGACTGCGTTCTCTTCACTAGGGGTAATTGAAGAAAACAATTGGTCGACGGCTCAATCATTAGACAATACTGTAGCCAACAGTCAGCCAATATAAGCCGGTGCTCGTGGCGTACAAATAAATAGGTTAATTATACTGTCAGAAATTACTATAGACATCTTGTTCTGTGTTAAATAAGGTAGGTGAAATAGAGCCTTAGCAGGCGTTATGTAGTACAGGAAACGTAACTACAGGTCAGTGTTGCCAACGGCCACTGACTGCACGCTACGACTCTTTGATCACGTGTTGGGCCGACGTGGTGAGCTTCACTTGTGTGACGTATCCTTCTTTTTCCTTCCTCCGTGGAGGTGCACGCCCGCAACAACGTGTTAGCGACAAAATACCAGCAGCTTGAGGCGTATACTTGTCAATCGGCGCTTTGCTCTTCATAAGATGTTGTTGCTACTTCTGAACCATGGGGTCGTTCTCAACCTACACGCCGTATTACGTAAACGGTTATCTGTCGTTACAGTGCAAGCCGTACAACGTTTCGGACAAATCGTTGATCCTTGGTGACGCTTCGCACGCCATGGTACCATTCTACGGCCAGGGGATGAATGCGGTGAGTATGGTGGTCCCCAATCGCCCCAGAACGTCAGCAGCATAGATCCGCAAACACACTCGTCAGGCGACTCACTCTGATCGAGTGGTGAAGGTGACTCTGAATGAGTCCGGACGAGTAGTATCTTTTGGCGAGTCTGACTCAGGGTGGTCCCTAAGTGCAATATATATTTCTCGGGTGAGTCTGAGTGAGCTGCACATTTTTTGTCGACCTATGGCTGGTGAAGTAAGATTACGCCGCTGAACAGATCGGTGGTTGATTTCACGAGCCGAGATCGACTAATTGTCATGGCGGCATTCGGTCCGTGGGCAGTTGGACCGATGAGCGCGCGGGGAACGCCTCTCAACAGCCCGGGTCCCGTGAGCTGAACAGAAAAGTCACCGCCGTTGCCACGCCCGCTTCTTGCTTCAAGTATTTGAGTAGCGACTCCCGGCCCAGATCACGCCGAAATGTTCGTGGAGCTTCATGATTGTCCAATTCTTCCAAGGTTACACTCGGGACTTGTACAGTCACGTTTCGTTTTTTTATTATTTAGAGAGAGAGAGAGAGAGCTCTCGCAATCGCCAGCGATAACGCTAGAACCTTTAATGTATAAATACCGACGTGCCTCACCGCAGATCAGATTATCGATGGCCGACGCTCTGTTCGTCGCTATCACAGCGACGCAGTTTGAGTTTGCGTTTCCCGACCACAAGTTCGGCCAAATAACGCGTTTCATCTTGGACACGCCGCCTGTTCCCTTCGCCAACGTCACGACCCGTGTGAATGAACTCTACGAAGGTTCAGCCTGGCGTTGCATAAACATCGCTGTGTACGTATCAGTAACTGTTACGTGTCACTGCATGAAGGGGGTGGCTATCTACGCTGCGCTGCTTTGCGGTTCTCTTTATTTTTGCCCGCATCAGGAATGCGATAGCTAACTGTAAGATCAACAATAACGGGCCGCTCTAAGAATGACGTCACACGTGACGTTTTTGATCAGGTGACTTGATGACTGGCTCCCTGGCTCTTCCCTAGCTGAACATCTACTCGGTGCTTGATATGGGCTTGACAGATGAAGGAAAGAAACAGAAAATAGGCAGCACGCCTAACGTCTGCAAACCGACCTCCTCTATAGCCGCTTAATTGCTCCTCGTGTTCGCGTCACTTTTCCCATGATGTTCCTGTTTCATTTCAGTGGATTGGTGAACAAAAATGAGCGCGCGCCTAGCGTCCAGAAGCCAACTTCCTCGGACGGCACTCCCCTTCCCCCCCCTCCCCCCATTACCATTCTCATACGCTGGGCTCACTTCCCATCATTTTCCTGGGTCATTATTTTTTATATAGCAGGGCTTCCCAATTTTCACGTGACGCTTCCCTCCTAGTTTTCTTTTCCTCCGTGGCTGGACATGTGTGTTACACTGGGGCGTAGAGGAATATTTTTATGAAAGGAGGGTGGAGGAGGGGAGTGATTACCACCTTTTCTGTATTTTCGGGGCCGGGTATAGTGGAGGAGGAGGTTAGACCACCGCCACTCTCGGGCTGCACCAATGGCTTGACATCACAGGTTCCCAATTACGACCTATAGAAACATTGGTTGTTGCAGCCGGTTGTTCACTGTGTGAAAAAGAAATATCTCTGACATTCTTATTTCTTTTTTTTTTTTCGGGAGCACGCGGCCAATTCATTGTGCCGTATGCGCAGGGATTCGAGGACTGTTGTCTGCTGAATGAACTACTGGATGCCCACGGCCACAACTTGAGTAAGGACATTATTTTCTTTTACATGCTTTGTAGCTTACGCTGGGAAGTAAGCTTGTGAGAGAAATCCGTGCCACTAAGATCGCGATATCACCCATTGATACCGCTATCCTGTAGTTTAGTCATAGCCTTATTAATCGATTATCGCAAAAAGTCACTCAAGTACTAGCGGAGTTACAAGGATTCGTCACAATTGCTTGAAGTATTTTCTCATTCATCCCGGCAAATGTGCTGGTCTTGCTCCACAGAGGAAGATGACAATTAACGTTCAAGAACCTGCGGCTGCGCGCTGAACGCCATGACGCGTGCAACAAAAGCGCACGTCATGACCTTGGGCATGCGCGTGTTGACCTTGAAGATGCCCTCACGATGATCGAACCAGCCAATGGCCGTATCCTTCCCTCCATCGACTTGTACGGGCCAGACGATGACGTAATTTGGCGCGAGGGAATAGTGAGATTTAATAAGTTCCCTTGAAATGTTAATTACTGATGCAGCGCCGTGATAATTGTTTACCTCACGTATTCACATGAGCCTCGACTTCCGAACGTTAGCGTTTCCTGGCCATGGTCGAAAAGTGTGACGGAACCCATGTGCGCATTTTCTGCTCCCTGTAGAAAGCCTAGGGCGAGAGTTTGAGTGTCCAGTCAGAAGCAGCGCTTGCTCGCTGTCGATTAACAACCTACAACCGAACGCAGGTGTCATCTTCGACCAATTCACCGAGACGAGGAATCCGGACGTGGAGGCTATGTGTGACCTGGCTCTTTACAACTACGTTGAGGTGAGCGCGTGGCTGTTTATTCACCACAAGACTGGAATGTGCGTATCAACGGTATTAATATTGCACGTGTACATGTGTACCAGATACCGTGTCCAAGAATATCGTGTTTGTGTTTATCAATGTTCTATCTACAGACTTATGCACAGAGGAAGACGATCGAGCTCATCATCTGTCGGTTATTGTTTCAGATGCGCCACCTGGTGAACTCCACCTCGTTTCTTATTCGTAAAAAGTTCGACCTCTTTCTGAACGCAATCCTACCGAACTTCTGGATACCACTCTACACTACGGTACGTGCAGTATATATGCCTATGTAGAGCAAAATAAATTCGGGGAGCCTTAAGCTTCGCCTTCAAGAGTTGAACGCGATAACGATGTCATTTTCCCAGTGCGTACTTCAAACACTTAGTATATGAAATCTTTTCGAACTTGATATGCATACACCGTTGTAGCCTTGAGGGAATAGGCGCAGAAAAGTGTGTGCCTTGTGTGGTTGGTGACCGGATTGAAACCATGAAGTCATTATGATAATAGCATGTTCTGGCGCCCGGTGGCAATGGACGCTTGTACCACGCATTATAATTTCAATATTTCATGTTGTATTGTGAAGAATGTATACAGGACGCGTGTATTTGTAAAAAAATGAGTTACAATCACTGTATTTTCAAGCGGAGGTAGTTATTCTTACTGTATGCACAAGCAGATTGGTGGCTGTGTGATGGAACACCCGCTTGCGCGCAAACGACCCGGGTTCGATCTCCACTCTGACCCAGAATTTTTAATATTTATTTTATTTACATCTTTCTCGATTTTTCCGTCACGCACAAGATAGTGATTTTTCGCGCACAAACAACGATGCCGACACCGACGCCGGAATTTCGGTGAAACGAGCTATTCTATCTCGTTAAAATTGACGGGGCTCATTATGCATTAGCCTCCCGCCTTCTTCTTCTTCCTCTTCTTTATTTTTTCTCGGTCTATGTACTAACATTCCACCCCCTAGGTCCTCCGACACCTAACGTGGTTTTCGCACTGCCACCGAGATCGTAGACATCGCAAGCTTTGGGCACCTTACCTCGTTATGCACTGCCTCCGTGATTGGCCCGCATTTGACCAAACAACTATGTCGTGTGACGAACTCATTACGATGACGTCACATATTTTGGCACACTACTAAATGATACTGACGTCGTCACACGACAATCTTTCGCATCACTCGTGTCGGCACCAACGCCACCAATGGTCAGTTTTCACGTTTGATAACGCATCTGAAGATTTCGCCTTAATAAACAAGCGTTCGCGGGGCGGGAGCTATTACTCGGACGTATACTTTAGCGGAACGAATATGGGCTTTTTTTCTGTAAATTGCTCTTACAATTGCATGTAACCTTGAGCCGGTGAATCAGTGATTTCGCTCGTCTTTCAGCTTGCTGGCCTCATCCGTCTATCCATACATTATGTATTGCCACGCGCGTTAGTTGGGGAGCTATTCTCGCGGTGTCCAATTCGTGGGGATGTATAATTTGCCAGAGCGCATTCACTTACTAAAAAAAAAAAACATTGAGTCGTGACGTCATGGTGCGCTTGACGACGTCGGCGCACCAAACTCACCAGCACACTCCCAGCGTGAAAATAAACTGGGTGTTTCGGAGTGCTCTAGAGCGCTCTCCTGGGAGGGAGAGAGAGAGAGAGAGAGAGATGCGCTGATAAATTGAAAAATACACAACTTCTCTCTCATGACTGAGAAACGACCAGTCAAAGATGGCATATAAGTGGACGAAACGTATAGTAACAGGACTTTTAAACAAACTTGACAAGTCTGCACGTGTGTATGAACGTGTTGAGATGTTTAAAGAGTGTTGCAAGGAACCTAATTCAAGGGCTAACCTGATTAGAGTCTATGCATGGCTTCAGAGATGTGCGTCTAAAAGCGTATCTCTGGGGCAGCATTTGCCGTGGCGAAACGTTGTCCGTCTTCCTCATTTGTGTCCAAAGTTGTGAACGCTGCGTGGCGTCAAAATGGCGTTGCGGAAGAAACACCGGAAGCAGGCGGCGCGCTCTAGCCAATCAGGGGAGGCCTAATCGGACACCGCGATAATAGCTTCCTTGCTTCACTTTTGAGGCATTTGGCTTAAGCCGACAAAGATTGTCAGAAATGCTTGGCGCAGATAGCGTCTCAGTGTTCGAGAAGCTTCCCGATTGTTGCAGATCATTTTGTTATGATTGCGTGCGTGACACGAACACTCAACTTTGTTCCAGAGGTTGCGCGACCACCAGTGATGAGGCTGGAAAGTTCGAATTCGACGCGTGATGCATGAAAAACGGCGCGTCCCAACGTTGATCAGTTTTTTTGACGACCGGTGCTCTGTGCCCCATATCAGTGTACAGCGTGCATTGTTCTTGCTGTTTTTGAGTTTCTGTTTCACAGCCCCAAGTTTGGCCAAATTACGTTTCACTTTAAAGACGCCGGCTCCTCCCTTCGCCAATGTCATGACCACGTTACACTCACTCACTCACTCACTCACTCACTCACACACACACACACACATACACACGACGTGTGTGTGTGTCATTTTTATTACTACTGAAAAATGTTTCGCTCTCTTTTTTCAGGTTACATTTTCGAGGATTAGGTATCACGAATGCGTCAAGAACAGAGCGTGGCAAGACAAGGTACCACCATTTACGTTATTCATCCAGATAGATAGACAGATAGACAGATAGATAGACAGATAGACAGATAGATAGACAGATAGATAGATAGATAGACAGATAGATAGATAGATAGATAGATAGATAGATAGATAGATAGATAGATAGATAGATAGATAGATAGATAGATAGATAGATAGATAGATAGATAGATAGATAGATAGATAGATAGATAGATAGATAGATAGATAGATAGATAGATAGATAGATTCCGACTCGGGTTGAGCCGCAAGTCTGCGCCTGAGTGAATCCGAGTGAGTAACTCTTTTCGGCGAGTTTGAGCCCGAGTCGGTGTGGTTTAGAAAAAGTTTTATTGAGTCTGAGTCCAAGTGAGCCCCAAGCGCGAAGCATGTTTCTTGGGTGAGTCTGAGTGAGCTCCACATTTTTTCGACCTATGTCTCCGTGAGTCCATTATCGAGCGAGGGTTCTAAAGGCCTGACCACACCAACTCGTTGCAGCGCGTGGCTTTCTTGACGCGGTGCCGCGCCCTTTCGTCGTGGAGAGAGGTCCGTGTGGTCGGGCCTTAAGTTAATCGTGTGCACCTTTCTCGCAGGTACTGTCTCGCATCATGAACGGCACCCTGGTGAGCATCGCTGTCGCAGCCCTGGCGGTCGGCTTCAAGTGGAATCAGATGTACGGCTTCAAGTGGATTCAGTTGTACGGCTTCAAGTGGATTAATATGCACGGCTTCAAGTGGCTTCAGATGTGATCACGTCAACTTACCAAACGCGAGTTCTCATCACAGTGGAGACCTGTGCAAAATGCTTAGTCTGAGTTAGTTGGTTTGTTATCCTAAGAACTGTTATAAACGAATAGGTGAATGATGTGAAAAAAGAACGGATAAAATAAAAACGTTTATTTCTCAGAGGATTCCTAAAATTATATCCTTATGAGATGAGAACACGATGTTTGCCTTGCCTATTGTCGGATAAGCTAAAGACGCCCGCAGCATTCCACCTAAAAGGCACGCAAGCCTGCACCAATAGCTGTGTTCTCTTCGGATGACGTAATGAGTCGGTCTGCCGGTTGGCTCCGCCTTCATAGGACACTGGCGAGTGTACGAGCACATTAGCCTCATCATTAAAGATAACATAAAGAGCACGGGCAGTGAAATGGATCACATGCACACAGCGCCAATAGACAGTTATAGTTTACCGTTAGGGTGATACTGAAGGTTAATGGAATGGCGTTAGCGTGCAGCAAACGTGCGTTGCTGACAGAGTCTATAGTTTGGCGGGATAGCATTTACGAGGTTTACGTGCCCCTGTTGGGATGGTGGCGCCACTTATTGGAGGGTTGAGAAGTGACAACAGTGAGAAGTAAAATAAAACGAGAATGTCTGTCTGTCTCACCACGCGAAGCATTGTTACAACTTTATTTTAGTAATAATGAGAGCAAATAAGTATCAAACACGCACTGATCGCAAAAACATTTATGTTGACGATTTGTTTACACAGATCTTGCAGTTAGGCCTAAACACATTCGAAATAGGAAGCCATCTCAAAAACTACGCCAGCTTATCGGTAATACTCGGTCGTCGAAGCTAACTGAAGGCAAACGAAGTCACTTTAAACAGTCGTTTGCTGTGAACAAAGTGAATCTGTCAACAACTACGCCAAAATTACTTCGAAGCGGGCGTACGAGAGCGCCGCTATATTTTACGTACACGTACGTTAACACGGTAACGTTAAATTTGAAAAATAGCGTGCGTACGGTAAGCGGTGCGGGTAACGTACGCATCTGCGCGTGCGCACTTTGATCCCGCTATCACGGTACACCCGGTATTATGGTGAGCCCGGTATACTATAACTGTCTAGTGTTGCATCCTATCGAGGTAGGTCACGGCGGATTCCGCAGTTTTCTTGAAGCGTTGTGTGGCGATGGCCCCAAACTCCCCACACGGAGTGGGGCGTTTCAGGAATTTCATGCGGAATTTCTTTAGAAAAAAAAAACGATTCTACCCTCACTTTCTTTGTCAGAACCTGTAGGCGGGCAGCTGACCAACGCTTCGACAAAAGAGTTAATCGGGTCGAGCTCTGACAAAATAGCCTCTACACGATGAAAAAGTAACGAGTAACGTGACACCACACGTTACCGAAAAAATGTAACGTAAGTACGTTACCCGTGAAAGAGCTTGTAAACCACCCACAGATCGAAATTCAGTTGTGGGGAAATTGTGCACGACCGTACGACGAAGACGGAGCCGTGAGAATTTGCGAAACGGTGCAGTAATAGCCGAGTTAGACGCATTTGATTATCGAAACCGTGATGACCGCACATTTTGCTCTCTCCTGCGATTCCCTCCGCTGGTGCCCTCTCCCACGCCGCTTTGCCCTCTCGCCGAGTCTTGCGTGGCATACGTCATCGCTGACGCGCTGCTTGAAACACCGTCTACTTTTGTTTGCCGCGACTCCCACCATCGACTCCGTCAGTCGCGTGCTTGTTGGCGAACTGTGGCTGCCGTAATCGTGTCAGTAAAGAACCCGCGCAGCGCCCATGCCTTCAAAAGATTGCCAACGCGATGGACCCGTACGTGGACATGCCGTGCCCCGCACGTGTTACCCGAACGCGAGCAACACGATGAACAACAACAAGCAGCGTGGACAGCTGCTTTCAGACTGACCGGAAGTCGTAGGCTCTTGGCAGATCAGCTCTGGGCTGTCCACCAAGCCCGCGAGGCGGCTGAGGAGCTTGGCATCTCAGTCCCCACGTGGGAGCTGCCCGCAACACAGTGATCTGTGTTTGGGAAAACCAAATAAAAGTTTATACAATCCCATTGCTCGACAGCATATTTGGCATATTTGGCTAAGTGTTGTTAACAGTTGAGTGATTCTCGAAGGAGGTAGGAGGCACCTAATTTCTGTCAGCCTCTTGGGCGACACGGCGCAGTGCCCAAACTCGGCGTGCCAGACTTGTGGGCCACGGCGCGTCACGCGGAGGCCCGAATGGAGGAGGTATCGTTTCTTGGAATTTGTGGTGGTGGTGGTGGTTGTGATTAGAAGAAGGAAAAGACGCCTAATTTCTGCAGCAGGCGACTCGTAGCACTGCCACGTGCAGAATCGTTGACTGTGCCGTGCCGCCCAAGAAGCAGGCTGAAATTAGGTGCCTTTTTCCCTCCTTTCCTGAATCACTCAATCAAAATGGCGACGGCATTCTGCACACAATGCGCGCGTTTGCTTGAAATGCTTGAAAATAAATAGGAAATGGTTTACGGGTCCTTTAAAGTTCTAAAATGAAAACGAGTGCGTTACTAAGTTACGATAAAAGTAAGGCGTTACCTGTAACGGCGTTACAACAGCTTAACAAATGGTTTGACCAATAGGACTGGTTGACGTGAATGACAATTTCGTCGCGTACGTCGTCAAACCCTTTCTGCCAGACATGTGGCACATACCCGATGGCGGGTATGTGCCAAAGGTAGCTGGCAGTTTAAATATACCCAGGAACGACGAGAAGAGACATGGGTAATTTTAACGCTTGATTGTTAAAAAAAGACAGCCATCGGCAGCGTTGACCATACGTATGAAAAGAATAAATGCCATTGTCCCAGCAGGAATCGAGCCCCAGCATTCTGCGTAGAAATCAAGTATTCTACCACAGAGCCACCCCAGGTCTAGGAACTACGTTTCTAATAAACCCGAATATTCGTGTAACGCCAATTGAGGTTGCAGTGCTGGCTTTCCAATTTTATAAACATTACACATAGCCCCGCCGCGGTGGTCTAGTGGCTAAGGTACTCGGCTGCTGACCCGCAGGTCGCGGCTTCGAATCCCGGCTGCATTTCCGATGGAGGCGGAAATGTTGTAGGCCCGTTTGCCCAGATTTGGGTGCACGTTGAAGAACCCTAGGTGATCGACATTTGCGGAGCCCTCCTCTACGGCGTCTCTCATAATCACACGGTGGTTTTGGGACGTTAAACTCCACATATCAATCAAAACATTACATATGTCTCCTACGAGGCAGCCGTCACGTTTAGGTTTATTTTTGTAGCAGTTTCCAGGACTACCATGCTCGCGAGCAGCAGCGTTTCATATCAGCTCATCGCTTCTGGTGTTGTTATGTTACTGTTGGCATAGTTACGCAACTGTAAACCGGTGATATAAAACATATGCGTCTGTCGAACGTATATCTGTGCGTGCATTTCTACAAATCATTAGCTGAACTTCGCAACGTTTCGCTCAATAAAAAATTACAACAGTCAGCTTGCACGTGGATGCTTCACATAACGTGAGATCTGCCGAATTTTTCCACTGCCTCGGAGATAGAAGGCATCCGAACTTTCAGAAGCGTTCAGTACCTCACGTGGTATTGTGATGCCTCCGGGATCGACCCATCTGTCACCAAGCAAAGGTGTCTTGTGATGCCGTCTTCGTCTTGTTATGTGACGTCATGATGGTGTCAAAATTTTTGGTGACTTGTGACGTCATGAGACGTCGTATGAGGACAAAATTAGAATCTTTTTGCGCCATTTTTCGCGTTTATGAGGCATCTGAGGGTCTGGTCTCAAAATATAGGTCTTGTGGGAAAAAAGCTTGTTGCTGGCTTTGCACTGGACGCAGCTCAGGTAACTATGAAGAGCACGAGCATCCCGTTCAAAGACACGCTGCTGCAAAGGCCGCAAAACAAGAAGCCTGCATGCGCGTGCATCGTTGCCTACGAGCGCGCCGCTCGAGTTTCTGCGGCGATGTCGCGGAAATCCGTCGCAATCCAGAGGCGGCCAACGCCTCCGGCCGTCAGAAGGACGCCTCCTCTTTCCCATGACTAGCTTTCTTGCTGGCGTCCCTGCCGAAGGAATAGTGAACCCCGCAGACGCGTCCTCCTCTCCACTCTCGCTTTGGCGCTTGTTTCTTCTCGCTGCCGCCACTATCGACCGACCATCGCCGGCTTGACAAGCGCTGTTTACCACTGAGCCGGCTCCTTCGTATTGATCGCTTCGCATCGGACGCCGTCCCCGACACAGTCATGGTACGTGTGCGAACTTCAATTCCCAACAGCTTTTTTCCGCGGAAACTTGTATACCGCTGTGTTCCGCCTGTGTCAAACGTTGATGCCGCCGGCGCCGCATTTTCAAGCATCCGCCCCGGCATTTTTCTTTCTTTCCCGCGCCGGCGGCTTGTTGCGTCGTTGGCCGCCTCCTTAGGACTATCAACTCACGCCGCGAGCATTGTGTCGGCGGGACGCGCTATTTTGGCCGGCGTCGTGTCAAACGCGGCGGCGTTTTTCAAGTTTGTTTATGCAGTGGTGCTCTTTCTGTGGTACTGGCGTTTGCGTGAAGCAAAACAAAAAGACATCCTGCTGTATTTCGCGTACGTTCGGTTCGCTTGTTTATCCTTAGAGCTGCCCCCAATCTTCACGAGGCCCTCCCAAGTTATCCCTGGGCCCATAGCTTATATCTAAATGCGGCGGCCGCATGGCTTTGTAAACGGTATTGCTTTACTCGCCGATTTCCAACGGCGGCTGGCTCCCTCGCAGCGCTGTAATGGCGGGAAAGCGGCGACCCACGCAAATACCGCCGCAAACTAAAAATAAATGAACTAAAATGTACCTAGCGACGCCGGTAGCATCGTTTACGCCTAGCGTTCGTGTTTTAACGCGCCCTTGCAGGTCATGTCCAGAATAATTGTAGCCGCTTCGGCGTAACGATGCCTCGTGGTTCTCTTTGTAACCGAAGCGGCGCTCGTGGCTTAACGTTCGCGCTTTGGAAACGTGCGAAGTTTTTAGTACTGCGTTGCGCGTACGTTGGCCTTTGCCACGCCGCTAGCGTTTGTGCAATGTGCTCTGCGTTTTGTTGCAGCCGGTCTACGTAGGCGATACGTCAAACCGCTTCGTGTGTGTATGCATATGCGCAAACATCCGCACCTGCTCACTGACTCAAGAGAATCCGTCGCCTGACCGTACCGAAATAGTATGCTGAAAAATGAAATTGTGTCCTTTGTTGAATGCGGTTTTGATCGAGAGAAGCGGGAACAAAAGGAGCGAGGCATACGTGCACTACCCACCTGTTGTACAATTTGAACAAAATTATTTTCTTGGCTACCGACGCTTCGTGTTTTTTTTTTTGTTTTTTTTTTCCACTGACCTCGTAGTTGCTGACGGCGCATTGTTGCCTCGAGGCAGTCGACGATTTTCCCCATGTTGGCGCTTTAAAGGCTGCGCACTTATTGCCCAACCAATCATTGGCTTATTTTGCTACACTACTGCAATTAGTATGCGTAGAGTGTCGACTTAGTTGAAGACGATTCGATTTCGGTCAAGTAGTTGCGTGCATTGGCCCCTCGATGCAATCGTACCCGCCACTAGTCACACTTGATTGCCATCCGCCGGTGTTTGGGGGTGTTTGCACCGAGATCTTGAATGACTGGGCGAGGACGCAGACCACGAGAGAGAAAAAATTATTGACGTTTTTTTCACCCGGTACCTTATTCACAAATGCAAAACATTTGTAAACAAAGTTGGCGTTTTTCTCTTCGACTTGTAAACGCCTTCACTGCAACGCAAGCGCGTTTCAAACCAACGTTTCCCAATAAAGCTTGCTAAACAAGCGCGCTGCATTGAAGGCGGTGGCAAGTCGAGGAGTGTTTCTGAATATGGAGATCGTAATCTCGCACGTTGCTTTGCAGCATTGGGGTAGCAAGCCTGACAGCTAGACCATTGTTTATGGCCGAGTTTTTTTTTTATCTCCAGCGCCTTCATTGTCGTTCGTGTAAGCTTCACATGATTAGGCTTCTGATGCGCTGCAGGGTAAGGAAAATACCGCCATCTAGTGAACACTGCAAGAACTAAACTAGAGGTGGCTACATACAGGCTACAGGGGACGCACGCCCTAAGGAGCTTCGCCCCTAAAAAAAAATTCTGCAGTCGCGCCTGACCAAAGTGCCGAGTAGTCTTTGCGCGAACAAATGCGCAGCACTCTAAAATGACCGCTTGTTTGTTCACACGTCAAGACTCAAAAGGGGCGCCTACTTTTAGTACGTGCGATTGACAGCACGTCGTAACCTTTAGACAGGCGCGTTTGTTTTTCGCTGGAACTCGTGGGTTCGCAGTTGAATGGCAGTTGCCTACTTCGCCTTACTAATCCTTTGCAGCCAAAGTAATAAGGTTTGTGACGTACGAAGCGATAGTACGAAGCTTTGCTGCAAGAGTGCTCTAGAAACGAGCACCATCGTTTTTCTCGCTCTTGGCGTGTTTAACCTTGCACATTCCAGCTAGCTTTAGCCATAGAAGTGTTGA
Source organism: Rhipicephalus microplus (assembly GCF_043290135.1). Taxonomy (NCBI): domain Eukaryota; kingdom Metazoa; phylum Arthropoda; class Arachnida; order Ixodida; family Ixodidae; genus Rhipicephalus; species Rhipicephalus microplus. Next base: position 6,209,529 of record NC_134707.1, read on the forward strand.
ATGGAAATTCGTTTTGAATCTTTTCCAAAGGTCGTCAATTGACTCTGTGCAAAAGTACAATGTGGATGTTCCTGCTAGTTCTAGTAAAGAGCCCTACCCCCACCCAAGGACAGGTTCCTTTTTCACAATGCCTATAAGCCTAGGCATTGGAAAAGAGGAACCTGTTGAGCGGGGGGGGGGGGGGGGGGCTGAAATAGGGAGCACACTTGCAAAAAAAAAAACACAAAAGCAGTCTTGCGCTTTTTTTTTGTGCAAATCGCCAAGTCCACACCAGTCCTTTATTTTGAGCGGATCATTTTTCTTTGCTACAGCGCACATTTTTTTTTCTTTTGCGCTTACTGTGGATCTTTTGTTCGACTGATTGTAGCACTGAATTATATTGCAGTAAGTCGCAGCGGCCATCACGCATACCAATGTCTCTAAGGCGCACGTTATAAGGAAAAAAAAAAAACTTCTGGGTGCCCCTTTCTTATTACCATGAAAACTAGTTTTTTTTCCCAGGTCGTCCCTTTAGTTCAGAAAATCCCTTTTCTCGCGCGGAGCATTCTCTGCGGTGTAGCGTCGGTTTAAAATAGCGTGTTTGCTGGGGGCTGCTTTGCAGCAAACAGGCAACGTGCGTTTGTGTTGGGGTTGTCTCATGTCTTTTAGTATTTCCTTTATTCATGTTTCTTTATATTACCGTCTAGGTCCCAAAGGACCTGTCACACACTTCGGGTGAGGCCCCGCCGATCCAACATCGACGTGCGGCAGACTCGCAGGCTTCCACTTTACGCTTCGGCCTGCGACGCCTGAAAGGCCTCGAAGTGGCACATTTCGAGTTTATTTGCGGGTTGGCCGACCCGTGCGGGGTTGCACGTGTGGTGATGTGTGGGCCTGACCGACGCACTCATAGAGCAGACACAGAGTTTGATTACACATAAACAAGCATTTAATTGGAACACTGGCAAAGGCAGGAGTTAAGAAAAATAACAGAGAGGAGTAACACTGATACGCAAAGGAAAGAACAGCTATATAACAAAATATGCTAAAAAAACACTACAAAAGATACAGACTAAAGACAAATATGCGGAACATTATTAAAATAACAACAAGATGGAAATCAAAGGAGAGAGACACTAGAAATTAATTACAGAATGATCATGGTGGCGCTTTAGAATTTAAACGTGCGACGCAGCGCACACTACAAATATTTAAAAAAAAGGCTGGTTAAAACAAGTTTACGGTTTAACAAAAAAGTCACAATAAAAAGTTCCATACGGACCAAACCAGCCCTTGGTGCACGTAGGGGAGTTGACGGGTGCCGCTGAAGGTCTCGCCGGCTTGGTAGACGACGAGGGTGCCCGTAATTGCAGCCGTCTCAATACGTTGCGCGGGTCACTCCGTGCTCGCCGCCTACGCGAGACTCGCGACACCGACGACCGCACTTGTTGCTGGCTGTACGTCAACTGCTCTTGCGATGCAGTTCAAACCTCCTCAGTGGCGTACACGTGCTCACGTCGCATCTGAGAGTAATTTTCCTTGTTGAGACCGCCGGTTCCCCTTCCGGTCAGGGGCAGGGAAGACGAGCCGGCGCCACGCTGGGTCGTTATAGTCGCCGGATGTCGTCCCCCAACACAAAAGCGCCCTTCCTTGGTAGGTGTGGCCCGCGGATGCTCCGAAAATTGGAGTCGTTTGTGACAGGACCATAGAGGGGGAAGGGGGGGTCACAGAATGTCAATAAGGCATAAAATGATCTACATAGAAGGAGCAACGAAGAGATTTGTACATTATTAGGAAAATGAAACACTAAGCAAATGCAGTTATATACGAAGGAGACAGACATGGTTGTGCGAAAGTCGAAAAAACAAGGTTGCAGTTTGCGAAATCGGACGGGATTTTTTTTTTAAAGAAGCAGTATCGCCTAAAAGGTTATTCCATAGTGCGACAGGGCAGAATTATTGAGCGACTGTGTGCGGCCGAAATTGCGCCCGAATCTAAGGTCACGATGTCGATTAAGTGTGTGCGAAACAAATTCAAGCGAGAGAGAACTGGTCGGCGAGTTGTAGCTCTTAGGAGAGCCAGAAAAGGGTGAAAAAGCGGCGGGAGTTCCTTTTTACTAATGCGCATGTCGCGTGTAATTTGTGGAATGATGCATACCTGCCAACTCTTCCCATTTTCCCGTAAAATGTACGAATTTCGACCGATTTTACGAGTCCTGTCTGAAATTTTACGAAAAAGTGTTTTATTTCCGATGAAAAAAAAATGAAATTAGTAAAATAGCGTGACCTCCGCGTTTGGCTACGGCCGTAGCTAGTCCCGGAGGCACAAGAACGGCGTTGTGCCATATTCCGCCACCAGGAGAGAATATCTATTTTCGTTATCATCACATATCTGCCTAGTTCTCCCGCGTTTCGGTTGGTTCTTCCGTTTGTACGGTTGCCATGACAATCTCTTGGAAATCAAAATTTGCGTGCAAGATCTGGCCGCATGGACGAAAATGCTGGTCAGTCCGTTCCAGGTATTTTACGAGCCCACTGCATTTTATTAACAAATTTGAGAGGCGTTCATTTAAACGTACTGTAGAGTTATAATGCCCAGGCACTATAGTAGTCTCGGTGATGCGAAACTGCGGCCGATACGAATTCTTGAAATTTCCCAGCCAAATTCGTATGCCCATTGGGCCGAAATTCGAATGTTACGAACTTCAGTACCGTCGGAACGAAGGCCGATCGAGAGCGGCGTGCTCGAAGTGCGACCTGCGCACAGCACCGTCTCGCTCAGTGCGTGTGGTTGTCGTTGCCACGACCGCCGTAGACGAAACCGCGGTTGGCCGACACGATCGTGTATGGCGTTACTGACTCGTAACTCCTAGAGTGTGCGCGCGGCCAACGCTCGAAGAGTCCAAGTAACGCTGCTTAAACTCTGTGGACAAAACCGCGGCAGTTGCGATCATTGATGGCGGGAAACGACTTGGTGTTGCAGGCACGTGGATTGAAAACAAAACTACCGTTTGTCGCAACCGCGATCTTCGGGGGCACGTGTATAACGCAGCTGTAGATTAAAGCCAGTAAAGACGTAAAAAAAAGGGGGGGGGGGGGGGCTAGAAGCGAGCAAAGCTTTGACCCGCGCATTCGCGGCAGCCAGCTGCGTCGTCCCGTTCGTTCACGTGTGAAGACGGGTTGTTTTGAAGGAAATCGATTTTGTTGCTAGTTGTTTTGATGACGCGACATTTCGAGAGCATTTGCGCCCTCCCTTCGAAACCCTCATTTTAGTGGAAAACCCTATCCTCGTGAGTTCGGCCGCTCCAAGCCGTTATGAGACCGCAACGCCGATGTTCGCGGTTGCGTTCCAGTTCCACCCCCCCCCCCCCCTGTTTTTCGCGATGTTTTTTTTTTTTTTGCGCCAAAATGGAAGAAAATAAATCAGCGCGTCGATTTGAAATATGGCGGCAAACCACGATTGCGCTTGTCGCTAAAGGCAAATCCATCACAGCTACAAATTAAAAAAACGAGTTGGTACCCCCCCCCCTTCCTCGCCCGGGGGTTTTACGAATTTCTGTTGCAAAATTGGCAGGTATCATGATGGAATTACGATTATGACGAGTCCTATAGCGAGCTACGCGATTTTGCATGGATTCGTTTTCGCTCCGTTGGCGGCCATGTCAGCGTTTATTGTTGTGCCCCTGCCAGTCTTGTCAGATAAGAGAAGTAGGCTGACGTCGCAACACTGGCTCTTCCCTTATCGGCCATACCCCCTTCCTGACGATTTGTGCCTCTTGTCAACTCGCTGCTAAAGTAAAAAAACAAGTGGCCCCGCACGTCGGCTCGTTTTAATCAGCCGCAATGTCATTGGCGCCGCCGCGATAATCGGTTCGCACTTTTGAAAAGTGCCTAGGGTAGAAAAAAATTGCGAGCCCTGTTGGTCAGTTGAAGCTTTTTAAGATGGTTGCTGCCAATTCTTTGCTAGCCAACTGCCTCGATCACCGATTGGCCGAACGAACTTCTTCAGGGGCGAAGCTCCTTTAACCTTGTTCTGCGTCAGGTGTAACCGGCCAGACGGACGCTTAACCTCTCATCGTTCACTTCGTGGATATTTTTCGATTTGTTTTTCATTCAGTATTACTTACTTCCATTTCCGTTAGTACGCCACGGAGATTAGTAGGATGAGTCGTGACGTACTGTAAACAGCAAGAGTGGGCGGGATGTGCAGCGCGTGGCGGAACACTGGAAAAATGTATTACTGCGCCGCCTACTGTGGCGTGCACCATCTTGTTGAGGTTATCGACCACGGTTTCCGAGATTTAGGTTCAGCAGCGGTTCGTTGTCTAAATGCGCCATTGCTAATCGCCGAGGCCGCTTACGGTGGCCTGCTGACAGTACCTGCTGTAAGTTTTAATCAGTTGTTGTGGAGCTGCGCGAAGAAGAAATAATGGTTGTAAGAGATAATTTTTGAAATATGGGGCACCACAAAAGTTGTGTACAGTGTATAAGCAATGTTTGCATGTGTGCCGCTACCTTCTGCGCCACAGCGCGCGACTCCGTGTAGTATACCTCGAGATGTCTTGTGCATTCTAATAGCACATACATTGCAAAGCTATCGAGTTTAAAACTATTTTCAGAGGCAGTAAACAAATTTGTGTGAGCTAGCTTTGTTCCTAGGAGATGCATTCAGCAGCATTGAACGAGCAGGTTTATACAAAAATGGCGAGCAAGGAGCGAAGGAAAAAAACCTAGGTTGTACTCGGTTGCAGCCGCGGCGACGTTAGCTCCGCCCACAACCATCGCTGTAAATGCACCATTCAATAGTGCTTAGGCATTTTAACGACGTGAATCTCTTCGAAGTGTATCAGATAGTGGACTGTCCCCTACAAGCACATGCTTTTGTGGCTGGTCGTAAATTTTGTGAAATGTTCGACACAGCTGCTCAGCTAAACGTAAAGATTCCGTAATAAAAAAAAACGATTGTTAAAGGGACGCCAGAGAGCAAACCGGTTTATCTGATATTCGTGAATTACTGTTTAGGTAAACGCTCAGCTGTGTGTTAGTCTGACACCAAGCTATAGGGAAAATTGTTGGGTCAATGCCGTCAACGTTTAATAACTTCGAAATTCCCGATGTGTGAAGATTTTGGCGCGAAATTCAATAATGACACTGACATTGATGTTTTCCTCTATTGAAGCTACGATAGTGAAATTGCCATTAGTGTTCCGAGCAAACTTTGGCGATCTAAACCTATTGTTTACTTTAGTGTCCCTTTAACCACATGAATCCTTCAATGATCTCGAGGAAGGCGGCGTATAGTACGCTTTGAGTATAATTTCGTGCCTTTCCGCCGTAGACCTTAGCATACGAAGTTTAAAAAATTTCGTTGAGCCAATGTCTCGAAAATACGGAAAAATGCATTTTGACGCCATGCGCGGAGATTTCGGTACGAAATTTAATAATGAAACGCCAGCTTTGACTTTCTCCGCTTATGATAGTAAAACTGGCGACTAGAGTTTTCAGAACTAAACTAAGTCGTTGTTTGGTGTCCATTTAAAGCAGAGAGCCACGCAGATCGCTTGTCTTGTTTTTAACCGTAGATTAGAGCCAGAGTATTGTGCCTGTTCTCTGCACTTGTAGTCTTACGAGCGGAAGCCGCAGACGCGGATCTTTGTTGGCGGCCTGGGCGACAACATGGCCAAGGACGACCTGGAGCGGGAGTTCGGCAAGTACGGCCGCCTCAACCAGGTCTGGGTTGCCCAGAACCCGCCGGGCTTCGCCTTCCTCGAGTTCGACGACGACCGGGACGCCGACGAGGCCATCCGCAACATGAACGGCGTCGTGCTCAACGGGTCGCGACTCCGGGTCGAGTACTCCCGCGAGCGGGGCGGCTCCCGAGGATTCCGCGGAGGACCCCGTGGCGGCGGAGGCGGCGGCTACCGCGGAGGACCCCCGAGGTCGTCCCCCGGCGGCGGAGGAGGCTACCGATCGGGCCCACCCCGCGGAGGTTACGGTGGCGGAGGTGCCAGGCGCGGAGGCGGCGGCTACGACTCGTGGGGCCACGACGACCGCTACGGTGGTGCCGGCGACGATGGCTGCCAGGACTATGGCACCGGCTCCAGCCCGCGGTACCGTAGCCGATCTCCCTTGGGAGCACAGAGGTATTCTGTTCGAGGAGGGATCTGATCGCGGAGGTGTGTGCTGCGCGCGCCAGTTTAGGTCGAAAAAAAAAAAAGAAAGAACAGGGGGCAGATGAACTGCCCGAGCATCTAGGAACGTCCCTGCTGTCGTAACGATTGATCGTAGGTCAGGGCAACGTCGAGGGCTCGCGAGCGTTGAGCGCTAGCCTATGTAGATTCGACACGGCGACAGTCGAAGGACGTCAGCTACGCGCGTCGCGGTCTAACACCATCGCGGACTGTACCCGAGCGTTCGCGACGACTTGTGCCTTCTGCGCGCCAGTGTTTAACACGACGAGGGCGGATGAACCGCCCCGATTCGTCTCCGGCGACACCCGACAATCGTCACTGGCCGAAGAGAACTCTGTGCCGCGAACGCTCAGTACACCACCTTAGCAGTACCCAAGTGTTTTCAACTACGCAACAGTGTCTCGCTCGCCTATTTATTTGTCAGGCCTACTAACGTCTATACTGCGACACGTGTGCCCCAACGAACTTTCTTCGTGCTTATAACGAACGCCCAGCGAAAGCAAGCAGTTCAGCCAGTACCATGTCACTCGCACCTGTGGTTCCTCCCGTGGGGTCCAGGAGTCAAGCGACTGTCCTTGGAACAACCTGACACACCACCGCAACCGTTCTCGTTCGTCACCCCGAGCTTCAGCCGCGGCAGTTGCATTGTCGTCTCGCCTGTGTGCGTTACTGTTACCAACAGGTCGTCGTAACCGATTCGGAGCCCTCTAATTCGTTATACACCCAAGCAGCCAGTCTAGGGTAGTTCGGTAAACCTTGTTACGAGTTAAGCCTCGCGATCATTCATTTTTAGTGTGGAGTTTAATGCAATCGATGAGTGCACGCGCTAGGTTCGTAGCGCGAAGCGGCCTGCTCCCACGTTAGTAACTGAAAGGCCTAGTTTTTCGACCGCTTTGCGGGTCCTTTGGAGTGCCATTATCTGTTATGTGAGACTGCATAGAGCTTCAACAGCTCTGCAGCATTCGTTAGCTCTAAGTATGGCTGAAAAGAAATAAGACTAGGGGCGGCGCCACCACCCGCTGTGAAACGAACTCTGCTCGCATTAAAAAGGGGAAACTGGGGTCGCCTGTATGCATGATCAGACGTTTATCTTCGCCCTAAAACAACCCGGCGTCGCCGGCAGCGCCTCGAGCTAGCGTCACAACGGTGCCTTCTCTCCTCTCCACTCTGCAGCGGCTACAATTGAGGCGCTGACGCAGTCGACACTCGGCCGGCCCGGGTCGACTCGCTACTTCTACTACTTCGCACTGGCCGTCCCTTCCTTCCTGTGTCGCTGAATTGGCCGGCCTAGAGAGAGAGCGAGAGTGCTACTACTAAGCGAGTGCTCTTCTCCTCACACAGCGTTTTTATTGTTTCTTTTTTTTTTTTTTTGCCGGGGGTCGTCTCGTCGACGGTTACGACGGGGCCCCCCGGCGTCACACGTTGTCACGACGAAATAAAAGCCAAAAACACGGTTTTTTTTTCTTCAATCGGGGTGGTGACCCTTCTTCCTCCCGTTGTCGACTGGCATTTCTTTTCACTGGCCCCCGAGCACGAGCTTGAGGAATTCCTCGCGAGTCTTGGGGTCTTCCCGAAATACTCCAAGCATGCAGCTCGTGATGGTCTTGCTGGACACCTTCTGCACGCCACGCATCACCATGCACATGTGCCTGCGCATGGAAGAACAGAACATCGACACCGTTGAGAAAATGCTGACCTGTAAGTAATGCACCTAGACGTAGTCTCGGGGGTGGGGGGATAATTCGTGTAGTAAACAAATAGCGATGCTGTCGTCGAGCCTACTGAGACATGTTGAGACCCAGGACAGTCTGAAGATAGTGAAAGAAGTGGCGATTGACTTCTATGCACTTATCCAGCGGGAGCAACGCAAGTATGTGAATATGGGCAGAAATGTGTTGATAGCTAAAAGGCGGTAAGCGGGCAACGTTTAATGTCGCAAATGTAAATCGGATGGGCAGCAGGGCGTGGCCGGCACACATTCTGTGTCGTATGTAGATGAAGCAACCTGTGCATCGAACTCGGTAAAGTATGTCGTGGGATCCGGGAAGTCAGTCTTGGGAAGGAGTGACTATCTGCATTCTGGACAGCGAACATTAGAGAGTAGCCTGCGAAAGATTCGGAATACCGCTTCGAAGAAAAGTAGCCAATGTACTTAGTTTAACCGTTAGACGTTCGTGGTGCTCCGAGCATGCGCTATTCGGATAAAGTGCATAGGATAGCGTGCCAGTGGCATGCATGCGATGTACACGCTCTTGCCACGCCATCTGCACGCTATATTTAATTTTCCTGGGACTCTGCGGTCGTGTTTCAAATAACGCCGTCCAGAAGGGCGAATCCAAAGTTAAGAAAAAAATCGCAACTGATTGGGTAAGTCGGATGTTTACCTTTCGATGAACAAACTAGCTTGCCAAGTCTACTACGCCAGCACGCTTCTTATAAGGGCTTTCGGTCTCTCCATGCCGTCGTATGTCCCAGTGTAGCTGTGGTAGCGCAGCCGAGCAAATTTGTGGTATTATACTAGGCGAAAAGTAGAGACTAACCGTCAGTGTGCGTGAAGCGACTGTTCCTACCGCTGGGCACAGCCTAACAGAAGTGAAGGTTGTAAATTCAGTACCTGTGAATCGTTGTAAATTTGTGCTACCGCTACGACATGCTATTAAGGTATCTGGTTTTGTTAGCTTCGTTGTCAGAGTTAAGCATTAGGGTTGGGTATAACGTTGTATTACGAAAGTGGCACCACTGTGACTCGGGCATTAGCCATACTTGTTGCATACCCGCTTTTTTTTTTTTCGCATAGATTTGCGCTGCCCTCTAATGTTTCGTTATGGTGCTCGCCGGCAGGGCCGAATCTAAGCCGCGGCTGCTAGCTGCATTGATACGAAAATTCTTGAGGCCAGAAGCGGCGCCAAGACTTATTCTCTGGAGTGCGGAGGGGGGCATTGACTACAATTTTTGTTGTACCCTACCCGCTGGCGCCGCTCCTGCTTCAGGCTATTCGAAGTTTCCAAAGCCCTCGTCTTCGGCCTCCCTCATACTCGCAGTGGTTTCTGATAGTTCAAGCCCAAATGATAGCGCATCATGCGCCGCTGCAGCGTCCACTTACGTTGCTTGTATCACCACTCCGACACCGGTAGGGCCGACTGCTTCTGTTACTGCCATCGCAATTTGTTTCGTTAGCCGCTCTTGTACTGCGAGGAGAGAAAAAAAAAAAAAAAAAGAGGGGACGGGTCAAAAACAAGAAAACATCGGCTTAGGCCCAGCATGGCGGCGCCCAGGTTTTTTGCAGGAAATAGTCTATACTACTGCGGTATGCAGTTGTGAACATAGGCAGAGCAGGGCGAAAAGCAGTTCAAACGTACCTTGCAGCCTCCTGCTGAATACCTCCACGATCCTGCAAAAGACAAGGGGATTTCAGCGATATTACAGTCGGTTCATTACTCGTCCCGCTTTTACCGTAGATTGTACGGCAGTTCAAGGCCATTTGCGAGCCCTTTATGACAGTCTTTGGTCTTCCGGGCTCGCACTTCACTATAACTTTCAGTCAATCACAATCAAATTAATTTCCACGCGGTACGCAATTAAGTTTCGTTGACGCCACATTTTTTGCATATATACGAATTGGGAGTTCTGCCGACTGAAGCCAACTTCAACGCGAAAAGGACAAAATGCCCCAAACTGCTAAAGCGGGCGTTTCCAGCAAGAAACATGTGGCCATGTTACACCAACAAAAAAATGAAAGCGCACAAGGTATTCGAGCTTGCTTTCACGTACTCGTGCTTGCGTAAATAATGTTCTTCGACTGACTGATCTGCAGGTTCGTCGTTCAGTGCCCGTGCCGTTTCTCAATCTTGATACGAAATAATCACCGGGAGCAGTTGGCACGTGTTGGATAAAAGAAAAAATGCGCGACTTTTTATCGTGGCCGCTTGGGACCAGTACGTGCTTTAAAGGTGCGACGGTTTTAGATTTCAACGCGCCATTTTGTTTTGTTTTAGTTTGACGACTGATATAAGCGATTGCTCGCGATAACTGAGTGATATCGCTGCAAATCCAGCCGTGAAAGGTAACGCTAGCTCCGACGCTCTAGTCGAAACTACGGAGATATGACGCGGACTGTAGGCGTTGGAAACGAAAGTGAGTGCCTGAAATTTCGCGTTTCAGTCAGTCGACGACTGTCATGCAAGCGTTGATAAAGATGGCACTGGGAAGAGCCTTCGCGACATCATACAAGACGACAGCTTTCCTGGCGGTAAGGGATATTTGTTTCTTAACAACGCACCTGGCCAGCTTGCTGAGCCCCAGCACTTTCTTGTTTGGCAGGTACCCGATGGACACCTTGCCGATGAAGGGCACCAAGTGGTGCTCGCATAGCGAGAACATCTCGATGTCTTTGACGATGACCATTTCGTCGTGGTCCTCCAAGAACACGGCATCGTTGACGACCTCTGCGGAGAACGTGAACATATTTTGTTTCTTTTTACACCCTGTAGCCGCGCGACTGAGCTGGGTGTCTAGAAAATTGAGCGCAACTTGCCACACTCCCTCAGACTCGCGGGAGTATCACACCCTATATACAGCCTCGTGAGGATACTTGCGTGTGCGAATGAGGAAGTACCATCTTACGCGCAATCTTCGAAATGACGTAGTACTAACTAGCCCAACAGCAAGGTGTAATAGGCTCGGTATGCACAGGCGTATTAAATGTGCATTGTGCGGGGCTCGATTTGTACCCCTTAGAATCGGCACTTCCCATTCTGGTGCGGGATTCGCCCCTCATACCGCTGCGGTTGCAGGAGATTCGGAGTCGGTTCCGGTCGAAGAGCTCGCGCGTTTTCTCGACACGGTTTTTTCGAACGCCCTCGTCAAACGGGAAGAAGAAACGGATTTGCGCTAAGAATTCGGTACACAGCCTAATCATGGATCGGAAATTATGCTGCTGTTACCAGACAGCGGACTTGGGCCGACATTTAGCAACGTGGGTCATTGTGAATCAGGGTTGGCTATGTGCAGGGCAGTTAAAATTCGGTTAGGCAGCGCCATTTACCACCATAATACACCGCCAAAAAGTGTGTAAAAGAGGCCTTCAAGGGGCTCGTTCTTGCTTACTTAGAGGGCGAACGAGACTGTTCGAATTACTCAGTTTGTTTATAGTCTTAATAGTTTATAGTCAATACATATCTTTCAAAACAAATGAACATACGCGTTCACCAGGAACATGGGGCTCCAGAGGTTCAATCCTCTGTCTCCCTTTTCACTCTACACACATACACACAAGCAGCGAGGTAGGGAAAATTTTCTCGATGTTTTCCTTCTCCTCCTAGTTTTCATTTGCTTGCCTTCAGCGTGCTCGCAAACCTTCAACGGGTCGATCTTTACACCTTTTCAAGAAGTTCGCGTCGGTTAATATTCCAAATAATTAAACTTTTACCCCCAAATTGACAAGAAAGACTTTTTCAGAGGATGCTTCTCATAAGTCCAAGCTGACATAATATTTTTATAAAGAGTGCACAACACGCCGTCTTTTTTTTCCTGTTTTTGTCAGTTATTCGCTATTTTTATACGTGTCGCTTTACGGTAAAGCTGCGAGCTGTGTGCGGTACTAAATCGCAGCAATCTCTGCCAACGCGTTCATACGTCGACGCAGCCGGACTATCCTCATTATTCGCGGTCATCGTCTTGGGAAAGCTCGCCCCCGTTGCTCGTGAGTGAATGAAGGAGCGGTACGCTGAGGAATGAATAATGCCGTACGCTGCACTGCGTTCTTTTCCCCTCGGACGGGAATGGATGCTCGGATTATACGCCGCGCAAAAGAAAAAAAAATAAAGAAATCGAGGAACGCGAGAGGTCGCGGTAGGTAAGTGGCGTCGTATCAAGATTGCTTTTGGCCAAAATATGTACTTTCAACCTTTCTGGCCACGGCTTCCATGCCGCCTACGCTGAGGACGGTTGGACTTTTGATGTTCATCCTGCTCCTCTTTCTTTCCTTCCTTCTTTCCTTCTTTCTTTCTTTTTTGCTTTCTTTCTTTGCGTGACCCCCTCAGTGACTTCCGATGAAACGTGGTGATCGATCGCATAGTCCTGCCACTGGCAGCTCGTGGGCGACGGAAGAGAGAGGAGTCGCGACTGAAACATTATTCTCTTGATGTTCTCCGAGTAGAGGAACGTCGGGGCCTGGCCCCACGTCGCAACTTGCTCTCGCTTCTCGGCCGTTGCCTGGCAACTCCGGTAGCATCCCTGCGTAACCCTATTCCCTTTCCGCGTTTCTTTTCATTCCCTAAACATCCCTGCTCGTTTCCCTATAGTCGCTGTGGACACCTGCTGCGCCGCAGGGTGCTCACGCTTTCGCAGCAGACCATTTGCGGTCCGCCCGACGAATCTCGAGGCAGCTGGCGCAATTCGCCGATTTTTTTTTTCTGCGTGACCTCCGAGTACGAGATTGGCCCGGATTTCATAACAACTTAAGCCACTGCCACTTCGTAATAGTAAAGAACGAGGACATACATGGGGCACAGACATATATGATGACACATAGTACTAACCACCAACAAAATGTTTATTTGTTTTATTGAAACGTTTTATTGAAAGTTAGCGTTGTGCGTCGTCAGATGTCTCCTTCCCCGTGTGTCTCGATTCTTTACTGACGCTACGTCAAAGTAAAAGCGACATGCCCTACATCGCTAGCCTTGCCGATTGCACCGCTATTATTAGACGACGCAGCCGTACCCGTGACTGAACAGCGTGGCACGTTGCTGTGCTACGGTTTTTTTTTTTACTTCAAATGCGGTGTGATCGCACGGCCACAAAATACAACTGCGATATGTAAAGCTGTCTCTCTTTATTTCTCTCTTTTATTTCAGCCACACTGCCGCCCGCTGTTTCTTGACCTCATCTCGCGCTTTCCTGCGCGGTAACGCCGTTTCGTTTCGTCTAGTTTGTCGCCTTTTCTTGTTGTTACACTATTCTGACGTTTTTGTTGTTGTTGCTGGTTGTTTTAAACTTACTGTTTTACACTCGGTTCGATCGGCCCGGCACTGCGAAATGTTTGTGACAAGCGCTCTAAGACAGACGCTTTCTTTTTGTTTAGCGAGGCACAAGTCATATAGCAACCGTACACTCTGCACAGTCTTTCATTCTTTTTGTGTTTGTCACATCGTTCTTGCTACATCGGGTACCACACTTGCACTATACTATCAGTTAGGTCGGGCGGTGATATATCAGCCCGTTCGTGACTTCTTCATTTGGAGTTTTAGAGAGAAAAAAGCTGTATTTTATCTGTTAAACGCTTAAATAAAAGGAATGTTATCACCGTCACTTTTATTAAAATAATGACTTGGTACTTGTATAACTTTCTTTAAAGATACAAGTTAACTCCCTTCAGCCCCGCCACGGGAGTCTAGTGGCTAAGGTACTCGGCTGCTGACCCGCAGGTCGCGGGATTGAATCCCGGTTGCGGTGGCTGCATTTTCGATGGAGGCGGTAATGCTGCAGGCCTGTGTACTCAGATTTGGGTGGTCGAAATTTCCGAGATTTGGGTGGTCGAAATTTCCGGAGCCCTCGACTACGGCGTCTTTCATAATCATATGGTGGTTTTGGGACGTTAAACCCTACATATCTACTCAAACTCCCTACAGAACAGTCTTTGTGCATGGGACATGTCAGGACAAAAAAGAAAAAAAAGAGTAGCAGGCAACCTTTTAGAGCGAGGGCTGACATTCATTCTCGGACTTGGTCGCGTAGCTTGCAAAAGTGAATTGCGTTATGTGAATCACTGCAACAGGTTGGTCTGCCTCTCTGAAACTATAATTTATTACCTCTGGGTCATGCGGAAGACCAAACCACAAACATTCTTTCGAAGCAAATAGTTTGGGCCCGTCATACGGGCTAGCGTTTCAATGAAGGAAAAAATAACGCCAAACTTGAAGTTACGAGATAAGCAGGCTTTTTTCGCGTCTGAAATTTGGCAGTGTACTACCCAGCTAATGCGAAATTCTGAGCCCAGATTCATGTACACCGATTGTGCTTGAAGTTTTGGCTATCCGCAGTTGGGGGGTAGCAATATGACCGTTAGTTACATACTGCCGCAGGAACTCTCGCGTGCTACGCGTAGCACTCTGTGGCTTCCCGAACCAAGCTAAACAGTCCCGTTGCCACAAGTGAAGCCAGCCGCAGTGACAGTCCTGGCTGCGCACGAGCTCCGACCGAGGGGCGGAGGAAGGAAGCGAAGCTGTGCTCCCGCGTTCGCTCTCTTTCGCCCGCGTTCGCTCTCTTTCGTCTGCGTTCGCTCTCTTTCGTCTGCGTTCGCTCTCTTTCGCCTGCGTTTGCTCTATCGTTGGCGCCGACGCCAGGTGAAAATGGCGACGCCGCTCATTGCAAGAATGGGCGCCCAACAGCTGACTGGGCCGTGCGGACAATACACCTTTGCACGGCAACCTGCACCAGATTTTACCCCCTTCTATTGCACCTTTTATTGCAGCCGTTTCCACGTTGTCGCATAGGTTCCGATTGCTATACGCTGTACGAATGCACGGCGGACCGTCGTTGTACAACGAGGCTTCACGGTAACGATGCATGGCGCAAAAGCCCAAACGTTACATGAAGCCATCGAACGCCAATGTAGCAATGACGGATCTAGATGGGGGCTACATGGGTACCCCCCTCCAAAGCCTGTGGCAGCAACCCCCCTTCCCTTCAGTGACTGTCATCTACCTCCTACGATAAGGGCAAGCGCGTGGGACCATGCCGTAATGGGCTTCTTGCGATGATATATATATATATATATATATATATATATATATATATATATATATATATATATATATATATATATATGAGATCTAACAGACAGTAATGCCAAGGAATGTACAGGGGAAGTTATTAGAACCAATGGAATGTAAATAAGAAGAAAGAAAAGTGGATGAAAAAATAACCAGCCATGAGCAGGATTCCTTGGCATTACTGTCTGTTAGATCTCATTAATATTGTGTTAAAACATGGAAAAACGAGCCCATTAGGTATACACTTCCTTCCCTTATTATATATATATATATATGTGTGTGTGTGTGTGGATAAACAAGATGGTCGCCATGACAGTATGTAAATCCCCTCCCCCACCTTGGGATTTTTCTGTATTTACGCCACTTTCGACAGTCACACGCACGAGCATGCATAAAAGAGTCAAAAGCAATTTCCGGCTACGCTCCTGGCTGGCAGAACGACCTTCGATACTAAGCATGGCTTTGCGAATAATCGGTGTTTACGCGAAAGGAAATTGGAGTCAACCACCTGGGACCGTTTAGAGATTTGGGAAAAAAATACAACAAGAGATAACGAGTTAAGGGCTGCCCCGGTAGGGCCTTCTTATCTAGTCGTCGCCTTCTTCCAGCTTGTCTTTACTCACCTCCAGCTATCAGACAGTCGGACGAGATAATCCTCGCCCGAGGTCGGCTCGTTGATGATGATTGATTAGCCACAGCCAGTTATAAAGTGTCGCGCGTTCCCCGCCGAGGAGGAGACTTATCAACCCGGCCTGTTTCCTGCGCCCTTTCCTCGTTCTGATAAAAGAGCGAGCTGATACGATTGCGAGCCACGGCATATCGCAAAAGGCCACGCGTCTCGCAGCGGGCACTCCGTTTCAGTGACAGCCTCATTCATTTCTGCAAATATTGCCGAAGGAATGAAGTCGTACGTGTGTGTCTACCGTATAATATATGCACGCATTGTGCACGATTGTCGTCGAACACCATCGGAGTATCCAATGGGGAACGTTGGGTTCTTGAGCCCCTCCCCCGATATATTTATTCTTTTTGCGAACATATACGCGCCAAACACAGCCACGTCCACGCTTGTGCGGAGCGCGCGAGCAGCCGGCCTTGACGGCCTTCTCTGTGGGTCGACACCTTTCGGCAGTTGAGGCTCTAGAGTAGAATGGATGCCCAGGAGCACGCGTGGCCTAAGAGACATGCTGCTCTGCTTTGCACGAGTGAAAGACGCAGAAACTTGCACTTGTCGAGGCTGTTGAGACATTTTGTTTTATCAATTTATTCCTGTATCACTTATTATTTTTTCTTTATTACAAATAAGGCGAAGATGACGCGTTACGACCGACTGCACGCGCTTGTCTCGGCGTGCGTTATCAGTCGAAAGGCGCCATCATTTGAGGAGAAGAGGGTCCTCTAAAAACTGTGGCGCTGCGATCGTTCAGTCACCATGGCAATGATAGGCATAGTCTTCTCGTTTGCGGGCTTCGAACACACTTGTGGCTCTGTTTATTGTTGAGTTTTGGTTTTTTAGTTTCGAATAAAAGAACGAACCGTTGCGAACTTCGTGAGCCCATTTGAATTGGTGGGCCTAGGTTGAGCTTGTGAAGCGTAACATAAGTTTTGCTGAACTTCCTCTTGCAGCAAAGCGGATTCAGGCCACACGGAGCCAAATGGTACCGAAATTACGAAGATTAGAATATCCGTATACTACCCATCATTCCCGTGCTGGCTGAAGCGCAGTGCGTTATAGCTCCCATAGACACTAGCGCCAGAGTTCCCTGTAGTGCAAATATAGGAAACTGTACGGTGTACAGGGATCACTGCACCCCGCCGCGGTGGTATAGTGGCTGTATCCGGCAAGGCTATTTGCATCTCGACTGCGCATCGGACCTGCGCAGATACTCACGGCGCGCTATCGTGCGCCTATATAATCAGTGACTGAATAAACCGATAGCACTTCTTGTTCTGGTCATCATGCTGTCTCGTCGTCCTTGCTAGCTACAGGGGCTAAGGTACTGGGCTGGTGACCCGCAGGTCATGGGATAGAATCCCGGCTGCGGCGGCTGCATTTCCGATGGAGGCGGAAATGTTGTAGGCCTGTGTGCTCAGATTTGGGTGCACATTAAAGAACCCCAGGTGGTCGAAATTTCCGGAGCCCTCCACTACGGCGTCTCTCATAATCATATGGTGGTTTTGGGACGTTAAATCCCACATATCAATCAATCAGTACTCGTGTATCCAAATACACGTGCATTCCAAGAATCTCTTGCTTCTCACGTTAAAGAAACCGACAACTGCCCAGAACGTGAAATGAAATGACTACGCGGACGGAAAGATTGTCCCTCATAGTGACTCAAACCGAAACGAAAAATGGTCTGTTGAGCCTCTGGTGGCAAAAACATGAAATATTCGATGTACCTTGTCACGTGACCGTAGATCAGTGTGCGCGGTGAATTGTTCTGTATATATTACAAAATATTGTTCGCTTCTCTATAGTGAAATATATCAGTCCATATAAATGTACATATAAGCCTCCGTTAGTAGTACGTATGAAAGTAGCGCTGCCTTTGCGTGACGTGATGATCTCGTGCTCCTCATCGCGTCTTGAGCAACATTTCTGCGTGCTCACGAAATCGTGCTTGCAGTTTCCAAGTCGCTAAGATTTTGGAGTTAAATGGTTTCTCTATCTAAACTTTGTCTCAGAAATGACGTGTACTGTTACTCGGCACGGTCGTGCATATGCTCAGTGACGTTTTCGGTGACTTAGCTTAATTGTCTCGTGTGTCGAGAGAGTAATGACGACGGGACGAGCCATCCACGACATAGGCGTACCGACCTTGGGCGCAGGCGCACACGACGCGGTAGAAATACACAGGAGCTGTTTAAAGCCACATCGTCTCATTGTAACAGCTTTTAGACTTCAAAAGACAGTTAACTTCAACAACCTAATGAAGCCAACAGGTGATAATGTCAAGAAAGTTTAAGGGCATATAAGGACATATCATCATCATCAGCCTGACTACGCCCACAGCAGGGCAAAGGCCCTATGATCCACCCATCAACCCGGTATTGTGCTTTCCGTTGCCACGTTATACCCTAGAACTTTTTAATCTCATCGGCCAACCTAACTTCCTGTCTCCCCTTCGTGCGTTTGCCCTCTCTGGAAATCCAGTGACCCTGAAACATTTTTTAACTAACCACAGAATGAATTCGTTGGAAGCGCTTATTGCTTCACGAATTTAACGCCGCAAAAATTTTAAGAATCCGTACAGTACGAGCGGAATTACGAAGATTTGTAATTACGAAAACGAAAGCGCTGGAAGCTAAGCAAGGAGTGATGGCAGGGACAAAGAAAA
This sequence comes from Rhipicephalus microplus, assembly GCF_043290135.1. Taxonomy (NCBI): domain Eukaryota; kingdom Metazoa; phylum Arthropoda; class Arachnida; order Ixodida; family Ixodidae; genus Rhipicephalus; species Rhipicephalus microplus. The sequence goes on from NC_134707.1 coordinate 6,227,813, forward strand.
CACGTCACGCGCGCTTCGTGACCTTGAGCACTTCTTTCATTTTTTCTTTGAATACGCGGCATTGTCAGTGTGATCGCGCGCGCACGGGTGGACAAAGTAACGGCCTCCCGTGGCGATCTCAGTAACGACAGGGCGCGCCATGTTCAAATCGGCCAATCACTGATAGATGGCCTTCTACGAGTGAAGCGTCTTCCGTCATTTCTCGAGAGAAGAGAAAGCAAATTTTAGCTGACTGAGATAATTTATTGGGAACTCCAGGCCACGTGCTGTGTGGCCTGGAATTTCGCTCGCGTGTTCTCGGTAGTCTTTACTATTGATCGGCATCGTTTTCTGAGTGTTGGAGGGCCCCAGAAATTATCCTGCCCACGTGCTACGTGCCCGGCCTATGTCGATTTCTTTTTCTTGAGTTCAACTATGATATCCTTAACCCCGATTCGTTCCCTGACCCACTCTGCTCTCTTCTTGTCTCCTAAGGTTACACCTATCACTTTCGTTTCCATCGCTCGCTGCGTCGTCCTCAACTGAAGTTGGACCCTCTCTCCAGGTTTCTGCTCCGTAGGTAAGTACTGTCAAGATGCAGCCGTTATATACCTTCCTCTTGAGGGTTAGAGTGTCAAATTACCATTTATGATTTGAGAATCCTTGCTGAATGTGATCCACCTCATCCTTGTTCTTCTAGTTATTTCACTGTCATGGTTCGGCTCCGCAGTTACTACCTGTCCTAAGTAGACTCCTTCACAGCTTCCGGCGTCTCTCCACCTATCGCAAAGTGCTGTTTTCTGCCGAGACTGTTGCACATTACCTTATTTTTGTGCATATTAATTTTCAGGCCTACTTTTCTGCTTTCCGTGTCCATGCTGGGCATAACGGGTGCATATATGGGATTTGGGGCGATGTATGGATATTATGGCTATGTTACGACACATAGGGACAATTATGGGGTCTGTGAGGGTTATTCGGAAAAACAACTGCGGGCGCCATCGGCAGTCATATACTGGCTATGCGTGATGCTCACCTCTGACGTCCTGGCTGTATCCGGATGTGAAGGCGAGCATGGCCTTGGCTGCTCTCTCGGGCGTCCGTCGCAGACCCTGGCGGTCGGGGTTCTCGCCCAGCTTCTCGAGGATGGATCGGTAGTCGCGTGCGATGGACGCAACAAGCTGGCGCTCTTGCGCGTCGCACGGCGGCTCCATGGCAACTGAATCCCTGGCGCCGTTCATGGAGGCGTCGTCGGTCGCAGAGGAGGAGACGACGCGCTCAGCCTGACGGGCCCCCTCGGACGAAGGGGGCCCCGCTATCGACGTGCGACCCATGTTGGCTCACCAGGTGGGGACAAGTCGCTACAGTGAACGCTGCAGCCGCCTCGGCGGGATCGAAGGCGGCCGGCCCACGCTGCGCGAGGGAAAGGGTTGTCAACTGTTGCGCTTGTGTGAGGGAACGAGCATCGTTTTTCTCTCTCTCTCTCACGCAAGACATTTTTGGCACGTGGGGAAACGTGTAATTGCCTAATGTAGCTAAATTGTTACGACTTGTGCAGAGCTCGTCGGTCCCCGCAATCTTCGATTCGAATTAGGCGTCCTCCAGTGCTCTACCAATTGAGCTAGCTCGATTGGCAGAGCTTTGACACGAACACACACACGGCTGCTTATTTTTTCACCCACTTTTCTTTCTTCTTATTTACATTACATTTGTTCTAATAACTTCTCATATACATTCCTTGGCATTATTGGCTGTTAGATCTCATCAATATTGTGTCAAAACACGGAAAAACGAGCCCTTAGGTATACACCTCTTTCCCTTATATATATATATATATATATATATATATATATATATATATATATATATATATATATATATATATATATATATATATATATATATATATATATATATCCCGCTAAGTCACCGCCGTTTTGTTTTCAGCTGATTGCAGTCACGCGGCCTTGAACGGTGGGGACACGTGTGCACCAGTACCAGTAAAATTTATTCGCACACATGTGTTCCGGAAATGGTGTTTTTGTTATACTCGCAATACTTTAACAAAAAAGGCCGCTAAGCTCTATATATGCCACCAAAACACTCGCAGAAAAATGAGCCAAACAAATATCGGCAGCTGTCGACGATGGAAACATGCAAATATCAGATCCGAATGCTTTTTTCATAGGCATGGTTCTGTGTGCAATCTCAAAGAAATAACGGAAACGCTAGCACGTTGCCTTCGCAGCGTTGAAAAAGCAAAAAGTTTTAATGACATTGAGAAATGACAGAAAGGTCAGCTCCGACGCAAGGGGTGAGACATGGAATGCGATAGCAACAAACTGAAATGTTACACGAAGTAAACCTACCAGCTAGATCACTCGTTTAGCAAGGAGCCTGGCGTAGCCCAGCAAAGTAATGGCGTTATGAAACAAGGCCGCTGCAGCTGAAGAAGGGACCTACACGTTGTTCATGGCTGCAACGCCAGCATTGAGAGGCAAACTGCATGCTGTCTATATAGCTTCAGCGCAAGCTTTGAGGTGCAAACAGTATGCTGTCTATGACTTCAAAGCAAGCATTGCGATGCAAACTCATGCTGTCTACGACTTCAACGCCAACACGCACAACCGGATAGAGTTCCCGAACGGTATATGTCGCACTCGACTATGGATCCGGCACGTAAAACTACTTAATTCTTGCCGGAGCGACGCAGCCCCCCTTGACCGCCCTCCGCAACCTCTCCGTGCACTTCTCGCGCAGCGAAAACACCATATTCACATTGTCGCGTGGTTATGATAGTGAAGAAGGCCTCAGCCAGGCTGGGAAATATAGGACGTTTTATTCGGGCGAACTTGTGCTCGGAAAAAGAAAAAAGGTGAACGTACAAGTGATTCACGCTGTGAACTGATATATAGCGACGAGAACAGTCATCGACCGTTGAGTAATGGAATAATTGGAAGCGCAAACCAACGGGACACAAGAGAAGACACAAACAAGCGACACAAACAATTAAGCGCAAGAGAAGACACAACTGCGCTTGTTTGTGTCTTCTCTTGTGTCCCGTTGGTTGGCGCTTCCAATTATTCCATTATGAATTTGTACCAACTAGCCCTCCTGTCAACCCTACTGCCAGTCATCGACCGTTGAGTAATGTGATCTGCGGTTAAGGTGCATCGGCATTTATACATGCGGCATCTAGCTCGATATACAACATCTAGCTCGATATTCATCTCTAGAACTCGCGCCGGAGAGAACCCTACGTTTCTCTGAGCCTCTCGAAGCGTCTCGTCTAATTGCCCGCCGATGCCTGAAGGCGCCCGCGTATAAACGCTGCTATACGCGTCAAATTGCCTCCACCATTGTCGTCAGAGATGGCCTTTAATGACTCCCTGCCAGGTACCGACCCACGTGATCGCTTCACAGGTACCGCAGAGAAAGTGCTTGACCAATTTGTCTGGGGACACCGAGCAGACGTCTTGCTGTCTCGTTCGCCGCTGGTCTAGCGCATGCCCACGTCAATCTCGCGCGTGACAAGGTCAAGTCGAGGCTCACGCGAGAGTCACGCGAGACTCACACGAGAGTCACGCGAGACTCACACGAGAGTCATGCGACGTGACAAGGTCAGGTCGCGTGGCTGACGGCGTCGTCCCTGTCGAGGATTTTACGTAAGAAATGCGGGCCCCGCATCCTGGGGCTGGTATGCGAATATTTTCTTCTTTAGCAAGCTGCTAAGCTATCCGGCTGATTTTTTTTTCCCCAGTTGTGCGCGCTAAACACACATATGCAGGGACAAGAGCATGATATTACAGCACAACAAACATGCACAATAAAAGCGACTCGGCAAACATGGCATAACGGTACCACTGCCGTCAATCACTCCTTAAACAAGCGGCATAAGCGTCGACAAGTGCAAAAAAGGCACCCCCCCCCCCCCCCCCCACACACACACACTCTCTCTCAAGCCTCGCAAGCACTTGCTCTCACTCAAGCTACCCCAGTATTTTCCCCCTCCACGAGCCGCGATGGAACACTGGCTTACATGAACTCCATCCTAAGAAAATGTCCGGCCGACCACCGTGGTCTCCAGCCATAAGGGGACATGCTCTCCAGCCATAAGGGGACACATTCTCAAGTTAGTTCTTTTTACCTTGATTTCCCATTAAAGAGTACTCTACCTTTATAAATCGTGCCATACCAAGAAAAATATCTCGCCAAAAAATGAACGCACACAGGAAGTGGATAAGACAGGAAAGCGGCTAAACTTCCAACTGCGATACTTTGCCGTGCTGGTCTTCTATCAGTGGTCATGTGCCACGGAAATTAGGCAAGCCACACCGAGTACATCAGGAGCGAACGAAAACTCTGCTGAGCGAGGTGAAGCCCATGACACACGGGAAAGAAAGAGTTAGAAAGGGCAAGAGGAAATAAAGAGAGAGAGGAAAATCTGTATAATTAAAGAGAAAGGAATGAAAACAAAGATTTAGAAAGAAATAGAAAGAAGCAGATACAAAAAGGAGATAGAAGAGATCAAGAAATAGAGAAATATAAACAAGGGAATAGGAAGAAGTTGAGATAAGATGAAGAAATTAATGTAGAAAGAGTGAGAAGCGGAAATAAATTGATAGAGAAAGAAATAGATATGAAAAGAGAGTCAGGAAGCAAAAAAACAAGAAAACAATAGAGATAAACTATAGGAAGGTCGCCCAGCAAGGCTCTTTCCTCAGGCGCTGCACCACTATAGCGCGAAACCGAAATAATTTCTTTTTTTTTTTTACTATATTGGTCGTGAAGTGTTCAATGCGAGAATCCAAGCGTTTTAATGCGTACGCGTCTACCGTATCGCTGTCATTTAGTTGGTAAAGGTTAAAAAAGTCACCATTTCGCCGCAAGAGCGAAGAAACTAATGCAATAGCAAGACATTGGAATGTCACACGAAGATTGACAATCAGCTGGAACCTTGTGGCGCTCCGCTGAAGCACAAAGAAACACGCTCGAAAAGAACGCATGGACAGGCACGTACTAACAGCTGTCACTACGTTCAGTCGAGTTTTCCAGTCTGACTGCAGCGCCACAATACATAACCTGATAAAAAAAAAGAAACCTTGAGACGGCCTTGGTTAAAAGCGGAAGGCTACGCGAGCGTCCCACCCTCTGCATCTGTCGGCGGATTGTGCTCGGGATACACAATTGGGGACGCCATAGTTTTCCTAAAATTAACTAGAGGGGACTCTGGCGCTGCGATCGTTCAGCGACCATGAGAATGATGGGTAGTAAACACATTTGCCTAGTCTTTGTACTTGCGGGTGGCGAATCGTACTTGCGACTTCGTTTAAGTTGCTGTGTTTCGGTTTTGTTTTGAGAGAAAGATTCAACCTTTTTGAAGTTCGTGACCCGATTTAGAAAGGTAAGTCTAAAAGAATGAGATGGTGAAGCGCGACCGCTGAACAATAGCTAATATTTGTTTCTTGAGAAAACAGCCCCAAGCCACACGAACGCACACACAGCCCAAAGCAGGCCAGAAGTACGAATATTAGACAAATGTGTGTACTACCCATCATTCCCATGCTCGCTGAAGCGCCGTGCATTGCAGCTCCCATAGACACTAGCGCCAGAGTTCCCTCTAGTGTATATTAGGAAACTCTATGGGAGACGTGAGCACGGGTCTCTTTTCTGCGTGCCCCTAACGGCGAATGTCAAAAACTTTGAGACGGGGCAGTGTGAGCAATGCAGCTCCCTCTGGTCAGTGTGCTGTGCCTGTACACCTTTTCACAGGAAGGAAAAAAACACCACCATGATGGGCTGTGTCTGGGAGTACAAAGGCTAAGGGCGCAGCGTTGTCAGTGCATTTTCGAGGAGACGCGCCAATTTGCACAGTCCAAGGAGGGCTATGGCATCGCCCAGGGAGGCGTTTATGAAAAGGTGTATACGAACCGAAATCCTTAACTCATAATAACTTTGCTTAAAATAGGAGTAACTTCCGGCCAGTTTTCGAAGGAAACTGTAGGGACGTACTCGTGGGTCACCATCGGTTTTTCTTCCATACAGATAGGGGCGAGTACATGCAGGGCGATAGTGAAAAGTTTTTGCGACTGCGTGCGCGGTGGCGTAACATCCTGGCGTGGCATACAGGCTGAAAGCGATATCCGCGGATGACGCTGGCCTTTTTTTTTTTTTCTTCCTTGCTCTTTCGGAGGTTTTATCTTCGGAAACGCGGGCTCTACCCAACTTCAGTGCGACACCGACCACGATGTCGGCAAGTTCTCGGCTAATCGCCCACGACGTCAAACGGACAGTGGCGGCTGGCTGCTTCGCTTACGCATGCAAATCGCCTTGCTTTTAACTTTCGCATCTTTCTTGTCGTTCACTGTATGATCGCTCAGAGGAAGTTTCTTTTTCTACGTGACTCCATCTTTACTTTAAAACGAGCATCGCTAACGAACACATTGCTGCTTTTATAAACGATCCTTTCTTTTATCCGACACAAACGCCCAAACGCAATAATACCAAAGCCACATTGCGTTGTAAACCGGCGAGCACAATGACTAGGCGAAATTCTGTATTACCCATCATTCCCACGGTCTCTTTAACGATCGCAGCGCCAGAAATAGGCTATCCTAGGAAACTCTATAGCGTTAGCGGCCACTGGCGAGTGCGTGACCGTGGCTGACGCGTCCAGCCTTGTTCATGGGGTGACGATGATGACGATGGCGCCAACATGCAGCGTGCTAAAGACCATACAAGCAGCGCGGAAGTGCGTCACAGTCTTATGTGCCGTCCCATACGATAGGTGACGTCAGTCGCAACCGACGGCTTGTCATTACCGAAGCTTTTCCGAACTTGAACTGGGAGTGGTCGGAAATAAACAGGCTGTGGTTAATGATCTCTGGTGCGCTGAATAGAACGATGTGCCGTGTTATAACTAATAGGACTCGAGCAACATATTGCAAAAAAGGAAAAAAAAAAGACCAAAATTTTTTTTTTCTTCGTCAGTACCCTTTAATGCGAACATTATGAGTACGTGTCACAAACACAACAGCTGTGTTGATTGATATGTGGGGTTTAACGTCCCAAAACCACCGTATGATTGTGAGAGACGCCGTATAGTGGAGGGCTCCAGAAATTTCGACCACCTGGACACAACAGCTGTGTTACTTTTCGTGTTTGTACACGTCTTTACAACAGCGCTGTCAATCAACTGCTGACGGATAACCACCGCCTGATTTATGTTCCTGAATAAAATTTTTTAGGGCACCTGCGCGACAGTTTTATTTTTTTTTCAGCTTTCCCGTGTTTTTTTTTTATTTTTTCGAAAGCATAATATAATCGATTGGTTTTTCTGCGCAGCACATGTGTACCGCTACTGAGGACTGGAGCTGCACATATGGAACTTTCAAAATGAATGAATGAATGAATGAATGAATGAATGAATGAATGAATGAATGAATGGTCTACTTAGGCCTTTTGGCAGTGCATGTGTTGGGCATTATGACAGACGGATAGATAGATAGATAGATAGATAGATAGATAGATAGATAGATAGATAGATAGATAGATAGATAGATAGATAGATAGATAGATAAGCAAATAAGATATTTATTAAGTTCTAGGGTCTCTAACATTTCGCCTTTAACGATGTGCGGGCGCCGCGATTAGCAATCTATCCCAACCTTCGGGTCAGCAATTGAGTTATTTCCTATAATCTGTACGGACGTTTTCTTTCATCAGCTCGTTACGTACGGAACTTGTACTTGATAACTTGCTTGCACGTGATATTTACTGCCGGCGTATGGCGAAATATTCATTGCGCGCCGCCAAGGCGGCATGACGAAATGCACCCGTGGAGTGAAATAAGACTGGCGCGTAAACTCGGTGCAGTCCTCGACGTCCACAAAACCGAAGGTCGTCGACTCACTCCCGCCTCGTTCACGGCCGGACACTTGCCGCGCCCGGCCTTGCTAATCATTCACCCTTTGCAGTCAATGTGGTGACGTGTTGCACTACTTTGGCTTCGTAGTCGAGATGGGAGGGCACGGCGCAGAGGCCTTCTGTAGAGTGCCCTTCCAACTCGACGTTCCGATAATGAAAAAATAGTGTGGAAAAACGTATAGGTCAAGACAGCATTGGTCGGCGAACCCACTCATGAGTAGACTCACTCAGATAGAGCGGCGAGTCCTGCTCAGGAATATTTTGGTGAGTCGGAGTAAATTTAAAGCACAAGGCATGTGCGAGACGCTGTAAGCGCGCGGATGCGCACATCAGAGGTTCTCGGTTTTGTTCGCAGTGAACATGTGGTTTTGCTTCCTATATTAATTTTTTTTTCCTATAAACGTTCAGTTGTTGGTACATGCTCCTGTCTTACATGTTTTGTCTTGTATTATTCGCCTTGTCCCACGCGTTTTCCGCGCTACTTCATGGTTTATCAACTCGCCCAACAGTCAATCGCGTTTAATGTCAACGTTCCGGTGTGCTGCCCCATTGACAGGCGGGTGTTTCCAAACTCATGGGCGTTCAGAAAAGTGCTGGGTGGTGGCTGACCCCCCGACCCTCCTTAATACTCAGTCGGGCTTGTCTCGTCGCTGTTTAAAGAGCATGGTTATTATCCCAACTCGCACGGGAGGCGGGACGATATGACGATAGTTATAGCGCGAGAGGGGGAGGGGGAAGGGGAGGGGGAAGGTGTGGCGACTGCCCTTTTTTCCAATTCGCTTCTTTTCCTTCATCACACTTTGCCTGCCACCAGAACTACGGTCGCTGTTGAGGTGTCGTACTTTGATGCAGACAGTTACAAAGTTCACTTTTTTCTTCTTTTCTCTCTTTTAAAAATCACTTAAAAGTCACCGTCCGCTTTCCCCTCCCCGCTGGATTCCGTGCCGACCGGCTGTGCCCGCGCGATCTCCGAAGACAGCGCAGCTCTGGCTGACTGGCTCGCCCTACGCCATCTCCTGCCATTGACAAGAGCTCTCGCCGAGTGGTGCCCCGTCCTCGGACTCCTACGACCGTGTCCATCTTTCCTATCTTCTCCTTATTTCTGTACGTGGGTCTCTCTGTCCCTGCCCCTATCCCTATCCCTATCTCGTTTATTCCTCCCTATTCTTTTCAATCCCTCCTTACCCCCATCCCTCATGTACCACTGTTGACGTGTCGCACTATGATGCAGACAGTTACGGGGCTCACTTTTATCTTCTTTTCACTATTATAGGAATAACCCCCCCCCCCCACCCGTGGTCTGCATCGACGTGTCGCTCTAGCAGTGACGTCACACTCGAGGTTCCTGCACAGATCACGTGACCACGACCGGTAGTTTCGCTAGTGCACTGTTCAGTGCGCGAAAACACGCTTCCTTGGCATTTCCGTATGCCAGGATTGCTGTGTCTTAGTTTTGTCTCCAACAAAACAACGGTCAAAACGATCAAAGTGGCGAAACGTGCTTGCTAAACCCTTGCTGACCTTCGTCCTGTGGCAAAAGCAGATTCAGGACACACGGAGCCAAACGGAACCAAAAGAACAAATATTAGACAAGTCCTTGTACTAACCATAATAGCCATGCCGGATGAAGCGCCATGTCTTTCAGCTGCCGTACACCAGCGCCAGAATTCGCTCCAGCTAGTGTACTTAAGGAAACTTCATGACTTTTACCACAGGAAAGTCGAACACCAAATGCAGGCCTTGTAAAAAGAAGAACCCCGCGCATGCATATGCTCAGCAGTACGGTGCACAAATACGACCTTGCGACCTTTACTGTCTTTTATTTTTCTTTCAGGCAACATGTGCATAGTTCATAGACACCACTGGTAAGTACGGCGGAAGGCGCTTAAAGCACTCTGAATAGCATAAGCGTATGGTGCAGCAGGCAGGAAACGTAGGTGTTTGCTTTTGCACGAAGCTATTTGACTATATAGCACATACACTTAGTGCGCCGAACTGCGATACATTTCAGCTGCACCTGTCCCTAGTTCTGTGGAATAAATTGGGCAATTTATAAAAGCCTGCATCTATCTATCTATCTATCTATCTATCTATCTATCTATCTATCTATCTATCTATCTATCTATCTATCTATCTATCTATCTATCTATCTATCTATCTATCTATCTTCGAAATTAATCATTAATCCCCTGCTACATCGTGCATCATGATCGTGTTGTGATTCTGCACGTTAAGCCCGAATTATTGTTCTTTTTTTATACTGACAACTGCGCATCTCTACACCGCAGCTATACCTCGCGAGTAAAAACGACGAAGTAAGATGGTAAATTGAACAAGATAAACGTGTTTTGTCATTGCTAAATCATTTTTGTTTTTAATTTGCCATTCACCTGTATAGTAGGAAAAGAAGAAATTACACGTAATTTAGAGAATATCTAGACATTCCCACAAGTACGCTACATGATTCTAATTGTTTTTTTTTTCAAGTTTCACTCGGGTTGGTAATTCCTTTCACGCCGGCGTTATTGGTGTTCACGTCATTGGTGTTCGTTGTTGGTTATGTTAACGATATCGCCTGAAAGCTGGTTACGTTTCAGTATTGTTTTCACGACGAACGAACCGCCAAATCGCTGCCTGGTGTTTTACGTTCTAAAAGCAAGATATGATTATGGGAGACGCCGTAGTGGAGGGCTCCGGAAGTTTTGACCATCTGTTGATCTTTGACGCGCACTGACAACGCACAAAGCCTCAAGCATTTCGCCTCCATCGGAATCGAACCCGCGACCTTCGGTTCAGCAGTCATTGTTCCACCGAGGCGGACTTGGCTCATTCAATCGCAGTTCGTTGAGGATTAAGGAAGTTCGTGCGCTAACCGCACCGATCGTCACTCACCTGCTGTGCCGTGACAGTTGCGTCGGGTTCGGGGAAATCCTGTAACGTGGCCCAGCTGAGTGCGTCCTTTCCGGAGAGGCCGGGTCGGTATCGAAATGGAGCGGCACCGAGTCTGCCAAGTCGCCGGTGCGAGTGGCGACGATAGTCGAGGCAGCTCCGTTGTCACTGGCGCCTCTAAATGACTCGGGTGAGGCGAGCCCCCCCGTCGGCGACACCACGTGGTTCCGTGGACGACGAAAGAGAGAGTGGGACGTTTCCTCCTTTTCGGTGTGCGTGCAATTAAGCCGGCAGCTGACGTATCTGCATTCGCTTTCGCTAAGCAGAAACAGGTCTTCTTTGTCGCGTGCATTTTTTGCCCGCGTTCTGCAGTTCGAATACAAAGAGGTCGGGGCACTTTGTAGATAGAGCGTGGCATGCGCTGCCTTGCTCGGCGTTTGGTAGAACCACGAGTGATGTGTGAGTGATTCTTCATTCATTCGAAAAAAAAAAAAAGAAGGAAGGAAGGAGGAAAAAATAAAACAAGAAAGTTCGAGGGAAGAGATAGGCGACTTGGGAGAGGAGTGCACAACTGTCGCAATGAGGACACCTTAACCGAAACACTCGTGGGGGATGGGGATAAAAGAGACGATGAGAGAGAAGAGAAAACTGTAAAGTATGTGAGATAATCGGCGTGGCCAATAAGAAGGGAGGGGAGGGTGCTTGATGTACACCTCCAGAAATTTTGATTGATATGTGCCCGAAACCCCCATAAGATTATGCAAAACGCCCTAGTGGAGGACTCCGGAAATTTCGACCACTTGGAGTTCTTTAACTTGCACCCGAATCGAAGCACACGGGCCTGCAGCATTTTCGCCTCCATCGGAAATGCAGTGGCCGCAGCCAGGATTAGATCCCGCGACCTGCGGGTCAGCAGTCGAGTATACCTTAAGCCACAACACCACCGCGGCGGGGCACCTCCTGAAATTTTTCGATTTTGCAAGTGTACACAAAACACACGCATGAACATATATGAAGGTAAATTAACCCTAAGCGGTTAATCACTACCCCCTCCCCCCTAAATAAATATACTTCTGGCTATGCCCTTGCATGGGTTGGTTAATGGCGAAGCCGTCAAATTTGGCCAAACAGCGCCAGAAGCTTCAGGTAGCTGGAACTTATTGGGTGTAAGTACTGGCAGGTCCAACTAATCATTTCAGGTTAAGGGTGGTGGTGGAGGGGGGGGGGGGAGGGGTTTTGTTTTTGGAGTTACTGTTATCACCTGACTTTCACCGTACCATATGTACTGTTAAATATTTTGTGGCCCAGAACCCACTGACATGTTCTGTCATGCGTAAACAGTAGATCAAACAGCAAATATGACTTAAATCTGTCCGAACAGTAAATCTGACGAAGCACGCAAACGTAACAAATGTTCGTGTGGGGAGGGGGGGGGGCAACGGTGTTGCTGGGTCATTTGTAATGGGGGTGACCCCTTCTCCTTTAGATTTTCAGCTATACGTAAAGGACTGTACTGCACGTGTGAAGGAAAAACGTGGAAATTTTAAGCGCTCGTTTTAGGGCAAAGGTCCTTAAACCATGGGCTGTGCGTCCGCGAAGTATGTAGCATAGTAGTAGCAGTAGTCTTAGTAGTAGTAGTTGTAGTCGTAATAGTAGCAGGTAGCCACCTCTCGTTTAGTCCTTGGATGTCCGAAGGATGGCGTTACTTCTATATGATGAATATATGATGAAAAGATACGAGATGGCGGTACTTGGATTGTTCACTAGATGGAAGAACGGATGGACGCACAGACCATGGATGAATGCACGCACAGACGTGCGGACAGACGGACGCACAGACGGACGGATGCACGAATGGAAGCACAGGCAGTCTTGCGGACGGACGCATGGACGCTTCGCCCCACTCATCATCATTCACTCCGTGGGTATGCTGTGATTTTTTTCTTTGATAGGCATGTTATTAATGAGAACTAACGGATAGCGATGCCCAGGATAGTGTAGCAGATGTCACTAGAAGTAAACGTAACTTAAATGTGACGCTAGAAAAATGGACGTAAAGATAAATTGCTGCTGGCAGGGACCTTACCTGCGACCTTCGAATAAGGCGTCCGATGTTTTACGAACTGAGCTAAAGCGGCGCGGTCATCCCCCTGTCCACCTTGTGTACGTGCATTGAACGTGGGAGTGTCAGTCAGCGCCTCCAGTAGTCATGATGGCGAGTATGGAAACCATTTTTTTTTTGTTGGCGCCACGTAGCACGTGATATTATTGCGAGCTGGCGGCTGGCCAATATTTCCTCGAAGGCAGTGTAAGTGTGGTTCCCTACTTCATGAAAGTTAGTGGACGTTTAGTGGGTACCTTGCGTGTGCTGTGCCGGATGACGGACCACACACTAGCCTAGACCCTAAAATGCTTTGCAGAATGCTGGGGTTCGACTCATGCTGGGACCCTGACATTTTTTTTTATGTTTGTCGTGCCAACGCAGCCGATTTCAGCTTTTAGGGGCGAAGCTCCTAAAGCCGTGGGTCTGTACGTGCCTGTCTCTTTGTCATGGTGCGTGACCGCCTATAGTGGCCTAGTTCTATGACTCGCTTAGATAGATAGATAGATAGATAGATAGATAGATAGATAGATAGATAGATAGATAGATAGATAGATAGATAGATAGATAGACAGACAGACAGATAGATAGATAGATAGATAGATAGATAGATAGATAGATAGATAGATAGATAGATAGATAGATAGATAGATAGATAGATAGATAGATAGATAGATAGATAGATAGATAGATAGATAGATAGATAGATAGATAGATAGATAGATAGATAGATAGATAGATAGATAGATAGAGTGCTTGCAGTACGCAATGAAGTGCTCCACATTTGAAAAAAAAAGAAACGATGAAGGCCAACTATGCAGCTTCGCTCTTTCAGATTTGGCACCAATAGTGCGAAGCTGGAATATATTTTTTAATTTCTCTATTACTACGTATTGGCGTATCAGTATGACGCAGAATGTGTGTATATACACGTCCCCGATTACCGGCCCTTCGCCATTCAGTAGTGCTTGAATTCGGGTTGGTTGATCTTCTTTAATTTACGCTTGGTAGTAACACATGGAAGAAAACATGTGTTCACCGAAGAGGAAACAGAGAGCTCGCATCCTTTCGCATAGGTCGGCCGGACATAGGTGTGCACGTGGCGTCGTTTTGGGCAATAAATCTGTTCATTCGGATGCAACAAAAGAAAAGAAGTGGCTTTCAGCCGTCAAAGGACTCGTTCCCCCTTTCCCCCACTCTATGGTGTGATCGTAGACGTGTGTGCACGAAGGGGACAGGGGAGGGGGCCGCCACCCCTAACCACTTCAGAGGCAGGACCTTCGCCGCCCCCCCCCCCCTCACCTGACGCAGAATCCTGCACATGCCTGTGATCGTCACCTGAGTAAAACTTGTTTTGGACCTAGTTGGTTCACAATCCTAGAGGCTCTTTGGGGGTACATATGCGATGACAATTGCCGAAATAAACTCAGTTGAGCGCTTGTGTGTGTCGTCTCTTTCTTTGTGGTGTATGTTTACGTTTGCGCTTTAAGAGTACTTCTAAGAGTATGATTGTGACATCGCAGCCGACCACATTGCGCCTTGAAGCAACACTTGGACCCAAGCTTCTATGGGTGCGTATGTGCCGTACAGCAGTTCCTCTGGAAGCATTTATTGCGAGCAAACATTTCGTTCAATATCTTTTATTTCCATTTTTAAGTACAGCACGTGAAAGAGTTTGTGGTTTAAAGACAGCTTGTGAGAGCATGGTCTCACTGAAGGAGCCGATGAATTGTGGCGAACAGTTGAGGCAGCCATACTGGTTAAGGTCCGTCAGAGCGGAAGAACACTCATTCCTCTGAGGGTTGAGGCATCAGAGTACAGTGTCACCCTCTGCTGCCTCTCTGTGTCGGTGGTGTAGCAGGGGCGGGGCTCCGATCCCCCTTTCTTGTATAATCATCCCTAACAAGAAGGGCAGACACATGTACAAAATAAAATCACATTTATTCGATATTTCGTCGTAGGAGTCTTCCTCAGGAGCTACGAAAAATACCGGTCCAGGGTCGAAATGTCCTTTTTTTGTACGTACGCCCGCATTTTTTGTACACGCTGTTATGACCGGCATCGGTAGGCGCCATGCTGTCGCTGAGAAGCGTAGCCGGGCCGCGTTCCCACGCCTGGAACCCAGGTTTTCTTGGAACCAGCGTCGAGAGCTGACGGGGGAGCGGCGCTCTTTTAATCTTCAAACAAGTAGCCGGCTCGCCGAATGCTTATGCCCGCCAGGTATTGTCCCGGCTAGCCGGCGGATGAGACGTCACGTCGCCACGAAGCGGTAAGCCGTTCCAGAGGGGACAACAAAGACAGCGTCTTCCTTTGTAGAAACGGCGACCGCCGCCACAAAGTGCCCTGCTAATTGAGCGGACAAATTGGCGGACCGTTTGATGTCTGCTGTCCGAAGCTTGGAACCCCTCGACCAGCGACATACACGACGAGCAAGAGACTCTCTGGCGCCACCTTTAAGTGCAGTGATCTTGACTCGAAATTGGCTGTTCACGTGCGCCGTGCATGCTCGTACCCCTCACCTGTTGTGTGTGTATGTGATTGGTGTTCCACTGAAGAAGGAGGAGCCCGACAGGGCTTATAACGGCACCGCAGAGTGCAGGACGTCGCTCTGAACCAAGAAAAGGTTCAACCACCACGTTCGTAGTTTGTGAAGCTCTGAACCAAGGAAAGGTTCAACCACCACGTTCGTAGTTTGTGAAGCTCTGAACCAAGAAAAGGTTTAACCACCACGCTCGTGGTTTGTGAACTCTTAACCTCATGCTGTAAATATTTGTAAATAGTGCCATAAACCTTGTTTGTTTTTCGTATCCCCATCTTGTAAGCGCTCGTTTCCTCAATCCGAAGCTACACCACGCTACCACAGCACCCCGGGATCACAACAACTGGTGATCAGCGGTGGGATCGCGACAACTGGTGGCAGCGGTGGGATTCCCGACAACTGGTTGGCATCGGGAGGGATTCGGAGCTACAAGTGACAACAACAGTCGGCCCAAGAGAAGCAGTTGGCTCGAGACATGGATCACGTATGGGTGAGTGCTTGGCTTTTCCTTTGAGTGAACCAGGTTCTAAAAGAGGGTAAATTTTAGAACTGGTAGTTAACTTTGCCGAAAGACTCAGTTTCGCCGTTTCGGGAAGTTATTTTTGGAAGTAGCGAGCACTCAGTACGATCATGGACTTACGGGAGCTGCAGAAGTCAGACTTGTTGCTGTTGTGTGAGGAATTGGGGATCGATACAAAGGGTTTGGCACGAAAACCCATAATCATTCAAGCGATTAATGATTTGGGGGCTGATGATGAGGAACTAAGCGAAGAATGGGACCTCATCATCGAAAGAAAACTAAGAGCAGCTCAGATGGAAGGAAAGAGTGAAGACGAAAAACTACACCTCAAGCTAGAGTTTTTCAAACAAGACTATGAGTTGAGTATGAGGTTGGGACGCCAGCTAGGAGTACTTCTCGAAAAGGAGGCAGAGTTCGAGATGTCTAAGTACATGCAGCCATATGAGGTATCATGGGATATGGGCCTGTATCTTAGACTCTTTGAACGAAAGTGTAGTCAACTTAAGTGTGAGCGAGACACCTGGTCTCAGAAGCTACGCACGGTTCTGCCCTGCGAGGCAGCGGACGTTGTTGCGCGACTCAGTGAGCAGCACGCGAACAACTACGAAGTTGTGAAAGCAGAGCTAATCAGAAGATTTGGAACTTCTATTAGCAAAAAGAAAGAAAGACTCGCACCGGAGTCTGAAAGCGAGGCGCATCGCAAAGCGCCGGAAGTTGAGGCGCCTCATAAAGCGCGACAGGAACAGATTGCGCCAGAGAAGGGCCCGCATATTCTCGAATACATTCATGTAAATGATGTAGAGAACGAGGCCGTGGCCGGTCTGGAGGTGGGGACGATGTCGAAAGACGCTCCTTGCGTGGACGAAGAGGGTGCCAGCAGCCCTAATGGGCCCAGTAAGAGGCTGGAAACCTTCTTCGTGCCTCAGGGGGACCTTTCGACATTGTCAAATTTAGGCATGGTTAGCGCAGTGGCAGATGAGAGCAAGAGCGCCACGCTTCAGCAGAGCAGCGATAACACCGAGCAGGTTTGCAAACATCGCAGAAAAAGGAAGAAGCGAAAGCGTTCGGCACTGACTAAGCATAGGACTAGTCCCACACCGCCCCGGGAAAGACGAAAGGGTAGGCCACTAATCCGTTTAAGGAAACGTCAATGGGGCTGTTCATGGAGGCACAAGCGGCGAGTCAGGTGTGGAGGGAGAAAGGGAGGTACGTCACCCAAACGAAGCGCGCGGTTCAGTTCGACGACTTCGGAAAAGCGGCCATGCCGGAAGGGTCAAAGTCGAAAGGGCAGAGTGGCTAAATACCGCGCAGGGTTGAATACAAAGAGAAAATGGCACAGGCTCCCTCCGAGCTACTGGCGTCACTTTCAAATTCCTACGGGGAATAAGCCGAAGTGTAAAATGAGGTGTGACGGAAGTGCACTGCTTAGAGTTTGTACATTTTGTAGCCTCTGGCGTGCTCGAAAACCGCCGGGACCGCAACCCCATCGTGTACGGTTAAAGGAACCATGAGAAAAGGGGGCGGTCAATATGAGTAACTTTTGCACAGGTGGATTAACTATGACTACTCAGTATTGCATTGGAGATGCAGATTTCAACTAGTTTAAATTGGGTAAGTTACGTGATGCGGTGGAAAATTTTCAGAAGGAAAACCGCCGAGCCAAAGGCTGAAAGTCAGCATCGAATTAGTTTAACCACGAATGCGAAAATTTGCGTAAGGTAAAAACAGAGAAAATGTGTCAATTTTCTAGTTTTTTCAAAGGTTTAGTGCGACATCGTATGCCTTCAGTGCCATGGAGATATGGCGTGAATTGGCATTTAAGGAGGAAGATGTTAACATAGACCAAATGATTTCATAAATTGATTATGTTTGGCGCGACACAGAGGAGTTGTCATTGCGCGCATTGAGTATTGAGAACATTCTAGTGCACTGTTTTAGCATAAAACCTGTGCATTGTTGTGAGGTGCTTTTCAGGTGTTTTTACCTATGGTTATTTTTGTGTTGTACACGGTGTGTTACAATGTAACGTAAGAAAGACAAAGTGTGAGGGATTAAGCGTTTGGTTAATAGCGCCGTGTATTTTGCAATGCTTAGAAATGAGAGTAATTGAACGCTCAGGAGAGCCCAGTGAGATTTACTCAGAGGCATTAGCAAAGGCAATTTGCTTCAACCAAACGAACCTTCTAGAAAGAAGTGTTTGTCTCTGTTTTGTTGGTTTTCTTTGAAGACAATTGATCAAGGATCATATGAGCGAAACGGTAAGCTTTTTCTAATTCTGAGCAAACTAAGAGTATTTTGGCCACAGTGTAGGCCAAAGATTCAGAAAAGCTAGAGAGCTTTATGTCTCAGTGGAAGACAATTATGGGCGGCCGTAAACAAAGACGGACGTTCGGACAAAATTAGCGCTCACTGAATCCGAGTTCCTGACTGATGCTCTCAGCGGGACAGAACCGATGAAAGTAGTCAGTGATTAAAAGGAGGAGGCAGCCTTAAGTGAAGAGGCAATACTGATCGTCATCCGGTTTTGAAAGCTTCTGTTGACTACCGAGAATTAATGGTTCGGTGTTATGTGAGAGATCGAGGCCTAGGTGCCGTTCTATGTCAGGACGACAGTGGTAACAAGCAAAGCTGCACTTTACTTGAGCCAGAAATTGGGCTACAGGAGATAACGTACTGCGCTTCAGGAAAGGAGTGCGCTTGCCTTGTGTAGGGCATTCATCAGTGGCAGTGTTATTTCAAAGGGGCTAAATTTAAAGTAGAGACCGACCAGTGTCTCCTTACTTGGCTGCAAACCAGGACATCGAAGAACAGTCGCCTTGTTAGGCAGAGCTTGATTCTTCAAAAATATCATTTTGACATTAAGTAAAAAAAAAAGGCAAATTGAATGGTAACGCTGACGCGCTCAGCCGCTCTTTCTAAACCATTCTGGGATGCTCTTTATGTATCAAAATTGATATTTTAGTTTTTTTTTCGTGCATCTTATGTAAATTTGTAAGGTAGCACGTCCGGTTTTTCAGCTCAAGTGAGTCCTGAGAGTTTTGAGTGTGAGCTTTTGTTAAAGCTAAGAAATGAAAATTGGTTTCCATCCCTCTTTTGGCTTGGTTTGATCGAAGGGGGCCGAGTGCTTGCTTGTACAGGTGGTCGAGTATCAGAGATGCTGTCGAAGATTCGGCAATCACCCGGACCATGCCACAAGCGAAGGCCAGTTCCTGGCATTCAACTACTGACCTTTTCGTCGTCCCTGCGAGCAGCAGTGTTGACTGCTGCCCTCCGTGACTCATCTGGCGAGGGGGAAGCTGTTATGACCGGCATCGGTAGGCGCCATGCTGTCGCTGAGAAGCGTAGCCGGGCCGCGTTCCCACGCCTGGAACCCAGGTTTTCTTGGAACCAGCGTCGAGAGCTGACGGGGGAGCGGCGCTCTTTTAATCTTCAAACAAGTAGCCGGCTCGCCGAATGCTTATGCCCGCCAGGTATTGTCCCGGCTAGCCGGCGGATGAGACGTCACGTCGCCACGAAGCGGTAAGCCGTTCCAGAGGGGACAACAAAGACAGCGTCTTCCTTTGTAGAAACGGCGACCGCCGCCACAAAGTGCCCTGCTAATTGAGCGGACAAATTGGCGGACCGTTTGATGTCTGCTGTCCGAAGCTTGGAACCCCTCGACCAGCGACATACACGACGAGCAAGAGACTCTCTGGCGCCACCTTTAAGTGCAGTGATCTTGACTCGAAATTGGCTGTTCACGTGCGCCGTGCATGCTCGTACCCCTCACCTGTTGTGTGTGTATGTGATTGGTGTTCCACTGAAGAAGGAGGAGCCCGACAGGGCTTATAACGGCACCGCAGAGTGCAGGACGTCGCTCTGAACCAAGAAAAGGTTCAACCACCACGTTCGTAGTTTGTGAAGCTCTGAACCAAGGAAAGGTTCAACCACCACGTTCGTAGTTTGTGAAGCTCTGAACCAAGAAAAGGTTTAACCACCACGCTCGTGGTTTGTGAACTCTTAACCTCATGCTGTAAATATTTGTAAATAGTGCCATAAACCTTGTTTGTTTTTCGTATCCCCATCTTGTAAGCGCTCGTTTCCTCAATCCGAAGCTACACCACGCTACCACAGCACCCCGGGATCACAACAACTGGTGATCAGCGGTGGGATCGCGACAACGCAGACATCTGCGCACGTACACACACAAGAGCGTCCCACTCAGAGTCGCCATGACAGGCTAGTACATCGCAGGAAGCCTATAGGCTTCCTGCGATGTACTGGCCTGTTTGTACTGTACTGGCCGATGTACTGGCCTATTATAATAGCGAGGCTTTCTTCTGCGACGTCAAGACTGGACGAGAGTCTTTCTTCTGATGGAGAACGGGCTGGTTGGGGATGACATATCGTGAAACTAGTGGGGCGCAAATACAGACACAGACAAGGACACTGTCGTCTCTCTCTTTGTCCGGGTATCTTTTGTGCGCCACAAGTTTCGCGAGAGGTTGGTTGTCCAACTTGTTTGAAGCCTGACGGTATAGATTATCTCAGTGTGAGCTATACACTCCGGGCTGTCGCATAGAACATGTCGAAGTGTTTCCTCGTCGCCTCAGTGCCACACAGCCGGCGGCGCATAGGTAAACGGTAAACAGGTAAACAGAACGGTAGCGTCAGTTCGGCCGCCTTAGAGAAGTCTTCATGTGATTCGATGTCTGAACGTGGGGTCAGGGGATCGTGCATGCATTAAGTGTGGATCATTCCGATTTATTTGAAAGTGATTCCACTGAGGCTAGTTGGCGTGCCATTCTAAATTAACACGATGTGTTGATTAGATGAACAGAGGCGAATCACACAAGAACGCGAAATGGACAAGGACCTTGCGATATAGCAACTTCCATTCAATCGCTTTCGCTCGTCGAAAAATTAAAGGTGATGTGTGCAGTGACAACAAAAAAAGTGCGAAATATCAACACAAACGTGTGACGCAACAGCTACAGTGAGCACGTGACAAGACATGAAGAAATCGAAGTGTACAGTGTCTGAATAGCGTAACCGAAGAAGCGTTTGCACAATGGCGACCTGTTTTATCTCATTCGTAAAAAAAAACAAAAAACAAAGACGCTTGCATAATTTTTCTATCTATTTTTCTATAATTCCCACAAGTGCTACAGCTTCTTCTTCTTCTGAATACAAGCTGTGTACTTACAATTAGAGCAGTGTGCGGCTAAATTGCCTGAAATCGTAAGCTTACTTAACAAATTGTCATGCTGCTGCAGCGTTTTGTTCAGGCAATGGCCGATTTGACCGACGTGTGTCAATCGCCACATGTAAAAGGAATTTCGTACATAACGCCGGTTGAGCACTCTACGTATTTATACATATATGTTTCACCTTACAAGTTTCCCGTGACGCCTGCTAGGCATTTGCTTTCTTGCACAGCCCGTGCAGTTTGTGCGGAACTGGAAAAATTACTTCCACCCCGTTCCTTTCGCCTGCTTTTTTTTTTTTTTGAGCCCCCCTGTGATACTCCATGTACGCGCAGCACAACAGCATGATCGTCGGCAGGAGTTTTTCTTGGTGAGGTGCAAACCAGTGTGGCAGCGTGGTGGGGGAGGGGGAGGACACTGGTGTAGCTTGGTTGGCAAGTGCAGGTGAGCCTTGAAGGATTTATGATGATGAAAAACATTTAATTCTGTAAGTTATGCTCAAGGAGGGCGGGTAGTGGTCCTGAAGGGGTCGTCCCGTATTAACACTAGGTGGGCACCCCCATAGTCAAGTGTGCCCGGGTCGCGGCCCGGGCACGCTATATTAAGGCCCGTTGGGCTGTCAGGTCAGAGCAGCGGAGCAGGGCTGCTTCCCTGTCGTCCCGGGAAGGGTTGAGTAGAGGAGTGAGGTTGGAAGTTTTTTGACCTGCCCACACCATGTGGAAAATTTCAGAAGACTTTTCCTCACAGTGCGGGCACTTCCCCGTGCAAGTGGCGTTGAAGTGTTTCAAGTTTGCCGCGCACAATAAAGTTTTGGTTTAAAGCGAAGGTGGGCTCGCTTCTCCGCCTTTGCGTGGCCCTTACAGGGTTTGTGATGGATTTGATGGCCGAATCGATAAAACGGGGTGACCTCCTAAAATGTATAAGTGGGATTAGGCTCGAGGTCCGAGTCGTAAGAGGACGAGGATGGTGCCCGGACAGTGAGCGCGCGGGCAGCGGCATCTGCCGACTCATTACCACCGAGGCCCGTATGAGATGGATCCCAAATGGCCGTTCGGTGCGTGGGGGCACGTATAGGTACTGGCTGTTCCAAGGAAATGATCTATGATAATACTCGGGATAGTTCTGTACTGTTTGAGGCCAGGACGGGAGTATTGCCAACCAAGACATATCGGGCCAAATACGAAGGGGTAGACACGGTGTGCAGTGCATGTGAAGAGGCGGAGGAAACTGCCGAACACTTGACAATGTTCTGTAAAGGGCTTCACCCTATAGTTCAGGATGATGGCGCAGAGTTTTTCAAAGCACTGGGGTTTAGGGACAGGGAGGACAAAATAGACTTTAAGCGGGTAGAATTAACTAGAAGGAGGTTATCTGATTGGTGGCTAAAGTCAAGGCACGAGTGAAAATTAAACCCTTCACTGCAAAATACCAGTCCTTAAATTCACTATTAAAAAAAAAAAGATGAATCTAGCTGTTGGTTCACTAAGTATTACGGCTGTATGGCGTTAGCCGCCGCCCGATCTAAATGGTACAGGTACAGCCACATCAATCTATCCATCCATATTCTGCATCAACTCGCCCTCCAACAGGACCGTCTAAACTGCTTCACTGCTGCTTCAGATTGAATATTTCCTCACCTGTTTCACTTATGATTAATGAAATGTTATAACAAGCGTTGGCTCTATTCATTGAGGTAAACGAAGGTTTATAATTCACGATTCAACTGCCAGATAATGCCAAGTTGCAGGTGAAGTTGCTCGAATTTAATCATTCTACAATATTTACCGGAGGCTGTTCTCTGCAAATCTCAAATCCGAGCTCTTCATCGTAAGGGAGGCAGTTATCCCATTTGTTGCGATCATGTGTAGTGTCTAATTAAAAAGGTAGATTTTATCATTTGCGTGATTAAAGTTTTAATGATTGTACATAGTTTTAGGTGTCCACTGCTACAGAAAAAAAAATAACACTAAGGCAGCGCGCATAATGATCGCATTACGTGCCCCTGTTATGGAGGAAATTCGGATACATTTTCTGAAACGCCCTGCAGACAAAACACTTCTTCGTTTCGCTCACAGACAAGCCACACCAGTGCTACCCCCTCCCAAACACAGAATCGACAAAATCCTGCCAACGCCCATTTTAGGTTACTCGCAGGCCCACAGCCACCGAAAACGAAACTCTTCGTAACAGGTGGTCGCCATGATCGTTCTGGTAGTATGGGCGGTTTCGGTATCACACTAGAGCTACCGAAAACATCACTAGAGTTGCCGGGTTACCGGCGTCACACGCACGGTTCATCACGATTAAGACCAATCGCGATCGAATTACTCAACAGTGGTTGGCTTCCTTCTAGCCAGTGATAAAACAATTCCAACTGCATCAGGCCCGATCGCAATCGATGGGACCGACTCCTGTCGACGTACACCCTGGATATTTTTCGATGTATCTCCCGGAACATCTACACCGGCACGGTAACGAATGTTCCTCATGCGATTACATGCCGATCCACGTCCCATTGAAGTTGCGACGTTGACGAAGAACTTGGCAGCGTTCTCACATCGTGGAATGCTCCGAAATGGCCGGACCGGTTTGCGCGACTGGCGTGAACACGGGCCACTTTTTTTTTTTTTTTTTTCTTTCGGTTCCCGAGATGCAGGCCGCCCTGACCGGCTCCGTTTTCCATTCCTCTTGGAGAGACGAGCCGCCCTCGCCTAGATATCACGTGTCCTTATCGCGGAAACAGCCAACGTGCGGTGCCCGGCTACGCGAGAGGGTACCAGGAAAAGTTGAGATAGGAGACGTGTGACGCCGCTCGCTGTTTTGTCTGCCCCGCCAACGGATAGCACCGTGTCCGTCGTCAGTTCGATCATCGCCTCCGTTGGTGACCGCACCCCCAGCAGCAAGCATGTCTTCGAATCCGACAGGTGAAGCGACGGTGCTGTCCGGAAGGCAAATTGCCAAGTAAGTGCACGCGCGAGAAGGCGTGCGCGAAATGGGGGAAAAACAAATACGACGCACTGCTAACTTCACGTGTCTCGCGGTAGTTCGCCGAACTTTTACCGTCGTGCATTGCTTGCGGGCTAGAACGTTAGTAGTAGGGCATTTTTTAAATGCTGGTAGCGGTGCAATTTTTAGCGATGTGAATGCGCTCACTTGCAGCAAAACCTCGTAGTGGTGCATCTTTTCACACCGAAACTTGTAGCTGGTGCATTAAGGGTAGTTATCCAGAGATACCTCTCGTAAACTTTGTTTTAAATAGTTTGCGTATGTGAATCATTACGGTCAAAACTTGGAACTGCAGTGCGGGAAGAAACGCTCGTATTTCAGGATCACGCCCTAAATCGTGCTCGACTCGAAATCAAGCTCATGGCCTTGAATCTGTGGATTCTTGGATATTACTATAAGTAAGGCAGCTAATTGGAACATATGACGGTCCTGCTTGTCTCTTGCACTTGTTTGTTGTTTTTTTGCTTTTATTTCTTACGCTTACCGTCGTGAGTTTTTATAAGTAAATCGGTGCTAACGAACCATGTAATTCAATACCTGTCGTACGACAATGAATTTATTAAGATAACAGTGTGCCGCAGCACTAAATGTTTACTTGGGTGCATCTGTGTCAGCTTCCTCAATTTCTGCACGCTCATTTTGAAGCCACATATCAGTAAAGACATCCTTTCTGACCTTGGTCTGGACGTCTGAGCGACAGGGCTCCAAGACTGCTGATACCTGCGAGATAACTCTGAAGCAGCAAAATGTGAAGGCTTCATATCTCTACATGGTGTGGCCGTGGAAAGATAATTTCCGAGCTGTGTAGGAACACTCTTGCATGGGTATTGTGTGAAAAGTCAATGCTCCGACCATTGAAACCTCATGTGTGGATGCGTGTGATCGAAGCATCCAACAAAGTGTTGCTCTTACGATAATAGTAATCATTAATTAGGTGCAGCAATCCACAGGATGTAGGAAACGGCTAAAATGATTAAACTGGCAAAGTATGTTGAATGTAACAGCACAAGGAAAAATAAGAAAAGCAGTTACAGTTAACCACAAAGGAACGGGATGAATGAAATAATAGGCAAATAATTGCTGGCAAATAATGCCATCACATACCTCAAATGCATTGCCTAACCAATCTACTGAAGTTATTGAGCTTAGCTGTTTATTTTGCGATTATTGTTTATTTTGGGATTATGTATATATCGCCCTGCTACGGTGGTCTTGTGGCTAAGGTACTTGGCTGCTGACCCGCAGGTCGCGGGATCGAATCCCGGCTGCGGCGGCTGCATTTTCGACAGAGGCGAAAATGCTGCAGGCCCGTGTGCTCAGATTTGGGCGCACATTAAAGAACCCCAGGGGTGGAAATTTCTGGAGCCCTACACTACGGGATCTCTCATAATCATATGGTGGTTTCAGGATGTTAAACCCCCCATATCAATTAATGGGATAATTTATAGAATGAAGAGATACTATTACTTCTTTTTGTCAACTTTCATGACCTCTCTGTAGCTATTCTCGACTTGATATTCAACTGGATGAATGAAAATGTTTTATTGCGAAACAGAACTTGCACAAAACTATGTTAGTAGCACGTTGGGATCCTTAGCCAGTTAGGCCAGTAATGAATTAATTTCAGGAAATGTTTGGAATTTCCTGCCTTGTCAAATAAAAACAAACTATTTCTTCCGTTCTTTTTTCGGAAGCGATTAGTTTTGCAAGCACCTTGCTTCTTCTTTCTTTTTTCACAAAACTGATGTTTCGCTGCCTAGGGAAATCCGGGAAAAGTTGGCTGAAGAGGTCAAGGCCATCAAAGCGAAGCACCCGGAGTTCAGGCCTATGCTTGCCATTGTCCAGGTGAGCCAGACAGTATGCCTCTTGCACCCATTTTCTGTGATAGCAAAAGGTGACAAGATAATGACGTGTGTAAAAAATTGTATCTGAGCTGGCACAGAAGCTGACATAGTGCGGAGACACTACGCATTCACAAATGTGCCTTAGGTAGTTGGTTATTATCTTGGCGAGGGAGGGGGTGGTTACGAGTCAGCGCTTTGTTGTTGTGTGGACATATGAAGCCTAAGCATTGTGCCACAACCCTTTGTGCAAGTCCGTTTACAATTTCTTTACCAATCAATGCTCAGCCAGGTATTAAATATTTTGGTTGCTGTACTGCATTGCGGGATACAATTTCACCGAATCTTGCTTGCATACGCTCGCTTCTGTCTCTTGAGTCAGTGTTTCTTGCTTGCATTGGCAATCTGCGTTCCTTTTTTTTTTGCTTTTTTTATTGCTAAAGAAAAGTTTCTGGAGATATGTGAAGAATTTTCCTTTTTATAGTTTAGTAAGTAGCATTAAGATTGCTTTGCTATTCAGCTGAAATGCTGCCACATGGTGTCTCAATGGCCATTGTCTTGTCATCTGCTAACGGATTGCTTCAGTGATGCACGTGTGCACAGTGGGGGTTTTTCGTGACAGAAAGAAACAAATCTTCAGAAAAAGCCATGTAATGTTTGAAATTAATGCCACATCTGCATTAGCCTAGGATGTGCCCACTTTGTTGTTCTTTCTTTTGCAACAGACTGGGTGATTTTCCAGGGAGCAGATTGAATACCTGGTTAATGTGGTCACAAGCATTAATTCAGTGTAGACTTAAGCATATTTTCCTTGAACCATGTTCAACTATGTATCTACCTAACTCATTGCAAACTAATCATCACCCATTACCTAGTTATTTTTCAGTGGAACTTTAGCAGTTATTGTAATTGATTGAAAAAAAAGATAGTGTATCAGCATTCAAGTGGTCAAAATACTAATTACTTTTCTTTCAAATTGCACCTAGGTTGGCGGAAGAGAGGATTCAAATGTCTACATTCGTATGAAGCGCCGGGCGGCTGAAGAAGTTGGTGCTGAATCCCAGCACATCAAGTTTCCTCGCACCATTACTGAAGAGGAGGTGAGAGGGAATTTTCTTTTGCCACTTGCATGCAGTTCTTCCATTGGGTTTTCCAGTAGAGATTACCACGTTCACATTTTCATGAAATACTCAAGATGGCTCTCAACTACGAAGCATAGGTGACCACAAATTTTTTTTTTACAAGCTTTATACTTGCCTTCCAGTCTCGAGCATGTCGTAGTTGTTATACTTAGTTGCGAAGTACGAAACAAATGTGTGCTCCTCCCACAGAAAATTTTTATAAAAAGTTCTGTTCAATTGTACTTACTCATTTTGATGACTTCAAGTTCTTGAGTGCATCATATAGCTGACTTCACATTTGTACTGTAGTGGAGAATACGCACTAACGCGTATGCACCTTAAAAAGAGAACGAAGAACCCCGTGCTCTGATTGCGCGAGAACCTTTGCCGCCTTTGCCAGACTTGCCGTTCGCCCATTTTCCGTCGCGACCTCGTTGCGACTCTTCTGTTCGAATAAACATCATCGCAGTACCCATGTTTATTGTCGCTGGTTTTAGATCAGAAACTTGAAAGGCGTGGTTGATTTCATTGAATTCTGACATTGCTGCTGAGCCAAACGTAAGGCTTTAGGTTGTTATAACAAACCTCTAACTCCTATTAGTGTAGTATTTATATTAGGCAAAAAAATGTAGTGCTTGCGGTGTGAGCAAAAAAACAGCTAGCACGACTTTTTCACACGTGTAGGTCAAAAGGGCCGCAGTTTTATGGGCAGAGCTGACATTTTTTTTAGGCTTTAGCTCAGTATGTCATCTCTAACCAGTTATTTTTTCAGGTAACTCAACTGTAACTTGTTACTTTTACACCCGAATAACCTTTATCGGCTAAACTTACTTTTTTTGCTCAATAATGTCAACATTGCTCTGTTAAAATTGCCTATACTTCCATAATTGGGCCTAACAAGCATATTTTATCAGCAAAGCACAGAGCGAACATAAAAAAACAAAGATAAGTATGTTGGTTTGTACATTTTTTTTGAAAAGGCTAAATAACTTTTTGCCATGTGAATTTAAATTTGTATTGCATGTATTGCTTGTGTTTTACACATTTCAATTATTTTTCTTGCTATAATGAAAAAATGACATTGACTTGATCTACAGTAGCTGCAATGAGCACAAGGCATCTTCATTTATTCTTGTCTAAAAACAAAAAATGCATTTTGTGTGGTGAAATTATTGAATTATTTTTTTCTTGGTGTGAATGCATCTGCTGCAAGAAGTCTCGCTAGGTTCCGTAGCGCTGTGCCTGATGTATGAAACGGAGTATAATTATACGCAGCCTTCTTTATAACTTGTGAGGCATTCATGATTGTACAGCCATGTGGATTGTTAAGGCTGTGGTCTTTTGTTTTTTTGCAGCTGTTGAAGGAAGTAGAGACACTGAACAAGGACCCCAGCATCCACGGCATCATTGTCCAGTTGCCGCTAGATTGTGAAACTAACATAGACTCTAACCGGATCACAAATGCCGTCTCACCCGAAAAAGATGTGGATGGGTATGTTCCATAACTTGCCACTTCCGTACTTCTCTGTTCTTTAAACTTGGTGTACTAAGAATTGACACTGGTAACTTATCCACATTTTTTTAGGGAATATTGTCTGGCAAGAGGGTTGTTGCAGAAGATCTTGAATAGTCACACCCATTTGTAGCGTGAAGCTTCGAAGAAAACCTACATGGGGTCTTGAAAAGATCAAACGTTTATCTTGGTGTGGCAAGTTCTATCAGCTAGCACACTTTCTTTCTGGGAAAACTGTATTTATTCACTTCATAGCTTCACAGTAAAAATGGGTGAACGGCATTATTTATTTCCCAGTTTTTAACCTTTTCCCACTTTAGCAGGCTTCCCCAAAACCATTTGTCATAATATGTCTTATTGAAGTACTCAGGTTAAACTTCCTTCTAGGTGAAGTTTCCTTCTCAGTGTCCCAAATTCAAATGTTTCTTTAAAAAATTTCCAACTGAGTCATAAGTATGTTTTCCATTCACTCCAGTTCCATAAATTAATTTGTTACTCAAAATCTGCGACTTCAGATGCTAAAACTAATCCGTAGTTAGTAGTAATCCAAAATCAATGCTTTATTGCTTGTCGAAACTAAGAGACTTCAGTGCGCATTCAAAACTTCAGTGCACATTAATAACTGTTGACGTATTTCTGTATCTGTGAAGCGTAATCTGGAGTTCGCTGACTCAGCTCTGTAATTGGATCGTAGTTTTGACAGTAGAGAATTCGTGGTTTATTGTTCTTCTAGGATCCACGACCAAAATGCTGGCCGTCTGGCTCACGGGGAGTTGGAAGGCTTTTTTGTCCCCTGCACACCAAGAGGCTGCCTTGAGTTGATTAAGCGTTCAGGTAAAGTTAGCTTTGAAATCTTTCCTGTTTTGCTTATATGAGGCATTTTTGTGAATGTTGCCTAGTTAAACCTTGGATAAGCCCCTTTTCTGGCCTTCTTATAAATTTCGCGTATGAACTGCCAAATGCAAGACCCTGGCTAGGGCAGATTTTAATTGAATTTTTAAAATTACACAGAACTTGCTTCTTTTCTAAGTCTTCCTTGTGAGGGGCAAAGGCCTTTTTTTCTCCCCAACATGTGGTTTCGAAGAGACTTGAAATTCAAGTCTTAAAAAAACATATCCGAAGCACTAAGACATCTCTGAAATCTTCGTGGGGTAAGGACCAATCGTTCCCATACTATTTTGAACTGTCAGCATTACTCTTCGGAGATTACAGGAAAGTCTGAAAATGGAGTATGATTGTAAGCCGAGCTAGTTGGTTGACGTTCACGATGAAAAATTTCATGCCCTGCTTGTGCAGTGTTTCTCTTCTTTGACCTAATCTCAGGTGTTGCATGAAATTTTTAATCACACTGGGAAATTACACCAGAGAATAACCAGACTATCAAGGAGATGATCTTGAGGTGGACAATCAACTGAAAGCTTAGTTTCGTTCACAGAGAATGCGTTCTGGCCAACAAGCACATGACCTAAAGCACTTGTTAGTACAAGTATACTAGGCATAACCATAAGCAATAACTATAGCGTGCTTGAACAGGATCTTAAAAAAAGTACAAGTTCATTCCTGCTTCCAACTCTTGCTTCCAATCCTTTTTCCTGGTACGACTGATACAGAGCGCCAGGCAGTTATTTTATTTTGGCATTGAAGTAGAAAATCGTGAGTAGAGCACCAAATATGCCATGATCACACAGCCGTATTTCTAATCTATAGAAGGTGCTAGAGCCAGGTGAGGGGGGTTAGTTTTCGTGCAACGTGTTGGACAGTCCATGACTGGACAAAAGAAAGGAGAGAAAAGCTATGTGGACATGACGTTTCCCGTTATTTTTGTGTGATTCACACTCTTCATCACGCAGAGTTGCTGTTTGTGTTTTTTAACTTACTGTCTTTTTACTGCACTCAGCTCAATCCTGTGTTTGCAAAACTTCCGAGACGTGCCTCATTCGTTTCACAGGTGTCCCCATCGTGGGTGCTCGTGCCGTGGTGCTTGGCCGCAGCAAGATTGTGGGTTCCCCAATGTCGTCACTGCTGTTGTGGAACCACGCCACAGTGACCACTTGCCACTCAAAGACGAAGGACCTGCCTTCAGTGGTAAGAGGACGCGGGCAGATTCGCTAAGCTCTTGCACGCCTGGTTAAGGCATCTCACTGGCAGCATCTAAATATGGCAGAACGGAACTTGTAAAGCAGGCTTACGTAGAACGTCCCGAGGGGCTACATAGCTCATTCTAATGACAAAATAGTGAATGCACGAGATGCGGCAGCTTTTCATGAACGTCGATTGGGACGTTTCTGCATACAAAAATATGTTTACAGTGTCGTTTTTTATGATAAGTATTCAGTTCAAAGCGCTCATCTCATTATGCCTTTCTTGTGCTCTCCTGCCAGTACTACAGTACCTTTTGATACATACCTGTAGAGTGCTCATGTATTGAGATGCGACATCAAAGCTTAGTATAGCGATTGGTACGTGCGATTTCTCAAAATAATTGCCTCATGTCACTACATCTGGTCGCTTAGGGTAATGGTGAATCTTACCTAACTGTTCGAATTTAATTTACTCCAGTAATACATAGACTGAATACTGTGGAAACAAAATTGTCTGCGTTAGATAGCCCTAAATTGTTTTGTCAGTTTGCAAGTGCTGTGTACTAACGTTTTCTTCTAGTGGAAGTTGTAATAGTTTACAAAATGCAACAAACTTGTAGCAATAGTACAAGAACCGGATCTTGTACACATCTGACGATAGAACGGAATGCTACATCACAAGAGAATGGAGCGGGTGCAAACGGCCAATAAATGTAGGGGCAGCACCCACGAAGAATACATAATGTTTTGATAATGTGCTGGAGGATCATATAATGAATTTATAAATGATCTGAATGCACAAAAAATGTAAAATACTTATAACTGAATGTGTCACTATTTCAGCGCCTTGTTTTCAAATCTTGTAACTGAAGAGCGTAGTTACTTTATTTGTGTTGATGTCTTTATTGGGTGCTAGGTGGCACCTCCACTTCATGAGTTGGTTGGTGGTGGCTCTGGAAGCCATTTTAATGAACTTTAAGCCTGGGGTTGGATTCAGCCAGGCACAAAGCAGGTTTATTCGCTTCTCCGTCCCGACAGCCTATGTTACGAACCAATCCAAAGCATTTAGAAACTTTTCTAGTATATCCGTTCTCTCAGGTGGAATGACATCTACATTTGTTCTTTGCCTAGCAGATGACAAAATGGTTTGCGGTACTCTCTTTCAGTTGCTGTTCTCATGTCTGACCATCAGAGATATACACGGGAGCCTCAATGCCGTGCAGCGTGATGGAATGTTTTATCACACAACATGTGCGATGTCATGCCCCAGACTGTGTGAAAATTTTCACGCTTTGTGCTTGGCGAATGCTTTCGTTAGCTCGTCTGCAATGTTTCCTGCAGTGCCGGGAAGCCGACATCTTGGTGGTGGCCATCGGCCGCCCACGGATGGTGAAGGCTGACTGGGTCAAGCCTGGCGCTGTGGTGATTGACTGTGGCATCAATGCCATCCCAGGTACACATTGCTTGAAGCCACATTTTTAAGAAAGGCTAAAGTTGTGAGAATAGGTGAAGAACACGGAATTCAAATAATGACGTTTCAAGTGCAGAACAATACCTTTCCTAGGATTTGGCATAGACACAGACAACACTGTGAACGAAAAAGGTAATTAAGGCAGAGAACCTTAAAATTATTGGTCATCTCGTAAACACCCTGGTGTTTTCGTTAGAGGCCTATTGGTACGAGTCGTTAGGCTTCTAGAAATAGAAGAATAAACTGTTTTCTCTTGAGTTTCGAAAGGGAAGACTTTAGAGAACCTCATGGACTGCAATATCTGCAAATATTTCACTTGTGGCCCAGCAGTTGTGGGTTCAACTCAGTTGCAGGAGGCAGTTGGTTCAAAACCCATTGCCAGGCAACCACTGGTAAAAAATGGTACGGGTGTTGGCCACGTTGCCCGGCTTTCTTTACGAGATTTTTCGGGGCTAGGGAGGCTTCTACTGTTCTATGTTAGTCAGGCTTCTAACATGTAGCGGGGCTTCTAATGCTTAGTCAGGCTTCGACAGCTTCAATATTTAAACAGTCACTGTTACCACGACTACTCCTAACTGCTTTTTCTTAGTTATTGTGGAAAATCATACATGCTCAGTTTGTTGTCGTTAATCATTGTTTTGTAGTGATGCATATTTCTCGCCATGTTTTAAGTCTATTTTAAGTTTACAGTGGTGTACCCTGGCCCGTTGTTCCATCTTCATTCTGTCATTATAGCTTGTAACGTATACTCGCAGATGCGACCCGAAGCTCAGGCACTCGCCTTGTTGGTGACGTGGACTACGACGAGGTGAAGAAGGTGGCCTCTTACATCACACCCGTGCCAGAGGGTGTGGGTCCCATGACTGTGGCCATGCTCATCAGCAACACTGTCGACTCAGCCAAGCGCTGCCTCAAGGCCTCTCTTAAGGTAAATTCTCCCCAAGTTACCTCAAGTTAAGGCGAACTGAATCGTAGCAGTGTACGGAGCTGGTACAGGTTCATGTTGAAAGTTGGCGTGAAGAAAACTGGGCTCAAAGAAGAAGACAAGGGACGGTGCCGGCCACGTGTCATCTCCTCTGCGTCTAGTTTTTCTTCACCCTACATTTTGCATGAACATAAAGTCGCCTCATATCGTACCTCATTAATAGGGAGCCAAGCCTCAAAACTTGTCTTGTTTGGAGCTCATGGCATAAAGCTATTGGTGCATTTGTTAGCAGCGCAGTTTAGTTTATTAATGCCTTAGTTATATAAAACTGTGGATACACAATTCAAAGCATTTGGCTTGGGCTAAAATCTCTTTTCTGCATGTGCAAAAGTTTTCAGCCCTGAATAAAAAAGTTGTCAAAGGTGCAAACCACTTTATCAGCAGTGAGGGCTTGATTACTGTCATGGTAAAGTTAATGAGAACTAACATACTACAATGATGCCAACTAACATATAGGAGATTTTTTTGGTATTGGTTGTAATGTTGATGTAAAGAAAGAAATGCTAAAAAAAGATAACTTGTCACAGCAGAAACGGAACCTGCGACTAAACCTGGTTGCAGGTTCGGTCCCTGTTAGCGGCGAGTTGCCTTTTTGTCCACTTTTCTTTTTTCACATTTGCATTACAATCGCAAATAATATTTCTTGTACCTTCCTTAGCTTCATTCTCTGTTATTTCCCATCAATATTGTGTCTAACAAAGGAAAACAAGCCCTTCAATTTCTGCTTGTTTTCTTGATGGTAATTCCGATGACAGTAAACAGAGCTGCCATTTTACACTTCTAGTAGACCTTTCAAATATTGTTTCATGTATTTGATCTCAGTCTTGGCGGTGGTTGTTAATGATGTGCCTTTTGTTTCATTTTGCAGCAATAAACACCCCCGTGCCTTTCAACGAAGACTGCTCAATGGATTTCGAGGCAGCTGTTCAAGTTTAGCACGAGCTTTGAACAAACATATTTTTGCGAATTTTGCAAGTGCCTCCAGTATAGATCAATAAAAGTTGTACTAGCAAGCGGCGGTGATCCCTGTTCCACTGCTAGACTTTTGCAAGATTTGTAATTTCAAGAGACCACCTTTTCGAACTTCCAAGGGATTGCAGAATCGAATTCCAGGGGCGGCTGCCGCATTTTCGATGGAGGCAAAAACACTTGAGGCCCACGTGCTTATATTTAAACTTTAAGGTTTTGTAGTGTTAAACGGAGAAAATTGTTATAACTTCCAAGAGAGGTGTTAAAAGAAGTGTACATGCTAGATTACAAAAACTTGTTTTACACTCATGCCTCAATGTAACTTATACTGACATAACGAATTATCACTTATAGTGGAGTAAATGAAGAGTAGACCCGTTTTAAATGCATTGTTACGAATATATGCTTAAAACAAATTTTTAGATACAATGAATGTAGTTTCGTGTTAGTTTGAAATATGTTGTAATGAGGGTTGATGGTATTGCATCAAACTACACAAAGGGTTACACCACTGCTGTTTTCAGGGGACCAAAAATGACTCGGCCAACTGACATGAAGTGTACTAGCATCATTTTTTTTTCATGAACAGACTTTTCTTGCACAGCTATTCGCCTACTTGTAAACAATGAGCTTCAGTACTGATGTGGTATGCAGAAACGTAGTTGTAAAGGTGCCCAGCCCTATTTATTGCATAGTAGTTGTCGGTTTGCCTCTGTGTGTTTGTAGGTATTTTCTTTCTGCTTCTCTGCTATGTATTCAAGTTAATGAATTCTTTGCTCACATGAAAAGGTGTCTGAAGAGCTTTTGTCTCGCATAAGAATTTAACAATAGTATAATAAGAATTAATGAATAATTGAATTATAATCAACTGCACCATATTGGACTGTACCGTCACAGACTGTACCATCGCTTCATGAAGTCTCCACGAGACTAAGCAAATGTATGCTGACACTAATAGTTTCTCTTGGATTTTAGACCTGACAATGTTTGATGGGTGGTGTGTAGGAATGCATGTTAGTACATTTCAATCGATTATTAAATTGGGCAAAGAAAGATCCACTTGCAATAATAAATATTCAAAGTATTCAAATTTAACACAGATGTGCATGTCTTACAAATTTTGAGCAAAAAATCCCTACTTCATTTTTTAGTAGCGTATCTATTAGGTTTGCAGATAACGAGCGCCACGAAGATTTTCTAGTCACATTTATGCCGTTTTTGTGTCTTTGCTGAATATCCGAGCAAAGTATTTTTCAGTCTGTAAGCATATTTCATAATGCCATTTGCACTGGACACTACTGCTGTGTGATGCACTCTCCTCAGTTGCGTCAACTCTCTATTAGTAGCCATCGATAAATGAGATTTGGTCCTGCGGCTACGTCTCAGCCATATATAGTCGAAAGGCACATTGTCATATCCCCCCATAAGACCCCGCGTTACTGATGCGCGATTTTCCTAGAGAACTAGTCTGGCAAGCCGAAACGCTTGCGTACTAAACGTTTCGGCGCGACAATCCGGTTCAGCAATCCGTGTTGTCTGCTCGTTGTACACTCGTAACATCCGACGAAGCGAACGAAGGTTTACACGTGACTTATTTCAGCTTACGTCATCAAAGTCAACGTACGTAAGTCGCTCTTTCGGATTGTCACGCCTTTACTTATTCACCGCGTTCCCAACGAAACAAGTGATTCCTTGGCTCCAGCGTTTCGGCCATCTCGCTGCCGGCTTTGCGTACGCCACGCCCATCCCACTCGAGCGGTTGTTAGGCCCAACGGAGGCGCCGCCGTCTTTCGTTTTGTACGATTATCTCCCCGCGCTGCTCGAAGCGCCGGCTTCGGTAGCAGACGAAATCCGGCCGCCGCCGACGGCGATAGCTCCCGCCACCATCCGAGCTGCGGAGCCCGTTCCAAGGGCACGAACGGTCCGCTCCAGTCTCTTCCAGCAGAAGTGAAAAAACCGCAGTCCGACCCGTCTCTCGGACAATCACTCCCTGGGACACCAGCCATAACCATGGTAATTTATTGCAACCGCATGTTCCCGATTCTTTGAGTGATGTCTGCGTTATATGTTGTTATATTCTTACTCTCTTGTTCAATCGCGCCCTAATGGAATGCGAGCGGGAAAAGTTAAGCGAGCTAAAGGAACCGGTTTCCGCCGGTTTGTTTTCGCTCGTCGGAGTACCTGTCGCGGGCTCGTGTTGCAAGGCTGCGCATGTTTATTTCGTTTTGCTTGGCACGTGTTTGCAAAAACGTACGCAGGGTTCTGAATGAGGGAGGGAAAGGAGGAGAGTGGGACTAACCGCCTTCTCATTGGACGAGACCGAAAGAAAAAAAAGGGGGGAGGATGGCGTACTGTCTCACCTCCTGATTGCACATGTTCTAAAGAAAGAGAAAACAATATTTCGCAATAGGCGCAAACATTGAAATGAACCGTATGTTATGTGGCCTCAAGGCGCAGCTACCGTTATAGTTTCAAACCTTCATAGCCACGTGGCGCTGGCTGGAGTTTGTTTTGGGAAAATGGTGTGACGGGTAGAGAGAATTGAAGGAGGACTGCAAACCCGTGTTCCTCCGCGGGAGCAGGGGAGGGCAAGCTCAAGTGCCCATTTCGCGCTGACCTGCCAATGCTTATGTCATTAAAATTATTAATAACCCTTTTACACAGTAACGGTACATCTTCGACTTAGTGAATATTATTTATTGGGCTGAAGATGTGAAAATTGGCCGAGTTTTTAATAGGCGCGTTCATCATTCAAAGCGCAGGACGAAGAAAAGGCCGAAAGAACATTGCTGCAAACTTTCAACTGGTTTAAATACCGCCTCATTGCAAGCACACCTGCTGGTATGGTAACTAAACACGTGGTCATTATGAGACGCCGTGGTCCGCTATCAAATGTTTATTGATATGCTAAAAAAAAAAAAAAGCGGCGTCAACAGGCACCCGAACGACACGTTGTGTGCAGGAAGGCAAACTTGTTTGATAACGCGATAGAGACCAGCCCGGTCGTCGAGGCCTCTTATCTCGTTACCATTCAAGGAAATCGCTTCCCGGCAGCTCGTGCGTGGTTGCAGACTTTCTGAAACTGCTGGCTTGTTGACCATTTACGGATGACGGCTCTCGTCACGACCACGTCTTTAGTTACCACGTGGGTGTGCTTACGAGAAGGACATTTGGTCTTGTTCGTAATAAAGAATGCAGCAGAGAGGTAGCGCGCTCATGCAACTTTCGGTCTCTTCTTCGATCGTTCTTGTCTAATGCTGCGGATCACCCCGCCGCGGTGGTCTAGTGGCTAAGGTACTCGGCTGCTGACGCGCAGGTCGCGGGATCGAATCCCGGCCGCTGCGGCCGTACTTTCGATGGACGCGAAAATGCTCAAAGCACGCGTATTCTTAGATTTAAGTGCACGCTAAAGAACCCCAGGTGGCCGAAATTTCAGGAGCCCTCCATTGCGGAAGAGAGGAGACGCCGTATCGACGAGGCTGTGAATGAAACATATTTCAAACCAGCAGCAGCGGCGTGACCGGTTGACCAGCCACCAAGCGGAGACCACTCTTTGTCAGGCACACGCGAGTCATCCCACAAAATGTCAACATGCATGTAGCAATATTATTATGTCCTTCCCCTTAGTGTGGGGTAGCGAACCGGTTGACCTCTCTGCCTTTCCCTCGTTTTGATATCTTTGCTTAGTCAATATAGTGTACGTATGCTTCTCATACAGAATATAGTATGGGTACGCCTAGTGATCAGAGTCGACAAAGTGCATGAGGTGAATCGAAGGAAAGTTAGGGTAAGTAAAGAGAACCGACGTCGAGATATAAGAGAACTGAGAGCTAAATAAAGGTGAACCAAATGTGACTTTTAAAGTATTAAGGGCATGTAAGCCAATCAAATGCCCCCCCCCCCCTTCTCCCTCACACACTCAAAAAAAGAATTCGGTTTTCACGCAAACATACGAATACATGAGCAAAGACGCATAAACAGTGGTTGACCTTTCCCCGAGAAGCAAACAATTCCTGGATAAGCCTCTAGTACAAAGGTTAGAATAACAGAGAGATGAGCTATAGTTGGTACGTATACATTTTAAATGAGACAGGACATGTAATCATGGATGTAAGCAGGAAATCCACCATAAATGCCTACTAACAACTGAAGAAGAAGCGCGAAAAAAAAAAAAAAAGGCACGAAAACTTATCTGCGGCTAATTCAGGCCATGGTGTCGCCGCCTCGGCAATGCGTTTTTGGATGGTCACACAACTTACTACAGCCCAGCGGGAATTGACTTTTTCATGATTCGCAAGTGCACTTCTCTGCACTGCATTGGTGGCACCTGTTGCGCTTCAGGCAGAGACGCGGTCCTAGTTGTATCTGAACGTGCTGGGCATTGTCTATTATGAGTGTATATGTCGAGAGATGCGACCCAACATCTTCCATGTCATTGCGTAAGCAAACTGCGCTTGAACATGCTATTTGCCCTAAATGACAAGCTTCCATTAGTTGTTCAAACTGCATAGCACTAAAGCTATAGCTTTGCGATTTTGAAAAGGCCTCTTCCTTCCTCGAAAAACTGTACATCTTGAGAAGAAGAAAAAGAGTCGGAAGACCCTGAGGCAAATATCAGTTGCTTCGCTGCCTGATCTTTACGACAGGACGAGATAAGCTATGTGAAACGAGCCCGGAGTGAGTAGCTGTCGTTCCAGTATATGGCTTCACATTTATGACATAATTCGCGTAATCGTGCGTCTCTCCGACACCGTTTCTTGTTTCATTGGCTTTTTTTTTTTCGTTTCCCAGTAATTAGGCGAAACATGCTTCGAGTTTCTGGAGTCGGTCTTACCTCAGGAGATCAGATCTTCGTTCTCATGCTGTATATAGCGAGCTTTGTTGCCTAATGTGTTAGTGTCGTTAGTAGAGACATGAACACTTCACATGTGTTCCGCAATAGTTGGTTCAAGTCGCTTATGGCAGCCCGCCGCTGTGGTCTAGGGGTTAAGGTATTCGGCTGCTGACCCGCAGGTCGCGGGATCAAATCCCGACTGCGGCGGCTGCATCTTCGATGAAGGCGAAAATGCTGTAGACCTGTGTGCTCAGATTCGGGTGCACGTTAAAGAACCCCGGGTGGTCGAAATTTCCGGAGCCCTCCCCTACGGCGTCTCTCATAATCATATCGTGGTCTCGGGACGTTAAACACCACATGTCAATCATCATCAAAACGCTTATGGCGTAAGCAGCACACGCACGTGACGTGGCGGATGAAATAGACACTAGTCACGACAACTGTCAATTGATGATCTTAATCGTAGAGCGCATGCGACAACAAACAATTGAGTTCATGTCTTAGGGCATGTGGCTGCAGCAACCTCTGGGGATCAAGCGCCGTTGCAAGCTGGTTGTGCGTGCTCTTCGCCGATCGAGCTAACCGGAAGCTATTGTGCACTCTTGCGTGCAATCTCCCCCCCCCCCCCCCCTTCTGCGGTGACAGATAATCGGACAGAATATGAGTGGGTCCGTCGACAGTAGCTCGGTTAGGGTTAGCTCGGTAGTGAACCAAAATTCAAAATGGCGGCTGAAGAGGTACCCATAAACAGAGCGCGCCTTTGCTTCTATCTAATGAATTGCTTCATTGAATACGCATGCATTTACTGTTTTTATTGAGCCGGACGGAATCCACGTGTGGATTTTGATGTTATGACAAGGGGGAAAGGCGTTCTGAATATTTGTTCCAACAATTTGTACCAATTCAACCAGGCGCATCGCAATCAGAGGCATCCCACTTATCCAGGGTGATGCCTCTGAATGTGATGTACCCCCCCCCCCCCCCGTGATTCAACATGACGCGTTTGCAACCCCCCCCCCCCCCCACTCCCTAAGACAAAATATCACTTGCGCCGTTGTTTTCGCACCCGTTGTAGCTATAGCTACAACGGGTGCGAAAACGCTACAACGGGTGACGCACTGCAACTATAGTTGCAGTGCCTCAGCGCGTGGCATTTTGACGTGGCACCTCCCCCTCTTCCTATAGAGAAAGAAGGAACATGGCTACGAGAAACTGCGCACTCTCTCTTTATTAGGTAGATTCTAGATCAGTGTTCTGCACTTGTGTCCCAATATTTTCAAAAATATGGCGTATAGCACGCGGTAATCGAAGTGAACTATAAGTCCGTGCATGATAGTCATGCGAGACAAATAGAAAAAAAAATGGAGGTGGGCCGCTTCGTGGTAAAGAGAAATAGACAATTCACAACTGGTACACCCGTTTGTATGGATAGACCAATCGAGAACTTGTTTATTCATGACGTCACGCCAACAGACAGCTGGCGTCACGAACTGCGCCGAAAATACGGGGCACGCCTGAATATAACTGCGCATTCGTTCTTTGTTCTTTCTGAAGTTTTTTTAGGAGCCATTTGTAAGATGTATTTGGTGTAGCCCTGCTCCTTCAGTGCATGTGCCCCTACATCGGTGTGGCCACTTGTACGAGTGTCAATAACCTCTCGCTCCTTGAAGATATCGCTGGTCGAAACACCAGCTTGTCTGTGCTCTCCGTCTCTGTGCGTACCCGACGACAAAACGAGTTATCACGCGTCTTATCAAGAGTGGCAATCTCTCCAAGCAGAGGCAAAGCACACTCGAGTCGCTGCCCTATCGGTTTACTCGCGCCAAGAAAAGATACTGTCTATCCTGAATGGCTTGCGATCATGAACGCGGGATCGCATCGTTGGAAGCGTATAGCCCTTTATCGCTTGCACGCCGTCTACACGCGTATTTCCTGTATTTCAGCTTCCAAACACTTATTTGATGGGGAGTACTCTGCTTGACGTGTCACCTGTGTATTTCAGCGTACCTAATAGGTGATATTTGATCTGCGAGAGCGTCTGAAACGGTGCAGTGCATTGCGATCCGCCTTGAGTGAGCATACGGGTAAAATATATTTTACGGGTCGATGGTCTTGATATGTCTACATGGCGGCTCTGTGGACTGAGGGCAACCGTTCCTCTGCAAGTGTTCCGCTCAAACGCCGGCTTATCCGTCAAAGTAAGTTGGTGAATGATTGCTTCTCGGTTCTACGGACTCCGTGTTCAATTTGCTGGCTGAGCTATCTGTGGTTATCGCTGAACAGACGTGATGAGAGCGGTGGTTATCGCTCAAAAGGGGGCCTCTCGACTTCCGAACGCTTCGAACGAACGCTCATGTGGCATCTTCTACTTCGCCAGGAGCCACGCCCCCCCCCCCCCCTCCCCGCCGGACAGCGGCGCTGGTTGCAGCGCATTGGTGTAACCTAGGGGAGGGGATGTAAAATAATTAAATACCTGTGCTATATTTAGATGCACTCATATAAACTAGCTTCACTTGCCACGTTGCCCTCTCTCACCTAATGTGTTTTTGCAAATGTGCCAGTATTGAAGCGTTGGGCCATAGCATAACATACCATAGCATGACACTGTTTAAAAGGCTAGCAGGTTGTTCTAATGGCGCGCCGAAATTATACTTGAAAAAAGCGCCAATGCAGATGAGAAGCTGTTGCACAATCAAGAAGAAACGTCTTAAAATCGGCAGACTTGCTTCATTTTGGGTTGTATTGAGACGAAGCACCTGCAATGAACATCTTGGTGATCAGTTACCGATAACTAATCCTCCAAATTGGGAAAGCATATGCCTAGACGAATAAGTTTACCAGAAGTGTCTCTTTTCCGAGAAATTTCGCGCTCGAACTAGAGGATCTTAGAAGAATTAGTGATCACTACTACATTAACACACCAGCACTGTCTAGTGAGTAGCTGTTTTCGTTGCCTAGGGAGCAAGGGCGTATAGGGAAATTTTTTTGTGGGAGGGTTCCTTCTTGATATGACGGGAAGGGGGGGGGGGTGGTAGATGTGGTGGAGTGTCATTTCCTGCTCTCTACGTCATTGAAAAAAATGGGGGGAGGGGGCACGGGCGTTTGTGTCAAACTTTTGCCTCTGGCCTGGAGTGCACTACGGTGTCACTGCGTTCAGAGCACACCAAGCAGCCATCTATTCTTTGTACTGTAAAGCAATCAGTGCTGTAAAGTACATAAATTTTCCGCGCTGCTCAACAAATTTATTGCTTCGTAAATATATATTCGTAAATATTCGGTTTGATTTGCATTTGGTTTTAATTCTTCGAATTGACTTCGAAGTTGAAATTTACATATTCCCACACTGCTGATAGAGCTAGTTTGGCACGTATGTCGAGGGGAACTCGGGCACCCACAAGGTCCAACTGCGTTACTTTACGCAGGCAACCACAGCAAAAGGAGGGGGTGCATGGTCGATGCGGTACCTGCCGCTGTCTCGGCAGACGCCCGTTCCGTCGGACTTGGACATCGCGTTCGCCCAGAAGCCCAAGTTGGTCGATGAGCTCGCCCGCGAGATGGGACTCGAGCCGCACGAGTGGGAGCCCCATGGCCGACACAAGGCCAAGCTGCTGCTTCCGCTACTGAACAAGTAGGCACACACCATGCTATGCACACACTTACGTTTTGCGAATCCATGGACGTTTTGACGATGAAACGATTTGCGTGAAAAAAAAAAAGGATTTTAGTTGTGGAAATTCGATGAAATAAACATAAAAAACGCAGAACTCAGCGTGAGAACGTTTTTTTTTTTTTTGTCATGACCAAAGCCCGCGTGTAGCTGGCGTTCGCAAAAGCCGTGTCCGGAAATCACGTGACCTTTCCCACCGGAAATGGCGTCGGTGGAATAGGTCACTTCGGCAAAGCCAGCGTCTCTAGAATTTCGGGCAAAGCACACACCCAGCTAGTGTTGCCGCAGCGACACTCTGCGCGCGCTCCATTGTACATACGTCACAGCAACCACCGGAAACCGCGGCATATATCAAAGAAAACTCCTCTCTTAGCCCCAAATTAAGAATAACATTTCTAAATACGCCCTTGCTGATACTTCCCGTGTAATGTGTAGGCGTGAGCTATGGACAAACTGCACAAATACGAAAGGAAAAAAAATTATTACCTACCACAAAGATGAACTGTGAAGTATTTTGTAACTATAGTTCGAACTTCATCCAGTACATATAATGTAGTATTGCACGAAGAGCTGAATATAAGTCTCGACACTATGTTCTCACTGAGTTACCCGGATGTTTCGTTTGAAGTGCCTTGATAAAGGCGCTCGCACTTTGGCCCAAGGTCACTTGAAGACCCGCTGACAATGCAAGCTAAAATCCTTTCACGCTTTGAAACTCTGTTCTCCTGAGCTATGCTGATGCTGTGGAGTTCTGATAATCCTGTTTCAAACAAACTATCTCCACTGTAAAAGGGACCCTCAGGGGCGTAACCAGGGGTAGTGCCCTGGCGCCTCCCACCCGAAAAAAACAAAACAAAAAAACTTCTGGATATGGGCCTTGGATGGATCAACCTTGAACGTTCTTTCGAAGCAAAATTAATGAAGCTGTATATATCGTTCATGTCAGTCGAGCCACAAGTTCAGTGACGAGATTATATAGCGGCATCCAAAGTGGAAGCTGAAGGAGAAAACGATGGTGCCCTTGCACAAAACGAAGAAATGGAATTTGGAGGCCACAGCTTTTAAAGTGAAAACTTCAGCGCAAACCAGGACGTACGACAAATAATCGATGACATTTATTCTTTGTTGTCCGCCCTATAGTTCACACTGAAGCCCCGCCACGGTGGTCTAGTGGCTAAGGTACTCGGCTGCTGACCCGCAGATCGCGGGATCAAATCCCGGCTGTGGCGGCTGCATTTCCGATGGAGGCGGAAATGTTGTCGGCCCGTGTACTCAGATTTGGGTGCACGTTAAAGAACCCCAGGTGGTCAAAATTTCCGGAGCCCTCCACTACGGCGTCTCTCATAATCAAATAGTGGTTTTGGGACGTTAAACCCCACAAATCAATCAATTAGTTCACACTGAAGGTTTCACTTAAGAAGCTGTGTTACCAACTATAGGCCCAAGTGAAGTTTTATTGGAGACAAGTGCAGCAAGTTGGGCAGGTGTCGTGTGTTAGGTTCGTCACATAGCAAGGCGTGTGACGCGAGGAAGATGGAGACAGTGAGTGAGTGAGTGAAACAACTTTATTCGGTCCACAATAGAC
Source organism: Rhipicephalus microplus (assembly GCF_043290135.1). Taxonomy (NCBI): domain Eukaryota; kingdom Metazoa; phylum Arthropoda; class Arachnida; order Ixodida; family Ixodidae; genus Rhipicephalus; species Rhipicephalus microplus. The sequence goes on from NC_134707.1 coordinate 6,272,026, forward strand.
GCGAGTAAACTCAGCGTCACCTGGCTAGGCCCACTCGGGGACCATCAGGTTAAACCTGACGGCCCTCGCGCGGGCCCTCTGGACGGCCAGGATTTGAGAGGTCTGGTCCTGGGCCTTAATGAGTCGCTTAATTTCCTCTTGGGTGAAAGGGGGACCGGCAAAGGCGCAGCCCCACAGTACATGCTCGAAGTCCGCATAACCACCACACAGGGGGCAGTCCGGGCTTGGAAACCGTTCAGGGTACATTGTGTGCAGTGCCGCAGGGCTCGGGTAAGTGTTAGTTTGTAGCAGTCGGAGAGTAACAGCTTGGGCCCTGCATAGCGAGGAGTGTGGTAGAGGCAGCAGTCTTCTTGACAGATAGTGGTGCTTGCATATCTCGTTGTACGAGCAGAGAGGCTCAGGTCGCCCAGGAGATGACGCGTTACCCGGCACACGGTCAGTCAAACCTCGTGCAGCCGAGTGCGCCAACCGAGTGCGACAGTGAGCAAAACAAACGGGAGTTATATTGGACGAACAAAAAACTATTGCACATACAGTATACTATAAGTCTACACGCACGCAGTTCACACACGAAAGAAAAGAGTAAATAGTCTCACAGTCTGTGCTGTAGCCCGGTGCCTTGAAGTGGGATCCGTTGCGTGATCGGATGCTGTCGTCGCTTAGGTGCCAGGTCAGCATACCACTGTAGAGGGAATCACCAGGTCTAGGCGTAGCCGCACACTAGCGGTCTTTCGAGGGCGCTCGCCGTACCCGAGATGTCCACAGGACCACTCACCGAGAACTCGTGCTTGGCCACGCCGACACGCCGTGCCCCGAGGACGTCAATGGCTCGAGGACTGGAACCCGGTCTTTCGAACCTCGCGCGTAGTTGCGGGTTCGCCCTAGGCTCCCTTGCGTCGTCTTGCCGGCGTCCAAACAGCTTCGTTCTCCGCGAGCGTCTCCTCTTCTTTCTTCAATGGGCGCGCTGCAATGCCTCTTCATTCTTCTCATCTTCTAAATGATGTGGTGCTGTCGTCTGCTATGCTCGCATTTTTAAGGTACTACATCACAGCAGGTTTGTCACTTACGCATAGCTTCTAATACGTAGCGCGTAAATTGATTTTGATATGTGGGGTTTAACGTCCCATAACGACCATATGATTATGAGAGACGCCGTAGTGGAGGGCTCCGGAAATTTCGACCACCTGGGGTTCTTTAACGTGCACCCAAATCTGAGCACACAGGCCTACAACATTTCCGCCACGTAGCGCGTAAAACACAGATGCAAAAGACAGAGACGTACACATCAAAAACACTAAATTTGAACCACGTTTATTTCGTAACACGCAAGAATGTATCACGAAACGTGTTTTAGCTGAAAAGCGCCAAGCAATAAAAAATTAAGAACGAGCGCTATGTGCCTCCAGCTAGCGTGGTATTGTTCTTAAGGCCTGACCACATGCATCCGTTGCAACGCGTCAGATCATGGCTTTTTGGCGCGGCGTCGCGCCTTCTTTCATATGAATAGGGAGGGCGCACAGTTTCGCGTAGCCGTTTACCTTCTCTCTTTGTGGGGAAAAGGTGTGGCGCCGCGTCAGAAAGCCCGGCGAGCTGACGCGCTGCAACGGATGTTTGTGGTCAGGCCTTAACGCGGCGCCGCGCCCTCTCCGAATAGAGAGAGAAGATACACGGCTACGCGAAGCTGTGCACTCTCCCTATTCATATGAGAGAGGGCGTGACGCCGCGCCAAAAAGCCACGAGCTGACGCGCTGCAACGGATGTTTGTGGTCAGGCCTTAACGCGGCGCCGCGCCCTCTCCGAATAGAGAGAGAATATACACGGCTACGCGAAGCTGTGCACCCTCCCTATTCATATGAGAGAGGGCGTGACGCCGCGCCAAAAAGCCACGAGCTGACGCGCTGCAACGGATGTTTGTGGTCAGGCCTTAACGCGGCGCCGCGCCCTCTCCGAATAGAGAGAGAAGATACACGGCTGCGCAAAGCTGTGCACCCTCCCTATTCATATGAGAGAAGGCGCGACGATGCGCCAAAAGGCCACGATCTGACGCGTTGCAAGCAACGTTTTTAGAAATTCTAAAAAAGTTGGCTGCATCAAATGAGTGTGGTCAGGCTTTTAGATGTATGTAGCGCGTCAAACTATTTTTTAATCCACCAGGTTTATTGTCTTTTTTTCTTTCCTTTTTCGAACGGTACCATCAAAATATCGCTTAACAACCATCATAGTCACCGATAACCTTTTCAAGCGACCATGCATGACACGGAGGAAGAAAAGATTCCTTTCCTTCCTCCGTGATGCATGAGAAGACTTTGCTAATTCATTCAACTTACACATGAGGGCACTAAAAGTGTCACGCGTTAGGCAGCAATGACCTGGCATTTTTTTTAAAATATCGCGCACTTTAAAGAAACGCTGGAAGAAAAAATAATCAGCGTTGTTATCTTACCGTAAATAGATTTAGTTATTACTGGATAAAGGCTACAAGTTTTGTATTAATTTTTTTTCTCTAGAGTCAGTACTTAAGTAGTTGATTAAGCTATGTTTCTTAATTCCTGGGCAAATGATGGATGAAAATATATACATGTTAATATAAGCGGCCACACGAACACCCACATTCGTGCAGGCAAGGCACGGACGGCCACTACGTCCTGGTGACGGGAGTGAACCCGACTCCATTGGGCGAAGGCAAGAGCACCACTTCGGTCGGGCTGGTCCAGGCACTGGGTGCCCACCTGGGACGCAATGCGATCGCCTGCTTGAGGCAGCCCTCGCAGGGCCCCACCTTCGGCATCAAGGGCGGCGCAGCCGGCGGAGGATACGCGCAGGTATCCTTTGGCTTTTCTTCGGCAATCCTGGGTTCTCGCCTTTGTCGTTAATCGCCGTACTTTCCCAGCAAGTACAAAGTGGCTTGGAGCCTGCTCTGTTCCTAGGATAAGGCGTGGGTACGTGGTGCCGTCACTCGTAGATGGCGGCTGCTGCAACTGAATAGTACTGAATGCCGTAAAAATACTGGGCGCATCGGAGCAAGCTCATCTCGCTTTTTTTTTTCGGGATATATACAATATGCGTAAATTACATAGCAAGCTCCTCCTGCCACTTTTACTGCATTCACTATTTTGAAAACGGCGCCTGAGTGCATGCGTACTCACATTTCATTGGAATCAGGGGTATGCATTGTTTTATTTTTGTGACTCTTCTCCGCCATATTGAATTTTGCTCCATGACCGAGTGATTCCCCTCCTCCCCTACAAATGTTCTGACATTATTTTTCACGATGGGGAGGGGAAGAATGCTTGCTCGAAATTTTACGGTAGGCGAGGACGTTAGGTCTGACTGAAAAATAATGTTTTCTTTCTTTTTTCTCTTTCTTTATTTATTTATTTATTTATTCATTACTGCAGACCTTATACAGGTCCAAACAGGGTGGGGAAAAAAGCAACAAAACGAAGCAAACACAAATATAGTCAATACAATTAGCAATGATCCTAATGTGATTAAATGCTACAATGAATTATTCCAGTCTGTTATGGTGCGTGGGAAAAAGAAAACTTGAAAATCTTGACTCCCGGATAAATACAGCAGACTCATTAAAACCGTCTGAAACTCATTGAAAAACTAGTGTTATGCTGAGCCTCTTTTGCCGGCATCGACCTTGGCTGAGCTTGAAAGTCAAGTTAACGCAACGAAGTGTTCTATGGGTTTGTACCACTGAAGGAGCTAAGTGGTACAACGTTTTGCTGGAGGTGGAGGAGGTGCATTCGGCTCAGGCAGCCTTTCTCTCACTGGCAGGAAATGAGTGGCAAAAGCAGTCATTATTCTGTAACGTGCAAAGTTTGCTGCCAATGCTGAATGTTGCTAGATACAGATATTTGGAGTCTGTGTGCTAATCAAGCTGTGCAGCTAATTGCTGCTGCATATAAAAATCTATAGATTTTAGCAGGGGGTACCCACCCCCTCTCTTGGGAATGCCCGTAAAGGAGAGCAGTGATCGCTCTAAGTGTTTTAGGTTGAAGTAAAGATGATTGCATATATAAAGATATCCCGATGCGTAGGTCATCCCCATGGACGACCTGAACCTGCACCTGACCGGAGACATGCACGCCGTGACTGCTGCCAACAACCTGCTGGCGGCTCAGCTGGACGCCCGCATTCTGCATGAGACGACGCAGCAGGACGCCGCCCTCTTCGGACGCCTCGTGACTCCCCGCCAGGGGGCCAAGTGCTTCTCCGAGTCGCAGCGCCGTCGGCTGTCCAGGCTGGGCTTGCCCGTCGACGCCAATCCCGAAGACCTCACCGCCGAGCAAGCCGCGCGCTTCGCTCGTCTCGACGTGGACGTCAACAGCATCACCTGGAACAGGGGTATTAGGCTTCTGCTAACAAACATTACGGTCACACATAGGCTTGCGCACAAGGAGACAAGGAGTGGGCGAAGGGGGGAAGTTTGCCACACAGTATTATTATTCAATCGTATTATGCAGTCCCGCGAACAAAGGGCAGAGTTAAAGCCTGACCACACGTGCGCGTCGCAGTGCGCGTCTTGTAGGTTTAGCTTCGCGAACTCCTTCTGGAGAGAGCGAAAGAATGCGCAGCTTCATTGTATTCATTTGCCCTCCGTAGGGAGAGGGCATGGCACCAAGTCTTCACGGCATGCGCGGCAATGCGTGTATGTGGTCAGGCCTCTAGATCCATGAAGGTTTTTGACAACGGAGACGAAGAAGCCCTGGTATTGCATTCTAAGAACACTTTGCATCCCTATAGAGCTGGAGACGATAGAGGGCAGGCTGTTGTTAAAGTAAGCCATGGCTTCCTTTGCTTTCTTTTTGTGTAATTTGTCCGAAAAGGGGTGAGCGTTGCAGCGAAGGTTGCTCCCCCCCTCTAATGTAGGACTCTGCATCCGCCGTTGGTCCCTAAGTCTAAAGGACTAATGGAAGTTTTTGAACACAAACAGATGAACGACAAAAATTCATGTGACAATAAGAAAAAAAAATACAACTTGAAATCTGCGATGCCACGCGCAGAGATTCTGTCGCGAAATTGTAAAATAAGTCATTTTCTTTCACAGTATAAACCATATGATGCTACAACTAACCTCACTACAGTTTTCAGAGTACAATTTATGGAGCTGAACCAGTTCATTCTTGCACCTTGAATTTAGTGTTCACTTAAAGATATGGGAATTTTGCTTAATCTAAATTCGCTTAATCTAAATAAAAGGGGTGGAGATTTGTTGTTGAAAACCGAGAATGTGTGGCTCTTATTAAATGCTCTCTGCAGTGATGGACACCAACGACCGCTTCCTTCGTCGCATAACGATTGGCCAGGGAGCAGCAGAAAGCAAGGCAACACGGCAGGTACGTCTTCATCGTGGGCCGACATTACATCTGTGCTTCAATGGCGCATTCTTCATTACTTGATGTCAACAGTTCTCGCATAAGAACCGCTCAGGTTCAACCTTTGTTATCACTTGTCTTCGTAATCCTCGTAACCATTCTGTTATTTTGTAACTTGATTGCCAAACACCATTCGAGCCTGGAGAACCACAGGAAATAGAAAAATTACATCATGTAGCTGTAGAGCTCATTACCAAAGTCATATGGTCAACGGCTATGCTTTTGCTGAAGCAGACACGATTTTTTTTAGTTTTATATATATCGGCTGTATAGCTAACAGGTTCATACACCTTAAGAACAGGACCATCAACTTCTCAATTTCAGTGGCAGACTGACTATGTCCTACAAATTCACATCTTGAATGTGATCGGTATGTGCAGAGTCGTCACGTACCTTCCTCAGCGCATTTGAAGGCACACTAGAGTACGTGAACCACGGTCAATAAACTTTATCTTAGTCCCTTAGCGTGTGCCATATGTGAAAGCGTGAGCTGTCAGTTGATGCGTATATACACGCACTTTTGCAGACCCAGTTTGACATCACGCCAGCCAGCGAAGTGATGGCCGTCCTAGCGCTGGCCAAGGACATGGAAGACCTTCGGGACAGATTGCGAGCGATCGTTGTGGCCAGTGATCGCAAAGGAAATCCTGTTACAGCGGACGACCTGGTTCGTGCACACTGTTGGCTTTGAAGCTTTCAAATGGGCCATAAACCACTTTTATAGGTGATCATCGAATTACCTCAGCATCGGAGTTCATTGCCTCACGAATCGATTGCCGCAAAAATTTCTCAGATTTGTCAAGAGATATAGTGAGAAAACGTGCTTTGTCGCGATTTCTGCAGTCACTTTTTCTTTCCTCTCGTCCCGACGAGCGTGCTGGAAGCTAAGCAGGGAAGGTTGGCACGTAGGAAAGTCGATCACGACCTTGAGCTCTCTGATGAAATGCGATCACTCTCTCCCGCTGTGATACCGGTGCGCGAGCTTGGGTCACTGTGTAATGTAGGCAGACTATGGAGCGTGGCGGCACCCCGTGGCAAGAAGCGCATATATGATCCAAATGCCGCACGTGAATTATGTTGGCCATTGGCCAATGACATGCTATCATTTTTGCTGTTCGACGTTAAGCAGTAGGCGCCCACAGCTTCGAAGGGCGTGATCACATTGCTCATTATGAAAAGAAGAGCCCGTGAAAATGGCAAATTATAGCTCCGCTTGTATATGAAAGCTGTCCAATTTCCATGCATCACTGCAAGATATGGCTGAGCTGTTGCATGGTGTATTTTCTCACCGACCCCAAGCAGTGGTTAATGACAAACGCTTTTCCGATGCGAGTGTGTGAAATGCGATGTTGAATCATTAATTGATTTACTACCCGTGGCGTCATGCAGGGTGCAGCGGGGGCCATGTTGGTTCTCCTGAAGGACGCCGCGTGTCCGACGCTCCTGCAGACGCTAGAGGGCACGCCGGTGCTCATCCACTGTGGCCCCTTCGCCAACATTGCTCACGGAAACTCGTCCGTCATCGCTGACCGGATGGCTCTGAAGCTTGTCGGTCCCAACGGATACGTCGGTAAGGCTACGCCGTCCTTTTGTGGTGGTGGGCTTGTTTTGCAGGGGCGTCGCCAGGGTTTTTGTTTGATTTCGTCTGCCACTCTACTTGCCATTGAAATCTTTATGTATTGCATGTGTAATGCACCCTTCAACAAGGAGTGTCGCATGGAGCCAACGTTTTGATAAGTGGTCTTCCCTTTCAAGGCTGCAATCATTGAGAAAAAGACACCACTTATAGACCACTTCACGACAGCATGCGGGATCTTTGCTACTTCGAAGAAAACAAGAGCACTTGTAAAAACATTGGCTGCAGCGTCAAGCCATCTTCAAGCCTCCATTTTTCCTAAACTTCTGTTACAGGGACAGATATGCATAACGAGAGTTGTCTCCCATCTCCCCGACACCCTTGAACAATATTTCTTGCTACGCACCTGGTTTTATACCTTAGCTCGTTTTTTTATTGCTGTCCTTTACACCTTCTATGTATTAACGTCCAAATAATTACATGCTCAGATTTCAGTGGCCTTGAGGTCGATAAACGTTTGCAGCGTCCACGCAATCGACAAGAAGCAGGCTGGTGCAATGGTGGGGGGCATGACGATGATCTTTGACTTGCGTTTGCTGCTAGTTCGTCAATCCCGCAAGACTATAGATACCTTGAGCAAGATAATACACGGATATATAGGTGGTTATGAAGCTAAGAATAAATTGCCTGAGCGGAATACTAGTGCATGCTGGTTTCTTTTCGAACCATAAGTACTTCATGCTAACATAAATGTGGCGCAAATAAATACTGAAAGCTCGTCATTCCTGCTCAAAATGTGATCGTTGGCTAAGCAGTGATGTCAAAATGTCTGATGAAATTCGCCAGGGCATTCAAATTCGGACTAATAATCAGCGACGCCAGTCAACATGCTACCTAAAACTGCAGGCCGAAGCACGGAGGGAAGGCTGTATTGTGGAGCTTCGGGAGGGTCGAAGCACGCAGCGTTCCGAGAGAGATTTCTTTGATGAAGCGTGCCAAGCAAACCGGGCGTGTAGGGAAGGGTATTTCTGCTCCACTATACGTCGTCTGAAAACTGCGTCGGTATGCAGCTTACAGTTAATAAGGTGGTGGCTGTTGTTGTGACCTAGGTTGCAACAACAACCCACTCAGTAGGGTGGTGCTTTTTGAGGCGATTTGCTGGGCTAACTGCTGCCTTCTTCATTTTCAGTGAACCGAAGGCGAGTAGTGGAATTTACGCAATATTCATGGCCCATACCTGTTTTATGATGAACCGCACCTGACTGTACATGACACACCGTGACAACATTAGACACCAACATGGCGAGACAAGGCACACCGGTGGAAAGCGCCTTACATAGCGAAACTGAGCATACATCTGTGCAAATTCTCTGTGGGTATGGAGTTGCGGCATTGGGTGAAGCTTAGGTTATAAAATACTCTGCGCAGTGACCGAGGGCGGCTTCGGCGCCGACAACGGCATGGAGAAGTTCGTGGACATCAAGTGCCGGGCGTCCGGCCTGTCACCCAGCGCCGTCGTCATCGTGGCCACCGTGCGAGCTTTGAAAGTTCACGGCGGAGGGCCCCTGGTGAGCACTATAGAAAACCTACAGTATACCCGCGATTATGATTAAATCCCTCTAGAAGCGCAGAAACCTCCATATAGCCGTGTACAGGGGTCCCGCAAGTTCATCGAATGCATATGAAATGATTCTGACCAACATTGATGTTAACGAACATTCCTTATAACAAAGGTGTTCTTTCGAAGCGAATGCCCCACCGATAGCGGTGCGTTTACTCGCATACTACTACCATTAGAATTAGCACATGTTCGCAATACATGTCAACGTTCGAAAGGGAAGTTTTGACAATGTTCGCTAAAGTCTGCATGCTACAGTGTTACTGCATGGTCGCTATATATATATATATATATATATATATATATATATATATATATATATATATATATATATATATATATATATATATATATATATATATATTACCAAGAGTGTTATTTTTATGTGCTCGGCTTAAATGCAGATCGCACCTCAGTGTTCGAGAACCTTCGCGTTTCTTATAGATGATTTTGTTAAGATTGCGCACGGGACACTCAATATTATTCCAGACCTTGTGTGACCACCAGCAATAACGCTGCAAAGTTCGACGCGTGAGGTATAATAAAAAACGGCACGTCACACTGATAATCAGTTGATTGACAACTGACGCTCAGTGTGCATCACTTTCCGAAGCCCTTCACTAAGGTGTCTCTCGTAATCATATGGTGGTTTTGGGATGTTAAACACAACATATCAATCAATCAGTGTGCATCGCTGTTATCTGACTACCGTTTACCGGTCACAAGTTCGACCAAATAAACAGTTTCATTTTAGACAAGCCGTCTCTTCCTTCAGCGTCACGACCTTGTGACAATAGTACGTGTCATTGTTTATGCGAACACGACACTCATACATGCTGGGAACGCTGCGCCCCGTGTTCTAGGCGTCATAGATAGAAAAACCATGCATTGAGCATAGCCACGTATGCATAACCACGTATGGTGTAGAACAGTTAGCAGACGGGCAAGGGAAGTGAGGGTGAGGTGGCAGAAAATAAGAAGTGGCAGTTTAAAACATAGCATAGCCGTTTAATGTATATGAGATATGGAATAGCAAGGTGCAGAGTACACAGGGGAAGTGAAGGTGGATAGGAGGGGAAAGATAGGGGGAGCATAGCCGTGTGCAGTACAGCTAGATGGCGGGAATTGAAAGGGAAGGCGATAGTAACGTGGGTTGATCAAGGCAAAGGGCGACACGGCATCACAACTAAAGGTTCCCTTTCCCCCCCTCCGACGCCGAGCTGGCTACATGATTGCGACGCCAGCATCGCCAAGGGCAGGCGAATGACTGCTCTGCACTTCCCACGGCTTTCACGTCGAGTGCGACTGCTCATACATCGTTTTTTTGCTTTGGTGTTGCAGATTGCACTAGGTGCCCCACTGCCGGCTCAGTACCGCACCGAGGACTTGTCCCTGGTGCGCAACGGCTTCTGCAACCTGGCACGTCACATCGAGAACGCGGCCAAGCTGGGCCTGCCCGCCGTGGTGGCCATCAACGCCTTCTCGACCGACACTGCGGCCGAGCTCGAGCTCGTGCGCGAGATGAGCGTGGCCGCTGGTGCCCAGGGCGCCATTGTGTGCCGCCATTGGGAACTCGGAGGAGAAGGAGCAGTAGACCTGGCGCGCGCCGTCGAAGAAGCATGCGCGAAGCCCAGACCCCAGGTATTCTTCAGCACGCGCCAACACAGCCGCACTTGTTCTTTGCCTACTCCGTCGTTCCTCACTGCATCCGAGGAAATTTGACATCGGATGTTAATATAAGTATATAGCACATAACGTAGCACAGGAACGCCATCATGCTGAAGAGGCACTGCGTTAAGAATCTGTGTCCATGACGTCGCATGCAGGTTGCATGATGCGTATTTCAGCCTAACCGCTTCTCAGCAGCTTGCATGTGTTGCAGAGTGTTCTGCTCGACAATAATTACCGAGTGGCCATGAATCTGCCTCGCTTCTTATTAACTTTATGATGTATCTGAGATAGCTAAAGTGGCGTATCCTAATTGTTATTTTATTGCGCTGTTTGTTCGCTGTTGTGAAGTATTCCATCATGTTTACCATATATAGTTATCTGGAGTTTGCCAGCTGTGTATATCATGATGCCTCTCTGCGCAGCTGCGCTTCTCCTATGACCTTTCACTGAGCATCGAGTCCAAGCTCGAAGCCATTGCCCGCACCATCTATGGCGCCCGCTGTGTGGAGCTCAGCCCGCTGGCCAAGACTCAGGCCGAACGCTTCGAGCGCCAGGGCTACGGCAAAATGGCCGTGTGCATAGCCAAGACGCCGCTGTCCCTATCACACGACCCGAAGCTGCTTGGCTCGCCGCGCGACTTCGTGCTGCCCGTGCGCGAGCTGAGACTCAGTGCCGGCGCAGGCTTCGTGTATGCGCTGGCTGGCGACGTCACCACCATGCCCGGCCTCCCGACGAGACCCGCGCTGATGGACATCGACCTGGACGTTACCACAGGACGTCCGATCGGCCTCTTCTAGACGAGAATCTCAGACGCACATCAATCGAAGATTATGCTCAGATGTTCAGCTGATTCGTAATGTGCCTGTGACCGCGTGAAAATGCAGAAGATGTGTTACCTTATGCCTTGCGGCACTTCCAGTTCCCGTCGATGTGAACCAAAGGCATAGGCAGGTGCCCGGCTACCCTGATATTTTAGCATTGGTTGGACTGTAGGCACGACTGAGTAATAGGATGGGGCAGACATTGCATTCTCCATCCCTTGATTGATTGTGGGAGGGTTGTCTCCCTTTCTTCCACTGCCCCCTTGAGAATGCCCATGCGTACTATTGCCACTGCAGTATTTACAGATTCTGTAGATATGACCCGAACTGGGTGTATACCTCAACAGTCAGTCCGCCGAATTCGATTTTCTTGTATACAGAAAATAACATCCACGTAAAAGCTGCTCCACAGTAAAGATCTCCAGCCCTGGGCTACCGTCCTCGTTCTAGCAGCACATGCTGGAAAAATGGCGCAGAACATTTGTTGAATTTTGAACAGATGTTTAGGCAAATAACGCGAATATGGACATGACATCTTCGCATGGTCAGACTCAAGGAACGCTAAGATAAGTTTTTTTTTCGGGAACATTTGATAAAAAAGAAAACATGTATTTTTGTGAGATGTATTTTCTACGACCATACCGATTTATTTTGTTTCGAATTGTGGACATTGAATAAAGAGGAGCCTTTTCAAATACACCTTTCCTATACAAGAGGAAATTTGCCCAAACATTAGCGACGTGGTTTCTTTTATATAGAAGCAGTGTGTGCCCCGCCGTTGTAGTCTAGCGTTCAAGGCACTCGGCTGCTCACCTGCAGGTTGCGGGATCGAATCCCGGCTGCGGCGGCTGCAGTTTCCATGGAGGCGAAAATGCTTTGCGTGCAAGTTAAAGAACCCCAGTTGATCGAAATTTCCCGAGCCCCCCACTGCGGCGTCTCTCATAATCATATGGTGGTTTTGGGACGTTAAACACCAGGTATTATTATAGAAGCAGTGTGCTTATATATGACAGTTTGCATGCATTGCAATGCACCTCTTTGTTTTCAGCGTTACGACAGTCGACCATCGCGGTAGAGCCATCATCAACGCGCTGGAAAAGACAAAGCAGTAAGTACACGAGCGTCGCCACTGCCCAGCGAGAACGCCGGACGCTTGGACCTAGCCGCAAAAAGGAGGGGCATGCATATTCTTTTCGCCGTTGCGGTGCGTAGGCTCCGCCCGGCACAAAGCTCGGTGCAACCCTCTATCATCACGTGACCACTGGCAAAGCGTGTCGGGGGGCCTTCCGCTTATCGCGTAATCATTGAAGGCAGTGAAAAGCTTCGAGCTTGGCGGAGCCAACGCGCCGCGACGTCGCCACAAGTGCTTCAGTATGTCGAAGGCGCCTACCCCTGCTTACGAACATAGAATAGGCTTAGATCTTCTTGAAGATACAAGCAACACTTCAACTCTCTATTGGGCATTCTGACTGCGGCTTCAGAGAGTTCACGTGTCTCTTTCAAGAGGCATATTCGTGACAAAAGACGACATGAAAAAAAAAAAGTCAAATGACTTTTTTTTTCTGAAAGCAGAAATGCTCTTTATTATTTTGTTTTCAATGCGGGAGTGTGTAAGCGGGGGAGGGGGTTACTTTGTATACTTATAGAAATGTTCACATAGAAACAACACCAAAAACTGAGGACAAGAAAAAGAAAGACAAACAGTGGCACTGTTTGTTTTTATGTGAATAATGTCGTAACAACTTGTCCAAGCAACCATTTTAGCTAATTTTGCTGACGCCCATATAGGAGCGCACACGGGGTGGAAAAGGAGGCAGCAGGACGCCTCTCCCCTATCCACCAAAGAGGGGGTGGGGCGCAATGCGTGCCCCATACACTGAATTAATAGATAGGAGGGCGGCGCTACCGCCACATCGGACAAATAGACCAGTAAAAGGAATCAATGAATTAGTTGGTAGCTATAGTCGCGCTATGCAGCTTCCTGGTTATGGAAATGATGCGGCAGGGACAAGACTTCCTCTACAAAGTTAAACACAGGTTCACATACACGCGCGCGCGCGCTTATTGAGCTCTTTGACCAACAATTAATCTTTTGTTGCTTATCGAGCCGTTTCCGATAAAACTAACTGTGCCTTCACTGAGATTAAACGCTGTGCCAGAATTCGCTTACTCCGTGCTCACGACAAGTCAGCTGGTTCTTCGAGGACGGGAGGAGGTGACCTATGCTTTGTGGTTTGACTATCTTTGATTTTGGGGGTGCGGAAAATTTTTGAGTGGCCTGAAATGGGTGGGGGGAGGGTGGATGACATCGAAGTAATCTAAGAGATAAGTTGCAAAAAAACTTCAATTTAAAAATGGCGCCTATGTAAAACGGAAGTGACGCATTGCGTTGTTGGGTTGCTCAACATGTGGTTCCTGTTAGCGGTAAGTTTTGCCGCTTTTGCTTCAACGGTGCGTTCTTGGCGAACTTTCACCGACTGCTGGTACTGCTGCTGCTTATGTTTCCCCACCTGTAAATTGCGGTGAACGATCTGGCTGAAATGGAGTCGGAGGTAGCCTCCCTACGCGCTGAACTGGAAGCAAAAGACGCTGAAATACAGAGACTTCGCCGGGCATTGTCGTGCGAACAGGTAACGTCGCACTTTTAGTTTCGTTCAACGCTTCTAATACGCACTTTCTTATGTGATTGTAGGCTCTTGCGGGTGTGATTGACGCAGCTTTGAACAAGGACGATGTGTCGCGTTACAGCAGGCAGATGTTGCTGCCCGGATTTGGCGTCCAAGGTACTTGCTCTACCAAAGACTTGCGAGTGGTATCGGCATCTAGCTTTCTTTTCACGACACTGAATTTCTACAACTGCGAACCCGAGCCGTTTTGGAGTGGCAGTGCTAACAGTTATACTTTCCTTTGCAGGGCAGAAAGCGCTGAAGTCTGCGTCCGTGCTAATCGTCGGCGCAGGTGGTTTGGGATGTCCATGTGCGGCGTACTTGGCTGCTGCAGGTGTTGGTATGTTGTGCCTTATTTGCAGCAGAAAGCCACGCGCACTCATTAGGCTCAGTAATGAAGTATACAGATAGGTTCATCAATGAGTGGTCAGTAGACTCGTTCTGCCTTTCTGGAAGCAGGTTTTCCGTCAAAACAGAAGCCTGTAATGCTTCTCATAGCACAAATATGATGAATAGATGACATATGTTACTGAAGGTTAAATCATTCGAGCCTTCTATTGCCATCTTTAGAAACTCGGCATTGCAGTCGCCTACTTGTCCAAAATTTGTACCCCCCTCCCACCCTAACGTCTCTTCCCCCCAAATTATTTCTGACCAACCCACCCTCCTAGACAACGCCACTTCCCCTCCCTATAATTCTGGTTACACCCTTCCAATATCTAAATTCTAGATAAACTGGTGGCAGTGGCTTTGTGCTACAGTATCAGACAGTAGAGTGTACATGTCATTGCTCTCTGTTGTTTAGATATGTGCATTTAAAATTGTACTCACAACAATGAGCGGCTGAGGGTAGTCCAGTATCGGTCCGGTTTGAATAAATGTGTCAGATATGCACAAGGTTTCCATGTAAACTTCTTCAAGCAAAATAACAGCTCCAAAATAATTTATCAAATGATTATCCGATTAAGTTACGGTATACCAATTTGTAAATGCAACCTGCTTTTCACCAGCTCTGTCCGTTCGAGGCAAGAAGCTAACCATTGATATTTAGGTGAGGTGAACTGAGGCCTCTGGTTTCTCACTATATTGAGTCCTGCAACACGACCACATAGCTGAATTGCTGCCGTGTTTTATAAAATCGAAGTGCTGCATTACTTTTGACGATGTTGAAAGGTTTTTATTTTCTGTTGCATGCCCTAAACTAATAAGGAAGTTTAATTATGTTCCTTAAACCAGCCATTCAGGTATTTTTACCCCTAAATAAATGCAACATGAATTCCTACCTGCTTTCTAACATGTCTCTGAATTATGAGGACTCGCTAAAGAATGCACAATCATACCACATTAAATTTTCTTGGCTGGCTAATGTCTTGTAATAAAGTGATGCAAGCTTGATGCACTTATTGACAGTGCATCATAATTTGACTCAAGGAGCTTTGACGTCCCATTTTCAAACCTTGCCACTTTTGGTGATGCTACTTTGTTTCATACCTATTCACATGTTTATTAAGTTGTGCTGCCCGTGACGACACAGCTGCTTCATGTTTCAGGTAAAATAGGAATTGTGGATTTCGACGTCGTGGAAAAAAGCAACCTCCACCGACAGATCTTGCACTCTGAGGCCAAGGTGGGCCTGTCCAAAGTAGATTCTCTGGTGATTGCTCTGAGGGAGTAAGTTTTATGAAGAAGATTTACTGCACCATTCTCTCTGCTGCTTGTCATTAGTGTTGGCAAGGTAGTTGTACCATTCATTTCCAGGATATAGAGACACATGCAATTGTCACCGTATTTTTTAATTAAAAGTGAAATGCAGTAAAATTATAGTGAATGAACAAAACCAGTTAGCAAAATTGATGCATGCTTCTACATAGTAGGAGCCCATCGCAACATTTTTGTGAATGTTTTAGTAGCGCGACAAAAGGTACGTAGAATCCCAGGACATGTTAACACCTTGCAAGGCTATGTTCAAATGTCCTGAAAACTTGCTTGGCTTGTGGTGTAATTACGGATTCTTAACAGAATGTGCCAGGGTATCTCTACTATGTGAAATTGAGAGTCAGTTTTGCGAATGGGATTTGTTCATCAGATATGAGTTTTCTTCACACAATTCTTGTTAAGTTGCTGTGGTGCACTGCAGCCAAGAGGTGGTACCATGTGCTCAAGTCCCCAAGCCCTGTTTGACTTTTCCAAACTTGGAGCAATTTTTTATTAGCTCACTGGTGTGCCAATGTTATTTGTATTGTTTAGTGGTGGGCTGTTACTATGTTGTAAGGTGTACAGACTGTTGTTTCCTGAGTAATGATGTTGAGGGGTAGTGGTATGCTGCCTCATGGCCCCTGAGGGGTGATGCTCCTATGCTAAGCGGGGCTCGCATTTTATTTCGGCTGGAACAGGTCATGTCATTCTTAAGATAGTGAATTACTTTTTGAGGTGTGCATATCTTAGATGAAAGTATTCAATCCAGGGTGAAATAATAACTTATGACATTTTCCTGACGTTTGTTTTCAACGCAGAAACAGATTGAGGTGGCTGTAAGTGAGCGCAATAAAAAAAATTTGATCCTTGTGTCAGTGAAAAGAGTTCTAATCTGCTAAATGCTGCTTCTCCTAGTTGTAAAGCACATTAAGAGAGGGATAAAGGGTATTTCTTTTTGTTAGAAACAATTACTTTTTTTCTTCGTGCTAAAATTGTGCAGGCTCCCAAAATCGAAAGATAACTACTTAGTATATCTGCATGCCTCAATTAACTTAATGAAACTTGTAAAAGTTAGCTTTATAGAAACACATAATTATCAATTCTAACATGTTTGTGATTAGTTGGCTGTTACTTATTCAAATTTGGGAATATATATGAAGTTCTTTAAAAGAGGTTGCATACTCATAGCAGCAACCTCTTCTATTTGCATATAGTCCTTCCTTACTTCATATATTGTTTGTTTTGTATTTCTCTTGCATTAATTTCTCTGCACCAAACCAACAACCTATCATTGGAAGAGAACGATTTTTTCAAAGTGCTCAATTACAACATTCTGCATATGCAAATTATGATATCCTGCTTCTTCATCCAAGCATGCTAGTTGTGGTGAAACATCACAGATTTTTTAGCTACTATCAATGATCATTGTGTCCTTGCTTTGTTTCTGTAGGTTGAACTCTCAGCCAGAGTACGTCCGACACTCGGCAGTCCTTGAAAGCTCCAATGCCTTGGACATCATTGGCAGGTCTGGAAGCCTCTTGATCGTTGTGTGGGATGGAATAAGAGAGAATGTACTGACTACAGCTTGCATTTTCGATGGAGGCGAAAATTCCGTAAGGGCGAGTGCTCAGATTAGGGTGCACATTAAAAAAACCCAGGCGGTCGGAATTTCCAGAGCCCTCCACTACGGCGTCTCACATAGTCATATGGTGGTTTTGGGATGTTCAACCCCGCATACCTATCAATCAATCAGTATGTGACGTTCTGGAAGCAGGCTTTAACACGCTATAGGAAGTTGCTTATTCTAAACGAGGTGGTCAGTGTTCTGCACATAGCTGCATTTAGGTGAGGATAAGCTCAAAAACAGGGAAGGTAAGAAGAGAATGCAGGAAGGATAGTGTGCACTCATAGGGACACTAAAGAGGAACAGTGACTTGGTTTAGATCGACAAACAGCACTCTGAGAACTCTAATGCCATATGTTTCACCATGATAAGTTCATTATTAGAAGAGGAAATAAAGGTTGAAGTTTCATGTTTAATTTGCGTGCCAAAATCTTCGTGCGAAATTTCGAAATGTATTTTTGGTGCTTTCCTGGCATTTCCTCAACGAAACTTTCTGAAATTTCATATGTTGAGTCCACAGCACCCACAGATCACAATGTGCTTAATTTTTATTGATTGGAAGCTACGTAAGACACGGTAGACGCCTTCAAAATTTCTTACGTTGCGGTGTTTAGTGTGGGAGTCTCAAGGTGGCGTCGCCACCCACATTTTCTTTTCACGGGTTTTCTCGCTTACTATTTGTCTTGTTGTAGAAAGAATGGCGTTTTTGTGATTGGGAAATTATACTTTACTAATACGTTAGAAATTGTTTTACTCTTTAGTGTTCCTTTAAGTCCACATCTAGAACAATAGCCTGCCATTTTTTGTGGAACTATTTATGTACATAGTTTTCAGAACCTGCAGTAAAGTTTCTTTTTTTTTGATTGATTCATTGATTGACTGAATGATCAGAAAGTTGCATGAAATAGGCTTATAGAATTTCCTGCTTCTCCTATTACTTAAACGTTTTGAAGAACTAATACCACTTTTGTTTGCCAATTTATTTAATAAAACTACTTCAGCAGTTCTGGGAGCGCTGTGCTTGCACATCATTGCTATGATTTATGAGGACTGCTGTCAGACTTGACGAGTTCAGCTTTGCAGGTACCAGGTTGTGGTGGATGCCAGTGACAACGCAGCCACCCGGTACCTGGTCAATGATGCGTGCGTACACCTGGGCCTCCCACTGGTGTCGGGCAGTGCTCTGCGCTGGGAGGGACAGCTGACGGTGTATGGGTACCGTGGCGGTCCCTGTTACCGATGTCTCTTCCCACAGCCGCCGCCCACGTCCACCGTTACCAATTGCTCGGAGGGAGGCGTCATAGGCATGGGCACGTGCAACCTGTTATTACCTGATATTAGAGGGAATATTACAATTTTATATATACACAATAATTCATATCATGCAGTTTCAGATGTGCAGGTTTCATAGTTCTTTCGTAGGAAGCTGTACAATGTGATTGCCATGCAGGAAATAGACCTGTGCACCGGTATCGAAATTGCCGCCGCTGGCAGCCGGTGTTTTCACCTTCAGCGGCGGCGTGTCAACGGCACGGGGTCCATCAAATCGGTGGCGGCGCGGCGCGGGTAGGGGGGGGAGGTAGAATTGTTATTCAAGGGTTGGTGCAGATAGTAATTTGTGCCTTTAATTTTGAAAAAAAAAAAAAAACTTTCTCCAAAAGGGTGAAGCAGTTGAAGTGACAGCAGCATGTCTTAATGTTACTTATTTTCGAATACTGTTCTTTCAGTTTTCGAGACATAGCAGGTATCAATACAAATGTTCAGCGCCTGCAGAAATACAATTTAACAAAATACATGTTCACGCAAGTCTTTTTTCCAATCGCTCACAACAGAGTCTGCACATGTACCGATCAAGCTAATTCCGAAGTGCACGTTCCCCAGAAAATCAACAAACAAAAGAAAATGAAAACAATTACTAATTGATCTAAAAAGCACCATATTCAGCAAATCAAATCACCGGGTACGGTGTGCTGAAGGTGCAGCGAAGGATATGGGTGCTAGAACACTGAAACCAGTGTAAACCATCTTATTTATGCAGGAAGATGGCACGATTGTAAGTGCACCGATGTTCGAGAGGGGCTGTAGCGATAAAACATGTGCATTTGAAGTGCATACAAGAAGTGCTGGCCTTAGCGACACATAGCTATATGATGCTCAAGTAGAAAAGAAAGTTGGGCAAGTTGGTGGATGTTCATCGTAGAATATTTTACAGCGCAAGGGATTAGAGATGGACAGAGAAGGGAAACAGCGCTGTCCGCCTCTAACCTGCTGCGCTGTAAAATATTCCATAATAGCTATATCATGTCCGTGGTCAGGTCATCAAACAACCAACTCTTATTCGAGTTTGGCCAAAATCTTATGTGCCGTCAGTCCACATTATTTTGTCTCGTTGCTTAACGTGTGTCAGAGATATCAGTGTTTTCGAAGATGCTGTACTGTTCCGAAATACTGTGACATTTAAATTTGATGTGAGAGTTACAGTACTCAAACTTCGTGACACGTACACCGTCATTACTATATGTAAAATAAAGAGGCTATTTCTCATTTTTAAAGTTCGTAACTACAGTATTTTTGCAGTTACTATACGATTTCCATGTTTCTTTCCTGTTACAAAACGACAAAAAAAAAAAAAACAGTAATCAGTGCATCTTGATTTTGAATATTAGAGATGATTTTGCAGATAACGCAGTCTTCTGCATACATTTCAAGCTTAATTTGGGTGACACTGATAACCTTGGCTACGTCATTTATATATACAATGGAGGATTAAGCACCGAGCCATCTGGCCTCTTTCTGATGTTTATGTACATCAGATGACTTTGCAAGATTAAACGTAATGAATTTCAAGCACGATCGCAAGTAATTTGCTATCAAACCAATTAGGTAGTCGTCACCAAAATTGTGAAAAAGCTAGAAGTTTGGTATGGCAAACATGGGAAAATCCTTAGAATAGTCAATAAATATGGCATAAATCTGTCTGCGCTCATTTAGGGAAGCAACCATGTTGTGTGTAAATTCAAGTAACTGTGTAGCCATTGTGGAAATAGGTTGCTCAATTAGGTATCTCGCATAGTGTTTGTTGATTATATACTCCCTAAGTGTGGAGCCTGCACAGAAGGCAAAGGCATTTGCCTATAATTTGCTATTTTCTTGTTTCCGAAATTAAGAGCACAACGTTTGCTGATTTCTGCAGTTGTAAGACTGTTGCAGAGATTTTTTTTAATGTTGTAGCAAAATATTTAGCACACCATACTTAGTACCTTTTTCGAAATATATTTAGCAAACCGTCTGGGCCAGATCGTATACCGTAACTTTAAAATTACATTTAAGTTATGTACTTCGGAGGAGCTCAATTCAAGATTGGGAAGAGCAGGTAGTTTGCTGCACGTGGAAAGTGAAGAAGTGATGCTGTTATCGGTAGAAAAAAAAACGGCTTTGAAGTAATTAATAAAAGCATTTACTATAGCTTCCGGATTTTAATAAACAATGAAGGCATAGACTATGCAGAGCTAATCGACCTCTAAAACCTGGATTGTTTTTTTTTAGTAACAGTAGTGAAGGCATTGCTGAAGTTGTAGTTCTTAGCCTCTTGATTTTAGCTTCTATTTACTTTTCAATGCATTAACTCAAGAAGCATTGTCATTACACTTGGTATGACGATTCTTACGTAAGAGCTTTATGCGATGACTGACATGGATTATATATTTCTGGTAGCATGGATGTATTGGGTTTCATTCAAAATATTTGTGTGGCACATACTTTGATAGGCATTATCACAAAACTTAGAGGATCGAGCACAACTACATTAGGAAATTCGCTAAAACATTCAAATTTTTCAAAAGATGAGGCTAAAGTGTTCAGTACGGAAGTGTCATCAACTTTAAGAAAGTTTAAAACAGTTATGATCTCAGGTGTTCGAGGAGAACACGCCGGCGACATAAACAGTATTATGGCCAGAAAACTCTTCGACGACTTCACGTTTCACGCCGTGCGATAAGAACTCGCAGCCTCATAATGACCTTAGGCCGCAGCTACACCTCTTTTTCATCTGATCTTGCGAAATTGCAAAACGCTAGTGTATTGGAATACGGCTGCCCTTGCGAAAATAAGCAGGGTTCGTACAGTGATATCATAGCGTGTAGAATGGTAAGTGAGACGTTCGCCGATGCCTGCTGAGACAGCGAACGCACCGTCACGTGCCACCACTCGCAACCACGCCCTTGATTCAAAGTTCACAGATACGGATGGAGCCACGCAGCCTCCTACCTGAGTATTCATTTGTACTCATTCGTCCAGCAAAAAACAGACAGGGTTTTCCTTCTAGTTGAAGAGCAATCGACAGTAGGCATCGCATGTGGAGTGATGTTATCGCATGTGCCCTCCATGTGATGGAGATGGGCAGCTTGTTTCATCTATGCTTCAGCAGTGTTCCTCGCTATGGTGCTCGTGAGATTTTGTCTGAGGGAACAGCATACAGTGTGCATACAAAAGTAATTTATTTGGACTTTATACGAAACATGACGGGGATGATGAAAGCTTGTAGACAGTGTCAATATAGTTTTTCTCGCAATAAAAAAATATACAAATATTGTCGAAGCGAGGTGGCCCTTGTTATGAAGAGCTGCGTTGTCTTCACTGTGAAGATTTCATCCGTTTGGAGAATGAAATAATTCGGAGCCTTTTCCTTTGGTTTCGTTCTCGATTATACTTCTTTAAGCTCTCTTTACTACAATTCTTACAGGCTCTTCAACATTTCTGTCTTCATAAAGCATGTGTGCAATGTGAGCGCTAAGCGTTGAGTCCACCAGGATTTCGAGCTTCTCGGCTACACTCTTCTTATTTCCACATGCGCAATCAAAAACTTGCAAAATGCAGCGATATTAGAAGTTCATCCCGCATGATAATCCTGTGAAACACGACGAAGAACGGGGGTGGCGGGTGGCGAATGTATGGCAAAGCAGGGTAGAGAACAATTTACAACTCCTATTGCTTTTATATGGAGCATTCTAGAGTATGCGCCCTATTTATGTTACGTGAATCACTGTTCTGGCATCGCGAAAGTCGCTAAAAGAACAAGAAACGCCAAGACAGAATAACACGCTGACTGTGTATCTTTGGAAGCTGTTTTAGGGCCTTATATACATAGGCCGCGCATGAAACACAGAAACAAGAGATCAGTCACGACACTGCAAATGCCGCTCTCAGAAATCTTTAAGCCGCAGAAAAACAAGTTAAGTAATGTATTTTCTGCTCAGATTCTGTGCTCTGGTAAAATTAAGACAAACGGCGGCGCGCCAAAAAATATTGTCCGACGGCGGCGGTGGCGTGATCTCTCTTGGAACTTTGGCGGCGGCGCGAACGGCGTGAGCAGAAATGGGCGGCGGCAGCGGCGCACAGCTCTAGCGGAAAAGATGAACATCAGAAGGTGCGAAATACTTCAATGTTCCGCAAAAGACAGGCTGTTTATAGAATTGTGCAGAGATTTTCGTGGCAAATCACCTGGTGTACCACTTGAAAATGAAGTGATGGCATTTAAAATCTCGCGTAAACACAAGCCATGGAGCACAGGCTCAAAATGCTTTGTAGTTTGAGAATAAAGCTTTAATAAGTTGAAAATAAGACTCCAACCCAAAGCTTTCCACTGACAGCATGTATAGAAGACTCCTGTTTCCCAATGTGATTCAGTTTTGCATTAAACTGCTTTATTTTTTTTGGTGCAGGTCTTTTTTTAATATGAGAAAAGCATTTTTTAGAGGTGCACCTGACGAGCACCTCTTTATGTTAGGATGTTACATTGGCTGCTGCCGTGCCTTCTTTTTTTTCTTTTCATCTTCTGTTTAAATAATGCCCTTCTCTTTCTCTGTGTACCGTGCAGTTCCTGGTGTTATCGGCTGTATGCAGGCTCTTGAAGTGGTGAAAATTCTTACTGGACACGGAGGTGAGTGATTTCGTACACTTGTCATTTGCAACTGTTTATTTAATGAATTTTTTTGCACATAAATGACACAGGACACTGATAATGTCTATTTATTTAGTGCATCAACTTGTATTGTCGTGTAGTCTACGCTACATTTTCGGTGTTTAGCAGTCTGTTGGCCATAGAAGGCATATCTGATCAGTGCCTGGAAATTGTGGTGCTTTTTAATTAAGTATTGTTGATATAACTGGCATTGTTGTTTAAATGAAATGCAGGTTCGTTCAAAATAGTGAGTGACAAGCAACAGTATGGAAAGAATCCACTGACTTGTCTAGAGGACAATTATCTTTTTTTACCAAATGCCGAAGTGTAAGAGTTACTGTGTCTTCTGGGAAACCCTAGATGTCTGCTCCGGAAAGCTGCTCCTGTACGACGGCGCGGACGCCAGGTGGCGACAGGTGGCACTCAGGGGAAAGCTGCCCAACTGCGACGCCTGTGCCGACCCATCGAAGGCTCCTGCAGTGCGAGACTATGCTGCTTGGTGCGGCATAGGTCCCACCAACAAGGTGACTACCCTTGCTACATAGTGTTTAATTTAAAATCTAGGCTCGTGCGAATGTTCGAGCGCATCAAATGTTTGAACCAATATTCCAGCATTCCAGTTTGTTTCGATTAAAATTTAAATTATCGGAAAATTTGAAGCAATAAAAAGAACTAATAGCTGTGTATATTATTGTGCATGTAACCACTCTGTAAACGTGGTTTCACAGCAATGTAGGGGTGCTATACAGTGAGTGCTTTTATTTAAGAAAATCTGTACTGCTGCAAAGTCCCACTTCAAAATTAAATTAGCATATTAACCTCACATCGACTTATCATTTTTAAGATTAAAAGCTGGTGATACCGGCCTATATGCTCTAAGTGTAGTAAATATTAAAACTACATATTTTACAGGCTATCACTTTCATTCTATCAAAAGTCAAGTTCTGCTAGAATTCGAAGTTGCTTTTACTTCCTTTGAAGGATGAAGAATGACATTTGCACACATTTGCACTTGCCTTGTTTCATTGAAAAAAAAAAAAAAAGAGCATTGTGCGGCTTAGTTGGTTCATGCTCAATATGTTTTTTTATAAGTGGTATATACTATTCAAATTCGATTTTTGCTTCATATTTGCTTCAAACCTAAAACTTCCTGTTCGCACAAGCCTATCAAAATCTCTTCATACCACTTTGGCTAAGAAAGACAATGAAGCATCTTTTTACTAGCACATGTTTTCTAGCATACTTGTTATGGGGTACAACATGTGTAGAGAACTTCATTCATTCACAAGTTAGGTGGGCCAGTTGGTTCAACATTGTGGCAGAACAGTGCAGACAAACAACATACAGGACAGAGCACTAACTGTCAACTGATTTCTTTATCGGAAAGGCAGAGGATATGGACAACCGAACAACGACAAGTGCAAAATAATAAAAAAAAAGATTAGATGCTGTCGAGTGTGTGGGGTCTCGAATTGGCGAGCGCCACCACCACGCTGTCGGACGAATGGACACAGCAGATGCGGTCGGTACAAACCATAACATACATTTATTTAACTAATTTCAGAACAACGATATTGCCACTTTCAACCTGCAGAGAAAAGCTCGTGCAGCAAGAAAGAAGGACGAAGTTCTTGCCTAGTCCTCTTTACGAGCACCTTTCATTTAATTATAGTGAGCTCTTCCATATCGGACTTCTTCTGTGTCTGCGTCGTGACACTGGTGGAGGTCCTTGGTACATGTCCAGGACACCTTAAAACAGCCCGATATCTAGTCCCCAAAGACTTCCACTTGTCGAAACACCCGTTCACCGCGCCAGTCGCCGCCTGTTACGACTGAGCCCAGAGTTCGGTCCTTGAACAAAAAACATGATTGCGCCCGGAAGCAGTTGCCCCGCCATAACCAGCCCAAGCACGACACAGGTGACTATTTTCACCCCTAAAATTCCTGTGGACTTCCACGGCAACACATATGAGGGTGCAGATCACTGGCTGGAGGAGTTCGAGCGCACAGCCAACGTTAACGGGTGGAACACTGCACAGAAGTTGGAGTACGTATATTTCCCTCTTCAGGACGGGGCTTGCACATGGTTCATAAATTGCGTGTGGTCAACGTGGGACGAGTTCCGGCGGAAGTTCCTGGACACCTTTAAAAACAACGAAAGGCGGGAGCATGCACAACGACTCCTCGAATCACGGATTCAAAAGCCAAACGAATCAGTTGCTATGTTTGTTGAAGACATGGCTCGTCTCTTTCATCGAGCCGATCCTGATATGTCCGAGAGCAGAAAGATCAGGCACCTTATGCGTGGTGTTAAAGAGCAGCTCTTTGCTGGTCTCGTACAGAACCCAACTTCAACCGTCGATGAATTTTTGAACGAGGCGACCGCCATCGAACGTGCACTACGGCTACGCTACTGCCAGTACGACTGCCCAAACAACAGCTGGCAAATCAGCGCAACCGCCGTGGCCACTGTGACACCTGAGCGTTCTTTGCGTGACCTGATACGCGAAATTGTGCAAGAAGAGGTGAAGAAGCTCGCCGCCACACCGAATGACTGCGCGATTGTGTCGGTCACAGAAGTTGTTCGCCAAGAAATAATGCAAGCACTTTCACTTCCCTAGCCGAACACTGACATAGTTAGGCCAACATATGCACATATTCTCCGTCGACAGCCATCTAACGTGCCGCCACCTCAGCAGTACCACCAGCAACAGCCGCCGACAGTGCCTTGGTATTACTGGGAAACGTCAATGCAAGCTCCACGTTGATGCGACGCTGATGCGACCGCAACTCCGCAAAACCGACATCTGGCATACCCCTGACTACAGACCCTTGTGCTTCCATTGTGGGGAAGCAGGCCACATCGTGTGGTATTGTCTGCATTGCGTCGCCGGGTACCAAGGATTTCCGTCCACTACCCTTCGCCGCTATACCAATGGTAGACCCAACGTTGATACGAGCACGACGATCCCGCGGGTCGTTTTTCATGGGTTCCAGTCACGCTCGCCCTCTCCTGGTCATTTTCCCCAATCTAATAAAGGTAGCACCACGGACATGGCGAGAGGAAGATCTCCCACTCCACGCAGGGGAAACTAAAAGCAGTGACCTTAGGGGGAAAGGTTGTGAATCGCTGAAGAGTTGAGAATCCTCCATTATCGCCGCACATTTCGAATGAATCGAAGACGACATTGTCACCACTGACATTACACTTTCAATTGACGGTCACGACGTGACGACTCTGGTCGACACTGGTGCGGACTTTTCAATAATGAGTGCGAATCTGGGCGACAAACTCAAGAAGGTGAAAATGGAATGAATTGGGCCGCAAATTAGAGAAGCTGGAGGCCAGCTGCTGACGCGTACCGGAAAGTGCACCGCACGAATGGAGATGGGGATTCTTCATTCGTCGCAACCTTCGTTATTCTTTCTGAGTGTTGTAAACAGGCCATCTTGGGTATGGATTTCTTGTGGGAGTACGGTGCCATCATAATTATACCGGACGGTGTACTGACCTTCTCAGCGGACCATAGCGCAGCGCTGCGCGTCCCATGCGTGTCATTGACGACGTGACCATGCCGCCGTTGTCATGCCGCCTCGTCCCGGTCACGTGTAACACGCAGCATACTGGAGAAGGTGTCACAGAACAAGTATCGACGCCTTTACTCTCTCAAGGAATTGCTATTGCCAGAAGTCTCGTCAGTATAGTGTCTGGGCAAGCAGAGGTCGTGTTGACGAACTTCAGCAACAAGCGTCGACACATTACAGAGGGTACCACAGTTGCATGCTTCGAAGAAAAGGTAGAATTCCGCAAGGGCTTCGCAGTGCAACAGGCAGAGACGCTGGCCGCTTCAACACCACTACCTGTCGACGAGAGCACAGATTTATCGCCAGCGCAGAGGCAGAGTCTTCTAGATGTTCTCGGCCAGTTCAAAGATTGTTTTTCATCGACCTCGGGGGTAAATCAAACGCCACTGACAAAGCGCCGAATTATAACGGAAGAGACGGCAAGACCAATTCGACAAAACCCATATTGCATGGCACCGAAAGAACGCGAAGCAATCCAAGAACAAGTTCAGAAGATGCTCGATGATGACATTATTCAGCCATCAAAAAGCCCTTGGGCATCACCGGTAGTGCTAGTTAAGAAGAAAGATGGCAGCTTACACTTCTGTGTGGACTATCGCAAGCTGAACCGCGTGACAAAGAAAGACGTATATCCACTACCGCGTATTGACGATTCACTTGACAGGCTGAAGCATGCATGCTTCTTCTCGTCAATGGACCTGAAAAGCGGATATTGGCAAATCGAGGTCGATGAGCGAGACAGAGAAAAGACTGTTTTTGTTATGCCTGACGGGCTTTACGAGTTTAAAGTCTTGCCCTTCGAATTGTGCTCAGCCCCAGCAACATTTCAGAGACTGATGGATACTGTTCTATGAGGCCTTAAGTGGCAGACGTATCTGGTATACCTCGACGACGTCATTGTTTTCTCAGCAACATTCGAGGAACATCCAAGATGGCTGCTATTAGTATTTCGAGCAATACGGTCCGCTGGCTTAACGCTGAAACCTGAGAAATGTCATTTTGGTTTCAAGGAACTCCGATTCTTAGGACATGTGATGAAGGTGTTCGTCCAAATCCCGACAAGATCGATGCCGTCCGAAAATTTCCGGTGCTAACGGACAAGAAGGCTGTGAGACGTTTTCTTGGCCTTGGCGCCTACCACCGCAGGTTTATCGCCAATTTCTCGCACATAGCGTCGCCCTTAACACGCATAACGAGAGGCGATGTTCCATTTTTATAGGGCGAAGAGGAGCAAGCAGCATTTGACAATCTACGATAGCGCCTGCAGACACCACCTGTGCTTGCTCACTTTGACGAGGACGCTCCTACCATGATCCACACTGATGCCAGCAACATAGGTTTAGGCGCTGTACTCATCCAGTGGCAAGACTCAGCCGAGCGAGTGATTGCATATGCAAGCAGGACGCTTTCCCGTGCCGAGTCACATTATTTCAACTCGGAAAAGGAATGTCTTGCTGTAGTATGGGCAGTTATGAAGTTTCGCCTTTATCTCTTTGGCCGTCCCTTCCACGTAGTCAGCGACCACCACACCCTTTGCTGGCTGACCAACTTGAAGGACCCATCTGGTCGGCTAGCGCGCTGGAGCTTACGCCTACAAGAATTCGATATGACGGTCATCTATAAGTCGGGACGGCAGCACTCTGATGCTGATTGCTTATCCAGGTCACGTATAAAGCAAGACGATGTCTCAGAAAAGGATGACATGGCGTTTTTAGGAGTGGTCAACACAGTCACCATTTCGTCTAAGCAGAAAGAAGGCAGCGAGTTGCTTCCTCTCATTAATTTTCTTAATGGCCAGTCGAGGCATTCCCAAGATATTTGCAAGGAGCCTGCCATCATTCTGCTTGCGCAGCGGTGTCCTATAAGAAGAACTTTTCCTCCAGCGAAAATGCCCACTACTTGTCGTCCCGACATCCATTCGCAATGAGATCCTAAGCACTTGCCACGATGAGCCAACCTCCCACCACCTCGGATACACGCGCACATTGGCCAGAATCCAACAGAAGTACTACTGCCCGAAGCTTCCAAGCACTGTAAAGCATTACGTCCGCACGTGCCTCGATTGTCAACGACGGAAATATCCACCTTTAAAACCAGCCAGATTATTGCAACCAGTTCAAGTGCCCACCATGCCTTTTGCACAAATTGGAATGGACCTCTTTGGACCATTTCCGACTTCCCATACTGGAAACAAGTGGGTAATTGTCACTACCGACTATCTTACTCGCTACGCAGAAACAAAGGCTTTATTAAGCGGAACCGCAGTAGAAGGGGCACGATTTTTCATTGAAAATATCATTCTGAGGCATAGTGCTTTTAGAATTATTATAACGGACAGAGGTACCACTTTCACAGCCATGCTCCTTAAGTCAGTGCTTGAGCTGAGTGGAACAGCGCATCGAAAAACTACCTCCTACCACCCACAAACCAACGGCTTAACAGAACGGCTCAACAAGACAATTGCCGATATGCTGAGCATATACATCGACGTGGATCATGTAGTGACATGTATCCCGAAGGAGTACGACCTCTAGTGTGGGTCCGGTCTTAGCAAGCCGCAGGGCACGCATTGACCGTCGCCGTGGCAAGTACATGATGCTGCTCAAGGTCGCAACACTTTATTGTCTGTGGCAACACCAAAAGGCAGTATAGCCCGTTGCAAAGGCACGGTGGGAAAGCAAATAGGATCATCCACACCACGGGTGCAAAGTACTACACAGGGTGCCACGAGCACGTCTCCGTGGTAAAGGTGATTCACAGAGACACCGGGACCAAGGCCCGGTTGCTCGAGTAAGGGCAAAAACGCTCGCGTTGGCTTCGGAGAGAGACGGGTCGGCGTAGCTTGGCCACGCACTAGGACACCATACTGCCCTTCGGCCGAGAGTACGCGAAGGGGGAACAAAAGGTGAGTGTTCGCCTCGGGCGTGAGGCGCCGTCAACGAAGTCCGAAGAGCCCCGAGCCACGGGAGTCAACGGATGGAAAAGGGAATGTGTGGCTCACCGTAAGCTGTCCCGGAGAATCTCTGACCCGCTCCCGACGCATGCGCGGGAAACCTCTCAGGAGACTACGCGCGCGGTGCCACAGTCGACATCGGCTACTGGGTGAGAGGGGTTAAACGTCACTCCTTGCTCTCCCAGCGCGGCAGACAGCGGAGGAGGAGAGTCATGTTGGGACATGAGAACGGCAGAAAAGGCGGCAAAGCCCGTGCAAAGGTGGCGGGCTAGTCTCAATTCCCACATAAACGACAATAGCGAGAAATGTCTCGCTTCATGCTGGGCCAGGTCACAACGTGGCTCAGTTTTGCAAAAACTTTCCAGCCACTCAGGTGACCGGCTATAGGTTCGTCGTGAGAGGATCGCAACAGTGTGGCTCTCAGACTTTTGGGCATAACCACCTTAAGCGGGTCGATGGACTTGTCGTCAGTGGCTATATACTTCAGCAGGAGCCAGTCATGGTCCAGCAAATACGAATCCGCCGGGGACTCAACGACACACGCGGCTTCGAGCCCCCTATTCGCGCCCGCTGCAGGGCAAGCAGCGTCACGGCGCTACGTCTTGCCGATATAGTCGCTATCGACGCCCGCTGCAGGACAAGCAGCGTCAAGGCGCTCTATCTCTCTGAGACCGTCGCACATTTCGCGACAAAACGGGTCATTTTGCTGGGCCTTCAGAAGCTCTTTTCTGCTTAAAGCAATTTCCATTCTACCAAAATGGGGGAGTCTCGTATCGCGCCCACTCAGGATCGCAGCAACAACCGCTTGCGTCAGCGTCACGGGTTCGCTCTCGGCATTGTGGCCTTCGAAAAACTCCCCCGCTCTGCCGCTTCGCGGTGCACCGCTTACCTGGTTAGCAGCCAAGGTTTGTCCGTATCGGGACTCACTGTTCTCGCCGAATGGCGGAAGCCGCTATTTCACCCCGACGCTTGCATGCTAAGGCACCGTTAGCGGCTGTCGCACCAGGATCAAGGTCCTCGGCTGACAATGGGGCACGAGTTGGTGCTCCCCTTTCGATACAGCACTCAAAAGTCGTAGTGCTGCATCGGGAGAGCCCAGCGCGCCAGCCTGCCGGCAGGCTCACGGAGCCGCATCAGCCAGCTTAGCGCACTGTGATCCGTTTGCGCCACGAATTTCGTCCCATCAAGATAGACATCAAACTTCTGCATTGCAAACACGATGGCGAGGCACTCTTTTTCGGTCACAGAATAATTTTTCTTCGCAGAGACCAAGGAGCGGCTGGCAAAGGCCAACGGCTGCAACACGTTATCGTATTCCTGTAGGAGAACACGCTCCTAAACCCAGATCGCTCGCATCAGTTTGCACAACGAACGGTCTGGTCAGGTCGGGGAGACTGAGCTGCGCTGTCTCCGCTATGGCGTTAGAAAGTCGACAAAATGCCTCCGGCTGATCAAATCCCTATTGCCACTCTGCAGATTTACCCTTGATCTTGCTCAAGGGCGCCTGCAGCCGGGCACAGGACGAAATGAAGGAACCGTAGAAAGTGACTGTTTCTAAAAAGCGGCGAAGGCCATGTACGTCCTTGGGCATGGGAAAATCGAGGATAGCTCAAAGTTTCTCCCTATCCATCTTTATGGAGCCGTCGCCCAGCGTAAAACGGATCTGCGCTAATTGGACCTTGGCAGGATTTAGTGTCATCGCAGCGGTCCTCACCCTCTCGAGTACATCGGCAACATGGGCTAAGTGCTCTTTGAAGGTTCGTGAGTAAATCACGATGTCGTCGAGATAGCACAAGCAGTATGACCACTTTGCTTTACCGAGGACGCGGTCCATGAGTTTTTGAAACGTCGCAGGAGCATTGCAAAGACCAAAGGGCATACGAGTAAACTCTAACAACCCTCTGTGAGACGTGAACGCAGTTTTACACTGGTCACGGTTACCCATTCGGACCTGTAGGTAACCTTTAGAGGCGTCAAGTGTGGTGAAGTACTGTGCATCACCCAGGTTACCTACGATGGAGTTTATCGTGGGGAGCGGATAGGCATCCTTACGAGTCACTCCATTCAGACGGCAATAGTCTATGCAAAGGCGATGACTGCCATCTTAGGCACCAACACAATTGGAGACGCCCAGGAGCTAGACGAGCGGCGAATAATGCCAGCCGCAAGAATGTCGTCTAGCAACCCATCGATAATCTGCCTTTTGGTGAGACTGACCGGCCTGGGGTTACACTTCAAAGGAAACGCGTCACCAGTTTCGATCACAAGGCTCACTAAATCGGTGCAGCCCGGTTGATCGGTGAAGAGCTCGTCGTACTGACGTAACAGTGTCGACAGACAAGCCTTCTGTGCATCATCCAACTGAGTCGCGCAGGCGACCAAACGATGTAATGCCTCTTTGTGTCGTGTCGGTCAATCCACACAGGGGTTTCGATCTGACGAGCGCGGAAAGCCAGGGTACGACCCGAAAGTTGCCGCACGACACAGTTCGTGCCGCGCCTCTCGTTCCAGAGGGGTACTGTGAGAGGGCAAATGCGTTGAGCAGGTGCTTGGCCCTAAACTCTGCGCAAGGCACATTTCTGACGCTTCTGTGGCAAAGGCAACGGTAAGCGCCGGCAGGCTGATGAACGGTTTGAGTTCGCAAAATGGGCCATCACGATAGCTGCCATTCGCAATGTTCACAACGATACTGGTTTTAAGGAGAAAGTCCCGACCGAGAATCACTGGAACATTGGGCCCTGGAAGATGAACAAGACGGCAGCGTCTCATTCGATCTCCCCATCTGACAGTCGACCTTGCAGCGCCTGCCAAATGGGCCACGCATTTCGCAAGGGTGAATGTCGTTCGGCTGTCCCGCAAGCGCACTGAGTGCTTCTGCAAGTGGGACAACAAATGTTTGCCGAACAACAAGGCGCTAGCCCATGTTCAGCAACGCCGGAAATTCACAGCCGGCAATAGTGACCGGAATGAACGGCGCGTGCGTATCAGCAAGAAAAGTGCTTGCCCTGCACGCAGAGGGAAGAAGCAAAGGTTGGGTCGCTCGTGCATTCACGAACGACCAGGAAACCCGTTTCCTTGCCTCGCAGGAGGCCTGGGTACGGTGCATTCCCTTGCTATGTGCCTTCGTTCACGGCAGCGGTAACGGCGCATTCCATCACGGTTTGTTTTCCCAGAGGGAGCAACCTTTAGCTGTCGTGATCGGCTCGCTACGTTATCGCAGGATACGTTTCTGCGAGCCTCACCTCCCACATTATGTTGGGTCGGAAAGTGTCCCTGTGTGGAGGTTTCAGGCGGAGCAGTACAGGCTGCCCGCCTTTCATGCGTAAAGGGATCGAGCATGATCGCTCAACTCCCAAGCACAGCCGGTTGCAGCCGCAAAGGCGGCGTCGAGAGGCTGTTGCCGTTGGGGAAGAGTCATGGCCCCTCTCCAAGTGCATCGAGGCTCAAGGGCATCGCTGGCTGGCAGGGGCGGGTGATAGGCACGCGCCGCAAGAAGGTCGCCTTGAATGCGCTTTGCCTCGGCGGCCAACTCCTCTAAGTCACGGAAGCGGCCGCCGCACAGGTATGCTGAAAAAGACGGATGTGCCTGCCGTGTCACCCGTTCAACGCGTTCCTCGTTCGAGGCTCGGGGCTCTGCGATAAAAATAAGTTAATCTATGGCACATACATACTCGTGTAAAGACTCGTCAGGAGCTTGTGTACGGAGCTCGAGCTCTTGCCGCATCCTACTTTCGGAGTCAGCGGGTAGGAATTCACGCAAAAAGCCCGCATAAAACTCCTCGAGGGTTGCTGCACGGTAACTGTTAAGCCGATACCACCTCGTCGCCGTGTCAATCAGTGCAGCTGGAGCAACAGGTTCGAGCACCACCTGATCATTCAAACGCATTGCTTTCTGAGAACGGGACAGAGAGTCGAGGTAATCTCGGGCGGTGAGCAGATCACCGTATCCACTGTAGGTTGGCACAAGCAACATAACAGCAGGGTGACCGCTTTTCGTACCAGCGGAAAGCGTTTGCATAGCTCCCGAGAGTGCTTAGATCATCTGCACGGCGTTTTGCAGCAACATCTGTGTCGTCGCACCGGCTTCGCAAGAAACTGTTGGTGCCCTAGCGGCGTGGTCGAGCGAAGGTGAGCAGTCGCCCAGCTCGATCAGTGGGGCGGTTTCAAACGGACCACTGCCCTGCGTGCCACTCTCGGAGCGAAATAGGCTCCTTGTGGGATTGGCCTGTTGTTGAACCAAAGGCGCACTTGGTGCGGCTACCATCGACAATTCAGGCGCCTGCTCAGCGTGCGTTCGAAGTGTCGATTGCATGGCTGATGGCGGGCAAAAGTCGGCGAGGGCCAAAGCCTGCGTCCTGTCAATTCTGCAGGTAACCAACTGCGAGCACTGTGCCGACGAACTGCCACGCATGCAGAAGGGGGCATTAGCACTCAGAGGCGCTTGTTCGGGTAGGGCAAGAGGCCCATTCCGAAACGACGCGCCATTTCCAAAGGAGCGGCTAGGCACCTCGTGCCTTCACCGCAATAGAGGGTGGCGACACGGACGGGAGCCGAAGGGTGCGCGTCGATAGAGGCGATGGCCTCTTTGTGCAATGCGGCAAGCCACGAAGCAGACATGTTGCGACAAGCCCTAATCACGCAGGCAAACTGACTCGCTAGGAGCAGTCAAAAGCTTAGAGCTTCTGATACCGTGTTGGGCGCCAGTGTAGTGACACGTATCCCGAAGGAGTACGGCCATTAGCGTGGGTCCGGTCTTAGCGAGCCGCAGCGCACTCGTGAACCGTCGCTGTGGTGAGAACCCAATACTGCTCAAGGTCGCAAGACTTTATTGTCTGTGGCAACATCAAAACGCAGTACAGCCCGTTGCAAAGGCGCGGCAGGAAAGCAAATGGGCTTATCCATGCCACGGGCGCAAAGTACTACACAGGGTGCCACGAGCACGTTTCCGTGGTGAAGGTGATTCACGGAGATACCGGGACCAAGGCCTGGTTGCTCGAGCGAGTGCAAAGGCGCTCGCGTTGGCTTCGGAGGGAGACGGGTCGGCGTAGCTTGGTTATGCACTAGGACACCGTACCACCCTTCGGCCGAGCGTACGCAAAGGGGCAACAAAAGGTGAGCGTTCGCCTCGGGCGTGAGGCGCCGTCAGCAAAGTCCAACGAGCCCTGAACAATGGGAGTCGACGGATGAAAAAGGGAGTGCGTGGCTCATCGTAAGCTGTCTCGTAGAATCTCTGACACGCTCCCAACGCACGCACGCGATACCTCTCAGGAGACTTTGCGCGCGGCGCCACAGTCGACATCCGCTACCGGGTTAGAGGGGTTAAACGTCACTTCTTGCTCTCCCAGCGTGGCAGACAGCGGAGGAGGGGAGTCATGTCGAGACATGAGAACGGCAGAAAAGGCGGCAAAGCCCGTGCATAGGCGGCGGGCTAGCCTCAATTCCC
This sequence comes from Rhipicephalus microplus, assembly GCF_043290135.1. Lineage (NCBI taxonomy): Eukaryota > Metazoa > Arthropoda > Arachnida > Ixodida > Ixodidae > Rhipicephalus > Rhipicephalus microplus. The sequence goes on from NC_134707.1 coordinate 6,307,024, forward strand.
ACAATCATAAAAATTGGGACGACGTTCTACCATGTGACGTTTGCCTATAATACGGCACAGCAGGAAACTATCCGAAAGCCATTTAGTCTTTTTTTATGGCCGTGAAGTGACGACAATGCTTGATGCCATGTTGCCGCACGACTGCAACGATACAGACACAAATGTTCAAGTCTTTACCCCACGAGTTGAAAAGGCGCAGCAGCTAGCACGCATGCAAATCGCCCAGCAGCAAAGTTATGACGCACAACGTTATAACCTGCGACACCGATACGCCACTTATCAACCAGGCGAGAAAGTGTGGGTCTGGAGCCCTATTGGCCGACGCGGCCTTTCTGAAATGTTACTTAAGAAGTACTTTGATCCCTACAATGTTGTATGGTGCCTAAGTGACGTGAATTATGAGGTCATTCCTGACAGTTTCTCGTGAACTCACCAGCAAAAATCAGAAAACGTACACGTTGTGTGGATGAAGCCACATTGCAGTGAGCCAGTTGCATAATATGTCAACTACATACACCGCGTATTTTGTAGCAGAGCATCGGGATGATGCTCTTCCTGGAGGGAGTCAAATGCCACATTCAACCTGCAGAGAAGAGCTCACGCAGCAAGAAAGAAAGACGAAGTTCTTGCCTGGTCCTCTTTTTGAGTGCCTTTCATTTAATTAAAGTGAGCTCTTCTGTATCGGACTTCTGCTGTGTCTGCGTCGTGACAATATCTTCCGCCGAAATATTATATTGCCGCGACAGGTTGGCCACGTTCAAGTAGCCGCCGCAATCATCATGGCAAGAGCACCAGCAAGACCCGGCTGGCATGCGTCACGCGTTCGTGCGCTCCAACAACGAGAAAGAGGAAGTTGTTGAATCTGTGCCTCTCGTCTACTCGGACTCGACGACGATAGTCATTAGGCTTGTGGGCACAAGTTCGCCCTAATAAAGTTGCTTGTTTTTTAGCCTGTCTGCATCAGCATCGCTACATTTCTGGTGGAGTTGCTGGGTTATGAATCGAAGCCCCGCGAGCTCAAGACAGCGTAGCCCCGACGACCAGCCTATCAACCCCGTGGAAGTGACTCCTGTACACCAGAGGGCAAGTCGCCGTCTTCGAGGTGACTCACCTGAGTTCGGTCCTCTTCACTTCTCACCAAGGGGAATTCAAACAATGGATGCCACCACAATGACTACTCAGGTAACACCAGCACAAGTGTTCATTAGCCAACCGCACCAGCCGCCAGTATTCCACGGCGACTCATACGAGGATGTTGAAGATTGGCTGGACCTGTTCGAGAGAGTGGCGCGCTTGAATGGATGGGACGAAAGAGAGAAGCTCCGTCCCGTATACTTTGCCCTGGAAGACTTCGCAAAGACATGGTTTGAAAACCATGAAACCTCGTTGTCTACCTGGGAGGTATTTCGACGACAAGCGGTGGCTACGTTCGCGAACGTAGACCGAAAAGAAAAAGCGGAAGCTGCTCTTCAATCCAGGAACCAGCTCACAAACGAGAGTGCTGCCATGTACATTGAGGACATGGTCCGTCTGTTCAAGCGTGCGGATTACAACATGGCTGAAGATAAGAAGGTGCGCCATCTAATGCACGGAGTAAAGCAAGAGCTGTTCGCCGTTCTCGTCCGCAACCCTCCAAGCACTGTTGCTGAGTTTTATTCCGAAGCGACGGCCATCGAAAGAACACTGGAACAGCGCGCTCGGCAGTACAACCGGAATGTTAACTGCGCATCTGCACAGCTATTCTCTGGAGGCGTGCGAAACGACGTTGAAGCCCTGCGAGAGCTCATTAGATCAGTTATTCGGGAAGAACTGAGCAGACTGCAATTGCCCCAGACTTCAACTGCACTATCTGTTACAGACGTTGTTCGTGACGAACTGAGGCAGGTCATACGAGAACCAGAGCGTGAGCTGCAGCCAGTTCGACCTATCCGAACGTACTCTGAAGTTCTCCGACAACCCACAGTACACAACAATGCAGCAGTTGCGATGGCGGCGACTCCTCTCCCATCTACAGCACGCAGCGCACCTCGTCCACGGGAACCAACGGCTACCTATCTGCCCCCAGGAGCACGTAGCACGCATCGCTATGCGGATCCTAGGCCCAGGAAAAGTGACGTCTGGCGTGATCACGAGCGCAGGCCTCTTTGTTTCCATTGTGGCGAAGCGGGTCATTTGTACAGATTCTGCCCTTACCGACAGGCTGGATTAAGAGGCTTCCCGTCGTATGCACCGTGCCCCCGAAACGGCGAGCGACCAGCGGAGATTGAGGAGTACTTGGCCACGCACCAGAACTCGCCACCTCTACGCCAACGTCGGTCACGGTCACCATCGCCTATGCGCTACCGGTCATCCAGCCCACGTGCACCTTCAAGGCAGCCTGGTCATCGCTCACCAAGTCCACTCCCGGAAAACTGAAGAAAGCGACCTGTGGAGGTGAGGCCGCTGATAACATCAATTACGAAGATCCTCCAATATGGATTGAGGGCGACGACGGTGTATTTCCGGTAAATCGGTGCAACCACGAAAGCGTTACTTCAGATTTGCGGTTGAGAATAGAAGGATGGGAGCTGAATGCCTTAGTCGACACCGGTGCTGATTATTCAGTGATAAGTCACAAGATGGTGAAGAAGCTAAACAAAGTTGTGACACAGTGGAGTGGATCGCAGATACGCACGGCAGGTGGTCACATTATTACGCCCCTTGGCAGATGCACCGCAAGACTTGAAATACGGGGCTTTATTTACGTTGCCGATTTCATTGTGCTACCAGAATGTTCAAGAGACCTCATTATAGGAATGGATTTTTTGCGAGCTAATGGCGCCGTAATTAACCTGCGTAGGTCCAGCGTGTCATTTTCGACTAAACGAGCTATACCTGTAGAGGAATCTGAGGGACGCCTAACTGCTCTACGCGTTGTTCATGATGACGTAACTGTGCCACCACGCTGCAGCATAATGGTGCTCGTAGAGAATGACGCATCTTACAACCGCGAAGGCATAGCGGATACAAATGTAGGGCTGTTTTTGAAGAAAGGTGTCTGCGTAGCTCGGGGTCTTGTTCACTTGACGAATGGCCGTGCAGATGTCCTACTTACGAATTTCTCCAATGAACTTCAACACATCGCTCAAGGCACGGCTATTGCCTATTTACACGACTTCTGTATGGCGACAGAACTATGCAGCTTAACCACGTCAACCACTCGACCAGTGGCCTGCAACATCGACACATCCGTGACCGTCAACCAGAGCCTTCCGGACAGTCAAAAGAAACAGATTTACGCCTTAGTAAAAGAATTCTCTGATTGCTTTTCAATTGCCTCGAAGGTCCAGCGCACGTCAATTACGAAACACAGAATTATAACGCAAGACGACACGAGGCCTATATGCCAGCATCCATATCGAGTGTCACAGAAAGAACGGGAAATCATTAAGAAGCAAGTGGAGGAAATGCTTTCGGATGATGTCATCCAGCCTTCGAATAGTCCATGGGCGTCCCCCGTAGTGCTCGTTAAGAAGAAAGACAACACGCTTAGATTCTGTGTCGACTACCGAAAACTCAACAGTGTAACTAAACGAGATGTCTACCCCTTGCCACGTATTGACGATACACTAGATCGGCTGCGATCCGCAAAGTTTTTCTCCTCCTTGGATCTGAAAAGCGGATATTGGCAAATAGAGGTAGACGAGCGGGACCGTGAAAAAACGGCATTCGTAACACCAGATGGCCTCTACGAATTCAAAGCGCTTCCATTCGGCCTCTGTTCCGCGCCAGCGACGTTCCAGCGAATGATGGACACTGTCCTCGCGGGATTGAAATGGCAGTCATGCCTAGTGTATTTGGATGACGTGGTGGTATTCTCTGCAACGTTCGACAAACATCTAGAGCGACTGCGCACTGTATTACAAGCCATCCGGTCAGCAAACTTGACAATAAAACCCGAAAAATGCCACTTCTGCTTCGAAGAGCTGAGATTCCTTGGACATGTCATTAGTTCTGACGGTGTTCGTCCTGATCCAGAAAAGACAGCCGCTGTTCAGAGGTTCCCTACACCCAAAGACAAAAAGTCAGTGCGTCGATTTTTGGGTTTATGTGCCTACTATAGGCGATTTGTGGAAAACTTTTCAAAGATTGCGGAACCTCTTACAAAACTAACGAAAAACGACGTGCCCTTCACATGGGAAAGCGAACAACAGAAAGCTTTTGATGAATTAAGAAAACGGCTACAGGGTTCACCAATACTTGCCCATTTCGATGAGACGGCTGACACTGAAGTCCATACCGATGCCAGCAATGTCGGCCTCGGCGCCATCCTGGTCCAGTGGCAAAATGGTCAAGAGAAAGTGTTAGCCTATGCCAGCCGCAAACTCTCAAAAGCTGAGGCAAACTACTCTGCTACTGAAAAAGAGTGCCTCGCAGTCATCTGGGCAATAAATAAGTTTCGACCCTACCTTTATGGTAGACCGTTCAGAGCTGTCAGTGACCACCATGCTCTATGCTGGCTAGCAAATCTCAAGGATCCGTCAGGTCGACTAGCCAGATGGAGCCTTAGGCTGCAGGAGTATGACATTACGGTCGTATACAAATCTGGAAGGAAACACAGTGATGCCGACTGCCTGTCACGCTCTCCCGTCGATCCAAGTGTACCAGAAGCGGAAGACTTCCCGTTTCTAGGCGTTGTCGACGCATCCGAAATCGCTCAACAACAACGAGATGACCCGGATTTGCTGGCGCTTATACAACACCTGCAGGGTCTCGACGTTCAAGTACCTCGCATATTCTCCAGAGGGCTCTCCACGTTCTGCCTTCGAGGAAGTGTCCTTTACAGGAGGAACTTTGAACCTAATGGCGAAACGTTTTTACTAGTCGTGCCCACAGCCATGCGACAGGAAATTCTGCATGCATGCCACGACGAGCCAACATCCGGCCACATGGGTGTGAGCCGAACATTCGCAAGGATTCGCCTGAAGTACTATTGGCCTAAGTTGCTCGCATCAGTGCAGCACTACGTGAAAACTTGTCGTCAATGTCAACGGCGCAAAACTCCAGCCGTAAAACCAGCCGGCCTTCTCCATCCAATAGACCCTCCGGATGCCCCATTCCAACAAGTTGGCATGGACTTTCTAGGACCTTTCCCGACATCATGTGCAGGCAAGAAATGGATTGTGGTAGCTACGGACTATCTGACCCGTTATGCTGAGACTGACTCTCTGTACAGTGCGACAGCTGCCGAAGTCGCCAAGTTCTTTGTGAACAACATAGTGCTCAGACATGGTGCGCCCATCGTCGTTATTACGAATCGGGGCACAGCATTTACTGCAGACCTTATGCAATGTCTGATGCGCATGACAAATACCGATCACAGAAGAACAACGGCGTATCACCCTCAGTCGAATGGTTTAACCGAACGCCTCAACAGAACTCTGACCGACATGCTATCAATGTATGTCGATGTTGAACATAAACAGTGGGATGAAATATTACCCTACGTAACATTCGCATATAATACCGCCGTTCAAGAAACAACCCACGTTGCCCCTTTCGAACTAGTATTCGGCCGAAGAGTGACCACCCCACTGGATGCCATGTTACCCCTACAGGACGAAAACAGCTATCCACCTGACTTAGATGACTTCTTGCAACGAGCCGAAGAAGCACGACAAATGGCAAGATACCGAATACGCCGTCAACAGCGCGTCGACTCTAGTCGGTACAACAAGCGACGCAGTGACGCACTTTATCATCCCGGTGACAAAGTGTGGATATGGATCCCAGTGCGCCGCCGCGGACTCTCTGAAAAGCTTCTTTGTCGATACTTCGGCCCTTATGAAGTACTCAACCGTATCAGCGACGTCACTTATGAAGTCCGATTCGCGGGACACGTGAGCTCAAGACGCCGCAATACCACGGAAGTGGTACACGTAGTCCGCATGAAAAGCCCTATCACGACAGATCGTCGGAAAACGAGTGAGAGGGCGCATGTATCATTTTACTCTCTCAAGCATCGGGACGATGCTTCTGAGGGGGGGGGGGGGGATAATGCCGCGACAGGTTGGCCACGTTCAAGTAGCCGCCGCAATCATCATGGCAAGAGCACCAGCAAGACCCGGCTGGCATGCGTCACGCGTTCGTGCGCTCCAACAACGAGAAAGAGGAAGTTGTTGAATCTGTGCCTCTCGTCTACTCGGACTCGACGACGATAGTCATTAGGCTTGTGGGCACAAGTTCGCCCTAATAAAGTTGCTTGTTTTTTAGCCTGTCTGCATCAGCATCGCTACAATATTATCAATCGTGATCAACCCGCTAGGATATCCTTACACAATATTACCATACACCTTAAAACATGACAAACACAATAACACACCCAAGGCGGCGTCCCCAACGTTTGATTTACCACTAGAGACCCCGACGCGAAACCTGCGGTGCCACGCACCCAGGACCCCCGCTTGAGACAACCAATCGCGGGAACCACCACGCGCTGAAGAGACCAGCTTTTTTCTCGCTCGCCGCTACCAAGGCCTGTCGCCGCCGGCTCTATACCATGATGATGATGATAGCTGGGATCAACGCTCGCAGACACAACACCACCTACTGCCCGGTAGTTGTAACCCACAATGCGACTTTTGGGCGAGACACATGCTCCGCGCATCGCAAAAAACATTACAGGGGGTGTCAGCACCCCCTTATTATTTCAATCTTAATTCAAACCATATTTTGAAAAACAAAGAAATCAGCTACACAAGCTCTAAAAAAAAAATAACACATGTCCCTTCATAATGTCCGCTCACCACAACATCGCCGCCGGTCGGCACTGCTGCACTGTCCGGCTCGACGGCTCCACCTCAGTACCGGTCCCGCAACAGCAATGTTGCCGTCCGCGCGATGATCCACCACACGCGCCGACACGTCTTCCTTTTGCTACCAGCACTCTAAACTAGCGCTGGACCATAGGCAGTTGCGCAGGTCCCAGGCATGACCATCGCCCGACCTAACGACTGCATTCCTGGCGAGCGGCGCTGTCGATGTGCAGTAGACGGCCAGCCGTGGATTATATCACTCCCGCTGTGTACATTCCGAAACACTCGACAGAAACAATGGAGCAAGGCCTGGGGAAGGGAGCTTCGGGCTTTTCGCCCACACTGTACGAAGGTCAGTACTGCTAGCTAATGCATCGGCGGCGGCCGAGACGCCCATCTAAATAAAACAAAAATCACCTTCTCGTGCATCGCAAGATAAAAAAAAAGTGAGGGAAGCAGAGTGCAACACCTCAATGCCGCGATCTACCTAGTTGTGCCACGTGCGACTGGCGGTTACGCAGATCCTTAGGCCTAATGAGTTGCTCGACAACGACCGGCATCACCCAGCACACAGCCTAGGCGTAGAAGAGGCAGCCACAAGGAGACATTTACTCTGCAAGGTGGCCCTATCGCTCGCCGCACACAGCAGCTTACCGAGCGATCGGCGTTCATTGTCCCAGATGCTGTCGCTATGCCCTGGCATTGTGCCGCAATACCAGACAGCAACGACGCCCAGCTCCCTGAGCCCAAAAGAGATAAAAGCTATTTACAGAAAATCGGACCACCCACGAGGCTTCTGTACTCGCTCGCTTCGGTGAGTCTTGCTCACCCCAGGATGCAGACGGCATGGCTCTCGTTTCAACTGAACAACGTTCTTAAACCAACAACAACATTGGAAAAGAACTCACTTGTGAGCAGAAAGAAAAAAACAACTCAACGTGCCAACAAGTTCGAACACGCCACAACAACCGATCTCTTCTCTCTCAACAAAGCACACCGCCCAGGCTAGCACTGAGAAGTCCCCCCTAGGCCTACCCTTCACTGACTCTAACAAAAGATTGTACCGAGCCGCACAAACTGTCGTCCGATGCTCCAAGAGCTCCACATTGGGCAGCCAGTGTGAGGTCTCGAAATGGCGAGCGCCACCACCATGCTCTTGGAGTGAACAGACACAGCATACACGGTCGGTACAAACCAAACAACATACATTTATTTAACTAATTTTAGAACAACGATATCATCCGCCAAATTATTATAACATGAATCGTGATCAACACGCTAGGACATCCTTACACAATATTACCATGCACTCCGAAACATGACAAACACAATAACACACCCAAAGCAGCATCGCCAACGCTTGACTTTCCACGAGGGCCCTCGATGCGCAACCCGCGGTGCCATGCACCAGGGAGCCACGCTAGAGACAACCGTTCGCGGCAACCGCTGTGCGCCGAAGAGACCAGCTTATTTCTCACTCGCCGCTACCAAGGCTTGTCGTCGCCTGCGCTATACCATGATGATGATGATAGTGGTTATCAACGATCGGGAACACGCCACGTACCGCCCGGTAATTATAACCCGAAATGCGGCTTTTGGGCGAGACACGTGCGCCACGCAGCGCACACAACTTTACAGAGGGTGTCAGCACCCCCACAAGTGACACGGCCAACTGTCATAACTATAGATTTTGATGAGGGTGTACACAATGGAAATAAAATCAGATTTCATGGAATAATAAACACAAGAAGAAAATGGCGAGAGGACCATGACTTGCCAGTCCGCACCAAACTAATCTCAGCAGACTGAGTTTGTCCCGCCGCTGTGGTCCAGTGGCTAAGGACTGCTCACCCGCAGGTCGCGGGATCGAATCCCAGCTGCAGCGGCTGCATTTCCGATGGAGGCGGAAATGTCGTAGGCTCGTGTGCTCAGATTTGGGTGCACGTTAAAAAACCCCAGGTGGTCGAAATTTCCGGAGACCTCCACTGTGGTGTCTCTCATAATCATATGGTGGTTTTCTAACGTTAAACTCCACATATCAATCAATTAATCAATCAATCAGTAGACTGAGTGAACAAAAATATTTTAAACAGAACTGTTTTTTATGAAACAACCGACCATGATGTGATTGATTTCATACTTGTGTTCCCTGCCCCTGTTCCTCTCCCAGTAAATGGAACTCCTGCTATATGGAACATATCTTCCTGCTCCCTTCAGGTTCCCTTTCGCCTACTGTAAAACAGTTGAAACTGGACATTCAGAAATCAACAAAAACCAAGAATGGAACTTTAATGAAAAAATTGGCCCCATGTCAGCATGTTTTACTGCAAATTTCATCGAAAGACAGTAGTCTTGCATTTGGAGAGAGTGACCAAAACATTTGTTTGATTTTCTGTGCGAGAAAATCGGTGAATTGTATTCTGGGATGCTGCGTTAGAGTGCCTCGGTCCGTGCAGTGGAGGCGAACGAGCGCATCGAGGCATGTGAGATACGAGCGCCGTCTAGTTGTTATATTTGGAAACGAAGGATGGCATGTGCGCTTGTCTTGCAGGCAATAAGGTGTAGAACGCAAAATTACGGGTAGGTGCCACAAACCATGTTGTCTTAGCAAAGCGTTGAAAACACTTGCCTTTTTGTACATTGCATTACATTGTCATTGCAGCGTGATAAACGCTACGGTCCTTAAAATTACTTATGTATGCCTTCTTTCGAACAAGTAGACACAGCACAAAATATTGATGTGTCATTATTGTGCCTCAGATATGCCCAATAATTGCTTTTTAATTGACAATTGCAAAAGTATGCACGTTGAAACTTGAGCAATATTGGTGGGCGCTACGGATGGGGTTAGATTTTGGGTCGTTTCGGATATAATTTCTGCAGACAAACAGACAGACAGACCAAAATTTTTGCATTGAAGTACCCCTAAAAAGACTATCGTCTTTAAAAAGGTTTGTGTACAAGTGAGACAACAAGACTCAAAGACTGTAACCAGGAACAATAAGTGTGAATGAATAATAAATGGTGTGAATTTAAAATGATATATGTTCATTCAAGCTGCTATAACAGTTCTTGGCACCATACATTTCCAAGGAAACTGTTGCTGTTTTCAAAGATATTTTTAAAGAATGTGGAGAAAAAGTTTTTATTGTATTCCAAATGTTGTGCTGAGCCTAATGCCAAATTTGAAAATGTATTTTGGCTACTTTTTTTTTAGTGTAGTGGACTCAATGTGCTACCCAAGGAGCTACGGATCTCATGCCAGGTGAATTTTTGTTCACAAATGGTTTACAAGAACAGCACTTGATTTCGATATAAACCAAGGCACTCAGCTACTACATTTGACAGTGCAAACTGGGCCATATGTTGTATGTTGTGTGTGTAAAGCATTTCGCTAGGCTGCTTTGGAAACTGCTAGGTAGCTCATCATAGAGATTTCAGCTTGCAGCTACACATTCTTTATTGCAGCATCTCAAATTTATGGCATTCACGTAGGAAATGTTACAAATGTCAACACTTGCACCAGCGTGTAAACCAATACAAGTAATATATGGATGTGGGAGAGCTTACGGATAACTTTATAGATTAAACTGACCCCAAGTGTCACTGATGCCTTTGACATTTCTCGTCTGGCAAAATGCACAGAATGGGTGTTTGTTTATAGCCTCCTTCAGCAGCAATGGCTGCATTTGTGTATGCAGCTTTATTTATGCTAGCAGGGTCAACTTTTGACCAAAAGACAAGATACATTGTTCATTAGATGAACTTAGCCTTATGCATTGTCTATGTGACTTGATTTAGGATCAGTGTGTTGCTTATGGCTGTAAACAATCACTTTGGAGAAGGCACTGTGATGTTTGACGGGTTGTTTGACGTGCTATGGTTACAACCTACATCAAAAGGATTACTATTCTTGAAATGAATGCAACTAAAAACTAATTGCGCACACATTTAGAGCCTATTATTTCATTCTCTTTATACCAAAATTGAACATGACTGACTGCCAAATAATGATTTAGATACATGTTATTTACAATTAATTGCTGCAACTCACACAAAACAATGCATTACTTCATTTTTTTTGGAATGTAATACTGAATCTTTTGGAATTGTGTTACGTGAACTGGACACATTTGTAAACCGTGAATTATAATTTGTGTTTAAAAGGGGTAAAAATGTAACTTAGCATTCACCCATACCACTTATTCCAATAGTTGATTTCACTTTATTGGCAGAAAAGGAATGACAATAATGTAAGATTCGTTAGAGAAAGAAATCTGGTTTCCTAGCCTAAAACTGGCGGGGATTCATTGAAAAGTAATTATGAAAATAAAAGCATGTCACATTGCAAAAATGTGAGCATACAAACAATAATATTTTGCTAACATTATAACACTTTAATAACTAATTATAACATTATGTTTGTACATAGTGTAGCAGTTGATAATACGTTGCGACTAAAGAATAGTGTGACAGTGTATGAAAAAAGCACAGTGAAGCATGTCAAATAGCAAAGCAAGAAGTGTACACTCAAACCTTGATATAACATATTTCGATATAACGAATTATCTTATAACGAAGTGACCAGTAGCTTTGCCATAAATATTGTTACAAATAATCGTTTGTAACGAATTTTTGGATACAACAAAGTATTTTTGTGGCACTTGTGAGTTTGTTATGATGAGGTTTGAGCGTACAATGAGGTTTGAGTGTACAACCATTTGAAAGCTAATTATGACTTATTGTGTAACAACAACTAACGCATAACAACAACACATAAGGACAACTAACACATAAGGACAAAAAGAAAAAAGTATATGAGAGCTTGCACACGAATGTGGTGACATGCAAACTATGGTAGTGAGTTCAATATGTGTGTTTCTAGCAGCAAATGTGTTAGGAGTCCTTTCAGACACTGTCGCAGGCTCTCACATTTTTCATTACATTTTTCTTGTTGTAATGAGCATGGGATATGAGAGGCATGCTGAATAAAAGCATTAAAACCAGGAATTTTATTTGCTGTATTAATACATGTCAAAGTCCGCATCTCACACGTACACTAACAACAACCCAGGTTGGTTTGGCATGACTTTTTTTTTTTTTTTCATACGGCTATTTCAGGATCTGAGGGAGCGACTTTTGCGCAAGGAGCCTGACAGTCTCCTGCTCGATGTTAGGCCTAAGTACGAGTTTGAGATGTGCCACCTTCCTGGCAGCCTCAGTATCCCTTTTGTGCGAACTTTCTGGGTTTCTGTGCCAAGTGTGCCAGTTGCTGCATAATCTCAATTAACCCTTTGAAACACTATGTACACCATTATGTACACCACTCGTTACTGCTGTTTGCATCATGTAGAGACTAAGAAAGAGCACAATATACGATACTTTGAGTGAATTGAACCTCCGGCATAATAAATTATTCTTTATTTGACTTTGTACTAATACATATGATCGCATTTATAAAGGCACTACCACGTTCGGCGAGTCGTGCGACATGCCGCTTCCAGCAAGCAATGTGAAAAGCAGAATTTTTCTTTGCTCAAAATAGATCTTGTGGAGTATCGTATTGGCGAGCGCCACGCCACGCTCTTTGAGTGAAAGGACACAGCAGACGCGGTCGCTACAAACCAAACAACAACATACATTTATTTAACTAATTTATAACGACGATGTCGTCTGCCGAATTATTATAACATAAATCGTGATCAACACGCTAGGACATCCTTACACAATAGTAAACATGCACTCCAAAACATGACAAACACAATTACACACCCAAGGCGGAGTCGCCAACGCTTGACTTACCACACGCTTGACTTACCACGAAGGCCCTCGACGCACAGCCAGCATTGCCACGCACTGGGGACCCACGCTAGAGACAACCGTTTGCGGCAACCGCCACGCGCAGAAGAGAGCAACTTATTTCTCGCTCGCCGCTACCAAAGCTTGTAGCTTGTTGTCGCTGGTGCAATACCATCATGATGATGATAGTGGTGATCACCACTCGCGTACACAACGCCACCCATCGCTCAATAGCCGTGACCCAGAAATATGGCTTCTGTGCAAGACACGTGCACCACGCGGTGCAAACAGTTTTACAGGAGGTGTCAGCACCCCCACATTCCCTCAACCTTGATTCAAACCATATTTCGAAAAACAAAGAAATAAGCTACACAAGTTATCAAAAAAATGACAACACATGTCCCTTCATAATGTCCGTGCACCACGACACCGCCGCCGGTCGACACTGCTGCACTATCCGGCTCGACGACTTCACCTCAGTACTGGTCCCGCAACAGCAACGTTGCCGTCGGCGCGATGATCCGTCACTCGCGCCGACACGTCGTTTGGTTGCGACCAGCACTCATGAGGGCGCCGGACTGCAGGAAGTTGCGCAGGTCCCAGGCATGACCATCGCCCGACCTTACGACCGCATTCCTGGCCAGCGGCACTGACGATGTGCAGAAGACAGCCAGCCGCAAATTACATTGGTCTGGCTCCGTACATTTCGAAACGCTCGACAGAATGCAGCAGGGCCTAGGGAAGGGAGCTTCAGGCTTTTCGCCCACGTGGTACGATGGTCAGTACTGCTAGCTAATACATCGGCGACGGCCGAGACGCCCATCAAAATAAAACAAAAATCACTTTTCATAACTCGTGCATCGCAAGATAAAAAAAAAAGTGAGAGAAGCAGAGGGCAACACCTCAACGCCTCGATCCACCTAGTTGTGCGACATGCGACAGGCGGCTGCGCGGAGCCTTAGGCCTAATGAGTCGCTTGGCAACAACCGGCATCCACCCAGCACCCAGCCTAGGCGCAGAAGAGGCAGCCGCAAGGAAACATCCACTCAGTAAGGTAGCCCTATCGCTCGCCGCACATAGCAGCTTACCGAGCAATCGGCGTCCATCGTCCCGGACGCTGTCGCTACGCACCGGCGTCGAGCCGCATTACCAGACAGCAACGACGCCGGGCTCCCTGAGCCCAAAAGAGATAGAAGAAGCTATTTACAGAAAATCGGACCACCCATGAGGCTTCCGTACTCTTTCGCTTCGGGCTTGGCCTACAAACCACGTGCTCTAAGCCTTGCTCACCCCAGGATGCTGACCACATGGCTCTCATCCCAACTGAACAACGTTCTCAAAAACCAACCACAACAACAAAAGCACTTGCAAGCTGAATAAAGTAAAAACTCAACGTGCCGACAAGTTCAAACATGTCACAAATACCGATCTCCTCGCTCTCAACAAAGCACATTGCCGACGCTAGCAAAAAAGTCCCCCTACGCCTACGCTACCCTGGCTCTAACCACAGCTTGCACCGAACCGCGAAAACTGTTGTCCGATGCTCCAAGAGCCCCACGTTGGGCGCCAGTGTGGGGTCTCAAATTGGCGAGCGACACCACCACGCTCTTGGAGTGAACGGACACAGCAGACGCGGTCGGTACAAACCAAACAATACACATTTAATGAACTACCTTTTGATCGACGATATCGTCAGCCAACTTATTTTAACATCAATCATGATGAACACACTAGTACATCCTTGCACAATAGTAAACAACACTCAACAACATGACAAACAAGGTGGTGTTGCTAACGGCTGACTCTCCACGTGGGCCCACCGCAGGCGGCCCGCGGTGCCGTCCACGGCAGACCCACCGCTGGAGGCAACAGTCCGTGCTACTGCCCCACACCACAAGAGACTCGCTCAACTCTCTCCCCGCAACCAAGGCTTGCTTTCCGCCAGGGGTCACCGCCGGCACTAGCGCTCTATCAACCATGATGATGATAGTGCTGATCACAGCTCGTGAACACGCCACCTATCGCTCAATAGTTGTCACCCCCGAAATACGGTTTGTGTGCTAGACATATGCGCCATGCGGTGCAAATAGTTTTACAGGGGGTGTCAGCATCCCCACAATCTAACTAAAAATGAATTTGCACTATATCCCTAGCCTGAGAATCTATTTTGTTGATGTCAAAAGTAAGCATCAATGACTTCAAAGTAAAGAAATATTTAATTACAACCTAATTAGGATACATTATTATAGCACACTTTGATTCATCAATTATCTCATTCGTCTTTTTTCAATTGAACATTGTGTGCCTTGAAGTAATGTTGTAGTGATTTGACACATTTACAGACAGTAAATGTGTCAGAGTAATCAAGATTAATTATAATCAGCAATAATTAAGTTAAGATTAAACTTTAAACAGATAGTAGGTGTCAAAGTAATTCTCAGAAAGTTGTAGCAGCAACAATTACGCAGTGTTTTTACTTACAGTGTTGAGATTTTGCTGTGGCGAACGAGAGGCACCTGTAGTGTATGATGCAAGCGACTACTGAGCGGTTTACCGATGTTCTCTTATTCTCGAGTCCTTTACAAATGACGAGAAGTACTGGCATCAAACGGAACAACTTTCAGAGCTCTAAATAGTTAATGTTCTGTTGAAGGAGTGCCCTAGTTGGCTAGTTACACATGTAATAGTTTGCCCTGGTTGCAGTTTCTTCATTTGTTGATAATAGATGATGCATGCATGTGTAAAAGTGTGCATAAATGCAAATTTACAGCTCCTAAATGGTTACACTAACAGTATAGTTACTGGTCATTTAAACTTCATGCTAAAAGAGGGAGAAGTTTATTGCTGTATTATAATAATACAGTAGTTTAAGAGTAAATAATTAGCTCCATCGAATAGTTATACTTCACAATTATTGTGCACTCAAGCACCACGGTATGCATTGTATCATGGTAACTGTGGTTAACTCGCACTCTGTTATGGTGCCAATATGCGATTTTTCCTTTACTCTGGTAATGCTCAGACATTCCTATTGAGCAGCTGGATAATGAGCTCGACTCATTAGAAGAAAAACTGGCCAAAAACACAGAAGGTAAGGGTCGCTGTGATTTTTATTTTGCATGTTATGTGTTTCTGGTATCCTGCACTGCACCTTACAATGGTGAGCATGATGGAAATGATGGTAGCAATGTTGCGCTGTATGCAGCGTTCTAGAGCAAGTCGCACTATTGCCTAATTATTTGGGACTAACCGTGCAAACTTCCAAAACTATAGTGTTCATTCCATTACATAAATGCTATTGAAATCTTGTGCCTTGTGCAATGCGCTTAGTAGTGAAAGCTGATGTAGTTTATAGCAAGTTGTGCAGTCTGTTTTCTCGTGGCTGTGAAAAAGTCTTGCGAAATGTAAAAATTGACATCTTCACATAATTGTGTTTGGGAGTACCCAATTCAAGTATGTTTTCACTGAATCAAACCTTTATGGTGGCTATCATGATAAAAAAAATAGTCATGTTTGATTGCCAGTGTATTGTTTATACTGTGTTTTGAGCACCTTTATTGGAATAACTATCAAATAGGCTTGTGCGAATATTTGAGCGCTTAATATATTCAAATGGATATTACAGTATTTGGATTAGCTTTGACTCGAATATAAATTATCAAAAATTTCAAAGTATTCAACATAAACAATACATGTACATTAGTTCGCAAGTAGTCTACTGTAAAGGTGGAGGGTTGCGGTGCCATGAATACACCTGTTTTGGGAAATACGCACGGCTATGAAGCCCTACTTCAAGGTCGACGAGCATATACACTCGCATTGATGCATAATTTTCTAAGTTTAGAGCTTGTTATACAAGCTTGTATGCTCTAAGCATAGTAAATTTTAAAACTTGATATTGCACAGGTTGCCACTTGCATTTCTTGTATTATATTAAAACTCAAATCCTGCACTATTCAAAGTTGCTTCCACTTCTTTCGAACAAAAAAAAAATCATTTGCACATGTGTTTTTCAATTAAAAAAATTATTGTTCAGATCTGTTGGGTCATGATAAATATGCTAAATTTTCTTCATATGCGATATATACTGTCTGAATTCGATTCAAAATTATCCGGCCAAATTACTATTCACTTCCAAACAAAAATTTAATACTTCCACGAGCCTACTATCAAACATGGTCAAGGCACATTTGTGTTGCCTGTCATCTTGCTGTCAGGGTACGTATCAATGCATGCGTGCGTGGAAGTGTGGAACGCTCTGTTTTTGCAGTGGTTGTGATCTGTCGGCGTGGCAACAACTCTCAGCTGGCAGTGGAAAAGTTGAGACAAGCGTGGAGCGAAAAAATCAAGGTGTGTGACGTTAGAGGAGGCCTTGAGTCCTGGGCCAGAACTGTGGATCCAGAATTCCCCACGTACTGAGCTTCTGGTGCATAAATATGCCTGATTGTGCATTTCTAAACTATTGACCCAGAGGCCTGAGCATTCACCAAGTGTAAGAAATGTTTCATCTTTCAAGCAAAGTTTAGCTGGGGTGCCCAGATTTAGAACAAGTTAGAAACTTTATTATCTTTATATATTACAACAGACTGAGCACTTAGTCATTTCGAAGCTAGAAAAAATGCCAGTATTGACTAGTAAAATTACATTTTGCTAGGTCAAAAGTAGGTTGTGGTAGCTGTGTCACTTGATGCAGAATCCATGAAGTTGTTTAAATAAATCATTTTATTTCACCAACCATTTGTAACCATGATTCGTTCTAGTGTTCAGCTTTTTTTCTGATCCATGCGTACATAAATAATGAGGATGATTGCACTTTGCAGTTAAAGCTGCACTTTTTACAGCCAGTAACAGAGTACAGCCTTGTTTGCTTTAGTGGTGCTTGCTAAGCAGACTAATTTTCAACTTCAGGCTGGGTTGAATGTTTGAATAACTTTTGCATTTTGGGGCAAAAATTAGTTCATATTATGTGTTTCAAAAGCCAAGGAGATCACCGGCTCCAAGTGTTGGCGTAATGAGACTCAACATTAACATCGACCAACCTTGGGATCCAGGTGTGTGTAAATAGACCTGGATCTAAGTGGTTGCAAGTTTTTGTGCATGCTGCTTCCATGAGTGTTGCAGGGAAACAATCTTCCCGCCAACTGTTCCTCCCATAAGCTGTAGTAGTTGTTGAAACGCATTGGGGGTTTGAGGTAGGTCTTCTCTAGCTTTTCTGCCACAGTAATCTAGAGTTGCACTACAAACAGCATAGTGGTCATTAAAAGTATTACATCTTGATATATTAGAATATACTAAATCTGTCAGTGTGAGCTGACAGAAATTGAAGGTTTCCACAAAGCCTGTATGTAAACTTCAGTCATTGTGCAAAATGAAGCCACATTAAACAAGAGTTTCAAAGAATGTGTTCTATAATCACTGGAACTGCCGCAAGACCTGCCAGCAGTGTTTCTGCATTCTCTTTTCATAGTTCACTGCATCATTGTCATAAAATATTTACTTTGATGTTCTTTAATGACCGTGGGCTACACTCAAGAAATATTGATCTTACTCGCCATTCCCAATTAACGTTCACCGAAAGGGGTTAGTTTAGAAGCTGCCCCTGCGGCAGTTTTTTGCACCAAAATACCTCCCAGCAAGTGGAGAACATTTTCATCTTGAACTCGAGAACACAGTTCACTCATACTTCTCACTTTCGTTATTACAACATGGTGAACCCTACTAGCAGAGACTGTACAGAATCGCACAATACCAGGGATCTTGGGGGGAAAAAATAGAAGAGCGCATTATACTACTGTTAATCTGCCATGTACAATAGCTTTCTTCTAGTTTGCCCTTTTGGTCATTGCTGGAAGGACATCTAAAGCAAGATGTGAGCAGTGTATCAAGCAAGGTCTTTTGGCTCATTCAAGTTTGAAGTCACATACATAAATAATAAATTTAAAAGCATTAAGATGCTATGATTCTTTATAAATTGGATTGCTCTGGTATGTTCTGTTGACACTGGCACCAGAGTTTTTGGAGCCAATGATGAGCTGCCATATGGTGTTTGGCATTCTTTGCAGTTCGATTTGGTGCCTATTCGCTTTGCCAGCAAAATGCACTTTCAATGTGCACAGCAAAAATCAATTCCTGACAAAAAAAACGAGGAAAGTGACTATGTTTATTTACAATAGCAACTTTACAATATCGCCAAAGCGATGACAGCACTATAAGTATACCTTTCCACACAGTGTTTCCATTCAGTTTCCATTCAGTGTTTCCATTCAGTTTCCATTCAGTGCAATCCATTTTTCTTGACAGCATTAGTTTTATTATTATAACTACAAGAAATTCAGCATACGCTTATATGCAGACATTTTTCTGGTCTTTACTTGCCACTTACAATACTATGCTCAGTAATTCAGTTTACGTGTGTGCTTTGTAACAAAATCAAGCTCTCAAGAGCATTTTATTAACAGCAATTTGTCATAAATTGCCTGCCTTTCTTTCCAAACTTCTTGGAGTGGCAAACGTGTCTGAGGAAAAGCCAAGCTCCTTTTTTGGTACAGGGTGTAGAGTGCCCGGTATAGTTTTGCAACAGTCCACACTTCCACATGTCCAACATGAACAATACGAGTTATTTCTACATGCGAAAACGGAAGGTTCTGATGATTCGCACAAACTTGCCAGCACATTTGAATAGTACATGCGTACAGCCCAGCATGCATACGACTCCACTTTGCACTACCATCCACGAACAGTTCAGTTCAGTGAAGTATGACTGGATTTTTTTTCCCAGCTGGTTGGTGGCACTGGACTACTTTTTCTTGTCAGACACTGTGTAGCGCTCGTACGAGCGGGCAGGGTCGTAAGGTTCCCATCGGGACGCCGGGAAAATGTGCTTGTTCCTCTCGTACCATGATCGCAGCAGAACTTTGCCGGCGTGCGACTCTTCCTTCTCAATCGACGCGTCGTTGGTCAACCGCACGTCCTCCCTCGCATCATAGGCAAACAGCGGGCCACTCTTGCCACGAGCCTGTGCAAAACAAAGCATACCCTAGCTAAGCCACCATGTCAACTGTGTGCTACTGCCTCCTAGGAAAGCCTGGGTAAAATTGCAAGTAAATGTGCCGATTCTCGCCGCAGAAACAATGCTTGTAGCAGGACATAAGGCTGGTGAGAAACGATATTTCTTATTTCATTTGCTTCAGTTTATAAGTCTCTTGCGACCTATTGTACGAGTAGTTTATAGATTTTATTAAAACAACATGCCCAGTCATGCTGTGCATTCGTGAATCATTGATAACTTTCTGCCTTGTTTTTTTGCTTTTGAGAACTATCTAGTCAAGCAAAAATATTTTGTTTGTATCAATGCAATGATCTAAATACCTTGTTTCTTTCAGGGTTGCTTGAGCACAAGTTGCATCGAACATACAGCCCTACAGGAAGCTATTTTAGCTATAGCATGCAATACTTGCAAAGCAGATAATTACTCAAGTATGCCTTTATACTGTGAACTTCGCTTCTTGTTGTAATCATTTAGGTTATCAATCATTCAGTTGAAATGCTTGCCACAACCATGCCGAGATTAGTTTTTTTCTTTTTTTTACAATGAAAGGTATTGCCTTTTTAAGTGCAAGCAACATTCACCACAGCAAGCACGGTCAGGTGGCTAACGCACAAGCACACAACCCTACCTTCGTGACAATGAAGTCATAAAATGTGTAGTGGTGTGGGATGATTAAGTCCTCCTTGACGTACATCAATTGGTCCGCCGTAACTGCCCGCAACTCATAGAAATCCTTTCGAAGAACCTCGAGGCATTTCTGCAAGTGAAGTGATGAGCAATGCTGTCAGACCAACCAAACACTTCCAAAGCTACAGCTTTCGTCATACACTCAGTAACAGGACCTTGGTGCGTCCTTTAGACGTTCGTGATCCCCATTTCAAGCTTTCCCTCAAATGACCTTGCAAAGAAGGCGCCCTTCTGGTTCTGTTTACTGGTTGGCTGATGCACAGCACAGAATGCCCAACTATGAGCATTAGTACACAACTAAAGTTGCTTGGCCATTTACGCTATGTACAGTACTCGCGGATTAAAATTCAACTTAAAAAATTTCAGTAAACCTACGACACCCTCATTAACGTGCAACTGCTTGAGAAAGCCACATCATGATGCTAAAGTTGATGTCGGCTCAAGTGTATGAGTCTAAATTATACTAATATCACTTGAACTGAAGACAGAGGAAACAGGTATGTGCACTACTTAGCCGTAAATTGTCGAATTTTAATCGACGCACTGCACATCATCGGCCACTCAACAAAAGGATCTGGTCAAGAAGCATTTAACTCCAGGCAATCTTCAATATGTGAAGGCTATGAAGTTCTTGAACAAGGAATACTTCTTAGAAAATTATGGGGCACTGCTCTATCACTCATCCAACTCTTGCACGTGACACTGCTAAGCTTGAGGGTATGAAAGGGCAAAGAACACCTGTGTGCTTAGATTAGGTGCACAAAAAAGAACCCGAGGCTGTCGAAATTAATCTGAAACATCCTGCTACAGCGTGTTTATACCAAACCTTGGTTTTATAATGCAAAATCCAAGCCATTATTCTTATTGGAATAAACATTGCACACTCATGTGGCTGTCTAGAAACAAACTACTTTTAGCCAACCATTATAAAACAAACTTGGAAAGATTCAAGCTGACTGTTTCTCAAATTGTGTTCATATATGAGGAGCTTTTTTTCCAAATTTGTCAAATCCAGAACCGAAACTAGCTCAAGTAAGGCTGTATTCGCACATGCATACTGATTGATTGATGATTGATTTGTGGGGTTTAACGTCCCAAAACCACTATATGATTATGAGAGACGCCGTAGTGGAGGGCTCCGGAAATTTTGACCACCTCGGGGTTCTTTAACGTGCGCCCAAATCTGAGCACACGGGCCTACAACATTTCCGCCTCCATCGGAAATGCAGCCGCCGCAGCCGGGAATCGAACCCGCGACCTGCGGGTCAGCAGCCGAGTACCTTAGCCACTAGACCACCGCGGCGGGGCACCGCGGCGGGGCACATGCATACTACACTCAAACTTTTATAAAGCAAATCAGATATAACAAAGTTCGTTAATAAAAGTCTAGCAATAAATATAGTGTTAGGAATATTCTTTTACAGAATTTTTTAATACAATGAACTTACTCTGATGTAAGATGCAACTTTGTTTTAATGAGGTTTGAGTGTATCAACTTTCTTCTAAAACAGTAATAATAAATTATTACTAATTTATTATTACTGCTGTAGAGGAAAGTCGAGAGTATGTATGTGCCAATTTGAGCTAGTGTAAATTCTGGCCCATTTCAAAAAAAAAAGCTTCTCATACATTGTATGTACACTGGTCAAGTGGATGCAATCAGATGCACTGAAATGTCAATTGAAAAAAGTAGGCGATGCAACTTCACCTGCAAGAACTGGTAGATGCTGTTCCCTTTCTTCATGCGTACTACTTTTCGATGACCCGAGCCATCCCAGTAGCTGAAGGTGATCTCAATGTCTTCGTTTTTCAGTTGCTGTTGTTTCTGTACCCACTCCTGCAATGGCATGAAATTATACCGTTTGTGAAGTTTAACATGGCCAAGTAACGCCCCTATCCTACTAAACCATGCCCATTTCCCATTAATTCAACACTTAGACAGTATTTTTTTTATCCTATGCAATATAGCAAGAGAGGAAGGCCAGCAAAAACATTTGGCAACATTTTCAATGGATTACCAAGTTGTGTGCTTAGGAAAATACTTCGGTAGGAAAACAGATTTCAGACGAGCACTACCCAAGTTTTCAACAGGATTTCTTTTTTATCCTATGCAATATAGCAAGAGAACAAGGCCAGCAAAAACATTTGGCAACATTTTCAATGGATTACCAAGTTGCGTGCTTAGGAAAACACTTCAGTAGGAAGACAGACTCCGTACGAGCACTACCCAAGTTTGCAACAGTGTGGCAAAGGTTTGTAGATTGCACACATTAGAGGCATATATTTTGCAAGAGTTTCTACCCAGCAGAATTGTTTATAATGCATTTTTCTAACTTTCAGGCCCAGTATGTTACGTTACAATTGTGACCTCTTATTGTGTTCATGTAAATACTGTAAATCCACAGTTGGAACTTGGTGCCTACGTCACCTGCCGTTTCTCTATCACTGCCTGCATTAGTATATCTATATATGGACATATTTACTTCACCTCAGTCGACATCATCATCACTACCAGCCCGCAGAACAGAGGCCTCCTCAAATGATCTCCAATTCACCCTACCCTGCAAACAACAAGCACATAGCACTGCATACCATGCGAAGCTCTTCTCTGATACGCTTCTCATCTTCCTCTCGTTCTCTGTCTGGAAGAAAGCTGGTGTCCACATCGGGGTTCTTGCCCAACTTTCGTTTCGACGGTGGTTCATAGTCGGCACCATCTCTGTCTTTGTCCTCTTCGCCCTGCTTCTTTGTTTCTGGCAAATCCTCCTTCTCTTCACAGTTGTTGTTTTCTTCTGCATCCTCCTCTTCTTCCTCTTCATCATCCAGCTTGAATGACAGTGCAGCAATCTGGATGAAAGAAAAGACTGTACACTCAAACCTCATTCTAACGAAGTTGCGTCTTACACGAAAATAGGTTTGTTATATCCAAAAATTCGTCATAGTGGTATATTTCTAACACTGTCTATTGTAAGACTATTCATTCACTTTGTTATAACCGATATTTTGTTATATCTGGGTTTGTTATATTGAAGAATAATTACTGTTGCAATAATCAGGATGTCTCAAGGGGCTAGTTGGTTCATTGCACAAAGAAGTTTAAATGTGCAAAACCTTTGAACCGACATCGTAGAAGCCACATAAAAAAGTTGAGGGCTAACTACCAGCTGCTTTATTGTAAGTGTCGCTTAAATAGGCCATCAAAACGTAACAGTACATTCCTGCTACAGCAGAAAGCAATATGCACTTCAATGCCAAAACACAGAGTTTGAAAATGCCAAAACACAGAGAACAGGACACTTACTGCACTATTTTTCAGACTGAGATTTTATGAATTTATACACAGCTTCTAGAAGTTCTGTTTTTAAATCTGCATTGTAAACCATAGCTGATGCACTTGTCAAGGATAGTTCAGTGTTAGGTGCAATCTTGTGCACATTCTATAATACTAGAATGTTCATCCCCATCGTATGTGATTGGTCAAAGCTCCAGTGTATGTGCTCGGTTCATACACTTCGGCCGATCGTGTATAATAAGTGACAAATGTTCTATTAGGAATGCGTACAAGGTTGTGTCCTGGTGGCTGCTGCAAGAACTAATGCAGTGATTTTAGTCTGGCCTTACCTGCTTCCAGTCAAGTATAATGCTACAGCAAGCATACATTAGATTCTAATTTGCACTAAGAAGCCTAGGTCGGCAATCAATGGGGGAGCTCACTCAGACTCACTCACAATACATGCCGTGTGCTTAGAACTCGCTCGGACTCGCACTCGTGGATATTTACCTTAAGCGGGCTCACTCGGACTCGGACTCGCTGCCCGATGAGTTGACTCATGAGTTTGCCAACCTATGCTGAGTGGTGACGACTATACAATGATAGAATCTCTGCACTGCATTCACCGAGCCAGATAAATAATTTCAGCAAAGAAACGATGCTTATCCTCGTCACTTGCCTGTCTCCTTTGCCTTTCTTGCTGCTCCCGTTTTTTCTGAATTTCACGCTGCCGCTGAAGCTCGCGTTCTTGTTGCCGCTGTGCTAGTTGACGCTCCCGTTCTTTCACTACGTCCTCTTGCTTGGCCTGAAACACAAAACGCCCACAGATTGCAAGCAAGTCCTGCTCAAGTGCGGTACATTTATGAATCATCAGCCTGACTGCACCCACTGCAGGACAGGGGCCTCTCCCATGTCCTGCCAGTCAACTCAGTCCTGTGCTTGCTGCTGCCACTTTATACCCGCAGGCTTCGGAATATCATCTGCCTACCTAACTTTGTCTCCCCTTCACCCGCTTGCCTTCTCTTAAAATCGAGTCTGTGATCCTTAATGACCAGTGGTTATCTTGCCTTTGTGCTACGTGCCCTGCCCATGACCATTTCTTCTTGATTTCAACTATAATGTCCTTAACACCTGGTTGTTCCCTGATACACTCTGCTCTCTTCTTGTCCCTTAGGGTTACACCTATCACTTTCCTTTCCATCACTCGCTGCGTCGTCCTCAACTTGAGTTGGACCCTCTCTGTAATCCTCCAGGATTCTGCTCCATAGGTAAGTACTGATAAGATGCAGCAGTTGCATACTTTCCTCTTGAAAGATCATGAATTATATGTGGGGTATTATGTGCCAAAACCGCACATATTATGGGGCACACGACAGTGAAGGTCACCAGAAATAATGACTATGCGATTTTCTTTAATTGACATCACACACTACATGAACCTCTAGCGTTCTGCCTAGATCGAAATGCGACCACTGCGGCCCGCAGCGAACCCACGACCTTTGGGACAGCAGCCGAGCATCATAAGCACTGTACCACCAAAGCTACGAACAACGGCTAGTTAGTCACGTAGAACTGCGAAGTACTTCAACACTCAATGACATATCTGCTCCTAAAACAAAGCCCAAGAGCACGAGGGATGAACACAAACAGAACAGAATAGCCCGATCTTCCAACAGGTTCGTTTCAAGTGTGAAACGGGGATCAAGTACGCAGAATAGCACATGCACACAATGACGGAGGCATTCCTAACAAGGCAATTAGCTTTTATGAAATCTTTTGCATGTGTATTAAGGTGTCACTGATGTAACCGCAATCAACCGTTACAATTAGAAAGGCTTCTAATAATTCACGAACCACTCTACACTTGCCCCTGCCAACACCCTTTGGCCCGTTTTGTCTTGTTGGCATTCCTCTACTTAGTTCTGATGGTTTTTTATAGTGGCAGATATGTCATGCAGCAAGAACAAGGAGAGCCAAGAACGAGTTCTCGGCATTCTAAGCCGTGCAAGTACACTCGTGGTGATGTGTAGTTGACAGTAGTGGCGCAAGACTACTGATTTGCTTTTATTGTGCATTGAGTGTATGCCGGACATAAACTAATGTCGAGAAGGAACACTAAT
Source organism: Rhipicephalus microplus (assembly GCF_043290135.1). Taxonomy (NCBI): domain Eukaryota; kingdom Metazoa; phylum Arthropoda; class Arachnida; order Ixodida; family Ixodidae; genus Rhipicephalus; species Rhipicephalus microplus. The sequence continues at coordinate 6,332,743 of NC_134707.1, forward strand.
GCACCTTGCCTTCATTTCATCGAGGGTGACAAGACCAATCGTGCTCGACTTGAGCTGCTGCTCCACAGCGTCGTAATGTGCGGCGAACTTGTTCTCCATCGTAGACAGCTTCAGCTCCTCTTCGATCTTTTTCTTTCGAAGCTCCAGTTCTTCCAGCGCTTTCTCGCGCTTCTTCTTGAGATGCAGTGCGCGGCCAGCCTCGCTGGCAGCTCCTTTGTACATAGCCATGCCTGGTTTCGCAAAGTTCCTGTATCTGCAAGCATCGGACACATAAAGTTCACTCACTGGACAGAATGGCAACTTTCGGCAAAGCTTTAATGTCCTTACAATACCTCTAGGCGAACGGTATTAAGTCAATCCGATAAATCTTCAAGGTGTCAGAAAATTCGCGGCTGAGAAACGATGCCCTGTTCATCATGCTTGCATAAGCAAGTTCACCTAACGTAGCCAAAAATCCAGCATTCGTGAGTTTATATCTGAAGGAATTTCCTAGATACATGCAACTGGCATAAAGAAAACAGGCGTAGTGCCAGCGCGACGTACTGCGATGCTGGTGATCAGCCTAGATGTAAATGTCCTAAAAATTATTCGCTAACGAGCCTTGACGCGTAGCACATACGATTTGGCAGCTTTAGAGTACAGTGTACTAGAAGATACTTCTAGTACGTTGTACTTTAGAGGAACCATGTTCTTACCGTAACAAAGATGCCAACAGCCAGATACCGTAGTTCAACTCGAGTAACTGGTCAAAATGCAGGCCACAGGCACGGGCGCACTGTAGGCTGAAGCAGGCTTCCCAATTTCTCCACTTTTCTATAAATATGAACAGTGCAGTCACTAACCAAACGCGGGGGAAACCATAGTTTCCTAATTTTCGGAAACTCTATAGGGAAAACAAGTGGTAAATCAACGTTGGCTAAACCAACGCCTCCTACATTTTTTGTGCCTGCCGGATAATCGGCGGTCACTTGAAAAGCGGCGGTCGTCAGAACTACGGTGATGGCGCCACTCAAGTAGGAGTGTCTTCAAATAAGTTTTTACGTTTTTGAAACTTATATGCAAAAAAATAACGTAAAACTGTTTTATATAAGCGTAAACGTAATTTTAATCAACCCTAAGTAAATGACGTCGTTATTCAACAAGCAACTTTTTTAATACAAGGCATCGTCTGAAATTAATAGCAAACGCCAAAATTGCCAATCTCAAAGGCCAAGTACAAAAACTCTTATTCCTACGTAGGCAGCGCCGCCATAGATGACCGGCGTTTTGCGTTTATCGGGCAGGCACAAAAAAATCTAGAAGGCGTTGGCTAAACCCGCCTCTGGACATATAATGCCTACGCAGTGTGGCTTTCCCTTCTGAAGCGCGAAAGTTAAATGCGGCGCATTGAGACCTAAAAGGTAATGTAGAAAGTGACAAACCTTGCGTATTATTTTTGTTATTGTAAGCGTTGAAGCTGAAAACCTGAACATATAATACCTATAATATCAACACACCTACGTGTGTTGATGCTATCTATTGATAGATTTGCTTTGTTACGTCACTTATTTTAATAAATGGTTCAGTAGCTAGTGCCAACCAAAAAAAAAGTAATACTAAAATGGCTGTAAGTTTTAAAACCTGAACATATGATATAAGCGCTATGCAAGCGTCATTGTATTTGAGGGCGTAAAATTCTACTAAATTTGTTATAATTAAAAATAATGGTAAGTAGATAAATGAGTTATTCTGATAATTATATAAGTAGATAGATGAACAAACAAGTAGATAAGTAAATGAATAAGAAAATGTTTATAAATAATTGACCAGTCAAACAAGTTAATAAATGAATGAATAAATAAATAGGTAAACGTGTCTTAGATAGATAAATAGGTAAACATATATATATATATATATATATAAACAAATGACTAAATAAATAAATAAATATATAAATTGACGAACAGATAAACATAAAAGTAAACAAATGACCAAATAAACAAGTAGCTGGTAAATAAATTAGTAGACAAATGACTACACAAACAAGTAGATTGATGAATAAATAAGTAAATATATAGATGAATAAATAAGTATTTAACTATATAGATAAGTGAAAAAATAGGTGAACAGATAAGTAGATAGATATCTGAACAAACAAGTAGATGAATGAACAAATAAGTAGGTAGATAGATGACTATGTAAGTAACTAAATATATAGATAAATAAAAATTAAAAAAAACCTATATATAGATGACTAGACAAACATGTAGATAAATGAACAAATAAGTAAATAGATAAACGACTAGATAAGTAATTAAGTATATAAAGAGATAAAAAATAGGTAAACTTGTAAACAAATACATGACTAAACAAACAAGTAAATGGATGAATATATAAATATATAGATAGATGACTAGACAAACATATAGATGGATGAATGCATAAGTAGGTAGATAGATAATTACATAACTAAGTACATATCTAAATGAATAATTAGGTAAATCTATAAATAGATAGATTACTATACAAACAAATAGATGACAGAAGAAGGAAAGGTAGGAGACGCCCTGCCGCGATGAAGCCGGAAGTCGGATATATTGACTGGGCAAATTGCAGGACTCTCTCTCCGGCTCGGAAAGCACGTGAGCTACGCAGCGCGCGACTCGTGACGATCCGAAACTAATGGAATGGGGCTCAAAACTCTCGGCCAGCGTGACACCTTCGGCGAAATCGTTTCGTCCGAGTATTAACAGCGAGTAACAGCTCACCGCCAATGAATCAAGTACAAGAGAACGCGCGCTAGATACACTGACAACGGCGAGTGTTTTCACGTCATTAATTCAGAAACTGCACAGACAACACGATCGGTCGTGCGCCTTCTACGGTCGCATTCCGCCACACGGCCGACGCAGCGTCCGGCCACTGTGTCCGTGTTCCGCGTGAAACTCGCCGGCGTCAGCATCCTGCAACCGTGGTGACTTTGAGCACGGTACAAGTGACACTTGAACGCGGTTGCTGTTATGTTGAGATCACATGCAATGCTAGGGTGAAGTATACGAAGCGGAACAGAAAAGGTGTTTTAATATGCACATGCAAGTTGTTACTGTACACACAGAACACGAAACTACGTATATGCACATGGTCCTCATTTAGTCTTGCTGGGCTCAACAGCGTCGTCCGTTGTCACAAGCAGGGGCACTGCCCAACCACAGTGACTGACCTGCAAGGCTTTCGTCGTCGTTCCGCCTCGTCATGGTGCCCAACGCAATTTCGCTAAACACTAATCGCTTCATTCGCGTCATGCGCTGCACGACACATGGATATGCACTCGTTCTACGCACTGTTGGAACCCCGTAATGGACAAAAGGATTTGTAAACTTTGATGAGGGTACAGTAACTGCCAGGAGAACACTGCGTAACCAATAACGCGGCGCAAAGCATGGATATTGTCCGTCGTGATGAGACCTGGGGAGGCACACATGCTGCCGCCAGCCGCGGTTGCTCACTAGACCAGCTCCACTGGGCAACACGTAACCATAGCAACGCCGCTATTGTGCCCAGTGAATATGGCCGCTATGATTTCATTTTCTCCACCACGGACCTTTTCCTTCCTCCGTGTTCTCCACACTTCTTACTTAGCGCGCTGGCTGAGCACGCCCTCTGCTACCTTTTCTTCCTTTGTGAAATAGATGGATGAATAAACAAGTAAGTAAATAAATGACTAGATAAGTATTAGATTATAGGTAGATAAATAAATAAATAGATAAACGTATATATGAAGAGATAACTAAAAAAACAAATAGATGAATAATTGAATAAGTAAAAAAATAGATGACTAAATAAGTAATTAACTATATAGATAAATGACTAAATAATTAAATGTAAATATAGATAGATGACACAAATAGATAAATGATAGATTAAATAAGTAGATAGATGACTAAATAAGTAATAAACACATAGGTAAATGACTGAATAGGTGAACGTAAATATAGATAGATGACTACACACACACACACACACACACACACACACACACACACACACACACACACACACACACACACACACACACACACACACACACACACACACACACACACACACACACACACACACACACACACACACACACACACACACACACACACACACACACACACACACACACACACACACACACACACACACACACAAATAAATAAATGATTAAATAAATGATTAAATAAGTAGGTAGATAAATGACTTTCCTACCTTTTTTTTCCCTCTGTGAAATAGATAGATGATTAAATAAGTAGATAGAGATATGACCAGATAAATAATTAGGTTATACACCTTTTCACAGGAAGGAAAAAAACCTTTTCTCCCTCCATGGAAAAAAAAAAAAAACACCGCCATGATTGGCTGTGAGCGGGAGTACAAAGGCTAAGGGTGCAGCGTTGCCAGTGCATTTTCGAGGGGACGCGCCAATTTGCACAGCTCAACGAGGACTATGGCGGAGCCCAAAGAGGCGTTTTTAAAAAGGTAGATAGATAGATGAATAAATAATTTAGGGGATAAGTAATAAATAAGCAAACGTATAGATAGATGACTAAACCAACAGGTAAATGAATAATTGAAAAAGTAGGTAGATAAATGACTAAATAAGTAACTAAGTATATAGATAAATAAGTGACTAAGTAAACGTATAAGTAGATAGATGATTAGACAAACAAATAGATAAATGAATAAGTAAGTTTGTAGTAGATGACTAAATAATTAATAAAAATGCAGATAAATATTATAATAAGTAAACGTATAAATAAATAAATATTTTAACAAAAAATAAATAATTTAGTACTTATGTATATAGACAAATGGCTAGATGAGTAAATAGGCACATAAATAAATAAGTAGGTAAACGTAGATAGATGACTAGACGAACAAATAAACAGATGAGTAAATAAGCGAATAAATGAGTAAATAAGTAAATAAATGAATGACTTAACAAAAAAATTGATGATACAGTGAATAAGCAAATAGGTAAACGTATAAAAAATAGGTAACCGTATAAATAGATAGATGACTAAACAAACAAATAAGTAGGTAAGTAAATAAGTTAATAAATAAACGACTAGACAAATAAAGAAATAAAGAAATAAGTAATAAACAAATACGTAGATTAATGTATGATATGTAGATAGATGAATAATTAAAAAACAACTATATAAATGAACGAATAGATGAGTAAGTGGATAGATGTAGAACTGTGGAATGTTATGTTGACAGGCAGCGACGTATTCTTGTTGGCGTCGTGTTTGAGAAATAATTTGGAAACTGGCGACTGCCCCAGAACTGGGCTTGACGTTATGGGTTGGTGACAGCAGAGCACCGAGTGACGAAGTCGTCTTACGCATTCGTTTCGTCTCTGCTTCAAGCAATGCGCTTTTAGCTGCTTTGCCACGCTGTACTGAAAGGAGGCCAGATCGTCTCGAGCGGACACACCACAGCCTCTCCTTGCAGACGTGAGTCGGAATTGTTTGTTTCGGTTTGTGATCGCGAGTGAAGAAGAGATCCGTGTTTCTTTACACGAAACTTCGGTTTCTTTCGGCCTTGCCTTTGCGCTATTTCCTAGCCGACGTCGCGCGTCTTCCATACGTAAGTAGGAAACACGCTGAGTTTCATATCTTGCTTAGACAGATCAATATGTCTCTGTTAATTCCATGTTTTTTGTAGTTTTTTTTTTCATCTCTGCATCTTGAGTACTGCAAGATCTTGCCTATATATATTGACCATAGTCGGTTACAACACAAGAATAAATAGAAGCATCGCCGCGAAACCGTGGTGTGTTTGTCAATCACATACGCAAGAAAGTCGTGCGAGCTGATTTCATTTCGAACCGCGAGTTATTGCTCGATGTTTCAACCTAAAATGTTACCTTTGGCTCAGCGTCGATGTCACAATATATAACTCAGTTTGCCGAGACGCTGAAGTTTTCGACACACTGCCAGCGACAGGAGCAAGTGTCTGTTTAGGAGCACCTACAACCGATGAGTACTTCGTCACTTGAATGAGTAAATGTGATTGGGGATGGAGTGTCAGTGGGCGAGAAAGCGATATCTCTGGGCGGAGCTTGCATTTTATTCGTGGGTTGCAATCGACTATAGTGCAACTGTACGACAAGTGCATTTTCAGATAGTGTAAGCGTGTCACATTTGAAGGATTGCATTTTCTGTTGCCGCAAATCTAGAAAATCGAAGCATACCTCTGAGCTGCTTAGAAGAGCGTGACTGTACGTGTCTGAAACATACCATTTGCAGGCATTGAAGGGAAGGTCGGGGCACTTGAAAAACTAAGCGAGCAGTTGCCCACAGCAATGTCGTAGCCCACGATGAGTACCATGAAGTGCGTCTGTCAGGTAAGAAACTCGACTGAATTTTTTGACGTGTGAACGCTAAGAGAGGCCTTAATCAAATATACACCACCACAGTTGGTTAAGGGCTGCCCAACACCACACTTACTTTGCATGAAGATTAAGTAGTGCGAATACTTTCTGTATACAGTCGCATAATTGTCACCGTTTCGCTTCTGAAATTCGCTCCACCTTTCGTTCACTCAGTGGCATTGATTATGGCATTTATAAGGGTATCGTGTCTTCCAACCCGAGTGAAGTTAAAATAAGTGGTGGAACTTCAACGAGCCAGTGTTATGGCTGTCGTACATTGGTGCGTGTCACTGGAATCTCGTGTGATGGAATGTGGCTGAAAGTTACTGAGGACATGGAGTCCTCCCAGTTACAGTATCAATTGTTCCATATTTGTTGTAATGAACAATCCAGAATTTAAGGTTCATTTTTAAAGTACCAAGGGGTGGCACACTGGACCCATGCTACCCCCCTCATATATCTTTTTTCGCCATGGCATACAGGGTGCGAAAATTTATCTGTAGTAGTCAATTCAATGGAAGTTAAATGCCAGGGTTCTTGTACTGGGGGATATCAGCACACGTTAAAGAATGCGAAATGGTCAAAATTTCCCGAGCTCTTCAATCCGTTGTCTCTCATAATCGTAGCGTGGTTGGGGGACGAAGCGGCAGATATTATTATTATTATGATATCAAACTGTAACAGAAGTTTCCAGGAAAGGAAATGTGAGCAAGCCAGATGATGATTCTTGTTTGATTCAAAGATGCTTGAAAGTGCGCAGCCTTTTTGACATTAGACATCATCTTTTACGCCAGACACTTTTGTTTCTATGCGAAGAAGTGATCCGTTGTGCCTGGTGTTTCCAGGAGTGCGGCTGTGTGTGTGAAAGCTGTGTGAGCGGCAGCAACAGCCTGCACCTTCATCAGGAGATCGAGGCTCTGAAGCGGCAGTTATTGGAGCGAGATTGTCACATTGTCCGCATGGAGACGCAGGTAATGGATTTACACTGCAACATTTCATCCTCAAAAACGGTGCACACAAGCCTGCGCCAATGGGTGCACTCTAGACTGTGGTCGTAAGCCCAATAGTCTGCTTGTAAAGAATGGGATGAAGTGCACAACTAGAACAATTTTTTTAGTGAAGGAGGCTATCGGCTGCTGTGCTGCAGTCATCTGTGTGGTGCCTTTCCTGCCTTGTTATGTTGCACTAGAATATAGCATATCGTAAGTTCTAGAGCATACAAAATGCTAATAGACATGACCCAATGGGATATAAGGGAGACTGGCATATTGTGGCATAACATAAAGAAGAAAAAAACGGAACAAAAAGAAAAAAATTATTGTCAAATGTTTTACCGTACCACACAAGTAATATTACAAGTGCTAAAGTAGCTCAACCTATTTACAGCTTTGTTGTTTTAATTATGATGGTGTGGCTACAGGAATCTGAATGCCATCGCGTACGTTTCACATGTTGTGTGTGTATACAAGTCACAGGGTTACATTCATCAGGATTTGCGAGCAAGTGTAAAGTTATAGGTCATTGTTGACTCGTGTCTAATTAAAAAAACAAACACAAAGTCTGGTTTTTGACATGCATGTCATCACTGTGACTGTGATGCATCGGCCTGAATGTATTTTTGTCGTTTTACGTGGCTGATGCAGGTGTTAGAGGGTCCCCCGCAAGGCAGGCCCCCGGAGCCTCTGCAGCCCAACGCCCCCTGCCGCCAGGAAGCCTGCCAAGACAGGTGGCAGAGGCTTCAAGATGGCTACCGCAAGCTCCAGAAGGTGGGTGCGAGCACTTTCTTTCTGTTCAATTAAAATTTTCTGTTTACCAGACAAAACTGGAAGGTTGGCAAGGCTAGAAGCCGTGAGAACGGCCCGACAAAGGCCCTGGTGACTTGTACATGCACATGGCAGTAAGGCGGAAATACAGTCGACTCTCGTTAATATGAAGTTCACGGGGACCGCGAAAAACTTCGAATTAAGCGGAATTCTAATTAACCACAATGAACGAAAAGTACACTTATTTCAAAGCAGTTTATGAGAAAAAATCTGCGATTGCCGTTTGCTTCTGTTTGCTGAATCTTGCAGCAGAAAGCAAGTCCTGCAGGCTGTATATGTGCCCGAATGCTTCCTCGGCGTTGCTCTCAGCAGTGAAAAACCGCTGCGCGAGGGCAAGGCCTGCGGCTACATCAGAAGCCCGCGGTAGTGGCTCACTTGCAGCGGCGTCGTCGTCAACCTCCGTTTCATGACTAGGCTTGCTGCGCCGAACCATCTCCACGATCTCGGCGTCCGACAGTGCACCGCACGTTTATACCGAACTGTCGGCGGCAATGTACTCCTCGAAAGGGACGTCGCCGAGAGCTGGTAGTAGACCATCAACGTCAAGCTCACATGTGTCTTCTTTCCCCACTGTACAAGATGCGTTATCATCTGCACCACTTGGTGCCATAGTAAATGCATGTGGAGCTTCGTCGCATGTGAAAACGCTGAGTCTGCACACAACCGTAACGAGATCAACAATGAGGCCCGAAACCGGAACCGCCGAAGCAGCCACTTCGTTATCTGGGGCGCTGCATGCAACTGCGATGCCATCAGCTGACGTTTCGAGCTGCGGCGCTGTGGTCAACTGCAATGTCCTTGGCTGCCAGTCGCACACGCATTGTTGTTTAGCACTTCGAAAACAGGAAATTTAACAAACATTACGATTTCCTCCGGGAATTTGATTGAAAATAAATTCGAATTAACCGAAATTTTAGACCTCTAGCTTCTAATTACCGAGAATTTCTTCCTGTTGAACTGCATGCAAAACTGATGGGACCCCAACTCCACTTCCAATTAACCAATAATTCTGATTAGGCGACTTCAAATTATGGGGAGTCGACTGTAATTACAAAAATTATTACATGAAGATAACATACTAATTCAAAAATGATTTCCCAACTGATTCTTTTATAGCACCTATTATAAATCAATATACCCCATGCATAAACCGTTGTTTACATTGACACATATGTACATTCACATGATTACACATCAATTTATCTTGCTAATACAATGCAAGATAACAAGACGTAACATGATACAATTTATTTATGCTAGGCTATACTATGAAAAATATTACATGGACTGTCAGAATAGTTTGTTGCACACATTCTTATGAAGTCAAAGAGCAGAAATGTGAGTGGAGTTGATTCTTTCATAGCATTGAACGAAAGGAGGAGAATTTTTCAAAGCGCTCTTCGTGAGACACAACCCAACAAATTTAACGGACAAATCAACCAAGGATAGCATAGGGAAGGCCACTTGTTGTCTATCACTGTAGTGTAGTAATTATTACATTAATTGAAGTGAACAAAAGTGGATGAAAAATTACCTTTTCTGTCGGCGGGATTCAAACACTCAAAATTTCAAAGGTTGTGGGTTTGGATCCCATTGATAAAAAGGATGATAAAAAGAGTCCTCTTCAAAGAGAGTGTCTACTGCTCGAAAGAATTTGTCTGACTGTGATGAAAATGCGATCATTTATTAGATTGGCAGCAACGAGCATGCTTTCGTTCTATAAAAAACGAATTGTAGTTTTAACTTGATTTCGAAAGTGGGCAAAAAGTTACTGCTAGTGTCACCCAACAGCGATGTGGTCAATCTACTGGTAGGGCTAGAAATCCCCGCATGTTGATTGGTTTCTTTTGCTTGAAAACAAACACGTACAACTTAAAATGTATTTTCCGCTCTTGAGGCAGCTTTAGGTCGCGCCAGAGACTAATTTTTGTTGTTTTTTTTCTCACGCATTCAAAAACGCTCCCAGTGGCGCTGTCAGCAGTCTGTTTGCTTGCCTGTATGCCTGCCTGTAAATGGCGCATAAACGCAAGCGCGGCGTTCGCCGCCGCTCAGAAGAACAGCAAAAAAGTGTGTACGTGCCTTAAACGACCACCAAGGTATTTGTTTTACTAATAAACAAAACTTGATGAAGCCTGCGAAAGCCGCTCGGGGTTTCAGCTTTCGACTTTCACCACCAGTACAATTGTCATCACCTCCACTGACCAGTGTTGTGGACATTCATCCAACCAATTGAAGGAGACGCAGATCGAAATATTCTGTTAAAAAAATTTCTACACACTTTCCAGAGAAACTGTTGCAAGGTTAAGAGACTTCAGATGATACGGTTTTTATTGCAACACAAAACAGAAAAGCAGTGGAGGACGGTAGACAGTTCCTTTCAACTAATTTCAATTTGTGTCATATTTACCACACCAGATTGAGATACAAAATTTGATATCCCCTAAACATTTCCTGGCCTAATTGTCTCTGGGATTGATTTGTGTCCATATACTTGTTGCATTTATTTTTCATTTACTTGTGTTTGTGTGTGTTTGCAAGCGACATGGTAGAACAGTTTAGTGGAAGGGTTTGCGTAATGTAATTTCAGAGTCCAATCGAACATGGTAAAATTGCCCCTAAGCATTGAATGGAGTAATAAATATCTGATTTCTGATACTTTAAGCTACAGAAGACATGTGGATTTCTCAGAAAGGATGAGTTATAGTTGAAAAAAATTTGGCCTAGACTTGGATTTGCTGATGGCTGGATATGCATTCTGTCTTCAAAACTTTCCTGTCTGCACCCGTAGTCCAATATCGATGATTTCAAATTCGAATTTCCCATTTTGGTGCATGCTTGGACAAGTAGTGTCATCCAATGGAAAAAAAGAACACTGCTCTTGTAGCTTTGCTTGTTTTTTGCCGCAACTAGGTTTTCCTTCTAAAAGTGCTGCTGAAGTTCCCAAGATGGCGTTGTAGCTCCACACTGCAACTTTGTAGAGCTTGATGTATTCCTGTGGGTTCTGCTGAACCTGTGCAAGAAATATGCAATGCTGGCAGCATCGACAAATCTCAAGGCAACTTTGGTTCGGCAGATTTCGATGCCACAGATAGTAAAAGTTTGTCATACTCATACCGGCCTATTATGTAAACAGCTGTTCTCCGTTGAGCTTTGTTTTCCTCTCTGTCTGACAGCTGCCCCACTGTTACCTCAAGATCCCTGGCTTGCCGTAAAGGTCAAAATTTTTATCTGCCATGTTTCGGCACCGCCTGCCGTTTAGTGCAGGGGATGTTTTGCTTTTCACAATGAGACGGCTTGTTGAAGTTGTACCTTGAATCGTACTCTGGGGTGCTTACATATTTATGTTTATATTTGTAATTGTCTCAAACCACTGAAGCAAAAATGCTTTGTAGTGCTGCCAACAAAATGTTGAAGGGAAAGGATTTCAAGGATCCTTTCGATATAAAGCGGGTGGAGACAATGCCCATTGTTGTACTGCCATTTCAGTTTCCATTACATGACAATGAAGTGGATTATCTTAGAGGCTGGCAGCTTCTAGAAAAGCGATCTGCATTGTTTGTTTCCAGCACAAGCTGTAGACCAATTTTTTTTTTTCATGTGTAATCATAAATTCACGGGACTGTGTTTTTGCAGAATTTTGCGACGTTTGGCTGCATTACTTAGAAAGTGTCGTAGCCTTACTTTATGGAAAATGTAACAGATAACCACTGGGCACCAATGTTGTAGAGTTCAATAGAACTTGTTGATGAGCTAGTTGGTTCAATAATTAAGGAAAAACAGGCAAGACACAAAGAGGACGATGCCAAAGTGAAGACACAAACTGACAGGCACAGGTGCCAACTTACAATTGTTTATTTAACAGAAACCGCGCTGATTTATGTAGGCTGCCGAACAAGGCAATTTCGTAACATAAATAGACACATGGCAAAACTAGCGATTCATCATGAGCGACTCAAGCTGATTTTAGGCATGCACCAGAAACGGCACTGACCCAAACAGTAAAAACACGCCAGAGCATGTGAACATGTGTCGAACCTAGTGTACAGAAAAATGGGCAGCACACAATTTAAATTTTACATGTCTACAGGCTATCTTTCAAAAGGACAGCTTCTTTCTCACTCATATCTTGTAATGGAGCACCAACACACTGGCTGCCAACCTTTTTATTGGGGATGCCTCGATTGTGTCCCTTTCAGTGCTGCTGCCTGCTCGCCTAAGAAACGTGGTTTGGCTGAAGCATGGTGTGCATCTACAGCCCTGGTCTGCCAAGTGTTTGGTTGACCACAGCAACAACTGCTGCGTACCACTGCAACAACTTGTAAAATTGTTGAGGATAAGAAAGAAAGGGTATGGACTTTTTGTTTAAGCATTTGGGTACGAATGAATTTGGGTGAGTACGGCATTAAAGTTGCAGAGGGTGCTTGTTCAGGTGGGGGCAGTCGCTTGATATACTACCGTAGAGCATTTTTACAAAGGAAGATAGGTGAGAGCAAGCACACAGCCCACAGAAGCTTATCCTGGTGACCTGTGCTTATCCTGGTGACCTGCTTATCCTGGTGACCTGTGTTTTGCTTATCCTGGTGACCTGTGTTTCCCAGGTGAACCAGGGCCTGGAAGACAAGTTGTTACGGGTGGTCGACCGGTGCGAGACGGAAAAGAATGCGCTGAGCCGTGACCTCCAGGAGCTGACGACGCGACTCGTTGATGCACAGCTGGCGCTGGCGCAGCTACGTGAGGAGAACGTGAGTGTGCCTCGTTGTGTGTCTTGCAATTATATATTAAAGGTGCACAAAAGTTAGGCAGTACATTCGGTTAGACTAATAAATTATACCCCGTAAACTCTTAGTGTTATCATTATCACCAATGTAAATTTATTTCAAAATGAGAGAAACAATGTCAAAAGTCTCACTTCTAAGTTTCCTGCTAAAACCTCTGGTAGCAACGCCACGAGCTTCCACATGCTTTTTCATATTTTGGTGAAATTGGTTCAACTAAATTTTCTGAAACTTGGCACGTTGAGTCTCTGGCTGCCTGAGAAGACTGTATACTTTGTTATTTTACTGTTTAGGAACTATGTAGACTCTAGTAGACGCCGTCAGGGGGGGTGTTTTAGAGTGCAGCTCTTAGACGCTTGCTTCTGCGTCGAGCGGTGTTGCCATTGTTGGTATCAGTGTAACCCATAGAGTGAATAAGAACAAAAGAGCACAAGTGCAAAGTCTGTCAACATCATGAGCTACTGGCCTCTAACCTCGCTTCGCTCCTGTCACGCGTGCTGGCCCCTCAGTTGGAGTTCGTTCGCAAGTAGGGCTGGAACGTGCACTATGGCTTGTCGTAGCGGGGCTTATGGGGTTTCACTTGGTTGGCGACGCCTACACCGCACAGAGGTGTGCATAGCACCGGAGCACTGTCAGTGTTTTTTTTTTTTGCGACACCTTCAACGCACCGTGTGGTGTGTGGCCTGTGGCATGTTGTTGCAAGTTCTGATAGCCGAAACTCCAAACACAATTTGCATTGCCCCAATGTGAAGCTGCGCTCAGAATTCGCATTAGAGGGTATCCTAACTATCAATGAATATTTTTGGTATCGTGAAAGGGTAGCTTATTAATACAAAAAAAATTCTATTTATTGTTCTTTTAATCTAGTTATTCTCGGTGTGAGTGACAGCCATGGAGCAAGTGGGGCAGGAAATTGCAGTGGCATGTGTGTCTGGATTAACATTTCTTAATGACACATTCATAATTGGGCATTCAGCTTCATCGAGATCGGAACAAATGCCGCAGTACTATTCTGCTGTTAATATGACTAGCGCAGAAGGAGTGATAGGTACTTCTGCACCTCCTGGAAAGCAGCGTAAACTCATTTGTTCTAAAGGATAAGCCTGACATGCAGGTCACTGTTTTGTAGATGACTGCTTGTAATGAAAGCATTAAAAGACAAATTGGGCAATTTTTCCGAGCATTCTCATTTCATTAAAATTTGATTGTGTAATCCTGTATGTTGCTACCACGGTTCTCACAGAATGCCAGCCTAATTAAATGAAGTTCGGATGTGGCTTAGAACAAGTTAAGTGTGCCTTGAAGTTTCCTTAATTTAACACTGTTCACTATAGTACAGTTAAACTTCGGTAAATTCATGTCACCGGGACTGTAAGAAATCTTCGAATTAAGGGGTTTTTCGAATTTTCATAACATACAAAAAATGGGATGTAAGAATCTTGTAATTAATTAAATTATTCAGGGCTGGAAGTTTGCTCTGCCATCAAGTTTGTGGCTCCAAAGCTTATGTTTTCTAGCAATACCTGGTCAAAGTTTTGCTGCAAACGAGGGAGAATCCCGGACCTAATCGCTGTCACCGAAAAAAAAAAAAAAGAGAAAAACGGTTATCAACTAAAATGCGCGCCTGCGAAAAGCAAGACATCTTCACTGCAACACAGTAGTGACATGCGGGAAGCATGTCGTTTGCTTTTCGCTGCGTCAGCACGTGATGATGCGACCATTCGTCCATTGTTTTTGGTAAAATAAAGAATTTTTTAATGGACACTGTGACGAAATTCGCGATGCGTTTTGGCTGGAAAACTTCACCATTAACACTTTTGGCCCAATTTTTGAAGTAGACATTGCAGGCAAGAATTCCTCCAGCAGTGCAAGTGCGCAAATTGCTGGAGCAACTGGTTGGAGGTTTGCATACATCGCGGATTTCTCCGCACTCTCCTTTATTAATTTCTTTAAATTCCCAGAAAAAATAGTTAATCTGTTACGTGATGACATTGTGAGAAGCATGCAACATGCTGCCTGAGCGCCACTGGTGTATAGCAGTGAAGCATGTCTTGTTTTCCAGAGGCTCATATTTCAGTCGATAACGAGACCGTTTTTTATAATTTCATTTTTGGTGCTGGAAGTAGCGAAACAGGGGTGCTTCAGCTACCACTCACTCATTAGTATTGCTAAAGTACATTGCCTAGTGGCAATGTACTTTAGCAATACTAATGAGTGAGTGAGTACTTTAGCAATACTAATGAGTCGTCGTTTCCGCGGATTTGCGGCAAAATCGGAACCGGGAATTGGCACACTGCAACCAAAGTTTTCGAATCAACCGGACTTGTGCTGACCGCCACTTCAAATTATCCACTGAAACTTAAATTTCAAAATACGGGACTGCAGAAATACTTCGAATTAAACAGAATTTTGAAAAACGTGAGTTTGAATTAACGAGAGTTTTTTTTTGTAATTCAGTCTAGTATTCAGTCTAGTGTGCATTGAAAAGTATCAGCTTTTGGGTAGACAAAGATGTTGTAATTCCTTTGGTGGTCGCTGTACGTTTATTGATATGTTGTTTTTTGGTTTATTTTCCATGTGATAGGTGTTTGTGTAATAGTTCACAAATCATTAGTGTGCTCCGAGAACTTGCTCATGTGACCAGACAAGTTTTGAAATGCCACTTTTATCCGGTTGCCTGCACGCTGTGTTACGCAATTGATTGGCTTCTGTGTGACCTCTTTGCAGGAGCAGTACCGGAACGATTGCAACGTGGCAGTGCAGCTGTTACAATGCAAGCCTTCCAGCTTTGTAGCTTCCAAGTACAGCACGGTACGATGCCTTTCATCTCGGCTGTACCCATACTAAAAAGGCCGTATTGTGCACTGACTCGTTTTCTTTTCTTCGTCCTTAGCTCATTAGCTTGTCTGCTGCTTTGTGAATGGTTAGCAATTCTAAGTGTGATGGACAATCAGGCAATTGTGGAATTGAAGGGGTCTTGCAACACTTTTTAATGTAATTATCGAATGGGATCACTAAAAGAGCTTATTGCCTCATGAATTGACTGCTGCAAAAATTTTTGGAATCCTTCAAGTATGAGCAGAGTTAGAAATTCGTTTCGTCTTTCAAGTGCTTTCTCTCGTTTCATCCTAGCGAGTGCACCGAAATCTACGCAGAGAGTAGCATGACAAGGAGGCAAGAAGACCAGTGCCTTCATCAGTGCACATCACGGCCATGAGCACTTTCTCTTTTTCTTCAAGCGTGCGGCTAACATTCAGTGTGATTGCGAGAACACGTGGGGCCGGCCACTTAGTGGCATTCTATGGCGGCCACTGCCACTGTGCTGCTCGCGATGCTGAAATCATCCAATCACTGTGGACTTTGGCTATATGACATCCTTTATAGAGATAAAATGGGGCAACTTCTAGCTCAGTTTGAGAATTAATTGTAAGTTCCAGGTCGCATATTCGTTATAAAGTTTCACTTGCGTGTTCTCACGAGCCTCTACTACTGATCAGCAGTGTTTTCTGACCGTGCTCAAAAAGTGGTGCAGAACCCTTTTAAAAGGAAACATTCATTGCAAGGTACGGCCATCAGGGTGGATGCGTGATCCACATCGCACTTATTGTGAAACTTTGAGCCCTTTCAGCGTCATGCATGCATACATCACTCTCCACCAGTGGTTTATTATCACTGCACTATCACCGTTGTCGTGCTATTGTGCGAGACATGCATGCTGTCTGACAAACTTTGCGAACGCCACTATTTCGACCACGGTGTAAGAAAAATAATTTATGTGTGGACACTCTGCTCGACGGCGTGGCCACATAATGTTCGCCTCTTTCCTCTTCTCGGCCCCCATGTTGCAGCGCCTCCCACGCAACCGTGGCCGACGCACGTACTATAGAAGACGAGCTGCGTGCGTAGCATCCGTAACAACGTTGTGCACGTGCGAAGTCAGCGAGCAGAAAGACTGCTTACGCGCTCTAAGCAGGACGCGGCACGGTCGCGAGAAACACAGTATGCATTCCTTGCTCTAGTTGCTAACATGCTCTGTTAAAAAAAAAAAAATGAAATGAGGTGATAAAAGAAATGAAGAAAAACGCGCATTCGCCTTTTCGCAATAGGTTTCTTAACCCCCATGTCGCAGCGCCCCCCACGAAACTGCGGCTGGCGCGTGTATTGAAGGCGAACATTACTTGGACGGGCGCTCCTTTGTGGCGGGCGGAGAGTGTCCACACCTAAATTATTTTTCCGACACCAAGATTTCGACATACGTATCATATGAGTCCGACATCACAAGACGGCGCAAGTGCTCTGAATGCCATTATGCCTTCGATAAAATATGCCTACAGCAACACAGTTCTAGAATGTATGCTGATGCAATATAACAGTGATATTCTCTTTGTTGAACATCATTGCTCTAGTCTTGCTTTGAGGGCACAAAATTATTCACAAAGTTCTGCTAGAACCCCGTTTACAGTGTTTGTGTTAGTGATGATACTCCATTAACACAACACACTTTACTTGTTGAACATATTGTACAGCTCTGAGATGTTCTAATGCTTGTTCATGTCCATTAGTATCGTGACGTGGTAGCAGTGCTCCTACTGTCACGTATAACCTGTGCCCACTTTCAGCTGTTGGTTTATAGCTGAGGATAGGTGCAGATTTACTACGCTATCAGCTAAAGTTTGATTTCTCATAGGGGCTAAATTGTTTTATGCAGTTCAGGAAGGAAGGAAAGCACACTATGGTGTGGTCTAGCTAAAGCCAGACAGTCAATGTGTCTCGGATTAGCCAATGACGTGCTTCCGTATGTAACGAACAGTTTTTTTGTTTTCAACTGGTGTTTATGCTTCTACACTGGTTGCTGGTCCATAACTCGACATTGGGGGGCAGGGAGACTTCCTTGCAAGCCTCTCTCACATTCTAATTGCATGCTTATCTACACACAACAGCTTCCCAATGAGCTTCAGGAAAAGGTTCGAAGCCACTTGGGTAGCCGGTCGCAGCGAACTCCTCCGGAAGCACGGGTTATCCGGGTGCCCATGCCCACATTCCCACCCACTGCCATGGTGTACTCGGTGTCGCCCGAGGAGACGACACCCCCGCAGCAGCAGGACGGCAACGGCCCCCTCCCCGACTACATCAGTGCAGCTGTCATGGCCAAGGTGCGCAATTACGTTTTCTGAGACTGGGGTAACATGCACGTGCTCTTATTTGCTGCAAGGGTTGGTCAGTAATCAAGGCAGCTCTCTATTTACTACTGGATTAGTTGACCATGCACGGAGGACAATAAAAGTGGCATAAAACTGAGCAGATATTGGCCTGAGAGCTAATCTTGCATTGAATGTATTACGGCATGTGGTCATCTGTTATATTGAGCCTGACTGTACATTCCAGGCTCTGACCTTTGCGACATGCATTGTGATCCACCATCCATGAATGCATGAAGTTAGTACAATTTTATGCCAAGATTCTGACAACTCAATTTATATCAAGTGGAATTATATGAATCTTGATGGAAATTAGTTTCTATTTCAGTGTAATTATAAAACTACTGTAGAGTTAGTCATGCAATATTTATTCATGAAATCTGATGATGGCAAGCCCATTCTGAAAAATTAAAAAGTATTATGAAATTCCCCTAATTAAGTGTCTGGTTAAACGCAGTACTGCCTTATTAAAAGTGATAGTGTGCGGCAAAATATTTCACCCAGAAGTAACATGTGAGAACTTTACGAAAAGAGAATGTCTAAGTTACCATTAGCTAAGTGTTCCTTGCCTCTTTATTGCCACTAGTGCACAGCAATGGCAAAAGTAAGTCTCGTGTAAGAGTGCCTGCGCACTCTCACAAAGGGCTAACGTCAGCAGGTGTGTGAATAGTTTACTACTGTGATGGCATTTTTGCTGAACCTCGACACCTTGATGCAGGTACTGGAAGAGCGTGCGCGCGAGCGGCGACGGTCTCATCCTTCCAAGGGAACCCAGGCGTCTTTGTGTTGCGGTCGATCCTCCAGTCAACATTGTGCGGGTGATAGCAGTTCCATACAGCGCACCACAGAGACACTCATTTGAAAAACAGCTTTTCCAATACCAAACCATGCAAAAAGGGGAAAAAAAATAATCCTGTGTTGACACTAGTATTATGCTATTTATTTGCCAGAATAAAACTGCACGGAGCCTTTACTGTGATTGTTAGTGTTCATCAATGCGAGCAAAAATATCTTTGCTTTGCCATCAATTGTTGCATTCACAGCAATAAAAGGCGGTCCCAGAGTAGGGTACGCAAGGGTAGCGTTTGTTGGGCACGCACACTGTTTCCGCTGCTGAAGAGGATAGCGTTAAGTAGAACAGACCCCAAAGCCAGGAAAAAATTAGGGACGTGTCATTTGTTGTGATTGTGATGTAAATATGAAGAAAGAAAAGTGGACGAAAAGATAACTCGCTAAATGCAGGGTTCGAACCTGCGACCTTTGCATGATACTCTCTACAACTGAGTTGGGGCTGTGGTCATCCCCCCCCCGCCCACTTTTTATATACATATGCACATCTGAACCTGGCAGTGTTAGTCAGTTTTTAGGGTACCACTACAAGTAAATTCCCCTTCTCCATGATAATGGTGATGGTTTTAATGGCCAAGCAAGGGGCATGCTTGGCCAAGAGCTCCACCCCCTTCTTCAGTGAATAGCATGTGACACATGGACAGTGGCAAAGCTTTCTTATTTCCATAACTTAACAAGGCTATGTAAGAGCATGTTGCACATGTGCACTGGTGACATAAATTTGTACAATCAAGAGCCTGAACAGGACGCAATTTTCCCCTCTTCTATTTGCAACAAATATCACAACATCGGGTCCCGTGAATGATGAGTTAGAGGTATCGAGTGCTAATGGCACAAGTCGACGTGACCGTCCGCGCAACCAATCAGCAACAAGCCTGGCCGACTCGGATGCCAGTCGGGATGCGTGGCCGGCGTGTTATCACCCGGCAGCGATACCACGGCGACCGTGTTCACGTGCCGCGCCGAGTAGATATGCGGTACACCGTCCGCGTCACCGCTGCAGATAAGGGCACCGTCCGGTGACGCGCTACACCTAACTGGATGACCGGACACTTTGTGCCCTTCGAAGCGCTTACGCTTGTTGAGCCGATAAGGTCGATCCGCGTGAAACATGGCGATGTAGTCTCCGTTCGTCTGCGCCAAGATGGTGTTCGGCGACAAACTTTCGAGGCAGGGAATGGTGTATCGCTCCTGGTACAACTGACCCGACAGCCGGGCGCCCGAACCTACGTCCCACACGGAGAGCGCTGCTTCGCAGGAATCCCTAGTGACGAGGTCGCCGCTGCAGGCCAGTTCTAGACCACCGCGAATTGGCAGCAGGTCGAGTACCTCTCCGCAGCGAACGGGAAAAGTCCGCACGGCCTTTGCCGCCGGACTTCGACGCGTGTCCCACAGCTCGGCGACGTCTCTGCTACCCACGAAGAAATTCGGCTCGCTCGACGGGTCCAAACGCACGCATGTGGGGAGACCCTGACAAGGCGTGCACGAAAACAGTACCGCGTTCGAAGTCGGGTCCACCACGACCGTCTTCCGGTCCCAGCCGCAGCGCACGAACTTTGTGCCGTACAACGCGAAGCGAGCGCTCCTGATGCCGTCATCGCTGGGAAGGTCGTAAACACACTTTCCGGTCGTCGATTGCCACAACTTGACGTGACCGTCGTGAGAGGCGGTCAGCAGAAGTCTGCCGAAAGGCTCCGGTGCCCAGGAAGCGGCCACAAGCGCCTTGTCGTGCGCCTTGAAGCGTCGAAAAGAGCGCGTCACCACCCTCGCACTGTACTCGGCGGCGTTCGTCCGCTTGTCTTCGGAAATTACCAGGGATGTATCCAAGGCGCCCCGCGGTGATGCAGTATGTTTGGCAGGTAAGGAATCGTCTTGCTTGGTTTCTAGCTTTGCGTGCTTTGTTTCTGAGAAACACGCGGTACTTTCCGAAGTTCGCTTTACGTTGGGACGTCGCGTGCTGTGCAGCTCCTTGCGACTCGCCGGTTGAGGTTCGGACTTGATCTTCGGGCCAATGCTGTCGCTTGCGAGTGTAGTTGCAGATTCACGCAAAACTAAGTCGGCTTTTATGAATTCGTACGCCTTCTCTGTCGCTTCATGCAGCTTCACGTCCCAATCTGAGCCTTTTAAACCCAAGAAGTCGCTTGAATCGCCGTCTTCACTGCTCGACTCGGAATCGCACATGGCCAATGTTTACGTATATGTCGCTTAAATCGTATGAGTTGCGAACCTCCTCCCCTTAGGGTCCATGTTTCAAACATTCGGACACAACCTTAATCCAAACTAGGGGTGTGCAAGTTGTCGCGTCACCTGTTTACCAGAAATATAGTTGTTAAACGCATTATTTTGTTTTATTTGTTATTCTCAGTTAGTGCGACAGTTTGTCAATTTTTGCACTTTATCAGAATAAATCTAGTTGCTTAAGTTATTTACATAGAGCTAATATACAGCTCTATTGTTATTTATGCCAACGCCTCCTTTATTAAGATGCCTGACGAATGACTCGTGTTGCAAGCGGAGTCGCCCTGCTTTCAGTTTTGAGCAAGCGCCGCGCAGTGGCGCTCGCGACCAACACTATCATTACGGCTAGGTGGCACTAGCCGCCGCCCAACTTGAAGAGTACAGCCATATCAATCTAGTTATACAATCATCCCTTCATCATCATCATCGTCGTCATATTTACAGTGTTGTTTTGTTTGTAGTTTATAGGGGTGTGTCAGTCGAGAGTTATTCAAAACCTGCAACATAATTGTGAGAAAGCTATGTCTTTAATTATACACAACTTTTACGAATCCTATGCAAAATATCAAGTTGTTGCACCTATCGTCACAAATAGCGCTAACGACCTACACCAATAAAAAATTAACGTTTTTAAAAACCTCTGTAAAAAAAGTGACAGCTGCTTTTGTTTTTAGGCAGCAGGCATTTAAAAAAATAAAGCACTGGTTGTTGCATCATTTGCTACAGGCGACGCTGGTGACCAACACTAATCGCTAGCGACCAACACAAGTTGAATAAGAAAGAGTGTAGCAGCTGTTTTCATACTCATGCGACAGGCATTCAAATAAAAAAAAGGCACTAATTGTTGCGCCGTTCGCCGCAAGTGGCGCTAGCGACCAACACTAATTGACTAAGAAAGAAAGAAAGTGTGACAACACCAATTTTCGTTCTGATGCGGCAGGCATTTAAATAAAAAGAGAATGGCCACTTGCGTCGTTTACCACAAGTGGCGCTAGCGATCAACACAAATCAAATAAGAAATAAGAGTGGCAACAGCTGCTTTCGTTCTGAAGCGGCAGGCATTTAAATAAAGAAAGGCGCTGATTGTTGCATCGCTTGCCGCAAGTGATGCTAGCGAACAACACAAATCAGTTAAAAAAAGTGTGGCAGCTGTTTTTGTTTTCATGCGGCAGGCATTTATACAAAGAAGGCGCTGTTTGTTGCGCTGTTTACCGCAAGTGACGCTAGTGACCAACATTAATCAAATAAAACAAAAAAGTATGGCAGCTGTGTTTGTTTTTATGCGATAGGCATTTAAATAAAGAGGGCGCTGGTTGTTGCACCGTTCACCGCAAGAGACGCTAGTGACCAACACTAATAAACTAGAAAAAAAAGAAAGAGTGTGGCAACGGCCTTTTTCTTTTTGAAGCGGCAGGCATTTAAATAAAAAAGGCACTGGTTGTTGCATTGTTTGTCAGAAGTAGCGCTAGTGACCAACACTACTTGAATTAAAAAGAAAGAAGTGTGAAAACAGCTGTTTTTGTTCTGATGCGGCAGGCACAAGAATAAAGAAGGCGATGGTTGTTGCGTCGTTCACCACAAGTGGCGCTAGCGATCAACACAAATCAGATAAAGGTAGTGTGGAATCTATGATAATTGTCGGGGTAGTTCTCTAAATCGAAGACGTATCGGTTCTGTGGTCTCTCTGGCCCTTCTGAAACATGGTGCCATGACCAGGAGATCTGAGGTCAGACGCAAAGACTTCAACCCCATTCGCAACGACGGATTGAACAACGATGCTGCGGTATCTGGCTCAAGGAAGAACCGTCGAGGGAAGGACCACGACCGACGACTGTTGGCGACGCACATAAACAGACAACAGCTCTTTCAACACGTTTTGAGCATGAATAAATAGGTCCTATTGAAGAAGCGGAAGACGCTTCGAGCAAATGTGACAACGCTTACGAGCGAAATCGATAAGAAGATAGAAGACGCCGATCGAGCGCAACTTATGACGCTTCTAAACCAGATGACTCAGAGCGTGTCACAGACGCTAAGACAAGTTAACGAACAGATTGAACCGTTCATTGAAGAAGACGACGCGGGGGCAGAATTTGAAAGAGTTTTGCATTATGAGATGAAGATCGTCGCTGCAACGACAAAAATAGAGGAGCAATTACGCGAGTTAGAACAAGCGACGCAACTGACTACGAGAATAGTCACGTGACATTACCGTACCGCTTTGTCACGTGATATCACAGCTGCTCGGAGGCAACTGTGAGAGCATTGCTGTGTTCGCAGGGAGCGACCGCTTCCGTACCGTAGGCGGAAGGTAAAATCCAAGGGTAGGGTGGCGCGTTCGCGGCTCGCGTTCCAGGCATAATTTTTAATATGCAGAGTTAATATACATCATAGAGTTAATACAGTCAGTATATTAACTCTATACTTCCTTGTAGCCGGCAATTAGCACTATATCATAGAGTTTCATACAAGTATTATTGTATGAAACTCTATCACTCTACGCACTATACCATTTTAGGCTGGTAAGTAGCGCCACTGTGGCGTTTTTATAAAAAACGTCATTGAGGATAGTGATGACGCAAGCAAATTATGTGTGCTTTTGTTTACAGAATGATGCAACCGTTTTTCGCGCTAACGTATGTATTTCGCAATCAAAGTAGTTTGTTATTAGCCCGTGCGCGTATCTTAAAGCTATTAAAATGCGACAAAAAGCCGAGCGTTGGCAAATCGGTCTTCATGTGGTTTAGTTTCTTTTGAGGGATGTCCCAAGCACATCACGCTAGATGTCCCAGGCTCATCAACGCAAGCAGCACGATTAGTCGCAACGCTCCCAAGTTCCTTTAATTTGTAGCGCATTCTGAAACTACCTATGATCGGTATTCGATGTTTAAAGAGTAATGTTGTAGGCAGTGCAAAAGGAACAGTTGTCGGGCTACCTTCCGAGTCCTGACTAAGCGCACGCACCTCTGTACTCGTCCGCATTGCGCATTCAGACACAGCTGATATCGAAATCACTCGATACACCCGGTGCCACAGTTCATTATTAACTTACGAGCTGTAAGCTACGCCACTACGTATAGGCAATTAACCGCTACAGCGTTCAAATATTTTCGTCGTCGAAAGCGCGAGGAACTATCGGAACTATTTTTCGCAGCGCGTTGGCGTATTATTCAGCGCGAGTGCGCACAAAATGCAACGCACAGGAAAAAAAAAAGCGAGCACAAGAAAAACAAAAGTTAACAGTAACCTCGATGGCGGAAAGTTGACAAGCCACCGCGCCTACGATATCTTTGCTGCAACTGCTCGGCAGACCGCCCTTGCCCACGCGGAGGAGGCCGATTTATTTCCAGTGAGTGCAGCGGCGATATGCAGCCGACCAACTGTGCAGCGATGCCGTGACGCACTCGGGGAGTTGCACGGCAGTCCGCAAGCTCGCACGGAGGGCGGGAGGGCCCGTGCTACTACGGCTAAGCTGCTGAGCTGGTGCATCGGCGGGCCTCAAGGTTAGCTTTCCCGATTGCAAACGCACTAACGCCGTGGCAGCCTCCGCTTGCACTTGCAACAGGCTGCAAAATGCTGCCGTGCAGCAGGCTTGCGAGAGGCCGGCTTGCAAAAGACACTGCTTCGGAAAATGCCGCAAGCTTTCGCTATCTTGCGCGCGAAGATGTGCTGGCGAAACGCGTGCAAGATCGTAAGGACGTGTGCTGTGTCGTTGCCGGGCGCTGTGTAGCAGTTACGCTCAATTGAGTAGTGTGCGTGCTCTGTCGATCGCGTGCCGACTCTCCGCTGCTCGTCAGTTGAGCGTGCGGGCCGTGTCGTGAAGAAACTCTAACCTTGAATTCGCCGTACGAGGGTAAATTTACGAGAACCGATCGCGCGCCTCCGAGCAGCGCGCGGAGATATCTTTGCGGCGCCAGTTGTACGGTGCGCAACCGTCGTTATTTCCTGCCGTTGGACAGGAAATCGCCCCGTGCCGCTTTGCCCGTTCAGCACGGTTTTATTCCCGGGCGTTTGCAGCGCGTCAATTGTCGCTGAGCGTTAAACCTGCCGGAAAAACGGAGCAACACCTGTGAAGCGCACGCAAGCGGCTGGCTGCACGTTTTGGAGAGATGAGGATACGTGCGCGCGTATTTTTTGCTTCTCATTTCATAAACCGCCGTTGTAGTACTTCAACGGTTCAGCTGGTCACTCAATTGGGAGGAGGAGGTTACAACGCGCTCAGCCGCCGTGTTGAGCCGTGAATGATGATGATGATAATGAATGTAAGTGAAACGCAACCAACCTGTTGCCAATGATTAACGGATGTATTGTCCGTTGAATATCTGTACGCGCACACTCGCAATGAAGAGCTGCATTCCTGCTTATTCATGAGAACCCAATCTGGCATCCTTTGCTGCAAAGACATTTAATTCATTATTTCTTATGTGTGTGTGTGTGTTTACAGTGTTCTTGAGTTGTGATGGTAGATCTAATGCTAATGCTTTTTGGCGAACCATAGATAGTAAACAGCCGCGAAGGGGAGGGGGGGGGGGGGGGGGGCTCAGAGTAAATTGTGGAGAACTTGCTTTGTGGAAAGTTGCTGTTGAGGATTTACATATGTAGACCAGATATGGTTTGACTGTACACAAGGTGAAATTTGGGTGTCTTTCAGTATAATAGTGGTTGTGCATATTTTTAGTGAAGTGCTACGAAACGTCAATTTTTTTTTGGTCAGTGGCTGACCGTCTTGCTGCATTTGCCAAAAGATATTTTGTTCATGGCTTTATTGCATAGAATAGCTTTTACTTGAGTCTTGTGGAACATATTAAGCTTGTTCCTTTTTTATAATGCAGGGACATTGCAGCACAAGTACGAGTGCTAAATACAATTTCGCTATAATTTATTTGAATCGAGAAACCACCTCCTGTGAAGTTACGCTCGATCATGCGACAGTGGTAGTGTTGTGATTGGGCTTGACTAGACAAGTTGTACATAACATTGGCGTGGTTCATTCTTGCTGAAAAAATAATGCACCAATGATGCGTGCACGAGAGAAGTGACACACACACAAGAAGTGTCGAGACCGTGCCAGCTTTTTGTTAGTCTCAATCAGCGCACCAAGTTGAGGAGTTCGAGCGCACTCCAGCCGGTGGATGCGCCCTTGTGAACTTAACAGTTATAAAGTGACTTCCAGTGTATGATTATGGAGCGTGTGGACGCGCTGCAACCATGAGACGATGCGTGAGAGCTTGGGCCTGCTACGGCTTTGTTGAAACAAGGATGCTTTGTTTCAGACTCTCTGCTCCGATGAAGTGTGTTCTTCTTTCCCTCTCGTTCCTACCATAAAAGCGACAGAACATTCGTCGTGTAACGATTTTATGTCCCCAAAAGCAGGCGGCGGCATTCATTGTTAAAGGGACGCTAAAGAGCAAACCATTTTTTCTGTATAAAGTACAATTTTGCAATCTCAAAAACGCCACTTTCCGCAACACAATGCTTAGTAAGCGAGAAAACACACGCAGAAAAAAATGCAGGGGCCGACGCCACTTTAAGATTCCTGCACCAAACACCGTGACAAAAGAAATTTTTGACTCTACTGTGTCCTACGTAGCTTACAATTGATAAAAATAAAGTGCATTGTAATCTTTGGGCACCATAGACTTAGTGTACGAAGTTTCATAAAATTTTATGGAGCCATTGCCACGACAATACCAAGAATATATTTTGAAATTTCTTGTTTCACCCGCATGCAAACACAAAATTTTTTATGCGAAATTTAAAAATGAAACTTCAACCTTGATTTTCTGTGCTAATAATGAACTTATGATAGTGAAACATATGGCATTAGCGTTGTCAGAGTGCAGTTTGTCAATCTAAACCAAGTCATTGTTCCTCTTTCGTGTCCCTTTAAGCTAAGCTCCAAAGCCGTCGCACACGAGCGCATTCGACTGTGTTCCTTTGGAGTTCAGAGTGCGCTGACTCAATGTACCCACTGGTGCTCTATTTCTTCCATAGCATGAACCTACTAACCCAGCCAAAGTTTTTCTTGGTCCCATCGAGGCCACAATATTGTGATATTGTGCTTATGATATTGTGATATTGTGCTTATTGTGCTTATGCTTCACCAGATACAAAATGGTTTCTGCTTTTTAAGCATCATATATTGAGAGCAATTGCAACATGATACTAGATACACTGTGCAATGGCCATCATGAGCCAAGTCATTTTGTATATCCTTATATGAAACTATGGGACGTGTGATTGGAAGCAACCAGTGATGTCATTTTTTCTCCTTATAGGCTCGGGTAGTCAACTTTCAACTTTAATAACTTCAGTTTTTGTGGGCCAATTTTTATTATTCTTTTGCTATTCATCTTGGCATTTAAAACTATGCACGATCCGTTGCTACAGAAGGCACATGTGGTTTTTATCTCTTGCGTGGTTGTTTATTTTATGGTCACGTGTTAAATTCTGGTTTTAACAATGATGTATATTTTATATATACAAGAACATTGTTCCAAAATAAAACTCTGTCTCTAGTAGTTCATTGTCCTGTGCACTTCTTAAGCTTTTGTTCCTTTTAGAGCTTCATGATCGTGAACAGATGGCAGTAAGAATAAATATTGCAGGGCTCCATTAAAGCTTGCCATTTTAGTTGAAAGGTGGGCTTTAGGAAAGTTCGACTATGACAACTTTATTGGATGACAAAATCATTGGATGCCGAAATTGTTGCTTATTCTTGCGAGTATTCTGAGAGAATGCATGCGATGGTGGCAAGATAACGATGTAGAACAGCTATGCATTTTTATGCGTTCGCGTTCTTTTGCAGAAAATGGAATAACTCGCACTTGGATGTGTACTGTCATAAATGTACTACAGACAAGTCTTGAATAATACTTTGACATTGCTTGAAGCAAAGGAACAGTAAAAACAATCAAACATTTGTGAAAGTGATCCCCAAATGCAATGGTAAGGCAAAAGTAAAGATTCAAAATAATGAATTCATCGACTCCTTCTTAGATTCCTTCCTGAATTTTTGCTAAACCAGTTGTATGTTTTACAGTATAATGCTGTTTGACCAGTGGGTACATCTAACACATATTGACTGGATTTGTGGCACTTGCTTTCTAAGTTCTATGGAGGCATCTCAAGCATAATATAACTTGTTTTTCTTGAACATGTTTAGTTAGCAGTTGCATGTTATAAAATTTTTGTCATTAAGTACTTTTATTTGTGGTTTACGGCTTATGTATGGGGTCTGTTTTTGCCTGATCTCTTCTGTGGTGGTAAGGACATAAACACTTGGTGTTTAGCTGCAAAGAAATCCAACATTTGAATCATGCATTCATATAACTTTTATCACTAGAGAAATATTAATAAACACAACCACCAGCCATATTTTGTGGGATCGTATAAGGTTTATCACCCAATGTGTGTAGTCCAGAAATAAACTTGCCCAATACTTGTTTCTATAGTTGCCTACAGAGGTGTAAATTTCAGCTGGAAATGTCTGTGCTTCTATGTTTAAAAATTAATCTGTGCCAGCAAATTTACAGCTTTTATGGCTGCTTCACATACAATACAAGCATTTTGGTCTCTAAATTGGAGCCATGGCAAATTGGAACCATCGCAAATTGAGCAGCAATCTGTGTTAGCTGGAAAATCTCTTATACAAATGTCACAGGGACACTTTTGATCACAATCGGGGTTGATCTAGGTCAAATTTCTTAATCATTATCAATAATTATTGCTGTTGCAAGGTACATGGACCTTGCTGTTGCAATTATTGCTGTTGCAAGGCTAATTCGGACCGTGATGGTGCAGACGTCGGTCAAATGTCGGTTTGGTAAGCAGGGCTCACTCGTTAGGATCTAGATAGAGCCTGATCGTGATTAAAAGTGATTGTGTATTATCACTTGATCAAGATTAAGCTTAAGCTGAGTCGGCCCTGATCACAACCAAAATTGCCCGTGGGAAACTGGTATTAGCAATGTCCTAGATTTGCTAGTTTCTTTCAATTGTGCATTTTTTAAAATTCCAGCTTACATTGGGTACTTATTATGAATTTTGCTGAATAATTGAAGCCTAAATTGAAACTTACTTGAATTTTCCTCTTAGTTACTGGACTTGAGGAAGTGCTAATAGCAAGTGTAAAGTTTTCGAAAGAGCGAATGCAAGCAATACAGATGACGATGATAGTTGTGGGTCAAGAAGACTTC
The DNA here is from genome assembly GCF_043290135.1 of Rhipicephalus microplus. Lineage (NCBI taxonomy): Eukaryota > Metazoa > Arthropoda > Arachnida > Ixodida > Ixodidae > Rhipicephalus > Rhipicephalus microplus. Next base: position 6,362,227 of record NC_134707.1, read on the forward strand.
TCAAAGCATGCAACTGTTTTCAGAGTGCTGTATGCTTGGCAGCACTGTCTATATGAGATTGGTCAAGCAGTGAGTGGGCGATCATTTTTATTTATACCATACTTCATACACTAGGTCCAATCAGAGTGGGCAAAGCTGATGGAATAAAAATGGGAGTCAACAAAAAGAAAGAGCAGAAATATATAGGTACAAAAATGTTATTCATGGTCTGCTGATAGCATGCTCTAATAAGATGATTACATTCATGCATAGTCCTGAAAAATGTTTTTGAACAGGTCAACATGCACGGAATGTATTGTTAGTATATATTGTTAATGTAATGTCGGCCTGCTAGCTAAAGGTGATCAAAGTTAGAGCTAATTTGTTTTTGTAATTCTAAACTTCATCTGAATTTACAGTAGGTGTATTTTACTGGTTTTAATTAAGTTAGAGAAATAGTCTAATGGGACTAATTTGATATAGAGCTTATGACTTCCCTTTGGAACATTTGAGGCTATGAATATTATTCTATAAAAGGTGTACCAAGTAGTGCTTGCATATGTGTAGTTTCGGCCCAACAAGATCAGTATACCAGTAAAAGAATTTAACCCTTTATGTCCTGTTGACGAGCATAGCCACGGAATTTTGTATGAGTATAACCAACAGCATCGTCCTAAACGAAATCTCTCGCTTGAGGAACCTCTGGCAACTACACTCATCCTACAGGTGGAACTCGATTCAATGAAGTTATGACAGGGCTAAAGTTCAATTGAGAATTTCATGAAATTGAGACTCGGATTTTTTGGCCCCTCGAAATGTAATGTACTGTCAACAAAAGCCTATCACAGTATTTTTTTACTGTCAGCCCATGGCTAGGTACATGAAATGTCTACAAAGCCGGCCCTGATGTCAGGTACTCCCAGATGTCAGGATGTTTGGGCAGTACAGGGCAGGTATACACGGTCACATGAAGCTACGGCAGGCTACCGATATGCGATGGCATGGAGAATGAAAGCAGTGGTTGTGCGAGCAGGCCGAGAGAGAACGATGAGATGATCGGTACTATCTGTTGCATGAGCCATAGTTTCCCAATAATACACTAGAGGGAAATCTGGCGCAAGTGTCTGTGAGAGCTGCGATGCATGGCACTTCAGCCAACATGGAAATGATGGGTTGATTGAATTGCTATATGTGGCTTCGATTTCCGTTGGAATTAGTAGAATGGAGCTTGAACTGACGCATGCACTTCCCTCGTCCAATATGTTAAAGGCTTCTCCAATTTCGGCTTATTATTTGATTTGGTCAAAACTGGCGTTTTTTTTTTATAAAATAGGGCTGCACCCACACTTTGTGCAGTGCGTGAAAAGGTTTGAAAAGGTTGTGCAGTGCGTGAAAAGGTTCCTGCAGTCCCCTTTGCTTGCAGTCTATAACACCGACGAAAATCGAATCCATCTGAAGCCACATATAGCAATTGAATCTGCATTTTCGGAAAAGAACTGCGAGCCATTGCTACAGCTCGTAGTTCTAATCACCAGCTGAAGACAATTCAGAAAAATTTTAACCCCCTCATAAAAAAACTGATCTATCACTTTTATGATCTTTTCCTTTTCTTCAGTTGATAGTTTGTGCTTGTAGTGTCCACTTTGTTTCGTGTCTCCTCCCTAACTTCGTATTTTGCAGTAACTGTACACTCAAACCTCTATATATTGAAACCGGATATAACAAAACTGGATATAATGAAATATTCATTGTAACAAAGTAAATGAAAAATTCTTGCAATAGATATAGTATTAAAAAAAATCCTTTATGACAAATTTTTGGACATAAAGAACTTATTTTTGTGTAAGTTGCAACTTTGTTATAGTGATATTTGAGTGTAGTGCAGTTTTTTAACCAGCACTGATTTGTCGAAGCTCTATTCTTTCGGCTCCGTGTGGCTTCATGTGGCGTGCAGGCGCTTTGTTGCAAGACAAAGGTGGGCAGAAGTTCAGCATTTCCGCTTCACCACCTTGACTCTTTAGGCTTTCCATTCAAATCGGCTCACAGAGTTTGCAGCAATTAATTTTTATCCAAAGCACAACAATAAACAAAGCTCTCCAAGTGCACTCGAAGCCATGAGCACAAAAGGACAAATCTGTGTACCACCCATCATTCCCATGGTGGCTGCACAATCGCAGGGCTTGAGTTTCGTCTAATAAATATTTTAGAAAACACTGCGGCATAAACCACGAAATAACCAAGCAAGTGCTGCCTCTAGTATGTTTGTGTACATGATGAGCGCTACAGACAACCTGATGTGTTGCTTCGTGCATGGGCATGGTATGCAGCCTTGCAAAGTAAAGCTACGGCTATATCTAGGGCGCCTCAATGTACTGATGCAATAGCATCAGTGTGCATACTCGAAGAAAACCCCATCGTGGTCAAAATCGGAAAAAAATTGCCATTTTCTCACTGAGTTATTTCATTTCAAAATTTATTGAATTGGGTTTGGTGGCCAAATTAGTTCGGTAGTTCAGGTTGATGACAAAACTGCTGTTTTTTGCTGGGGAAAGGATTTTTCATTTCAAAATTTATTGAATTGGGTTTGGTGGCCAAATTAGTTCGGTAGTTCAGGTTGATGACAAAACTGCTGTATTTGCTGGGGAAAGGAAATTTCTCTGTTGGATCGTGAACTTCATTAAGTTGGGTTTTATTGGATCGAGTTCTAAATGTATTACATCAAGCTGCAATTACAGACACTTGAGAGACACACATATGGATGTTGTGCCATTTGTGTTTCGTTTTTCATTGTACTGCCACCTCTGACATCTCCAAATAGATCATGGTAGCGTCATTGTTACAATGGAATGAAAGCACACACAAAGAAAGTGTTTTGACAACTCCTCATCGGATGACAGCTCTGTACAATTCTGCACAAAAGTGAACCTTCTAAATCTGAGCTGTTTGATGACACTTGTGCTGTCAGTAAAGTGTTCTTTGAACAATTTCCTTATTCATTTTGTGTGAAATAAAGGAGACCCATTGAATTTTGAATAATAGTGCCGTTTTATGCTCTACAAGCAGAGTAAAAATAGTGTTGCCGGTTCCATACCATCAAAACTCTCGGACAGCAAACCTCTAAGCGCGCATGATTGTATGTGGTTGGCTAGCGAGATCGTGATTTCGTCGTCAATTTGCTGCTAGACTTGAAATATATGTGCCTCATTTTATTTATTTATTTGCTCTCGCCTCTGGCGACGTGATCTGCATCATGCCCAGAACTACTACTACTACAGTCACAAGGATGACACAGGCAGACTAACCCAGCTTAGTCTGATTTTGAGCATCGTCATCACCATTATTTATAAATATTGTTTTATTTTATTTATTCAATCTACCCTGTGGTCACGCGGCCCTAGTCAACCTACTACTACTACTACTACTACTACTACTACTACTACTACTACTATTACTACCACCACCACCACCACCGTAAAATGTCTGAGCAAGTGGCTCCACCCGAGCAAGTCTCCCATCCCGTTTTTAGGAGATTTGAAATAAGCGACAACGATTAGTCCAGGACCGAGCAAGTACGCTCCCCCCAAATCTGGTTTGATTATCCTTCACCATGGGGTAGGGGGAGGAGCTTGCTCAGAATTTCAGCGTACTACTATGACAACAATTATAGAATCTTGCTTAGTGTAGCGTGGATTTTGGTTAGGAAAAGAATACACGACAGGAAGGGAGTGGATGGCGCGTAGCATACTTTTTTTTTCTCAACCAGAGAAGTGTTAACTTGATGCAAGACGTTGTGTATGCCATTGCTGACCATGTGGGTACTTGTTGTGGAGCAGGGGGCGCGGCAATGGGCGACGTCTGCTGTGGCTGCGGCTGAGGTGGCATGTCCAGCAGCCTGGAGGCTCCCTCTCCGCCCCCACCCTCCTCCTCTCCTCCCCCGGCCCCACAGTCGGCCATGACGGTGGACTTCTCGGCATACGGGCTCTCCTCCTTCGTTGGGGGCACCGACAATGCCACCCAGGTACCACAACCACCGTGCCTTTGTCAGCTAATGTGCTTCACGCTCATGTGCATAGATGATGCCCAGAAAGGTTGCAGCCGGTTTTATGGTGAATTCTATTGGCAGACTCGAAGCGTCATACTTTAGGCAAAAAATGGTCGCAACAGGTAAAAATGGGTGTTCCACACTCATGATATTGGCAGCTGGTGGCACTGACTGACACTCTCACATTAAAATGCATATACCCTGTAAATTGGATGAAGGGATGACCGCCGCCCTATTAGCTCAGTAGCTCAGTGATAGAGCATCGTACGTGTTATTTGAAAGTCCCGGATTCAGTCCCTACCCATGGCAATTTTCTTTTTGTCCAGTTTTCTTTCTTCATATTTGCATTACATTTACTACTAACATCCTCTATACATTTGTTGGCAATGTTGTCTGTTCTCATTATTATTGTGTCAAAAAAAGTCAGTTTTGCCGCAAAAGTGAAGCAATGAATGCGATAGCAACAAATTGCAATGTCGGGCGAAGAATGGAGAGCATATTGAAACGTGCCCCTCGTTGCTCACGCACAAATGAACACGAATAAGTGTCTCTGTTGTTACCTCACTGTGTCTGAAAAGCATACCTTTTTTACAAAGGGAGACACTGCAGTGACCTTTGTGCGCCCCGTAACTACAACAGAATCGTTCCTTTGAAAGCCGTAGGCGTAGGATTCTCTCCACCGTGAGATGAAGCGCGCACACGCGTGAGCGTCTACCCCCTCCGTGGGGCAAAGTATGCATGGGAGATCAACACATCAGCGCATGTTGCCACGTCATTGCGCCATCTCACTAATAATGCTGAAACATGATAGTTCCCCGAGAAGGGCATTGCCAATGATAAGTGGTAGATGTAAATAGCTTACCATTTCAATGCTGAAGAGGGTGCTCCTTCGTGGCCCAGTGGCCAACACCACGCACTCACAAGCAAGAGGTCGGATTTTTGATTCCGCACGCTGCAGTCTTTTCTTCTTTCTTGCAATTTCATATATATATATATATATATATATATATATATATATATATATATATACTGTGAATGACGGCGGTCACCAACATCGACGACGGCGGCAAAATCTAGCTGAAAGTGTCCATATAATTGCTATTGCAATGAAAAACAGAACGAGTCCTTACAATTAATATAGTAATAAATTTTGATAGCTCAATAAGAAAGCTTTCAACTTTTTAGCACCATAATGTATGACCATGTAGTCTGGCACACTAATTCTTCATGGTAGTTGCATGTGGAGTTAGCACGAACGGAGGGTTTATTTAAATTATTAATATTATGAAAAATATTTAAAAATATATTCACTCAATCTAGCCGTGCTTATTATTTGAAAAAAAAATATATATACATACAGAAAAAATGGTGGAAAACATGGAAATAAGTCCTTTCATGCGCCAGGAGTTGTGATTTTTGTTGCGCCATTTCTGAAACACTTCGAGTGCTCCTACATGCTTGGCAATGCAGGGTTTAGGTCTTCAGAATGGGCATAATCCTTTAATATTGGACGAAAAAAATCTGTCTTATAGTCAGTCTGTCTTCACTTCAAGTGCAATTTTTTTTTTTTTTTGTTGGCTGTTTCTTTGGTGCTGAGTCTTTCTGCGATTGTGGGTTTTTGTACCTCTTCAGGCTCTCTACCTCTTTCCTGAGGCTGCAGCCTTTTCTCCCAAGGACCAGAAGGGTCCTTCACCCCCGACCAGCCGAGCCTACGACCATGCTGGCGATGCTATGCTCAGTGCAATCAATTACGGGTAAGTGACACTGCCCATTAACCTGCAAAGGAGATTCAGTGCTGTAGCATTAAGTTTTCATTTGATGCTTAGCAAATTTTCTGTACTCTTCTGTAATGCTATAGCATTAAAGTCGCTGTAGCATTTGTTGCATTGTTGTGATACTGTGTCGAGATGTATTGTGGTGTATTCAACAGGCAGATTCAGGGCAGTATGTTTTGTCTATGTGTTTAAAAGTAAGCTAAAGTGAAATAGTAAATTAGTTGTAACTGCAATATTAACTGTAAAACCTTAATGTCATCAATTTCACCTGCGTAGGTTTGGTAATAAACGAGAAATACAATGTTTAAATCTCACTTTTAAATTTTCCACTGAAATCTCTGATGGCGACACCGCAGATTTTGTTGTTTTTGTATTTTGTCCACATTGGCTCGGTAGAATTTCTAAAACTTGGTATGTTAAAGTTCTGACACAAAATTTAGAAGAGGAGATAATGCACGAGATAGATCTATCTAGAGACCTACACTAAATCTACAAAGTATCAAGGGCGAACATAGCCTAGAACATATTTAATATCAATTTTAAAGTGCTTGCCGTGTGACTAAGCAAGATGCGGAGCCCGTCGCAATGCCAACATCGATGCGGCAGGAGTGTAAACAAACCTACATAAGGAGTTTGTGGTCGCTGTCTGCTCGACGCGCGCCTTGCACTCGCTACCTGTCATTTCTTCCTTCGTGTCTGCGGCGTGGCATGTGCTGGCTGTGCTGGTGGTTGTCAGTGCGACACCTGCTTGTGCACGTTCTTGCGTGTGGTGCTCACTCACAATTTCGCGTGGTCACGTGGTCAGCTGTGTTTATTTTGCTACCAGAACTTGTGGGTTTTTAATTGGTGAGCGCCACCACTATGCTCCTGGAGTGAACAGACACAGCCGACGCGGTCGGTCCAAACCAAACCAAACACACATTTAACTACTTTTTGATCGACGATATCATCAGCTGAATTATTATAGCATCAATTGTGATCAACACGCTAGGACATCCTTACACAATAGTAAACAACACTCAAGAACATGACGAACAAGGCGGTGTCGCTAACGCCTGACTCACCACGTGGGCCGACCGCAGACAGCCCGCGGTGCCGTCCATGGCAGACCCACCGCTGGAGGTAACCGCCCGTGCCACTGCCCCACATTGAAGAGACTCGCTCAACTCTCTCGCCCGCCACCAAGGCTTGCCTTCCGCCGGGGATCACCGCCAGCGCTACCGCTCTACCTACCGAGATGATGATAGTGGTGATTATCGCTCGCGAACACAACGCCATTTATCGCTCAATAGTTGTTGTCCCCGAAATACGGCTTCTGTGCGAGACCTGTGCCACGTGGCGCAAACAACTTTACAGGGGGTATCAGCACCCCCACAAACTGCATCGGCCTAGCTCGGTGCTGTTTGAAACCGAAACTGCGACTGGGCGCTCTAAAAACGTCTTCTAACAAATAACCGCCTCACACTCATGCAAACGAGGTTTTCAACTGTAATAAGTGGGTCATAAGCTGCCTATTGGAAAAAAAAAAGGTTTAGAATTTTTGTGTCTGTGCTACTTTAAGTACCTGGCTTCCTCAGAAGACAATGTGGTATTTCCTTTTTACCAATTTTGAACTATGTAGGCTCAAGTAGACATTATTCAAATCCATTAGATCACAATGACTGGCGTGAGAGCTTTAATGTGGCTTCAGCAGGTGCATTTTCTTTTTGCGCGTTTTCTCACTTACCAAGTTTCTTCTCGTGGCGAGTGTGGCGTTTTTAGTATCGGTTTCAACAACAACAACAAAAAAAACTAGCCTCTAAAAGGGCCCAACACTTTTTGAGCATAGTCGGAAATCACTGTCGATTGGTAGTCGAGGCTCCAGAGAACACGTAAGCCAAATATTACACTGCAGCACTTGGCCTGAAAATTCACAATAAATTCTCAAAGTGAGCTAAATATTGCTTTCTCTTCTCTCGTCAAATGACGGAACAAGCTCGAAAATCACTCGTGACAGCCATTGTATTAGCAATGGGCTGATTAGAGCACGGCGCGCTCCGTCATTATTGGGCCCGCCGTGAAAAGTCGGGACTTGTCCATGCATGCGTGCGTAATTGCAACTGCGTATTCAAAGAAAAAAAAGAGAGAAAATAATGCTCAAGGTCGCGAGGCGCGAGCGGTGTTTTTCTTTCCCATGCCATTCGTCCCTGCTTAGCTTCCAGTGCTTTCGTCAGGACAGATAAGAGAGAGTGCAATTGCAGCATGCGACAAATCTTTGTTACTCCACTCGTAGTGGACGGATTCTAAAAGTTTTTGCGGCCTGTGAATTCGTGAGGCAATAAAATCCTTTATTGAATCCTTTGCATGGCTACTGAAAAAGTGTTGCAGGGCCCCTTTCCTCTTCTTTCGTTCCCCACATGTGGTGTTGTTTTGTCAAAAGAGGTTCATCTTCAGCCATTTCCCTGTGCAGCGAGGATGAGGTGCTTAACGAAGGTTTCGAGGTTCCCTTTGGCTCTCTGGATGGTTTGCTGCGGTTGCCCCCTCGGCCAGCCACGGCCCCTGCCGACGCTTCGCCGTTTGACCTGCTTGGGGACAGCGAGCTGCAGTTGTCACCACCGCAGGCCTTTGGTGCGGCCACTCATGCACCAGATTCAGGTTGGTAGTGGGGCAGAGACAACTATGCCACCAAAATTTACTGTTGTGACCTCGTAGTACCTTTCACTGTAAAAAATCTGCTTGTGTACATAGTGAATTTCAGGTTTGAAGCGAATTGAATTCAAAGCAAATAATGATGTTGTAAAATAATTTAGATTTTAATAGTATGTGTCGCATATATAAAGAAAAATGGGCTTATTTGTAATGACCCAACTAACCTGCACAGTATTTTCTAAAATTGAAACAAGGCCTGTGCAAAGGCCATTGAAAAGGTTCATTGAAACAAATTTGAATAGCAGCAGAATTTGACTTTCAGTAAAATGCAAGTGATGACTTGTGAAATATGTTACGTTTTAAAGTTTCCTCTTTTTAGAACGTATAAGTTGGTATAACGAGTTTATACTAGAAAAACAAATCGACGTTATCTTCGTTTAATCTTGTAAGTGGGGCTTCACGACAGTGCAAGATTCCTCCTGTATTGGTGTTCTCATGGTTTAGCACCTGTTTACTGCAGTGAAACCACCTTTACAGGTGGTTACGTGCAGACTAGCATACATTTGTTTGCTAGTTTTGAATACTTCGAAATTTTCAACAATTTAAGTTTGAATCGAAGTGGATACAGTAATAATCGTTGGAGTATTTGCACAAGCTTAGTGAAGAAGTACAAGATGGGATATTACTTTTTTTCTCCTTTCCTTGGTTCTCAGCTTGCACCTCAAATCTTTCTAGTTGGCATAGTGTTTGGCATGTATGGTACCCTCTCGTTCTCAATTACACATTGTTCAATTACGAATAGTGTGAACAGAGTTCACTTACTCCCAGCAGTCAAGCCAGAACACTTCATTGACTGCCTCCACATGGATCTATCGCCGCGAGCTGACCAATTGTGCATGCCGTGTTCTGAGGCTTGAAAACGTTTTAGCTGCAGTTATGAGGCTCTGCTTTTTATAACTTTCTTTAATATTACTTATTTATAATGAGGAAACTTGCTGAGCTACTGCAAATTTGCTTGGGAATTTAAAATATGCAGTTATTTTTGTTTTATAGTGTGTATTTAATTAAATATCAGTAATTTCATGTACCTTCCACAGAAAAAAGATTTTAATTCCTAAATGGGTCGAACTATAAATTAAATCAGGGTATCACAATAATTTGGAATAAGAATTGTATGCAATAAAATACTAATCGATGTTCGTAGCTCACTTGAACAGAATTGAGGATGAATTGAAAAGAAATTATCTGGCTTCAGTCTCACACTCAGATTAAGCGTTTTTTCTTCTCGTGATGCGTAAATTTACCACCCTCGTTCATTTTGCACTCGTCATCCCTTTGTTCTGTAACTGCTGAAATGTTCGTGTGGTTTTCATTAGACATTCAGTTGAGAGACAGTGCTCCTGTTGTCCTCTGCGTCCCTGTCCTTTTGCTCTGCGAACCTTCACAGTACTCTGGTACAGTGGCTTGTGAGTCTTACGTGCGGACATTTTCTTTTGCTCCACTTGGTCTCTCAGTGGTAGGGAGCAGTGGTGATCCACCCGGAGCCTCCCTGTCTCTGCCATGCATCAGTCTTCCATCGGACAAGGAGATGGGGCGGCTGTCACCGGCCTTGTCTGCTGCTGCTGCTGCCACTGGCATTCGGCCCATTGCCAAAGTGGGTGGCAATGGTGGCAGGGCTCCCTCCGCGCAGCCCTGCCCAGTGTGCGGCAAGGTGGGTGCAACCCCGACTCGTTAAGACTCCCACCTGCTACGGTTGGGGTTTGTTGATATCTGGCATCAAGAGTATCTGGCCAACCAGACGAATGCTTCTGATGCCCTGGAAGTAATTTATCACAATTTGCCAAAAGTTGAAAAGGAGGATATGTGTGAAATTGCAAATGCTATTAGCATTTCAAGTGGCGAGCAGTGGTAGATGCTCCATGCATTTAAAAAGATGATTGATCAATGTGTTCTCTGCAGCAACAGTAATCGCACAGGTTTGTCCAGAGCTGTTCCTTGGATTTCTTTAATTGTGCATATTAAAAAGGAAATACATATTCAAAGGAAAATGGCATGGGCGGTTCTGTTGCAGGTATTTGGAAACTCAAGCGCACTGACCAAGCACAAGCTGACTCACTCGGACGAGCGCAAGTACGTGTGCAGCCAGTGCCAGAAGGCGTTCAAGAGGCAGGACCACCTAAACGGCCACATGGTGACGCACCGCAACAAAAAGCCGTACGAGTGTGATGCAGAGGGCTGTGACAAGAGCTACTGTGACGCCCGCTCCCTACGTCGTCACAAGGAGAACCACCATGCCTCAGTGGCGCTCACGCTGGTGCCCTTCCAGGTGAGGCTTCGGTTATGGCTTCGGCTCCTGGATTTTCTTCTGTTTAATCCTTCGGGGGTGACCGCTACACATGTAAAATAACAGGAAAAAGAAAATTCAGCCATTTCCACGCAATGAGAATATTTGGACCAGCAGTGAGTGCCAGCAGTGAATTCGCCTTAGCTCAGCAAGGCGGTTGTGAGAAGTTCAAGCAAATAAATGTTTATAGTTTATGCGTATGTTTTTAAGTGTTTATTTTCTTCAGTAAGTGCGTGAGTGCTAGCATTGTCTGCTTGTTTGCCTTGGTGTGTGAAATTTTCGCACTGCCTTTTCAACATCTCGTTACCTATTGGCCTTTATTCAGTTGTGACTCTGCAACGCTTTTTGTATGACAAATCAACGTAGCTGTCCTTTTTAGTGTGCATGTTAATTTTGACACGACTACTAGTCCGGCACGGTTAAGTTCAGCTAAAAGAATTTGGTGCTAGTAGTTCTCTGGCATCTTCATTGGTGCCTTAGTTTACCGGTTGTCACTACAGTGTTGCAACCTGAGAAAAATTGTTAGCTTCGCCCACACCTATTACTGCCACTACATCAGAGAGAATTAGCATAATTGCGCTATGCAATCACGCTTTTTCATTGTCGTACTAGCTCTTGAGAGTTTCTGGTAGCTGACTTTCCCACACACTCACCTCTGTGTCACTGGTGTAAAAAAAAAAAAAAAAAAAAAACGACAGGAAGATGGGAGCTTGCGATGAAATATCCGTAAACAGGGGTTGTGTCGAGCCGACGTTTCGACAAGCGAACTTGTTTTCTTCAAGGCTAGAACAGAACTGATTTCTTTAGTGCTGGCGCATCTACGTTTCATACCCTCTCCTCTATCCTAACAATGCTGTTGCAATGGGCTGAATTTAGCCAGGGATACTGGTGTCGCCGCACAGCCAAGCTTAATATTTCGGGTGTTACCAATGGACCACTAGCTCCTAATGTGCAAGTGCATACTTTAGCTGGGGAAAAACAAAACAAAAAAAGGGCTTATGGTTTGACTGAAATCTTGCTACACTCGTCAACAACTAATCTTGAAAGCTAGGAAAGTAGGCCTTCCGCACATTCGTTTTGCTCCGCAAGTAGCACGGCAGCTTGCGACTGATTTAGGTTTTGCTCAATCTGATCGTTACGCGTTTAGCACAGCATATACACAATAAATGTCTAGGGGAGGCACGTTTCAATTGTTCAGAGCACATTTTAGTGGCCTGCTACGAATATATTTTTGTGGAGAACTAAACAGAGCATTTGCAGTCACACACTGACTTCACAGGTGCCATGTTTTCTTGGGAAAGGGTGGGCTGAAAAAGTTCGTGCTGTCTAAGAAATGGAAATAAAAAAAAACAACATTCTTGCTAGGTGAATAGTAACTGTATTTTACCTGCAGCCTTCCGCAACTGTTTTAGTCGCACAATAAGTAAAGAAGTATTTGTTTCAGCAAGCCAAATGGGAAAATTGTCTGTAAATGTCTAAGTCCTCACACCTCAATATAACGAATTTGGGTATAACAAATTACCGATCATAACTGAGTGAATAATAGCTTTGTTATAGGCAGCATTACGAATAATCGTTTATAACAAATTTTTGGATACTGAGGTGGAAACAGCACAACTGGCCCCCCAAGACAGTCTTCTGCAATTTTTGGATATAACGAACTATTTTAATGGCAGATGCGACTTTGTTATAATGAAGTTTGAGTGTGCTATTTTTTGAGGCGGTAACAGGCATGGGCTTTGGTTCTGTAGCTTGCACAGTGCGGTACAGAAAAGTTGTGGCCGAGTATAGCACGACCTTCTTTCACAGACGAAGGGCAGGGGCAAGCTGCAGTTCTCTAGGTGAAGCTTACATTTTTTTTTCCTTGTTTGTATCGAGTGTAGCCTATTCAGCCACCTTCTGAAAAGGTGCTTTAGCAGACTTCTTTTGGTTTGCATTTTAATTCATACTGATGGTGCAGGCCATCCCTCTGCCGCCGCAATTGCAACTGGTGGCGTTTCCATCGGAAGATGGAGGGACCTCGGTGTGGGCTCCGGTCGGGGGAACCACCCAGCGCCCTCTTCTGGTCGCACCACCTGCACAAGGGACGACCGTGCAGCAAGCCACGCCACAACAACCGCCGCAGCAGGAAGTGCAGCAGCAGACCTCCCAGCGGCAGCCTTCACCAAGACCGCTGCCACAGTCCGAGGGCCCGCAGCTTTTGCAACAGCTCTTAGAACCAAGCAAGGCGTGGACGACTGTGCCAACCGTGAGAACAGTCAACGTTCTATATCTCGGACCCTCAAGGGACCACGAAAATTTCCAGAAAATCGGGCAGTCCGGAAAAACAAATGCACTCGAAAACGCACCTTTTTTTTTTGCAGGCATTATTCGCGAGCTCATAGGGTGAACGAACACAATGAGGATTGCCCACAGATTAGATTAAGCTACGGCTGGCACTGGATTGGCTCTAGATTGCGTCAATCGCAGTTTCGAGGATACATCATCCATGACCCCGTGGCACGTGCGTGCAATGCAAGTAGGGTGGGTTCGAGGGTACAAAAACAACCATAATGGTAGGCTTCATGGAGACTTTGAGTCTGCAGTTAGTAGTGAGAAGTCCAGAAAATCGGATGGTGCAGGCTATAAATGTTAAAAATTCTGGACTTTTTAATACGTTGACTCTATGGGAAATTTGACGGTGCCGGAGATGAGCCAGGAAAACCGGACATGTCCGAAATTTCGGGAAATCGGACATCCACTGTAGAAGTTGAAGATAGTTGGCAACCTCTGAGGATATAAAGAATGAACATGTTACTCTCTCATTGCATTTCCCATTTTTTGGCGCAATTCGTGCCGCCAGCAGTTTGTCATAAGAAAATAAGCCGTCGATTGGTCTATATACAAAGGATAATATGTAGTTGTAAATTGTCTCTTACTCCGGTTTGCCATGCAGTCACACGCCCGTTCGGCCTTGTCCGAACTGTAGTGTGTGATCAACTTATTCAACTTCCTTTTGAGTGTCTCCGACTGCTCAAGTGAAGATAACGGCATGGAGTCGAAAAATGTGAAATCCTGTTAGGCTCGATGCTTAGTGCTGATGACATTGTCCAAGCGTTTTATCAAGAAATAGGCGGTGAGGAGGAGATGGCACCTGTAGACAGGGTAGTGATGGCGAGAAACAAACCACTCTCTCTTCTTTTAACTCTGTAATTTAGGGGCCCTTTAAAATGTGAAAGCCTTAGACCTCGTCAGGCGCAGAAGGGGACTGTTGGCGCGGCAGTGGTGGCGTCAACAAGAGTGGTGCAAAAAAATCGTCACGCTGTAATGAAATCGCAGGTCGCCAGAAGTTGTGATGTCATCATGACGTCATGACGTGAAATGGTTGCTTGGCCAATTGTGAGCCCATCATGGAGGCAATGCAGAACCGGCTTAGGTAGAGAAAGCATCTAATGCATGTGATCCTTGAAGCAGTGCAAACCGATTTGGATCTTGAAAGCTTTCAGGTGTGAGGGGGATCAATAGAATGAACTGATACAAAAATGAAGATGCTGGCTTTAGTCTTCAAGTTATTTTAGGCAAATGCAGAAAGGGATGTAAAAGTTTTTCATTGCAAGATGCGTGCAACGTGATCAAATGAGTGTCGTCTGGAAGCCTGCAATGTTATTCTGGTGATTTTTCTGGTGTTTCATCTTTGAAGTCTCTCTCTTTTGAAACGTTATGACACATACTGCTTTTTTTATGGCCTATAGCTTTTGTTGAAAGTTTGTTGACAGTTATATGAACTCAACCTAAAATATTTGTCAAGATAGCTGAAACCAGAACTGAATTAACATGCCTTTGTTAGGCTTTGTTTGCATATTAACTCATTTTCCTAATAAGGTAGTTCAGCACTCGTATCGTGCTCACCAAAGTGGTCCTCGTCGCCATGTGCGCTGCTCGCAACAGCGGATGAGCATGTGTATGCTCTTTACTGATTGATTGGTTCATTAATTTATTCATTCAGTGGTCGATTAACTTGTTGCCGTTGTATGTTTGCATTGCAGGTCTCATTTTCTGCAGAGGCAATAAACGAGCCAGTGCCAGGCCATAGTGGCAGTTCACTGCCTTCATCAACATTGGATGCTGTGCCAATGGCAGCCACAGAATGCCTCTGCAGCCTCTGCCATCAGAAACTCGCCAGCCTGTCTGAACTGGAGCAGCACATGCGACTCCACCAGCCATCCGCTACAACCGCCGCCACACAGAGCACAGCTATGTTCACGCAGGTATCTCATCAGCTCTCTGGCCACAACCATTTAAGGGACACAAAAGAAAACATTGTTTTATTAGATTGCTTCTTTACCTGTGTTGTAGTAGATTGCCGGTTTCTGCACACTAATACACGATTTTTTTTTTTGCGGCAAAAGTGGGCTCCACGGTAGCAACAATTTTGGTTTACTGGATGATGATTTATTGTTGAAATTATGTGACTCACTTTTCATGTGTAAGTTGTTAAGTGATCAGAATACGTCATCTGACAGTTATTTTGGTACTCACTGAGCATGACAGAGGGCACCACTTCAATTTCTCAATTTTGTTTTCTCACGTGCAAATGCTCTGTGCTGTCACCTGGAATAGTTCAATAGTTAATACAGAAGCCTAATCTTTCAGTCTAGCTCCACTTAATATTTCTCTTTAGTGTCTGTCTGTATCACTGAGCCCGAGCTCTACTTGTTTTGAATGGCATTTATGGGCCGAAAGGCCTAGCATCACGTCTGGCTTTGCATAAATATTTTGGTTAAAGCTTGCCCCTGCTTTCATAGTTGCCTTTAGTTGGGCTAATGTTTTTGCTTGCCATCCTTCTAGAGGCTTCAAGCAACGTGCCAGCCTTCCATGGAGCGTGTTGCAGTAAGCAGTTCGGCTATGCCCATTTTGCAGCCGGACGAAGTGATTACCTCTGTTGCACCGAGCCAGCATCGCCCGGGGCCATTGCTCCCGCCTCTAAACACGTGGGCAGTAAGACCAACCCGCCCATCCCTGACCAATGCCAACAATGAGCGCCGGCGCCACTCCGATTCTGACCACTTGGCCTTTGAAGGCAGCAGCGGTCTTCTCGCCGATCTTTTACTGGGACCTCGCCGTACCTGTAGAGTGGGCTCGGACCCAGGACTCGAACCACTGCCCTCCTTCGAGCAATTGCAAGGGCTGGTGGCATCATCTCGAAGCTCGCTCGTCGTGTCGCCCGACGCAATGCAGGCCGGCATGTCGTACGGCGACTCTCATCAACACGAGGACGTGTTTGCCGCCATTAGCGATGCGTTTGACGAGGAGGAAGAAGAAAAGCCGGACAAGGACATGTGTAGTTTTGTAGACAACCACTCTCCGCACCATGGCAATCTTGGCCGTTCTCCGGCCAGGACGACACTGGCGCAATCCCCGGTGAGCTTTGACCACGAAGTGGTGTGCGTTCCAGATTCGCCGCCGCTCGTCGAAACCAAGGAAATCAAGACTGAGCCAAGTTACGAACAAATGGACGTTCGACAAAATGCAGAAACTTCTGATGTGCGCCGGACTGCGCAGATGCCTACATCAGTGATGGTGTCTACCATAGTGCACTCGAACCATCCGGCAAAACCCATTGGGCATTCAGTCATGCCTGATGTTGGTAGCACTGAAACTCCTCATGTTCCGGAGGCTTCTTTGGAGACGAAGAAGCCATTGGAAAATAGCGGGAGTGAAGAGGTTCAAGTGTCTTCGTGTCGAGCTGCAGAATGTGATGATGACGATGTGTTTTTAAGCCCTATCCCGACGTGCCCCTTGCGGAGTCGACGGAAACACAGACCAGAGGTGAGCTGTTCTGTTCGTTGCCAAAGCTTTAATTGTTATAATTATGCATGTCAAATGTTGATATTGATAAAAAATAAGATGAATTCACCTTGTTATAGATGTGTAGGTTGCATTGAAGTATATAGTGTAAATTAAAAGTTGCCCTTTTCTGAAAGGAGATGTATCTAAAGAACCATGGCTTGAGAAGTGGCACAAATCTGCAATTCAATTTCCTGTTAATAAAGAATGCGGCAAATCATCCCTTCCCCCCCCCGCGTCATTGAAATTGGTATAACATGAAAGTGAAACACGAGTTCAGAGGAGCAACTGAATGTTTATTGTGCGTAGAAATATAAGAGCTTGCACAGCGTCTGTTGGTGCTTGGCGTTCATGACCATGTCAATTCTTAAAGTAGGTGGAGTATATAACATGGCACCTGGGCAAAGCAGATGACAAGTGTGCGCAAAGAACGCCTCAATACTATGTCCTTTAATCTGTCATGTATACGTATTGTTTGGTCAAAAACTGCATGTTTAGTTCGTTGTCCGTGTAATTGATAAGGTGATGACGACTTGGCTTTGATATGAACTAGAAAAAAAATTTTGATATGTCGACATTGGAATCGCCTTACGCTATCATTGGAGCAACATGATGGCGACCTGAAAAACTGGGGGGGGGGGGGGGGGGACTTCAGGCAGTTGTGAAACATAGCGTATTTACTTGCATAATGAACCCAAACCCCACCTCGGTCCTCGAAAAAAGAAAAAAAAATGTTTAAACGTATATGTTCAAATCATTTCAGTGCGATAACCAGCACCGTTGACAATCGAAAAAGTGTTAAATCAAGCCATCATATCACAAATTAACGATGCAATAAAAGTCAAAACGGAGTTTTGTTACCATGCTATACACTTGTGAGCAGCGCGAGCGCGGCAACGCCAATCAAGCTTTAAAAGACGCGCTTTTTGCGACAAAGCGCCATTTGTCGAATGCAGGAGAAGCCTCTTTGCTTTTAGCACTGCGCAAGCACATCGGCACCAAAACAAAGCAAAAAACAACGCGGATGGCTTTTGAGATGGCTAGCGTGTGGTGTAGAAACATGCCGCCATAGTCTTTCCTAAATATACGCTAGAGGGAACTCTGGCGCTAGTGTCTATGGAAGCTTCCACACATGGCGCTTCAGTGAGCATGGGGAATAATGGGTAGTACACAGATTTGCCTAGTCTTCGTACTTTACGTTCCTCTTAGCCTTGCGTGGTTTGAAGCTGCTTTGTCACGAAACAACAATCGGTAAATGTTCAGTAGTTTCCCTTCATTACCTTAACTTACCATTCAAAATCGGGTTACAAAGATCAAAAGAGTTCATTCTTTCCTTTGAAACAAAACCGAAACACAGCAGTGAATGGAGCCACAAGTACGATTCGCCACCTGCAAGTACGAAGACTAGACAAATCCGTGTACTAAACATCATTCCCATGGTGGCTGAATGATCGCAGCACCAGAGTTCCCTTTGGTTAATTTTCGGAAACTCTATGCATGCCGTGCGCTCGCCATCTCGGAGCTTATGCGAAGCCCAACTGCAGCATCTGCACATCGTGCAACTGCAACGTTGGTACGCCGCCATTCGACACTGTGTTTTTGTTGTGGGGATTGTCATTGTGAACTTAGTTGGATACCTGCTGTGGAGGGCACGTTTGGTCAATACACTAGCTACACAGCTGGCTTTAAAATGAAGGTTAGTCAAGCATGCACTGGAACATGGACACCAAGCAGCTGGACAACGCTTTGGCGTCGATCCGTGCGCCTTTGTTACAGGAGAAAACGAGAAGAGCTTCGGGCTATTAAAAAAAAAAAAATTGTCGCGTACTTCGCCGGTCGAAATAACCAAAACCATCGCGCGAAATTTTTGCTGCCACAACTCCCGTGACTTTTTTTCTCCCGCGTAAAGAACCCTCTCCCTAAATTGGCGCCTCCAAAAGGTGGGCCCATTACGTGAGTAAATACAGTAATACAGAAGGCTTACATCCAAGCAGGTCTTGATCTGCTTTTATGCCATGCCATAGGCGGAGAGTTTTCATATCCCCAGAGGGGTGGGCCTCCTGACTTGCTGTTCCACATTCTCTCTCTTGAAAGTAATGAGGAGACAATAAGCAATTGTCTGCGACATAAATTGAAACTTTCATTTTTTTTATTTATACATCCTATACTTACTTTGCATGAGAGTTGTGCAAATTCCTAAATTTTCGTCATCCTGGGACTTCGTTCTCAATGTGACCACAGCACCAGACTCTCTGCTTGTCACTGACCCATGATTCGAATTTTATAACCCCCCAAGGAAAAGCAACAGGCATAAACAGTCTCCTGCAAAACAGCTGCAAGACAGCATGGAAAACTGTCCGTTGGCAATGTGTGAGAGTCAAGCGAAGTTCTTAAAGGGGCCGTGCAACACTTTTTGAGCATGTTCTGAAAACACTGCCCATTAGTAGTCGAGTCTCCCGAGAACATGCGAGCCAAATGTATTGGCGCAGCACGTGGCCTGGAATGCCCAATAAGTTCTCAGTCAGCTAGTAATTGCTTTCTCTTCTCTCGCCAATCAACGGAACAAGCTTGAAAATTACTTGTCACAGCCGTTGTATGCCGTTGACCACGGCTCTATCTAGCCGTTGACCACGGCTAGATAGAGGTGGCTCGTAGTGCGCAAGAGGAATAGCTTGTGCAACCTCTTACGATATAGCAGTGCAAAGCGGGGCAGGTAGACGGATGGTGGTCTCGTGAGTAAAGGGCACTAGGGAAAGTTGGCGGGCGACTTCCTCACGGACGAAGGCTCGTACTTGCCTTCTCTGCTTAGCTTCCAGTGCTTTCGTTGAGACTAAAGAACAGAGAATGCAATTGCAGTGCGCAACAAATTTTTGTAACTTTGCTTGTACTGGATGGATTCTAAACATTTTTGCGGAGGTAAATTCGTAAGGCAACAAGCTCCTTTATTGAACTTGTTCTATTGCTACTTGAAAAAGTGTTGCAGGGCCCCTTAATAACTATGCCGGGAAAGTGTTAAAAAGGCTCTGCCCCTTCCCACCAAGGCTCTCGGCCTATGTGTTATGCTAGAGATATGTAAACAAGTCTCTTAGCTGCATAAATCTTTGCCGTATGAGGCACTTAGCAATACATTTGAGGGGCAAAAGATGGGTTAGGTACTCTCGTTATGTGAAGCCATTGGAAGTAGACGTCATATTTTTAGACAGTTGCTCTAAGTAGAAACACTGGTGTTAAGAACCCTAAACAGAATACTGTGGTGCTTGGGAATGTATTGAATACATTTTTAAAACTACTACCTTGAAAAGACACTTTTGGTTTTGATACCGACGGAGGGGCTTCTCAATGATGTGTCATAGTAGAGCGACATCACAGAAAGACAGAAACTCAACATAATATTGGTAGATTTGTCATCTGCTCGCGGTGCAAGTAAACAATAATGAGTACATTGTCCTCTGGTGACCTCAGCCGTAATTTCTACGATTTAGCATGTGTGCAGGACGTAGAGTTTGCAAACTCAGGGGAACTCTGTAGATTCATCTGGATAGTGTTCATTGTGGCTAGCTTGCAGGGGCTCAGTGATGAAAAAACTTTTTTTTAATGAAGGTAAATATTTATTCCATGTTGAACTCCAACGTATGAAAAACGTTAACACAGCATACTAATGGAACAGAAAATATCCCTTTTGCAATGTCTCAAAATCGTTTCTGTACTCCTAAAGGTGGCAACAATAATTTGATATGTTTGTTTGAATAGGGAATTGGGGAGTCGACCATGAGTCAAGTTTCTGTTTAAGACCTCTCTTGGCTTGCTGCAGCCACTGTACATACCGCCCCATGTGAATGCCATCGGCTTCCCGAGCCGGCTGCGCTCGCCTCGTCTCTGGGACCCGTGTGGGGAGGCCGGAGGCTGCAAGGGCTCTGCTGGGGTCACCTCACCGCCCCCGTACACTCCACCTCCCATGCTCAGTCCCCTGCGGTCGGGCTCCGGTCTCTTCTGGCACGTCTACTCGGGACCCCGGTCGGCCGGTCCAATGACTCCTCACGCTGTAACTCCTAGAGGTGACTGTTTGGTGCACCCCCTAATATGGAAACTGGCAAAATAAGTGTTTTTTTCCATTGCCACTTGCCTGCTGCATGAAAACGTGTGAAGTAGACTTGAAATGTTTTTCAGTGACTATTTTGAGCCCGTAACTTTCAAAACTTTTGCCATGTGTGCTTGTGGATAAGTTTCATGGCGCTAAAAGGGAAGCCGTATGTGTTACGGTCCCAATAGTCTGGCCGAGTTTTACAGCATTATTTTTTTTTTCACTTACTCGCAGTTACTGTACAGTCGTAGCTTGCGCCACAGTTTCACGTTTCGGCAAAGGCACAATGCAACAAAATCATGTTCATATTCAACATTGAGTGATAGGTTCTCTCCTACTTTAAGATAAGTGCTGTAGTAAGCTAGATGTTACTCCTTGCCCAGTTAAAAGGACATGATAATGTGTTCACATGAGCGCTGTCATGCACGTGCTCTCCCGCGGTAGCTTTCTCTTTGCTGCTACAAAAAGTTCTTTAGTGAACACACGAGCTTCATCCGTTAACTGGCTTCTGTAATGCTTGCGCAATACGTGCCTGCAGCTAATAAATTTGGCATTTATTGCAAAAATTATTGTGTTTTGGCAATGAAAATGTGTTGTTTTATTTGATCAATGTTGTGAAACCCCCATTTACATAGGTCACCGCAGAAAGGCTTCGTTGATAGCTCACTTCAATCTTTTTTGGGATCCGTTGTATGCAGATCGGGTGAGTGCCGTCTATCCACCCACTAGCGGTGGAGGCAGCAGTGCAGTGCCCCAGTCACCTCTGGAAAGTCCGTGCGAGGCGCCCGTTTCTGAAGAGGAGGGCGAGCTGGCACCAGAGACGGACATCCTTCCGTGAGTACATCTTTTTGTGAGATGGACATCCTTTCAGAACTTGAGCATTTTGTTGGCATGCACGGTTGAGGCACCAAAAGAAGTCATTGCCTTTGGAACTGCAGCAAACTTCAGAACAGGCTTTAATTGCAGGGAAAAGTCACTTATTTGAGCTGATGATACATGTTAGAGAGGCAGCACAAAACTGGCTCAAGAGGCAGCTCTGAAAGCAATATTACTTTGTAGCTGCAGTTCCGAATTCCTCTGTACGTGAAATCACTTCCATAATTGCTTCCAAGTTCTTCTGTAAGTGAAATCACTTCTGTGATTGCTTTTGAATCACTTTATAAATGGAATAACTTGTAATCACTGCTGAATTCTTCTGTATATTAAACTGCTTCTGCAGGGATTTTTTAGACTCTTCCGTAAGCCAATTACTTCCATCATTCTTATTTCGTAAATTATATCACTTCCCTAACCACTTTCAAATTTTTGCATAAATGAAATTGGTGTGCTACAACGGGCTTCATTTGTACGCCTAACTGAAGTCTTCTCGATAATGTAGTAATGGAGCATGGCATGGTTCAACTCGTGTAGCGTGATCGAGGGATGGGAGACCACTGCGTTGAACTATTAGTGTGTGGGCAAAAAAGGGTTAAGAAAGCATATATGTGGTGTAACCAGAGGAATTACAAACACACATCTCGGATAAAAACATGCATTTACAAGCATCAATTACATTGCCCAAATTTTCATTGGGTCAGTGTTGTAGCCTTTTATTATGCTGTTCAATGCGCGAAACACGGTCTTATTGCAAGCACAAGGAGCGTAATGCATGCATGTTTGCATGGCATGCTGCATTCATCTGACATTCATGTGATCAGCTCAGCATTTTAGAAATGGCAGCAAGTTTAGAATGTTACTAACATGTCATAAAACACAAATGACGAAAAATTATATTCTTATGTCTGCTGGATGCCCATCTATAAAAATTATTGTGTTGGTTAAATGCCTGAACCGTGCAATTACTGGAGATTGGCATCACATATTTTGAGCTCACAAAGGACTACGGCGTTTTTTTAATGCTCGTTCTAATTTACACCATTTCTTTCTTCCAGGCACGTCAATGTTGGTCCACAGTATCAAGCCCGGTTGCCCCCCTTGGATGGTGAGTTTGTAGTACTTGACAAGGTGGTTACAGTTTGACTTTTATTCCATTGTAGCTAAGTGCTATCTATAGTAAAATAAAGTCGCGGTGAAATTTTAAAAAATCAGGTTACCATATTTACTTGAATCTATCTAGGCCGATCCCAATTCTAAGCCGACCCCCTAAAATCTGAAGCCCCCTCCCCCCCCAAAAAACTCGATTATAGGCTGAACAAAACAGCGAAGACACTGTTAACAAACAGAAAACATTTATTTAATATAAAGATGAAACAAAGCAGTTGGTTCATGATAAAAATAGTAACTTGAAAAACATACAGCCGCTAGTCCTGTTGTGTTGTTTTTGTCATAGTTTTTTTCGCACTGCCTCTAGCTATCGGCATCATAAAGACGACGCGCTTGCCGATGCCGCGCTCATTCCGAGTTGTCCTTGCTGCTTTCTTCGTCGCTGACTTCTTTGTCGCCGTATTCAAACAGTGCACAATCCTCGGGGCCATTAAGCGCATTGGATATGCCGCACGTTTTTAAAGAATGCACAATCAAAGTTCCTGGAATGTCGTCCCACGCTGCAGCCTTTCCAGCGATGCACAATTTTTTTCATCCACTTCCACATCTCGCCCGGCTTTAACGTTGGACGATGAGGACGACTCCACGGATAGGACAACTTTCCTTTTATAAGCGAAACTAAAAGCTTCAGGCAGCTTGTATATGCCACGGGTTTCGGCGAAGAGCATTAAATAAACTCGAGACCATGCGTACCGCTTCTGCCCTTCAAAGAACGTGCATCACGGACTTTTTTGGGGGGAACTGACACAGAACTCCTTGAGCGCTGCGGCGGCCTCCTGCACAATGTGATGTCGTGTCGTGCAAACCGTCCCATTGTCCGTGCGTTCCGCTTTTAGTGCGCTGGCAGCC
The DNA here is from genome assembly GCF_043290135.1 of Rhipicephalus microplus. Lineage (NCBI taxonomy): Eukaryota > Metazoa > Arthropoda > Arachnida > Ixodida > Ixodidae > Rhipicephalus > Rhipicephalus microplus. The sequence continues at coordinate 6,385,794 of NC_134707.1, forward strand.
CAAGCGCTTCTACTGGGTAGTGACTAGCGCCACCTGACCACTTCCCCTCATTCACTATCATCATGATCATATTCCACTGCAATTGTCAGTTCGGTTTTGGTTTCTCCAAAACTCCCCTTTTGCGTCAGTTACAGGAAGCAGTGCTTGAGCCTCCTAGCCGCCATTATCGAGCAACTCTAAGCATTGAGTCCTGATAGCCTTCTCCAAAGTTGTCTCAGTTAACCAGTGCCCGGCTTCATTCTTTTGAATTAACAAACATTTGATGTCATTGAAAGATAGCTTTGCCGGTACTACGCCGCGAGTCAAAGTTAACGAATTTTTTAGGTAATGAGATCCAGGTCAATGAGATTTTACTGTACAGGGTATTACATGTCATGACCCACACTATGCACTTCAAGGGTTGTTATTTTTACCTTTCAGTCGAAGATGCATTGAAGTCTGAACACCTTGCTGACCTCGTCTGGGACCCACGCATTGGTGACCACTTAGCTGATGATGAAGGTTAGTCTATTAGTCAGTCTATCAGTTTTTATTAGTATACAATACTAATAAATTATAAAAGAATACAATATAGAGTAAATATGCACAAAAATGTACAGTCTTAGAAATAACGCATTTATAAGTTGCTCAAAATTTGTTGACATTTCACTGTCTTTTTTGTGTATGTATAGCGCTGTATGTGTATTCTGTCTTGGAAATCTGTTGGCAGGGCACTGCTGTCACAGCTTGTGAGCTCATTACCAGCAGACGAGGTGTGGGCTGATTTTTCTTTTACATTATACATACAGTATTGCAAATACTGAAAGTGATGTGTTAAAAAATGTTGTAAACAGTGCACAAAATAGAAACTTTTCTTTAAGTAGCCATAGTGGCTCAGTTGAGCACTAGTGATCTCTTATTGAAATCGAAAGCACACCTTAGGCTAGGCTGAGGCCGATTCTGTCTTGTAGCAAAATGGCGTTTTCAGTAACCGTGCGAGAATGTTGCAAACTTTGCACAAAATAGCAACTCTCCTTTAAGTCGCCATGGTGGCTCAGTCGAATACAAGATCTGAGTGATGTTTCATTGAAATCGAAAGAACATCTTAGACAGGCTGAGGCCAATCCTGTTTGGTTGTTGCAAAATGGCGTTTTCGGTAATTGTGGAATGATGAAATCCCTGACCTTGCCGGAACTCCTTTTTTTGGCGGCAGTGGAAAACTATCTGGAGTTTGCGTGCTGCGCGGCCGTGCCTGGTGGAGGTCGGAACCGAGAGTATGCCTTTCACGTATTGGCACTCTGCCAGGGGAATCTGCAGGTAAGTGTGATTGATAAAACTCGTGTTCCACAACTTCAAGAACTTATCTTCTCACTTATTATGCTGAGAAAGCCTTTGGGCTTTCATTATCTTGGCAGCTGGATGTCTTCTGAAAGCCATAAACTGCAGAAATCTAGTTCAGCCTAGGTCTTGAAAAAAAAAAAAAAAAAGCCCTGTTTAGCCACATTTCAAAAGTCTTTCATTGCTATGTTTGTCGCCTGTGGGACTGTATTGTGGTGTACTGTTACTCCAATGCGGGCATCAAGATGCAGCATCACGACAATGTTTTTAAATGTATTGCTGGCATCTCGAAAAGTAAAAAAAAAATTACTTGTTGGAAAAAGATGATTGAAATGCATAGTGTTAGCTCAGCTGGTGCGAAATTAGTCACGCATTAGGTTTAGCAAATATGCCCCGAATTTTTTCCTGTAAACACGCGCCCTCAACAACTATGTGTCAAAAGCTTACATATTGACATAAAGCTAGCTTTTTTGCATAGCTGCAGAGCACTGCTATGAAGCGACGTTTGCAGACTGGAATTTGCATGCTTTGTGTTGACATTAGTTCCAAAAGCGGGCTATATGCAATGAAGTATGGTATTTGTTAACTGCTGTTTACAAATTTGGCTTGTGTGAATAGTGAATTTTAAGTTTGAAGCGAATAGTGATTTTGGTCGAACAGTATTGAATTCGAATAGTTAATATGTCACATATTATAAATAACAGGGGCATATTTGTTATGACCAAACTAACCTGCACACTATTTTTTAAAAATTAAAACAAGGCCGGTGCAAATGTCTTTTTTTTTTTTTACGTCAAAGGACGTGAACGCAACGCTGAATAGTAACACGATTTGCCTTTCGGTATAATGCAAGTGATAGCCTCTAAAATATGTTACATTTTAAAATTTGCTATATTTAGAGCACATAAGTGGTTATAACGAGCTTTTAAACTGAAAAAATGAATCAATGTGAGGGTAGAATGTTCATTTAATATTTTCAAGGAAATGCGGATTTCTCCTGGATAAGTGTTTTCATGGTTTACCATTACTCTAATGCCGCAAAGTGACTTTTACAGGCAGTTACATGCAAATTATTATACATTTAGATAAGTGTTTTCACGGCATAGCACTCGTCCACTGCAGTGAAACCACCTTCACGGGTTGTTGAATGCAGATTATTACACACCTATTCGTTCGTCTCGAATAATTCGAAATTTTTGAAAAAATGAAATTTGATTCGAAGCAGATTTGAATGTTCAAAGCATATGAATATTCGCACAAGCCTAAAAAAATAGTGAAGGAAGAAACTGCCATCAGTCTGAGGCTGCTCCTTGAGCTCTTTGCAATGTGGTGCCCAGGAGGCAACGTTGAGGTTGATGGAGCGGGAACCGCGGCTGCCCGGTGGTCACCCGCTGCTGACGTACCGCTACCCAGAGTGCCATCGTTGGAGCCGTGAGGAGATGGAGCGCTTCCAAGAAGGGCTGGCCACTTTTGACAAGGACTTCCTGCACGTGGCCACCAAGGTTCGTTAGGCATCCATGTTCACAGCTGTTTGGTATGCACATTGCGTCTGCTTGCTGGGAGCCTTCGTTAGGCAAAAGCCTAATCGCTCTCACAAGTTGGAAAATCTAGCTTAGTTGACGTCAAACTAATGGCAAAAAAATGCAGTCGTAAGTCGGTCAAAAGTCTCATGATGTGCAAGTGAATTAATGTATGTCTGTCACCATACCAAAAGTCGGATAACCTCAGTGTAACAGGCCACCATTCTGTGACACCATCATGACATCACATATTGCCAGAATTTGTGGTGTCATCATGTCATGACGTCGTCATCAGATTAGGTCATCAGATGCAATCAATCGATCAACAACGCAATGTGCTCAACACAGACCATAGAGTTTCTCGCAAGATTACCTCGAGGGAAATCTGGCGCTAGTGAGATGCTGGATGCAAGAGAATGCCAAGATATGTGTGCCTCAAACTTTACTCAGATTTGTATACCTCGAATACGCGTCTGGCTTCACGTTAAAATTGATTTCTTACTAAATTAGCACACAAGCTATTTATTTCTTACCGTTGCACAGAAACGTGTTTTATTTAACACTCAGAACTTCTGCATCGGTGTAGAATATTACGAAGCCTAAAAAGTAACCAACGGCCATTAAACAAGGAGGCAGACGACAAAGCCAGCATTCCCTCTATCACTTTATGTTGTCTATTTCTTTCTTTCACCGTTTGGTTGTGCCGTCAAAGCGAGTGGACTTTTATTTTGGAATGTAATACGCGTGATAACAATCGGCAAACGTTCAGAAGTTACGCTTCCCCACCTTCGCTTTTTAGGATGACCATTTAAAATCGTGTCACGAAGTTTAAAAAAGTTGGCTCCTTCATTGGAAACAAAACCAAAGCGCAGCAATAAACGAAGCCACAAGTGAATTCGCCGCTCTCAAGTACAGAGACTAGGCAAATTCATGTCATACCCATAATTCCCATGGTTGCTGAACGATCACAGCGCCAAAATTCTGTATAGTTAATTTTAGGAATCTGTATGCGTGCGGTGCTTCAAACTGTTTTGGGGAAAAAATGAGAAACCCCATACGGACGTCCTGTAGTGCAAGGAGTCTGTTAATGCATGTAATATTGCATGCTTGGATCGTGGAATCACACCTGCCGTTAAAACAAGTGATTGACTCGAATGGCTGGTTTAAAGGCGCATCCATTACAAAGCACTCGGGCAAAATCAATCATGATCAGCCGCGGTGTAATTATAGTGTTCAGCAGTGCTAGTGTGCACATTGCCTTACTGACACATAGTGGGTACTTCACCTGTTTGCAAAGGGAAAAATTGTGAGGTAGTGAGCACTTTGTAACTGTAGTTGCAGTATAGGCATTTTAGGATAGTTTGAAAGGGCCAATGTTACAGGCACAGACATTCCTTTTTATTTGCAGCACGGTTGAGGTGTCCATAGAGAACCAAAACCAGGCTAGCAGTTGAGGAGGCGACGTGTAAAGGGCCCGTTTATGTTATCGTGTTCTGCTCTCAAAGGTGAAGCTCCAGCGTCCTCCAAGTTTTTGTTTGGCTATCTGACGTGCGTGCGAGTGATTTGGAGTGTTACCCATGCTTGTGTGACCTTTGTCAACTGGCAACTGCTGTGTGGTGCAGGTTGGAACCAAGAATGTACAGCAATGTGTAGAGTTTTACTACGTGTGGAAGAAAGTGGTGCCAGAAGAGTACCGGCGACTACGGTGTATGCGGCGGCGGCGCGAGCTGGACCAGGCTGCACCGGAGGAAGACGACATGGAGGAAGCGGCCGGCAGCCCGTCGGCTGCGCCTGCAGCCATAGCCAAGCCGACGATGCCCGCTTCGGAACCTGTGCAACCCTGTGAGCCGCCGCAGGAGTTCCCGTGCAGACTTTGTGGAAGGTGAGTCGCATTGCTCCTTTTTTTTCTTAGTTCGGATTATAAAAACAATAGTAAACAGGCAGCATTGTACTACGGCAGTGTAAACAGAATTCAATGCTGTTGTGTCAATTAGCAGTCTGTTAGAGTGACAAGACAGATTTTAAGAAATGGGAAGCTGAGAGTTTGGTGGTGCTATAAAATAAGCGAGTTTCCAGGCCCAAAATTGAAATCAAAAGCATTGACTGTTGCATCATCATAAGGTAATTGTCAATGCTATGGGTTAGAAATGGGCAGAAAGAAGAAAAGGACACACTGCCTGTGTTCGTTTCTAACCCATTGCGCTGTCAATTCTTCTACAATGAAAAGGAAAGACCGACGACACATCTTTTTGGGTCCGAAGCATCCTACGAGTTCGAGCTGTTGGTTTCTCTCCTGTTGTCGTAGCACGTCATGGTGTATCCTGTCAATGCCCTTCATGGTAAAGCAAGCTGCAAATAAGACTGTACATTCACTGGGGCAAAGCTCGTTAAAATGCACTTGCACTCTCGTCCACAAGAGGCAATGCTGCATGCGCTTCTATGAGTGGAAAATAAGGCTCTGCATTGGCTCTGGGAAAAATCTATTTCTGTTATAGATGATGTCTGCGACGCTTTCTGTATCAGTGAGGGCACTGTCCTCTTGTTGCTGTTGAAGTGTCCCTTTCAGAAACACCTGTGTTTTGCACCTTCCCAGGGTTCGTGTTAGTGGAACTGTTTTTTTACTCTTTTTCCGTCTTCGTGTGTGTGTGTGCTGTTTTACAACAGCTCTAACACCTCGCCTATATTGCTACTTTGTATGTTTCTGTGTGCATATGTGCCACAGTTTGGTGTGTGCATCCCAACGTGTGCAGGGTGTTTGCCAAAGTGAAAAGCCGAAACGCCCACATGAAGAGCCACGGAGCCCCTCGTTCGGTGCCCAGCAGTCGATTCGAATTCTGAGTGCCGGTGGCAGTATTGTCACCGATGCCTCCCCACCACCACGGTTGGTGCTGCTGCCCTCGTTTGCTGCAATTGCTCAACACCTGGGCCGAATGTTCTGGCCCATTGCCCCAGGCCCACCCTTCGTGTCGTCCCTGTACATGGCTTGTAAATACTAGGTTCTTTGTCATTCTTTTTAATTGGGGAATCGTAACGATCCCATTGCCAAGGCCGTCCGGCGGGTCCTCGTTATTTTTGTACTCGCGAGGCACGTGCTCCACAGATTAAAGAAGAGAAGATATGCTGTTGACCACTGATGACTCTGATGGAGTGACTTTTTTCCCCCATCAAAATGAAGTGTCATTTGCTTCAAAAGCGTTGCCATGGTGCAGTAGCCTTTGGAGGATGGGCAAAAAAAAAAAAAAAAAAAATCTAGGAAAGGTAGTCCCGTGACAATCTTCGAATCATAGTCATAAAAAAAAATGTATTTAAGAGAAATTAGCCCTCCATGTGATAGCCAAGCATTAGCTTCCTCACTTAAACCTTATCATGACAAAGTTGCATCCGTCATGAAAGTGACTTCATTATATCCAAATATTTGTTATAAGCATAAATTCATACCGCTGTATCTATGACATGACTATTCTTCATCTATTTCATTATAACTCATAATTTGTTACATTCATGTTTGTTATCATTAACATTTGAATCTATGTTTGATCTTAAAATTTTTGATGTTTTATTCAGCCAGTAAGGCCATCTTTGTTATGCCTGACAATTAAAAACAGACCGTATCTCAAAATTATGGCAAAACTGTCAATAATGCTACTATTTTGCCTGTTGGTGTCGCATGCTACAAGACATCAACTATCAAAAAAAAAGTTCCATACTCTTCATAATGGCTACTGATGGTGCCTACTGATACTCCCATGTTTAAATGCACATTACCATCTAAAGTAGATGGAGGGATGACCGCTGCTGTAGTTCAGTGGTAAAGCATCGAACGGGTTGAATGCAAAAGCTAACAAATCTACTCTATCTGTTGAGGAGGTTGGGACAGAGCAGCGCAGGATATCGTAAGATTAAAGTGACCATCCGTCACCTAAAGGGTGTTACCATTTTGGCAGGTGGCACTAGAAGTTGCCATCAACCTAACTATCACCTAAATGCCATACTGGGCTAGAATGCTCCCGGGAGACAGCACAGGACTTAATTGTTCACCGTTCTGTCCACTTTTATTGTCCCAGTCTTTGGTGTGTTTCAAACTAATATTTGCTCACTAACAACTACCAACCAGCCTAACTCACCATCATCATGCTGCCACCTACTTTTTTAGTCTTTCATCCAGTCACTGCAGGAACAAGTGAGCTACTGCTGAGCTTCTAGTTATGCTGTAATGTCTTTCCTTTATGTAGAGTGAACCCACAGGAACATCTTCAGCTTCTGTAATTGGTAATCTCATAATTAATCTGTATTGCAGTAAGTGGCCCCTTGCTGACCTGGCTGTTTGTAATGCACAGAACATCTTAGCAAGGCTTGCCTGTTCAAGGCACTCAGTGTAGTTCTTGCGCAGAGCCCCATGTTCATTTGCTGCTCCACGTTTCACCTCAAAGTGAATTTTGCATTTGAGTGGTGCCTGTGCATTGGTGAATAGGTTGCTGCTGTACAGATGTGGTTCTGTGTGCACAGCTCTGGTCAAGCTGTTTTTAACTATAGAAGCCATTCCAGAGTTGTACAAAGCTAAGCTGCTGCGTGATAGAGAACATATTTATGGAAAGTGCTAGTTATAGATTTCAGTCACAATCTTTTCAGGTTTGCAGGGGTGCAACAGCTGCATCAATTTGATACAATTCTCGAGTGTTGCACCAAGCTGCACCAAAATGATCAGCCAGCCTCAAAATTTTCTCAGGTTCGCTAATTTTGGCGAGAAATGCAGGCCACGTTGGCCACCTGCAGTTTTCGCCATCAGTCAAAGCGCGCAGACCCTAACTATAGTGCCTAGAGTAGCCTCGGCACCTGCCCTAGGCTCGCGAGACACGATCGACCAGATAAAGTAACAACGCTGCGCTCCCATCAGTCCGCTGACCACTGCTCATACCTATCGGTGGGACAATAGACAGAAATGCGTTGTTGTAGCCACCAATGCTTCATGGGAAATGTAAATTTCCTAGCCTGAAAGCGCAGCTATGGCTTCTTGGGAACTAAAGGTGGAAGCGCATGCCGCATTTTTCTTGTGCAAACAAGCTTGACGTGCTGCGAACGCCGGCGCTAGAAGCGACAATGTTATCCCGGCTGCGGCGGCTGCATTTCCGATGGAGGCGGAAATGTTGTAGGCCCGTGTACTCATATTTGGGTGCACGTTAAAGAACCCCAGGTGGTCGAAATTTCCGGAGCCCTCCACTACGGCGTCTCTCATAATCATATGGTGGTTTTGGGACGTTAAACCCCACATATCAATCAAGAAGCGACGATGTTGATTGCTTTAGCAGTGGCACATAGAATTTTCCGAATTTCGAAGTTACAAGCTTGGTAGATCCATATTTAAATTCAGAGTTCGTCTAATGATTTGACTAGTGCAGCAAATGCTAATATGGACTTTATTATTGCTTGCTCAGCGAGGTGGTTCTAAATACTACCCTCATTGAAGTACAGTCGAGCCTGCTTATAACGAACCTGAGCATGACGCGGCATCGGTGCGCTGTATCTCGAAGTTTGAGTAAATGAAACACAGCTTTTAAAAAAGTTGCAAGTGAAAACACAAACTTCTTACGCCCCAAAAAGTCCGTGATGCATGTGTTTCGAATAGCAGAAGCGATAAGGGCAGTCTCGAGGTCATTTAAAACGGCAGCGTGCTCGTTCGCCAAGGCCCGTGGCATAAGCTGCATGAGGCACTGACTCCAAAGTTTCGATTCCTCCAAATCGCTCTCACCACGTACTTCATTCACAATGCCCTACTCAGTGCACGGTTCCTTAGTTTCGGCATCATCATCAGCCGTAATTAAACCATCGCAACAGATGTCCCACCCGCTCTCTCAGGTCGGAGTCAACGACGCGATGCCACAAATCGCCGCCGCAGTTCGGAAGCTTCAGGCTCGGCATCGGGCCCGGCGTCGACGAATTCGGCCTCGCGAAAACAGTTTCACGCGCATGAAGTCGTCACCGCTGCCCACGAAATATTCACCATCTCCACAGCTGAATACCGGGACGCCCGAAGCGGCAAGTTGGCTGCCAGGTGGTCAACAGCTATGAGCAAGCGCTCCACAACGTGACATCTAACGCGCGGATTACGTTCAAGCCAAGCGGTCACGCTTTCGACGTTTTGTTGAGCGGCAAGAAAAACCGTGCTAGTCCTCCCGTTGGCCATCATGACCACACACGCACACCAGGAGCAAGCAAGACGCATACACGCGACACACATGCCAGAATGCGTGAAACAGCTCTGGGCCCGTTTCCAGTCGGAAAACGAAACTAATTCGAGCCACCGTGGCGGGCATCGTGGAGCGGTGGAGACGGACGAAAGGGTTGTGATATAGAGAGGAGAGCAGACCTGCGAGAGAAGGGCAAGGAGTTGCGATAAAGAGAGGGAAGGATGTGGCGGGAGGGCGACCTAGAAAACCAAAACACACGGGAAGGAGGCAGGTTGGGTAGCTTACTTGAAAGGTCCGCGAAACTCGCACGTAGAAAAACTTGGAAAGAGTGCATGGCCGCCTGGATCGGTGCGCGCGGCGGTGTTCAAAGAATCGGTGGCCGTGGTCAAAACATCGTTTTGTTGTGCCGGCGGGTTTGTGTGGCTTCACGAACTTCGATATTTCGCAATTCGTTCCGCTCAAATTAACAGCCATTTTCGTGCTCTACGCACGCACTGGGAAGGCATGCTGAGCCGAGTGCGAAGTGAGCGAGAACAAGTCCTAAGCACGAAACAAATCTCAAATTATCAGTCGGTGGGGTAGCGTACGCACCTGCACTAGACGCAGGTTATTGGATACAATCGGTGGCCGACGATGTTGGCAAATGGTCTGGTCACTCCAGGCCGGCGACGTCAACATCAGTACCAGCGATCAAAAACGGGGTAGATGGCGGACCGGTCTTCGAAAGATCGGTGGCAGTGTGAAAACACGGGCCTCGTCTGGCGATGCGGGGTGCTCAGAGTAGCGAGGGGACAAAGGATGGAGGGGTGCGTAACAAAAGCGGTTGGGTGCGGAGGCAGGGTCGGTTTTTAACAATAAGATTGTATGGGCACCTCTCCGATGCTTGATCGGTGGTATAAATTGGTTTCTCAAAAAGTCGGCAGACGGCCGACTCCGTTCGCTGTAACCGATCAGTGGCGCTCGGAGACGTTCATTGTAAGTGCGATTTTGTGCCACTGAACCAATGTATATTTTCACGATCACGCGGATATTGTTCGTTTTAAGCGAAAGTTCATTTTAAGTGGGTTGGTTACATGTGGGCTCGACTGTAGCAGTGCTCATGTTCTCACTGCACGATTTAGGTGATGTTGAATGGTTTATGCAAATTTTTTTTTCGAAAGGTAAGCCATATTTTATATTGATCCAAATTTGGTGCTTCATGATAAAGAAATGCATTTTTTCCCACTAATCTGCTCCAAATTTGGATTTTAGTGCTCCAAAAGTAACATCTTGATGCTCCAAGAATTGCTCTAAATTTTATTTCAGTTGTTGCACCTTTGGTTTGTTGATCAACTAGGATCATCAAATCACTAAGCTCTTGGTTGGCAGCTGAAATAAATGTTGAAAATGGCATCAAGGCAGGTTTAGGCTAACGTGTACAGTAGAATAACTTAATAGAAGACCTGAAATGCCATAAATCTTTAATTCGACGGTACATGAACTTGGGAGGTGATAGGCAAGTATTTGTGAAGTAAAACCATGCACTCATCTAGCTACCAGTGCATAACTCTCACGTATCATGTTCCATTTTATGGAGCCGTTCAAAGTCTGAAAAGTGGGCTTTTGGCGTTAATGGAACTGGGTCAAAGTACTAGGGGCGACGTAGGGCGCAACCAGCATTCATTCTGCATGCATTGTTGCTATGCAAAGGAGCTTTGCAACGTCATCGCGAGTCACGATGCATGTTATGATTCATATTGTAACGCAGTCATTGTAATGCCATTTGAGGCATTGGCATAGGGCCTCGATCACTGATCACTCCATGATCGCTGGACAGCTTGGCACCAGGTTAGTATATGTGACGGCATCAGCTCTGAAGGCAAGACATCCCCAAATAGCACCCATTCCTAAGGTAAGCATGTGGACCATTAATTGGCTACTCCATTTGTTATAAGCCGTGGAACATCACTGACAGAAGTGTTTTGCTGTACTGGTAGGCTTGCCCATTTTCGGTATTGTGTCGACTGAATTTTTTAGAACAGTTTGCTCAAAAACAAGAAAGCGAACCTCTTTGATGTAAAGTGGCAGTTTACTCTCTTTTTGGTGTGAGGGCTCGCAAAGGCTGCGCAGGCATCATAGTGGTAAAACTATCAATGCAGGGGGCTTGGCCATGTCTCACTTCACGCATTTTGTAGTACAGTTGCAGAAATTTGCTACGCGTTTTATTGGAGCAGTTATTCCAAATACGGTGCAACTTCTTTATGTAAGGCTGCGGCATTCTACGTGTCATTTTCAGATTCTTGTGCTACCAATACGACCCGTACTACATTTTGGTTACAAGTTCACAAAAGTGTCATGGTTGCTGGGTGCAGAATAGGTCGAGATCTATGATGCCTTTATAGTATGGTACTACATCAAATTACACGATTCTTAGTCGTGTAATGAAGTCATTTCTTGGTCATTTCCAGTGAATATGTGGGAGTAAAAACTGCAGCGAAATTCAAGTACAAATTTAAGCACAAAATTTTGAGGTCAAATGAATTCCTTTTCTATTCACCAGTTTTTTTATTTTTCTTTCTCTTTTTTTGTGCTACTACGTTCTTTGAAATGAACTTTTGGAACTGTATTGGAGTGCTAGTGTTAATGGTCATTGCAAAATATATCAAGAAGCATTCAGTGGCAACTTGCGGAAACCACACTAATCAAAGAAAATGCAGGCATTTAATGACAAGTCCATTTGGCATGCAGCCTCCACAAACACGCGCATATGCGGAACAGCCTACCATTAAGGCATACTATATGGTGATGAAGAGTTTCTGCAAAAGTCTTGAAATACATTCCACACTGGAAGGCTACAGCCATTTTCCCGAGACTATGCGTATGAGAAAATTGCATGCTGGTAAAAGAAACCATTGTGGACAACTGGAAAAGCGATGAGTAGAACACTGCTTGCAAATAGCTTGACATGTCTATCATCTTTCAACACTGAATACACCAGGCTTAAGGTTTTAGCATGTGGTGAGAGCACAGTGACCTCTTGTGACACATTTGTCCAAGTGCTTGTTAGAAAGGGAGAGTCTATTTGTGCTCCCAACATGTTGGGGTCACAAGAATTGAGGCAAAGCGTCCTGTTGATGCTGTCTTTGGTACAGCAGCAACTCGCTTCTGACCCTGAACCTGGCACTAGTGGTGCCGGAAAAATTGAACCACAAAGCGGTAAGTCTGTAGGCTACTGTACCTCCCTCCCCCCACCTCACCTTTAATGAAAGGGGCTGACTACCGGTACTTCGGAAATAGCGATCGATATCTGTGCTATGCCAAGCAGAACCTTGACTTCCGTTCTTATTGTATGGCAGTAGTATGACATCATGCATGATGTTTCTGCACCAAGCCACATCACACCGGGGTCAGCAAACTTGCAAGTGGCAAATGGATTCTCTTTCCAGCCTCTATTAAGAAAAATCAATTTTAGCCAAACACAGGCCCATGGACACATTTGCAAATACATATCTTCTTTCTGATGAGGTACACTTCTCGTATCTTCTGCTGAATCACCTCCTTGCTTCTACCTGAAATGGTGACAGTGCCAAACCTGCCTTACGTCCACATGCAATGCAGTGCATAGGACCCCATGCACTGCATAGGACCTCATGTGACCCCATTTGCCCTTTGAGAGAGTTTATTGACCTTGGGGTCATAGTACTTCAAAGTGCAAACAGACTCCTGCTGTTGGAAATATTTGTTACGTGGACATTCATGTGAATGAAAAGAAAATTCCTGAACCACTATGTCATTTTCGATACTCAGTAGAAGCAGCTCAGCAGAATATTGTTGATTAAACAGCTTTGCTTTTTCAACTGCTGTGACACGAGCTTCATTGGTAACAATGTATTCTTAAAAAGGTAGTAAGAGCAGGCAAGGTAGAACTTTTTTTAATTAACCAACCAATACAATTTCATAGTGCTGCTGTTCAGTCATCAAAGATGATACAGGCATTAGGGTAAGTGTACAAGCTAAAATTGTGCTGACATCATGCATAGTATAATATAACTTAGATGGAATATAATTATGACTTGTTCACATTTAATCCTTCCACGATAGCACACACATGTTTACACACACTGATATGTGAAGTACACAGAGTCTTGCTTGTCGTCATAATATACCTTTCAAAACTTCAGAAGGACAGCGCAACGAAAAAACGTGAATGACTAAGAAGAAGCACCCAGTGTAATAATTCCCTAATGGTTCAGAAAAAGCATCAAAGTCCTCAAACACGAAGTCTCACCATTGGAGCGACACGGTATTTAAAAGTAATAAGCAAGTGCTTCTTACTGTAACATTTCTTGGCATTCATTTTGATTTGTGAATTGCTGCATATAAAACGTAACAGTGAACTAAACGTGAAATTGTGGGAGTGCTCACCTAATGTCTAAACTAAAGAAATGAAACATCCGTTAAATGTGCATTCTTGCACATGTTGTTTCGTAGCTTCCTTAAGTATGAGTACAACCAAAACTATCGTACAGTGCTTGTACTAATTCAAAAAACATTACAAATTGCAAAAACATTGGTAAACACCTTTTCTTGCATATTTCTGAATGGATGGTGATGAACCCTGTTAATGATCATTTTTCTTTCGCATGCTGCAACCAAAGTAGCGTCTCTCATAATCATATGGTGGTTTTGGGACGTTAAACCCCACATTTTAATCAACCAATGTCGTCGGAACAATGTCATTATTCGTTGTGAATACCAGTAGCGAGACATTAGCTGCCTGCACGACTGGCCAGATTGAGCAGTGAAACAGCACAGTCACTGAGTAACAGCAGCAGGTCGCAACAAACTTGATTCTGAGTGCGTGTCCCATATTGTCTTTGTATTTTTGTATAGCACAGGAACCTGCATGCGACATTTTCTGCGATCTATAGTTTATTCTGCCAAGTTAAAACATTCGCATGAACTGCCTTATTATTTTTTCTCCGATGAAGTTTCCTGGCGGAACTGCACTCAAACCTCATTATAGCAGTCACGTCTTTCACAAAAATAATTGTTCTATCTGAAATTTTGTTATATAGTTTTGCAACACTGTATGTATGGCAAGACTATTCCTTGTTTACTTTGTTATAACCATTGTTATATCCAGGTTCGTTTTATGAAAGTTTGAATGTACAACCAAATGCGATCCGACCTGGCAAGGGACCCTCCTTTGATGACCAGATTTCCACCTGCGAAGCTCTTGAGGCCTTTAGACTTGCTGAAGACATTTTGCTCTTGACAATACTTTACAATACTCAACATTCCGATTCAAGCAGCTAAATGACAATGTTGGGATAAATGTAGGAAGGAAGGGGACAGTTCAGGACAACTGCTATGGTAGACATTCATTAGTCATAACACAGAACTTGAAATGTGTTCCGGTTACTGAGAGATAAAACAATAGTGCAGAATTCACGTAGGAAGCCTGTCATATTGGAGGCACTTGTCCCATTCAAGCAGCAGTTTCTTTGAGAATTCTATTCGGTACCAACTGTCGACCGTACATCTTAGAACAAGTGAACATTGTCACTGCGGCTGACGGAAAGTGGTTTGGGCACGTAATTATAAATGCCGAATGCAGCATCAGCAAGGTGGTAACGATGACCAAGTTCTGGTGATAAAGATGCAAGTCTAACCTTGCAGTGAGAAAGATCTTGATACCGAGAAGCTATGATGAAAAAGGCCTAGTCAAAACTTAAAAAAAAAAAACATAGACTGTACAAAGAATAGATATAGCTTATGAAATAAGTATGAAAAAAAAAATTACACAGCAGCTTGTTATCACCTGTTGCGTGCTACTCGTTTTATGTAAAGAAAAAAATCTTACTGAATCTAATAAGATGGGTTAGCCATTTAACCTGCACTTTTTTCCCCAGCCTACTGTTATGTAAACTACTAGTGTACCTAGCTAAGAACAAAACTGAATGCATTGCCACAGAGACTTCTCTTTCAGCTCACAACCACGCTCAAATGGGCGACAATCTTTGTTTTTCATTCTATACGTCGAGCTAAGCTAGCTGACAGCCTAGCCTCTTGACCATTCTGTATGATATGTCTCTGAATTATACTTACACATCCACGAACATTTTAGGAATATGGAGAGTGCGACAAAGCTCAACTTTAATGCAGTAGACGCACCTGCTCTGGAGCTAAGAAACACAATACGTGCTTCGACGTAAACCTAGTATCACACAGCACACCCTATTTCTAGGCCAACTTTCACAACCACAACAGCATTTACAACTTTCTCAACTTCGGCACTCCATAAACTAGCGATCGGGCCAACACAGCAGGAGAAGCTTTACATAAGGCAGCACTCAACCATCATACATGCCAGCTTTACGAGGTAACATCTGCCTGAGCTAAAGCCACAAAGATATTTGAGATGACAGTAGATGCATGCCTACATGCAGGGTGCCACAGTTAACTTGCGTCTAGTATTACAAAAACAAACACATGTGCCATGTGTGTCAAATAGGTCCGGTATTGCTCTGAGCGATACACAGCAAATCAAGGTATTTCTTGCCACATGCCAAGCTGGATAATTAACCAAATTTCCCAACTTTTCAATTAGTAACTCAAGTTGAATATCTTCGTTGCAAAAGTTGTAGCACTTGTTTTGAGATGTCGGACGATATCATCTATACTAAGCTAACTGTCAATCTGATAAGCTGGGCAATTAACAAAAATTTCTTTACTAACGCTTAATACAGAAACTGTATTGAAATTAATAGAAAAGTGGTAAATTTTATTCAGCAACTTTGGATTATTTTATCTTTGCGAAGACAATTGCCCTATTTTTTTTTTACAGCATTACGTTAGGGTGCACGAAATGAGAAGCATACTTGGTGAAAGGTGGCTGATATACCCTGTGTTTGGTTTACAAAAGGCTTAAGAGTGTTACTGAAGTAATAATGACAATGGTGTTCTCTTTTACAACGCAGCTCTGTTGAGATTACCTGACAGCTTCTCCAGGTGAAATTCATCTTAGATTAATAAGTTGCAGAAGCAGTTTTTCTAAGCATATAATGCCTCTGCAACTGCTTGGTTCAGGTGTTGCATCAGGGAACACCCTCTAATTCACTGGTTGACTATGTCGTCCATTCTGACATCCAGTTTGAGCTTAGGAACCCTAGCCTGTGGTTAATTTTATAAGTAACATCCAAAACACTACAGCTGTGATGTGCTTCTGACTTCTGTAATCTCTTTGCTGTCTTTTGTTAACAAACACATGGCCTTAATGCTTTTGTTTTCCTGAGGGAGTCTGTGGTAGGTTCAATTGGCTAAGCACCAGCACGAATAGCTGGTTGCGGAAATGCCCAAAAACCACGAATTCACTCCTGCCTTTCTTGCATAAGCAACTAGATCTGCGACATCTCGAAGTTATAAGTTATCAAGCCAAAGTGCTACTGTCAAAGGTTTTTACAAACTGTGCCAATGTTTGTTGTGTCAATGGTTATTGTTTATTTTGCCACATATTACCCGAGCAACTTTTAAAAATCAAAACGTAGCATGTATCTTATTCTATTTGCCATTGACAAATAACAGGAACTGTCGAGAAAATTGCAACATAACCAAGCACTGATCTTGTATACTATATTTTTCAATGTGTAAGCCACACTTGTTCCGATTACAGAGCTCAAGATTTCAATGGAGCACGCAAAATGTGTACAAGGCTATGGTGGAAAACTTAAGTCCGATCAGCTAAAGTTCATTAATGTTCAACCACTGCCGAGCACGTGTGCATTTTTGCACAATGCCTCCGTTAGAATGCAGCCAGACATGGCTAGGAAAATTCACAATTTATGATTAACAGCTAAATGTAATATCTAGTGATGCACCACAGCAACTACACTTTTTTACTGTCCTTGTAAGCAGAGTTAATTTAAAAGAAAGATTGGCACATAAGTTGCATATTTGCATAAGAGGGACCTGTCTTTATTTGGCCTGAGAAAGTAAACTTCAATACTTGTCATTGCGATATCACTATGAAATTATAAATTAATTGTGAGCAAATTGCACTACAGGGCTCAAAAGACACACTAGGCACAGTACTAGCCTACCATAGCCATCAAAAGAACATACTGGGAAAAGTTGGTACTAGTTAAAGGACATAACATAATGCGACAACACAAAGACTTTCAAAAAATTATAGAGACATTGCATCGTGTTTACATGTGTAGTTGCGGATCTGTGTGTGTTCTTTTTTTGGGCATGTGTCATTGCATTACATTGCATTCTTCATGAAGGGCTCTTGCTCTCTGTAAAACATTCAGCCTTTTTATACCGCACGATTGAAAATTGTTTTCGAATATATTGGCTACGTATACAGCAATGAACAATTAACCACAAGACTTCTGGATAACTAGTGAGGTTGTATGGTGCGATGCCTCAGGTCTAGCATTCAACAGAGTACTATGCACTCTTTTCGAGAAAAGAAAAAAAGGGGGAGAAAAGGTGAGGTCGTTTGACAAACTATCAACTTAAGAGAGAACTGTTCATGGGGCTTTATGGTAATTGGAAGCTCAGGGTTTGTACTCCTAAGTAGCAATAATGTCAGCCTGTTACACACCGTTTTTCTTTACTGAAGTTCAGCGTGTGAGATTATTCACTTTGTCCTGAAAGGCTAGTGGTCGTTAATGTTGGTGCCACAGAATTTCAAAGCTACATTACAGCTTTTCTACGTTACATTTTCACATCTTTTCTGTGGCAGTCGAGAAGCAAAATGCGGGCTTAATTTGTATGGCATCGCAAAGTATTCTAGTAGGCAACAACCAAAGGCACGGATATGCATTTAATCGTATGTGTGTATTTGTATAGAAACAGTGTCATGAGAATGCAGTGGTTTCTTACATTAATGCATGCACTATGACAATACAATACTGTACCTGTTGTTGCATCCTTGTACTGAAAACACGACATTTCTTGAAATTAAGTGGGACGTATACACTGGAAAACACTGCACAGTCAAACTATATAACTAATGAAAGCCAATATTATTTCTTGTCAATATCAGCATACACTGAATAGTATGGTTATAATGAATACATCGATGTAACAAGCATACCTTTGTTTCAAATGTGACATTGTTATTACGTTGTTCTGTGGCATAGAGTTTCATAATAGTACACCAGAGGGAAATCTGGCACTAGTGTCTATGGGAGCTGCAACACATGACGCTTCAGCCTTGATGCAGGTGACTGGCAGTGCATGGATTTATCAGTAGGTGGATTTATCCGCATCATGTCTCACAAGGACGTGCAGCAACTTAGTCACAATGAAAAGTTCAGTAGGCCTACTTCACCACGCAGACACTTTGAGCCTCACCACTTCAAAACAGCTCACAAGTTTCACGATAAGCCATCTTTATCCAAAACAAAAACTGAGACACAGCAACAAACAAAACTACAAGCGTGTTTGAAACCGCAAACATGAAGACGAGGCAAACGCATGTACAGTGATATCTCGATACGTTTTTCACAGAAACCGCTAAATAAAACGTATTATGCAAAAATCGTATTAGCCAAGGAGGCTGGTCAGAGTAACGTTGACAAGGAGCAAAAAGAAATATGGGTAAGGCCATAAACAAGTGCAGAATTGTATCAACAAGATTCCACTGTACCTGGTGGTTGAAATTTCTGGAGCCCTCCACTACTGCGTCTTTCATAACCATATGGTGGTTTTAGGACGTTAAACCTCGCATATCAATCAATCCAATCAAATAAATCAAGATTCTACTGTACTACCAATCATTCCCATGGTGGCTGAACGATCACAGTGTGCCAGTTCCCTCTAGTAAATAATGCAGGAAGCTCCATGTTCTGTGGTACACGTACTTTCAGGGTTCTGGGGCATGTACTTTGCCGAACCGCCAAGAGATGCGTTGATGACAGTCACGATGACTGCTTGTGACGCATCCATCACAACCACCGTTTCAAGTGTTCCTTAAGTAACAGCCACGTTCAGCCTTAGGAGGTTGCTCAGGTGGACAGCATCCACCGCTGTGACTGGGCAGTGCGGCGGCACGGTTGTGCCGTCAGACGCCCGTTGCTGCCATCCAGGCACAGCTTGCCTCCGGGCTGCTGAAGCTTGTGATCCAGCCACAGCCACCTCTGCACAGCCAATAAGCAAGGCAAGGACATTGTGACTTTGCTGTGCAGCAAAGGTTAGTTTACAAGTAAGTAATTGGCCTGGATTTTTGAGACAAAAGTTTTTTCATTCGTGAGAAGAAACCAGCCAAGAAAAGAAAATGAAGATGGCAAAGAACAAACACCGCTCGTCCTTCGCTGTCTTCACTCTTCCAAATAGTATGAACAAACTCACTCGGCAGGCTACTTTTTTAAACGAGTGTGACCAGATTACAATTGAACTCTCACATTGTTATTTCTTCTAATAAACAGCACCGAGGAAAAAGATGCAGAAATAAGAAAGGGTCGAACAATACAGGGCATAAGGGAAAATATAAATAGCCAAAGAAGACTATATGCTTCTTACTTGTAAATACTACTTTCCAGCAAACCTAGGAAAATTTTACTTCGAATAAGTTGGTTGGAATGCTAAGAGCATTCTGACCTTGTGGCCCGCCAACTACCATTTAGTTTGAACTAATGCCTTGATGACTTTTATTAATCTTCTTTTTTTCTTAAGAACCAGAATGAACCTGATAAATTCATAGCTTAACCTTCTACGTACAGTGCTGTAGCATACTGTGTGCATGAAGAAACCGATGCATGAACTTGCTTGGATCATTTTTGGTATATTCTGCAGCACATTATGATAGCAGGCATGCAAAATGTAAACACATGCTGTGCTCGCCAACGAAAGTTTAAGAGAGCTCTATAATACCAGCGTCACACAGGCACATTTGGTCACAATCGGATCTGATCCACATTAGTTCTCGGAAGGGTAGTGCTAGTGAACAAGGGCTAAAGGAAGGCACTTAGACACACAGACAGAACCGCTATAGCAACTGGCTTTGGCAAATAGAACTTGTTGTTTCGATTGGTACAGATTGCTCAAATTAGTTTGGTACAGATTGGTACAGATTGGTACAGATTGCTCAAACATAGTTTCTTTTGTCATTGATACACCGTTTCAAATGTGGTACCCACACTGCAAAGGCTCCCTGAAAGTCGGCTGCTGTGACCTCTCTCAGAAACATTGTGACAGTCCGTTTAAGGGCGGGAACACTGTTGAAATGGTAACCTTTCTGGATTCTCTAGGGCTTGGGGAACAGGAAGAAGTATGCCGCGCTTACTGATGAAACCCTGACACAGCCCTGATGCGAGCTGGAGACTTCTTCATGTTCCCAAAGCTCAAGAGAATCCTGAAAGGTTACCGTTTCAACAGTGTTCTCGCCATACAACGGAATGTCGCAATGTCTCTGAGAGAGGTCACTTCGGCCGACTTTCAGGAAGCCTTTGCAACGTGGGAATCACAGTGGAATCGGTTTATGGACACTATAGGTCGGCGAACTCACTTGCAAGCCGACTCATTCAGACTCGAATCAAGCCACGAGTCCGAGTGAGTCCGGATGAGTAATATTTTGGCGAGTCTGAGTCCGGGTGAGTCCGGTTGAAAAGAATTTTTGTGGGTGTAAGTTTGAGTGAGTTTGGCCCAGTAAAATTTTACCGAGTGCGAGTGAGTCCAAAGCGCAACATATATTTCTTGAACGAGTCTGCGAGAGTTCCACTTTTGCCGATCTACACTTCTGTCTACTCACCTTCAGCATAACTATCAGCCTGACCTGAATTATTGATTGTGCTCACGCCTATTCACACATATTCCAAAACAGTATTGTTCATACACTATTTCAAAATTTATTAATCAGAGGTACCATTGAATATCGCGTTCTATGCTCTAACCACTGAGCTATCACAGCGGCCTTAATCAGAAGTACCTCTTCCAGTGAAGTTCTCAATAAATATGTTATGTAACCATCTTTTCCAAGAAAAATGATCCAACTGATTGGCGAGCACTCGTAACTCGTATTCAAAGGTACTACGTACATCAAACGACGTCCAAAAGAACACCAATTACGTGAAATATTGGTGTTAAAGAACATTGACAACTCGGTCTAGAAAGGTAATTCCAGGCTAACGGACTCAGATTGAGCAGCGAGTCCGAGTCTGGGTGAGTTATACTTTAGTTTAAGTCCGAGTGAGTTTGGTTGAAGAAAATTTTCGTGAGCGTGAGTTCGAGCATGTCTGGCTGAAAAAAATGTTTGAGTCTGAGCTCAGAATTTTTACGAGTTTGAGCCAGAGTGCATCCAAAGCGCGAAATGTATTTCACGAGTGAGTCTGAGTCAGCTCCACAGGTTTTGGTGACCTATGATGGACACTGAAGAAAACTATTTCGAAGAATTCAAATTATATGTTCCGAACAGATCAATGAATTCTTTTTGCCAGATTTAAGCTCGTTACTTTCCGGACTGACCCTATTAAACAACATTGTAGCATAAGGGCTTTCAACCTGAGAGGGGTGTCCGCCACAGGGTCGAAGCAGCAGCGACCCTTCCTGCTCTTCGTCGAGTGTAACGCACAGGCCTCCGTGGGCGATGAGGCGCGACGCGAGGCTCCAGTGCTGGTTGCCTCCAGCGCCGTGACACGCAAAAAGGCCCACCGGAGAGCCCTCGCTTCCGCCGAGCGTGTCCAGGCACAACGATCCCTGCCGCAGAGATGCCAGTCGCTCGCCACCAGCTGCTGGCACCCTGTGTAGTTGACTCCATTTCATCGACTATTCGCCTACACTGAAACCTCATAATAACAAATTTGCATTTTGCACGAAAATAAGTTAGTTTTATCCGAAAATTTGTTACAAAGGTATATTTTTATCATTATGTCTATTGCAAGAATATTTTTCATTTACTTCATCACAACTAATATTTCGTTGTATACGGATTTGGATTATTGTGGCTGTAGACCTAGATATAATGAACCCAGGTGTGAAGTATTGGTTATAACGAAGTAAATGAAAAATAATCTTGCAATAGACAAAATGTTAAGCATATACATATATAACGAGCTTTCAGATATAACAAACTTATTTTTGTGCAAAATACAACTTTGTTATGTTGAGGTTTGAGTGTATTAGTTATAACAAAGTCAATTAAAATAGTCCTGCAATATATCTAGTGTTAGGAATATACCTTTATAACGAATTTTCGGATATAACAAACCTGTTTTCATGTAAGATGCAACTTTGTTATAAAGAGGTTCGAGTGTATTACATTTATGATGTGGTACTGCTGCACACAATTAACCGCTTTGCGCGATGATTTATTGAACAGATATACTGTATGTTCACGTAAACTTGTAAAACTTTATTTTTCTCCTTAAGGTTATAGTACAGAGTACACAAAAAAGAAAATTATTAAAAGAAAGTATTAGCACGAGCGGTAGCGACATTGGTGACATGTGACACGCATTACCTTTTCATACGAGCGTACAGCAGCAATGATCTATTCTGTGAACTGCTAGTACAATGAGTGGATGATATACACTCGAAGCTCCTTATAACAAGGTTGCATCTTCACGATAATTCTTGTATCCGAAAATTTGTAATAAAAGTATATTTATAACAATACATCTACTGAAAGAATATTCATTTACTTCGTTATAAACAATATTTCGTTACATCTCGATTTGTTATATTGAGGTTTGAGTGTATAACACGTAGTGTACCTAGCATGCACCAAAATGTCTGGTAATTTGTCACACTTAGCACTGCAATAATATCTGGGGATTTTATGAGCAGATTATGAGGCACACTGTAGTGGAGGGCTTTGGAAATTTTTTCCACCCGAAGTTCTTCGGTGAGCGCCTAAATCCAAGTACATCGGCCTACAGCATTTCGTCTATATAAAAACGCGACTGTTACAGCAGGTATCATACCCACGTATTTCGGACCAGCAGCTAAGCACTGCAATCGCCATATCCTTAGAGTTTCCTAAATTTAATTAGAGGAGTCTCTGGCACTGCGATCGTTCAGGATCACAGTGCCAGACCATGGTGATGATGGGTAGTACATGGATTTGCCTAGTCTTCATGCTTGTGGGCTTCGAACACAGTTGTGGCTTCGTTTATTGGAGTGTTTCAGATTCATTTCGAATAAAAGAACAAACCGTTTTGAACTTCGAGACCCGATTCGAATTGGTGAGCCTGAAGGTTAAGGTGGTGAAGCGTAGCTGATAAACTACTGCTGTTTGTTGTTTCCAGGCAAAACAGCTTCAAGCCATGCGAAGCCAAATGGAACGTAAAGTACGAAGACTAGCCAAATCTATGTAGGTACAACCCACCATTCTCAAGCTCGCTGAAGCACCATGTGGTGCAGTGCACTAGCGTCAGAGTTCCCTCTAGTGTATATATATTTATAAGAAACTCTGACTGTATCAACATGGCAGCTTGCGTAGCAAAGCAGTGCTAAGCAAAAGTAAATAAGACAAGGCTTTTGCGGTGCATACACACGGGAAATGCAGAGACGATACATCTAACAAAATAGGTGCGTGCCTTAATTGAAGGCATCTGTGGCGATATTTGACGACCTTGTACAAACGGGCAGCTTGCACACTCACTTAGGAGAAGCTTAATTATTCGCGTTATAGTACTTAGAATCACCACCAAAACTAGTTAAGATGACAGGTCCTCTTGCGTGTGCGATTTTCCTCTAAAAAGTCCTGACACTCGGAACATCAATTTTGTCGCACCAGCAGATGTAATGGAAGTGTACCTGGTAAGTAACACCTGCAAACACACTAGTCTTGCTAAACCTTTTGCAACTTGGCGTCTTCATTTCGAGACATGACTTATACTTTTGCCGCTTGACCCGCATGGTGGTCTAGATGTTATGGTGCTCAGCTGTTGACGTGCAAGCCGTGTGATCGAACCTCGGCCACGGCGGCCAAGTTTTCTATGACAGCTAAGATGCTTGAGACCAGTGTGCTTAAATGAAGGTGCGCGTTAAAGAACCCCAGGGGTCTGAATTTCCCAGGCCTTTCACTATGGTGTCTCTTAAAATATCATGGTTTTGGGACGTTAAACCCAATAATAATAATTATTATTTGTGCCATAAACTTTGAGCGAGTGGTAAATTAAGCATTCGTGTTGTCTAAGGTTTCTTGTTATCACTTCTAGTTGAGATATTTTGCTGTAAAATACTATTCCTTTGGTGAAGGCAGTCCCGTGCTTAACAATATGTTTCACGCGGCACATTTGGCATAAATTTCAAAATATTTTCCTACCTCTTTAGGCATGCTCATTGCCAGTGCAAGTAATGATTGCATGCATTTTGAGTGAATCATTCAATGCAGTCAAGGAAAAATATAGCACGACTGTCTGTACAATAATGAGATAACTATTTATTTTGTAATTACAATTAGTAGCTATAATCTTCATAATCCTATAACCTATAATCTCTATAATGAGTCTATAATCCATTTTAACACTCCTGCTTACTTCAAGTTAACTGTCCAGAAACTTGGCACCAAGCTATGCAAATTGCTCACTTTAGAGACGGTCAATCATGATATGTGTCGCGAAAAGTTCATGTAAAATGTAGCCTCTGTATAAAGTTTTACTGGAGATGAGCAAAAATTTGATCAGGAAGAGCCTTGTACAAGTGAGAGCTCCATTTATGCAACACTCTGTGATCAAATTGCACGTCTGAGTTTGGTATTTATATGCCTGGTTTTTTTCACTGCATCTGCAACATTATTCATGCAGCTTCTGGCTAATCTATGCTTTATTAGAACAGTGACTCTTGCAGACAACAGATAGGCTGTCGCATGAGTTGGACATAGACATAGGACTGCAGTGTTAGCGTGTTTGATAATGTGCAACTTCAGCTATGCCTAGTGTCTTCACGTTCAATTTTCCATGCGGTGCTGATGACGTTCACGAACATGCCATGCACTTGGAAGTGACTGTGATAGTGAACAGTGACAAAGCACTGAACAAGGTGAAAGTGCCATGCACCATAGCAGTGTTACGTTTGCAGCGTTACCATGCAACGACAGTAAGGCTTATAACATGGATATATGCTATCATAGTGAAGAGATGCCATGGCATGCACAGAAAGTATGATAGGCTGTTACTGTAACAGTGTTTGAATGGTTAATGTATGCAAGATGGCATGCAACAACCACTAGAGAACATGCTGGCAGGCTCAGTGCAGCCAGTTTATTCAACATGTTGCCCGACGTTTCGGTGCCATGCTGGATTATCGCCGTCTCCGTCGAAAGGGCGATACTTGCTTCAATTCGGGAAACACGTTGTCGAGGTACCACTGGAAAGACTGGCAGCCCAGACGTTTGCGTAGATTTAGCCGCTCTTCAATGCTGTCAAGACAGACAGAGGAAAAACTTCTGACAATGAAACACAAACCAATGAGCACAAACACAAACCCTGCTCTACTGGCCCTGTATTTTAAACTTCTACTGTTCTATAGAAACGTTTTGTTCCTCAACAAAGGAATGCCACAGAAATGGCAATGTAAACTAAATTTGATATATTGCCATATTAATAAAAACATACATTCGATGATGGACACGGCTATGACATCTCGAAAATGAAGAGGCATGGTTTAAAGTGAGAATACCCTTTCAAATAACTTACATTTTTCAGCAATTCATATGGCTTTTAAATGCGCATGAGTGTTCTGATCACTGTTTATGTGCCGTAACTCTGTTGTGCAAGTGCACTATAAGTTGTCTAATTAAGTGCTGTGACATTGTACTTTTTTTTGTTGTTTTTGCCCCTCCTGCTTGGGCCTAAGTATAGGCCTGCAGAACCTGTAAATAAAATAAATAAATAAAATAAATAAATATTCTCTACACTAGCTTACATGTGGATTAGTATACTAGCCATTACGGTAAGAAAACTTGTAAAAATACACTTAGCCCATTTTTTACACCATGCATTGTCTGTTAATGTTTGCCTTTGCGTTCATAAAACTAGACATTTGTGCCTTCTGAATGTACATCTTCAAATGACATGTCGTTTCGTAATAGACCCACATAGCAAGTCGTTAAAAAAAAGCACGTACCTTCCCATGGGGACATTGCGAGCAACAGGCACCATGGCATAGTAGTACTTTTTAAAGTCATCCATCCAGACTTCAGCAGCACGACGAGTATTTCTTCATGTGAGAGAAATGTGTAGAAAATGCAGGCATGAAGTGACTAGGCTAGAGCCAAGATAAAGAATATCATAAAAAGCTTTTGAGAAACAATATAGTGTAACACAAAAAGATGTTCTAATTGGTCAAAGTGAACTGAAGCATGTCTTTTGCATGGCACATTTTATGGCGTGCTAGTTATATATAGTTTAAATTACATTTTTAACGTAATTTGTTTTTAAATGCATGAAAGATAGCCTGATAGCATAGAAAGGAGTTTTTTTTAAATGCAGCAGCAAACTACCAACATAAGTGTCACAATGCTGGCAACATAGCATAAACATGACAGTGTCAACTTGCATAATCGCGAAGTATGAATTGCATAGCAAGAACGGGTGCGGTACTTTTATGTAGGTTACACAGCATAGCCTAAATAATAACGTAGCACGTAAAAAATGTGAGACGCAGGAAGGGACAAAGGGGAGCCTATGTCACCCATAGCCCATTTAGCGTCCACAATACAGTAAACCATGATATTCACAGTTTGTGTCAATCATCATAGTTTAATACTTCATAACAAGCTTTTACATCATGCAACTAAATGTAGTTCAATAATGCTTCTATACCAAAAGCCCACATATTTAGTTCATCCATACCATACTTGTACACCACATAAAAAGTAATTACAAATTATATTCAGGTTTTGTTACCTTTATGTGAAACTTTAAAACACTTTACTTTGAACAATCACATTAACATAGTTTTACTTGCACTATAACTTCTTCAGGTTCATATGATGTTCTGCACATGTTAGAAGAAAATGTCTCATGATATCTTTCTTTTTTTTCCCTCATAGTTTTCTGCTGATCATGCAATTTCACCCACAGACTTGCACTACAACCCTTAGACAGTGTTATGGCGTCATGCATGTGCAAAGCTACAATGTTTAGTGTGTAATATTGATTAAACACATTACCACGGTGCTAATGTAGGTGTCGCAGCCACGCTAGAAGAGAAGCACATTTAAAGGAAGTGCGCATTATAATTTTATGAATACAGTCATCTCGTCAAATTCCATGGGCACAAAACCATCCCAGTAACTTGTTGCTCACCGAGCAAAGACATTGCCACTGCCCCCAGGAAAAGAGTACGGGTGCTGCTTGCGGAAGACATGGCCCACGCGACTGCAAGGCAGGATTTCCAGGCTGCCCCCGCACTGCCACACGCGGAAGGAGAGCTCTGCGCGAGAATGCGGTTTGGCATTCTACATAAAAGGCAACCCACATTGAAGTGACATACGTTGTGCCCAGGTAATGCTTTGTGGATGCAAAGCAAGAGAAAGCGTAGTTATTAACAAAACATATTTGAAACTCTTTTGCCCAGGTATCCATGTGTAACAACCTCATGCCTGTAAAAAGCATCAGGACATAATGCACATTCTCATCAGAAGAAATTCTATTAAAACATGGTTTTACTCCAGAATAATATCGCAACACCTAATATAAGGCAGAGGTCTAGGGGAATATGGAAGGGGGAAGCGGTGAAAAATTCCTTGAAATACGGGGCATCGCTGGAGTCAAGATTTCGACAAGTGGTTGTGTTCTCTTCTAGGATGCAACATTGAAGAGGGCGAGGCCGCTCGTTGGAACATCGGCCGCTCGTCGGCTCTAGCTACAACCCGCGTTCCAAGGATTTTTTTCATCTGCTACAGCACTCAATATGTAAGAACAGATCTTGTTCTGTGACCTAGATGTGATTTTACTACATATTAGCCTTGGTCGCCAAATACAATCCGCCGCTGCAATGTACAACTACTCACAACCATAAAACACGAGTTAAACTGGACCAAGTTGCAAAGACATCTTGAGTTATTTAGAGAGACTCACCGAGATTTTCCCCACCCCAAATGTCCATGGCTGTATCGTAGGTTCCCAGCTCTTCGAAATTGGCCTTGTCCACAACGAACAGGCCGCCTGCTATCATGGGCGTCCTGGGGGTGATTACGATATTTAGAAGAGGGTTACAGGGCGTGCAGGTTGGATTCATTGTATTGATTTTCTATAAATCTGTCTCCTTTTAACGAAATTATGCAGATGTCACACATTGTGGGGATCATGTTCTGCAAGGAATCTGGCAGGCAGATAGCTGAACAGCGTTCTTGTGCGTCCAGGGTTTAAACCTTGAACCAGAATGAATGTTTGGCAACTAGTATGCTTTTTTTCTGAGGAAGCACCAACATCAAAATCCCTAAAAACAACCTCGGATGTAACATGAAATATATGTTTTCACCAAAATGGTTGACTGTAGCAATGTCCAGCGTACTGAAGAAAAATAAAACCACACAGGTCCGACATTCAGGTTTTTCTTTTCCTTCCACCAATAGAGAGAAGTGATAAAATCAAGTTATGTATGCGATTGTATGCATCATTTACTAAATACACTGCATACATACAGGTTTTAAGTGACATCTACAATGCTACCTGATCGGTAGTGTAGGATGATTTGCCCTCTCTTCACGCTCCTTGCTTGAAAGGAACTCCCACTTGAACACCAGGTTCCAGTCAAAGCCTGCATATTTAGGTTGAGGAGGAAATGTGGAACAAGCCCAATTCTAAGCACAGCAAATGAAAGGATATTTGCACATTGTCTACAGTGGCTGTTTCAGTACTAACAGTGATTCACCCAATTTCCCTGTGAGATGGCAAACCACACACATTTGTACTTGTTCCAATCCTGCTTAGTAAATGACAGCTTCTGCAGCAGCTCAATGGTTACAACACTTGGCTGCAGATTCGAAAGCCGCGGCTTCTATCTCAGCCATGATTGTCACATTTAAATGAAGGCAAAATTCTAGAAGCCCATGTGCCATGCACGTCAGTTATGTTAAAGAGCCTGGGGTGTTAAGTATTACCGAGAGCCTTCCACTACAATATCTCTCATGGCCTAAGTTTCTTTGGGGCATTAGACACTGGAAACCAACCAATCAACTTTAGCGATTGAGGCACTGCAATTGGAAGCAAATTTATAGGCTTATGTGGCCAGCAGTTAATACAGGCACACTTTCTCTAATTTCTCTATTCACAAAAGGTTTGTGTGAGAACTGTTTCTATGAAGACCAGCGGAACGTCACTGAGTACTAATAGTAACTGGTGAAGTTGAGGTCAGTCAACATGTGCTACAGTTTCGTGTGTCACTAGGACAACAATTCAAATGTCAATTTAGTAGGGATGCAACAAGTATTCAGGGAATGAAAAATGGCTTGGCATTTTTTATATGAGAAAAATTAATGGAATTCAAGGGCAAAGGCTCGACATTCTCAATATTATTTTTCTTAGAGGCCTCTCACACATTTTATCTACATTGTAACTACAATAGTGTGGTCAAGGGAGCCAAAAAGTTTAGGACTTTGTGGTATTCAGTGGTGTTTTTCTGCTAATAATGCAAACATAGTGGTTTAAGAAGAATCGATGGGCACTTTTCTAGCTATATGCGCTTTAAAAAGTTGTGCACATAAACAAAACTTCCACCATAGGGGAGGTCATTAAGGAAGGGAGGCTTCAATATGCATGCACCCTTCTGCCTTCTTGTATTTGTCTACGAAAACAAAGGTCTGAAAAGGACAAAGTCCTCTCATGGTAGCAAAACTTCAGCAGCCACAGTTTCGTGCTGCATTCTGTTAGTTCTAGACATGTACTACACACTGTTAAAACGAGCCCTGCATATTGACTCTTGTTAGACCTAACCTAATGGGACCAATGAAATCATCTTCATAGTCATCAGCCTGACTACTTCCACTGCAGGACAAAGACCTCTCCCATGTTCTGCCAGTTAACTCGGTCCTGTGCTTGCTGCTGCCAATTTATACCCGCAAACTTCTTAATCTCATCTGCCCACCTAACCTTCTGTTCCCCCTAACCCGCTTACCTTCTCTGGGAATCCAGTTAGTTACCCTCAATGACCAACAGTTATCCTGTCTACGCGCTACATGCCCGGCCCATGTCAATTTTCTCTTCTTGATTTCAGCTATGATATCCTTAACCCTTGTTTGTTCCCTAATCCACTCTGCTTTCTTCTCGTCTCTTAAGGTTACACATACCATTTTTCTTTCCATTGCTCGCTGCGTCGCCCTCAATTTAAGCTGAACCCTCTTTGTAAGTCTCCAGGTTTCTGCTCTGTAGCTAAGTACCGGCAAGATACAGCTATTATACACCTTCCTCTTGAGGGATAGTGGCAATCTATCAGTCATAATTTGAGAGTGCTTGCCAAATGTTCAATTGATTACAGAGTTAGACAAGGAGAGCAGAAAAGTGGGTCTTAAAATGAATCTGCAGAAAACGAAAGTCATGTACAATTACCTCGGAAAAGAGCAGCGCTTCGAGATAGGTAATAGTGCACTTCAAGTTGTAAAAGACTGTCTACTTAGGGCAGGTAGTAACCGCGGAGCCGAACCACGAGACTGAAGTAACTAGAAGAACAAGAATGGTGTGGAGCACATTTGGCAAGCACTCTCAAATTATGAAAAGTAGATTCCCACTATCCCTCAAGAGGAAGGTTTATAACAGCTCTATCTAGTTCGGCGCAATAGCTATATTCTGTCCTTAGTGCGTACTTCAAACACTTATTGCATGAAATGTTTTTGAACTTGCTATGCACCCACTACGTGGCCTTAGGGGAATAGGTGTAGTACGTGCGTGCTTTTGGTAGTGGGTGACTGGTTCTAAATGATAAAGCCATGATAATGCCAACTTTTGACCCCCCATGGCCATGTGCACTTGTACCATGCATTATTACTTCAATACTTCATGTTGTATTGTGAAGCATGTATACAGCACATGTGTCTTTGGTAAAGGATGAAAATTAATTTGACAGCAATTCAAAGCAGAGGAAGTTGTTTTCGCTGTATTCACAAACAAACGTGTCGCCGTGTGATAAAAAAAAAATCCGCTTACCATGCAAACGACTCGGTTTCGATACCCACTGGGACCCAGATTGTTTTTTTATTATTTATTTTATTTGCATCATTCTCGATTTTTGGTCACGCATAAAATGAAGATTTTTCACTCACAACCAACAACGCCGACGCTGGAATTTCTGCGACATGAGCTCTTTAACGGTACTGCATTAAAATGGGAATGCTACAAGCACAAAGTGCCGCGTACCACCACGCAGGTCAGAGGAAGCGCCGAAGTATTTGAAGGAGTTGAGGTTGATGACGTCGATGACGGGACAGACGATGCGGCGCGGGTCCTCTTTGACGCGCCTCAGCAGTGGCGGCAGCCAGCCCTGGTTGCACTCGCAGTGGCTGTCCAAGAAGGTGAGCACTGGTGCCCGGGCCTCGTGGGCACCACGCACTCGACTGCGCACCAGGCCTGCACATTTTATTTTACCGCAAAGTTGTTTTAGTCTACCCTGCCCGTCGTAGTAGTAGGCGTCGAGCAAGTCATACGAATGGAGAGGGGGAGCGAGTTAAAAATAATGTTCATGATGATGACTACTGGTACTAAATGCCAGGAAAGCAATTTACAATTTCATTAATAACATTATCTAGAAACTTAAACTACTTTCTAATAAACCAAGTTAAGGCAGAAGTAACTCACACTTTCATTTAGACACATTAATCGTGATAAGGCAAGGCAGCTGGGAATGTAAGAAGGTCGTGCATGGATAATGGGTAACACACACTCGGCATCCATACTTGCACGTCATGGCCTCATTCTCTAGGCACACGTACGCGAAAGGAAGAGAAAGCAGCGATCATATTGAAATTTGACCTATTTTCGCGGCGCATGGCATTGCAAATTTTGGCAGACGTGATCATAAACGGCCCACTTACGCATTGCACTTGTCAGTTCAAAATTGCCAAATCTGGTGAGTGGCCCTTTGATTTATATTGCCTCATGATTTCACATCACTCATTACATTGAAAATGCTCTGTCAATCAGTTAACTAAACAATTTACTCATTACATATTGCTAATTAGTAAATTCTGCTATTTGCACATTGCAAGCAGCATTAGCCTTTTGAAGAAAAGCAGCGATGGTTATAAGGTTGAGATATGCTTCATGTGAGATACATAAGGAGCGTTGTCAATAAGACAGATATGCCAGTGTACTGTATTTTTGTGCATACACTTAATGCTTGTGAATTAACTGGTATTTAGTGTGCAAATACGCACGCAAAATTCATGCTAGTTACGCTTGACGAAGTTAGCTTGTGAAACACAGCAAATACATATTTTCTTACCTTCTCTTTTATTGTTTCGTACCAAGCGCACTTTCTGTATAGCTGCCAATTCTTTGCCATCCGATGCTGTGAGGGGTGCAAGAAAAACACTGGTCAGTACTTGTTAAGATTTACATATAAATAACAATATTAAATGTGAAACTACTTACGGTCATCGCTGAAGTCATCTACAAGAATGATCTCTTCAATCAGCTCCGGAGGGCTTCGGTTGAGGACACTGGAAACGATAGAAGGGGTAGCCGGGTTAGATATGCTTGCCATCTGTGATGGGCATACCGAGTCAACAATCGGTGCAAGTTACATTTTGATGAAAAATTGCGAGAGCACTTCAATTTTGTTGGCAGTCAACTGGTTACAATGGCTACAGTCAATATGAGTTCACAAACAACTGATCCTGGTGATGACAACATACATGCAAAGCGCTGTACTGACAAGAGATCAAAAATGAGAAGCAAAAGAACTTGTACTGAACTGATGCATGGTAGTAACGCATAGTACTTATTTTAAAATACTGATGTGCCTAAAATGCATCGTTCACTTTGCTGTACGTCAGTTTTTCAAAGTTGCCTCTTGTCATAACATGCACTGGCAACAAGTGAAAAAAAAAACATAACACTAATTTCTCACTGGACCCACATTAAAGTTTACGACCTATCGACACCTGCTGGCACTGTTTTCATCAATCTGGTAACAAACAGTTAAGTGACAGCATTGGTACAGTGGACATATTGCACTTATTAATCAATCAGATAATAGCATTTGATATTCTCTTTAGTAAAACATATATTACACATAAAAAATTGCAGATTCTAATATTTGTTAGTACACGATATGCAAGTTTTGAAGTTTTTCTATAAATTTGCTAGAAACACGGCTTTTGTTCCAACTGTAACTGAACTGGCTGATAATTCGATTGAGCTATCTCTTGACAACACCTGCTGAGCAGACTGAAATTTATGTAAATGTAAAATTAAGTCACACAGTGCCTCTTGTTACTGCTCGTGAAATTGACATCCAATGTGCATCAAGCATACAGGTATCGATACCACTGAACAGAACATGTGTGCAAAGGAGGCCGCGCCAGCTGTCAATATAAAGCTGATGCCTTGAAACAATGCACATGACACGACAAAAGAAGATGTGTTGCATGTATTAAGAAAGCTGGAACTTTAGTGTCCTTCCAAAGCATGTTCAAGTTTGGACCAAATTACTATTTGAATTGATGAGAAAGACAGAATACTCGAAAGATCTGAGTGTAGAGTAATATGAAGACCTGAATGTAGAGTAATATGAAGACCTGAATGAAGAGCAATATGAAGATCTCAATGAAGAGTAACAAAGAGAATCTTAAGTAACAGAGTAACAAAGAGTAATATTCTATAAAATCTGGGAAGATATACTTAATCCAGAGTAACATTTTATTAGGAATACTGTGATAAATCTTATATTTGAAGACATTAAAGCATTGCATTTACATCCTTGACATTTTCACATGTAACAATGTTGCAAAGAAACACTATTATCTTCTCCGTATCTGATGTTCAACATAAGCAATCATTTGTAACAGATTGATGTCAACAAGGAACATTTAAGATTTGCTTCATTTTATCTGATAGGCTGTTATATTGTTAACTTGTATCTGTGTTAATCATATGGAGTTCTCACTGTTTAAATAGTAATGATGTGGAAAAGATTGTGAATAATAGGTACCTAACTTACCCAATGCGCCATCAGTTATGATCAGGTACGATCCAATTTCTCACACGTAATGGACTACATAACACAAGCTGCAGAGTGAAGCCAATCTAGGTCAGAAAATTCTATGCCAACCAGGCCTGATGGTAAATAAAGGCCCACTGAGTGAGTGGAACACTGCTTGCATTCCGTAGCCCATTGCACAACGTAGCTGTCGTTATCGCCTACCCATCATCGTCATCAGCCTATCTTATGTAGATGGTTTGCCATGTCTAAGGCTAACACCTCACTAATATTCAAGCCAGTAAAACTAGTTTTCCTTTGACTCAAGGAGAGGAAAGTACTGTATAGCACCTAACTATGGTATTGATAAGCACAATCAATTTTCCAATTGTATTAAACATCAGCTTCTGTGAGCACTTGAGTATTATCGAGGTGTTTACGTTAGAAGTGAACAACCCTGCACACCACAGAACAAATACCTTTCTCAATATCAATTATTCCCAACCTATCTTGTCCTGTATGAGCCTATTCCATTTTATGCCTCTAAATTTATCTACTTGGTTGATTCACCAAAGCCTTTGCCATCGTCAGCAATGCCTCCCATTTTGCAGTGTCTATTCCGACACTCTGAATGACCACGAATTATTTTTGCTTCATCTGACTTGATCTACTAGGCAAAATCAGAGGGTTGGCAAACCTGCCTGTAGCAATAAGGAAGTTAGAGAATGAGGAAGTTACATGCAACAGCACCTGTCATGTGTAGCTTCCTTCTTCTGTAGAAAGTAAATATATATCCAGGCAAAACGATCACGGAAACTGTGAAGAAATGGGAAAATAGCTGGACTACTTTACCATTTCATTCGATTGTTTGTTTGGCTGGATATATATCTTTACTTGATGCGATGCATCAACTAGCCAAACAACGCTTCATAACTGGAGCTCCTTCTTCACCCCTTTTCTTTCTGTGTTATTCACCGATTCAACACGATCTACTAGGATAGTAGCTACACCCATTAAGCACCATGCAAAATGTATAGAGTGCTGTTTCACACTGAACCACTTTGACAATTACATTACTTCTAATATTAATGCTTGTTCTCCAGCCACCAACTAAATGAGCTTTGTATCACTGGGTCTTGCCTGACGATGGTGCGGAGGAGTGCCGAGCGGGCTTCGTTGTGAAATGTGATGATGACGGTTGTCGGGGGCAGCTTCTCTCCCGGCTGCAAGCTGCCTTCGGGTATGCACTGAGGGTGCCTGGTGTCTGGGATGGCACGATTGCTGGGCAGCGCGTCGCTAGCCTCCTGGTTGAACTTGTGCCGTTCGTACGGGTCCACTCCCGGCTTTACCCGAGACACCACCACGTAACCCTTCTCGTCGAAGTAGCGCCACGACAGCTGCCTGCTCGAGTTTGGCAGCTGTGAGGAAGACTGGCGGAAGGCAGCTGCTGCAGACGGCTTCAGGCGGAGCGCCTCGTTGCTGTCTTCAGACTGCAACAGTACACTGTCACTGTCAGGCACTTGCACCCCTCTCGCATACATGTACCCTAAACTTAAAAAGTGCTAATGCTGGCGTGTTGGCACATACCGAAACTTGATAACAGTGCTAGGATGCCACACATAAGCGACAAGACGGGGTACTCACTATCAATGAGTTTATTGCACCGAAGTGGAATACAGTTGAACCCCTTTGTAGTAGACACCGATTAATGAGACAGTTGTGTATAAGAGACAGCAGAGTGCCTATGTAAAAATAGCGCCAACATAATTAAACCAACCGATAATGAAGTGAATGAAGGCATAGGAGGCATTATTTGTAGCTTTTAAGTAATTATGATGTAAATAGACAAATTAAAGTGGATGAAAAATCAACCTGTAGGGACCGAACGTACATTCTTCAAATAACATATCATGACAATGTCATGACTACAAGTGGTCATTGCTGTCATGGCTACAAGTGGCTCTGATTAATGGTCCCAGCATTGCACACAGAAATATTCAATAAATTGGATGGGAAATTGACTGCTGCCCAAGCTCAATCTATAGAGCACCAGACGCGTTATCCGTAAACTTTAGGCAAGGTCCCTAACAGCGGCGAATTGTTTTTTCGTCCACTTTAACTTGTTTCCGTTTATGTCATGATTTTTTTTTAAAAATGCAAATGATGTTTCTATGCCTCTACTGGCTTCGTTGCTTGTTGATTTAAAAACGTTAAGTCTAACAAAGGAATGAATCCTTGATTCATTCCTTCTTTAATTCTTGCATAGAAATAATCATTGATAATAAAATTAACAGAGAAATGGGTGTTGATAATAAAATTAGCATAAAAATAGGGGTTGATAATAAAATTGAAAAAAAAAAAAAGACACCAGGCTCGCACAGAAAGTGCAGCAGTTGTAGCAAAAGCTAGAAGAGGGGCCTTTCTAAAGCCCCTTCGTAGACTATCCTGGGGCAACTAATAGAAGTACGCTTGCAAGGCACCTACTGGACAGAAATTGGTGTGGTGGCTGTTGACAACGAAGAATTATGGATGAGCCCTTCGTGATGGGTTGGAAGCATTCAACGACCAAATCCCTGCACAGTTATTGTTGCGTGGGGTCAGGTTACCGGATTCGCATTGTGGTGACACCTGGTTGTTATTTTATTTACTCTTCTACCTTAGCATATTAACTCTGCACATATTAACACGTTTACTCTTCATATGTCAAGGTGGGTTTGATATAATGTCAGTATAGTGTGTTTTTGCAATGGAGTTTTGAATACTGGCATGGCTCTGTGCTAGAATACTGGGCTGCCACAGGGAGGACCCAGGTTCGAACCCCATTCCATCCTAGATATCTTTTATTATTATTTTTTAATTTCAAAAATATTGATTATGGACACTGGTGGCGGACATCTATGGCAGCCTTGTGATCTCATAGCAACTTCTGCTGTAGCATGGTACCTTACTTATCAGAGACATCTTTATATAGGCGACAAGATAGTCTTCATATAGGCACATGTCTTATAAAGGAGTACGACTGTACATACCCTCAGATAAAAAGATAAAACACAAGAAACAAGAACTAGATTCAAGAACTAGAATAACACATGGGTGATGCTTGCTGTCGGCGAGTCAGCATATCCAAGCTCTATTTTTCAGCAAGGCTATGGAAGCCATGCTTATGGACGAGTCACTGTGAGTGGATTAGACAGGCTTCAAAGATTCGTCTGGTCCTTGCATCTTTTTTTCTTTTTCAAAGCCCTTGTCTATTTAAAGTATGGTGTGCGACCACACTTTGCACAATGCAAAGTGAGATTACTTGCGACAGTAGTATTTAACGGTGCACTACAGGTAAATAATAAGCTGACGTGGACTGTTGAAGTAGTGTTCCAGAAACCTCATCGTGCTTGTTTCATGACAAGTAAATGTTTATATTTCAAAAGAAAATCCCATTCTGGCGACCTGCGTACCGCTTGTGCAATTCAAACCACCCGCCTCCGAAAATGTCCTCCTGACACAGCCTTGCCAACTTTTTGTTCGTTTACTGCTCGACATCTGGCACAACTTGGCAGGGGGCCTTAGCAGCGCACAGCTTGGCGAAAATGAAATAGGAGTATTGTCAAGAAGTTCTCTTTGCATGACTCAGGGAGAAATGCATTAGTTAAACTTCATGCCACCTTTTGATGCAATGAAATATTCTTTTCTGTCTCAGGTTGTTTGAGTGCTCGAGAATATTTGTACTGAGGCCCTATTACTCATCGGGCACTTGTTCCAGAATGTCTCACTGGTGGTGCAAATCGTGTCCCACATTTACCATAATTTATCGATTACTGCTCCATATAATACGTTTCTACATTCTCAAGCGCCAACCTTTTATTCTGACATAAATTGCCGTTTGCCTTTAGTGTCCCTCTAAAGAACCGAAGAACTCTTATTTCTGTTTCCTTTTGAAATTAAGGAAGTTTCCCAAATTTTTCTGTAGACTCATGATGGTGTTACAAAACTGAGGGTCCCATGAAAGACCACTGACCTTGGTGCCCTCTTCTGCACAATTTCTTTTTTATGTAAACGTTTTGCAAGCTTACGTAAGGCTGAGTTGGGGATACTATATAGCTTGTACATTTAATAAGAGTGCAAAAACTTTTAGAAGGCTTTCCCGTAAGTCTTTACATAGCCTCCAAGTCACATGGAAATTTTTACACCCTGTCACATACTTCACCAAAACTTGTTTAACCGCTTGAATCGTAACGCACAGCTGCCATAGAGGTCTGATGAACATAACCACTTTCCTTTTAATCCACTTCAGCAAGCGGTTATTATTGAATATGCAGCTATACTGCCGGTCAAAAACTATAAAACTGAGTCGGCGATCGTTATGTTCAGCAAATATTTACAAGGCACAGTGGGTCACACAAAATCGAATGTTGTACGAGTACTCTATATGTGTCTCGGGCGCATGCGATGTGTGTTAATTAGAGCATTCAGGCAATTTGAGATGTCGTGCGTCAGCAAACAGCTCTACAAGGTAAACAGGCGGCAAGGCTGCCGCTGCAAGCTTCTTTGTAAGCAGAATACGAACGGTCATGCTACTCATGCACGCATTTAAACAACAAACACAAGTACGTACCGTGCTGCGGCGGCCGCTCCAAAAAAGGTAATAACCCACACCTCCAACCCAAGTGATCGCAAACAGTAAAATCCATTTCAGCTTCCGTTTTGGCATCGCGCACTTTCACAACATGCACGGCGTCGACAAAGCACCATCAACTGTCGTGGGTTCGGGAACTTCGCACGTACATGACACGCTAATTAGATGTCAACATGGGAAGCGCTATGAGTCAACTGTTGTTCTTTCGCAGCTTTTCACCGGGCGGAAGTTTCAGGAACATGATCGGCACTTGCTCAACGCGCATCTAAGTGTCGGACGAGTAGTTTAGTTCTCAACTACTGTCCAGCGAGCGTGATGCGCTCCAATCCATAGACGACGGCATTTTGCAGGGGCGATCACACCTCCATAAACGCTACGATGACGCACATTCTACGCCCACGCGATTCAGCCGAAGTCCAGCACACGAGAAAACCACGCTGTCGCGCCGATACTTCATGGTTTACACTCCGTTAGCACAAGCCTCTTGCAACAGCGAAGTGAACTTCGCGAGCCACCCATCGACACCAGTCACCGCATCAGTTTTCTAGCAGACAGCTCTTTGTAACACTCCGCGGGATGCCTCGACCAGCGCCTCCTTTATTAGGATGCCTGCCGCAAGAGAACGAAAACAGCTGCCACACCCTTTCCTTTCTTCAATTTTGATTAGTGTTGGTTTTTAGCGCCACTTGTGACGGACGGTGCAACAACTTGTAGTTTTGCATAGCCTCCGAAATGGTCGTGTATAGTTTGTATATTAACTTTATAGTTGCAGACATGGAGGAATGAAAGCTCCTCATAGTTACACATCTCTAACCCGATTGACGCCTCACTGACGCGACTCTATGGACTACAAGTGAAAAACCGCCATGATAATATTGCCGGTCGCGAGCGCTACTGCACGGCGCTTGTTCAAAAAAAAAGAAGGCAGGGTGACTCCGCTGGCAACACAAGCCATTCGTCAGGCATCTTAATAAAGGAGGCGTTGCTTCTACCAACGCCTTCTTTATCAAGATGCCTGACGAATGGCTTGTGTTGTCAGCGGAGTCACCCTGCCTTCTTTTTTTTTGAACAAGCGCCGTGCAGTGGCGCTCGCGACCAATACTGTCATCACCCTCTGTAGTCATCACCAACGTTTCTAGAATTAGTTGTTGTAGTAGTTCTAGAAACGTTGATCATCACGGCGTTTTTTAC
Source organism: Rhipicephalus microplus (assembly GCF_043290135.1). Taxonomy (NCBI): domain Eukaryota; kingdom Metazoa; phylum Arthropoda; class Arachnida; order Ixodida; family Ixodidae; genus Rhipicephalus; species Rhipicephalus microplus. The sequence continues at coordinate 6,425,708 of NC_134707.1, forward strand.
TTGTGGCTCATAATGGCGCGTCAGTCGAAAGTTAGAAATCTGCAACTATGAGAAGCTCTCCTTTCTTCATACCTGCAACTATACACGACCATTTCGGAGGCTATGCAAAATATTGAGTTGTTGCACCGTCCGCCACAAGTGGCGCTAAAGACCGGCACTAATCAAAAGTAAAAGAGAGAAAGAGTGCGGCGGCTGTTTTCGTTTTCATGCGGCAGGCATCTAAATAAAGGAGGCGCTGCTTCGACCTATGCGGGACGTATGATCCGTTTCCGCTTCTTAATGATAACGACGGGGCGATTGTCAACAAAAACTGGACGCAGATATGAAGCATTGCCTTGCACTGACAGTTGTATTGTCCCACCTTACACTTAGTGCTTGAGCGATGCTGAAGAAAGGCACGAAAGTGCATCACCCTTTCTTAGCGCGCACTCCTTTGTCGAGCGTGGGCACGTAGGTCTAATTTAAATACTGATAAAGGTGGTCGCTGTCTTGTCCCCGGTAGAGTTTAGTGGTTCACTCGTGGTTCTCGCAGAACCGTAGCGATAAGATCAGGGATAAAATGAAGTTGCGTAACGTAACAGCGCCGTCTCGCAACTAGGTATGCACAGTCCGGAAATGCTGAGACCTTGAAGTTAAGAGTCAAACCGTAGTCGCACTACGTGCCTGCCTCGGGGCGTTTTGGCGTCCTTCGTGTCGTGCGGTGCCGGTGTCGCGCACACCCGCTGCATTGAAAGCTTGGCTCGCCGTGTAGTGTCGGACGCAACAGGTATACATGAGCTGTTTAAAAACTCGGCATACCGCTTCTCAAATACGGAAAGGCCCCGAACCGGTTGCCTTTTATCGGCGAAGGGAATGAATGATTGACCGAGTAATGTGCGCTAAGCGTTGTTCTGGCGCGAATCCAGGGTGCCTACGAATGCGCTCAAGTGGTTTAGGTGTTTTTCATTTATCTTCGATTGTAAGTAATGGTTGGTAGTGGACGTATGATTTGCGGACTCATTTTCAATCGCGATCGAGCCCGATGCGTATCGGGTTTCTCGATCGCGATTGGCTCATTTCTGCCGTTTGTGCCAATCAGCCAATCGCGATTGTAAGTGCTCCGTGTGGTGTGGGGTTTAACGTCAAAAAAAAAAAAAAAAAAAACACACACAACGTCGTTATCACGCAGGGTTGTGAAAAATACGTGGGTCCATACAGCTGTCCCATGGTCCTCGCTCGAGGCCACGATAAGTTAATTTGTCTTTTCAGAAAGTGAAACCTTCCAAGGATGGCGTCCAAGCGTAACCTTAAAGGAACGACGCCGGGGAAGAAACCAGAGGAAAAGAGATACAGCCAGTTTCCAAGGGACTCCATTAGCTTGTTCGCAGAATCCAATGGAATAACCGGTGTTTCGGACCAAGCCCTTAGCCTCCTCACTGAAGATGTTAATTATAGACTTCGCGAGCTAGCCCAGGTAAGTTAATTATGTCACATACCTACTTTACTGAGACGTCTGGACCAATTTTCTGCTTTGTTAGTGCTGTAATTTTAGACCGTAGACCTTTGTCTGACGTAACTTAATTTTCTTTGAATATATTTGTTTTTTCTCAAGCTGTTTATAAGTGAAGTATGTAAATTTTGACAGCACAACCTGCAGACCATTGTGAAGTGGTTGTCATCCGCTCCTTTGAGTTTGCATAACTTTGTTGTGTTTTATTCATAGTTCGAACTGTTAATTATAATCTATTCTGTAACATAGAGCAATCACAATTTCAACAAAAATTACAGTAATGAAGAACGAAAGCTATCCACATCTTTATATGCAGCATAGTTTTCTTTGGTCTGTAATAGGTCCATAAAAATTGTCTTCCAGCCGTTCAATTTTCGTACTTAATAGTTGCAGCATACCCACATGGCATTTTCCTGCACGCATGCATTATGTTCATACTGTAGCATATATGTCATAATGATGTGTACTTAGGTACTGAAATAAAAAGTAAATCAAAACTTCACAGTTTGTTGTCATTAACCAACCAAAAAAAAAATGCATTAGTGCCCTGTGCTGAAACTTGAAAAGCACTCCATTGCCTTGTGGGCTCTTTTCAAATGTTGTCATTATGTTATATTGTGCTTCTCAGTTGCAAAATGTCTGAGGTTTCATTTCTTGTTGCATTAATAAATAACGTCAGGTAAATTCCTACTTCTAGAGTTGAAGTAATTTTTGCTAATGAAATTGCAAAGTTTGAATTTTTAAGAAGGTAATCAATATGGCCCTGATCATAATCATATTGAAATAGTTCTCTAAGAGCAACATGAATACACACAGAATAATGCAAGGCACACATTGTATCCTATTTAAAATCATTTTAGAAGAGTTCTTGAATGGTGAACAACAGTTTGTTCAATAAATGTCAAATGTTCAAATTTTTCCGCATTCAAACTGTTAGCAAGTTTTTTTTTTTTCAATTACACTGTGTACCATGAAGTGTCCGCTCTTTGAAACATGAACGAATCGTCAACACGAAAGAAGCATGTACGCATCCAGAAATATTTTCAGTGTGTGCTAGTTCATGTTTTATGCATATATATGTATATATAATATACACTGTGGTTTACATGAATGAAAATTTATTTCTTTACCACTCTTTTCTGCTTTTTTTTAAAACTTATTATACATTAAGAGTATTTGAACAATGTTTTGGAAATATTTCTTCTTGCCATTTTACACTAAGTTAAAGATCACATTAAATAGATGCATTTTTTGAAGGTTTGAAATACTGTAATACTGCTTCCAGAATAATATTGTTGAGGTATTAACCCTTTAAAGGTTATATTGTTATTATTAAACAAATATTGCTGTAGGGTCTACCAGAGCGATTTATGTGTTTTAATCAATTTACTGAGACATTTTTTCATAAGAAACTAAGCTGGTTGGCATTCCCATTTAACTATGAAAGAATCGAGACACCTATATAATTTGGCTACAAGTGCCTGGCCATCACTTGGTTTGTTTTATGGAAAGAAAAAAAGGGGGGGGAAAACTTGTGGAAGTTTTCAACGTAGTCAGTAACCCTGACGTCAGATGTCGGCACATTTTGAATATCCATGCTTGATGAATGGCTTATCATCAAGATAGATGAAAATATATGCGCTTAAAGCTCTTTCACAAAATTTTCATTGGAGCAACAAACCTAAGGAAGAAAACGTATATCCTTGATCCTGTTTACAGCTCAGCCTGTCGCAATCATTCTTTATTGGTAAGAGAATATAGCTGTCGCATTGACGTATATAATCATTAATTTTTTTCCAAGAACATGCCAGGAAGCTGCTTTGTCGCCAATCAGTTCATTTGACTGTGCCCTTGCTGAATTCTCGTCCCAATAGGTATCGGGTCACCTCTATACCGCAGTCTACATTTTTTAGCTTTTTGTAGTTATACTGTAATGTACTCTTCTTGGTTTGCCGTAATATATTTTTTGAGTGATCTGTTCAGAATGTACATTTGTCATGTCATCTGTAATCAACGTATTGCTGATCTTGTCATGTTACCTCTTGATGTTGTATACCACTTGTAATGTATTCTTTTTGTTTTCTCCCCTTACAATGATGCCCATTCGGCGCTGTAGGTATCTGAATAAGTAAATAAATAAAACATTCTTCTGTGTGAGAGCTGTCTTCCTGTTTGTCGTTTGCAGAACTGTGGCCAGTGCATGCGGCACGCTAAAAGGCGCAAGCTAACTTGCAGTGATGTGGAGCGGGCTCTACGCTGGAGTGATTCACAGGTAAACTGGGCAGAATGATGTTGGCAGAAATTAATGTTTGCCTGTGTTTTGGAAAGGTTTATTCGTTTTAATTCACTTGTTAAACACCTCAGATATACTTAAGCTTGTGAGTGCATAATAGATAAGTGCCCATTTGTTCAACAGATCACACACCTTTAAACAATAGAGGCTCATCATGTACAGCTACAAAGTATGTGCCACTGCAACATTATAGTTCTTTCAATCATCATTCTTTTGTCAAAAATGTTGTTGACACGTAGTACACAGCTTATGAAAAAATATTTGTTGACATGTTCATCATTATAACCATTATGTACAGCATTTACATACAGCCTAACAACCTTGGCATTGTTTTCGATAAATGCTGCTTTTGCCTAATATATAAATATATTTATTAAAAAAAAATATTGATTTTTCTTCCAAGGGTCCACATTTGGTCAGTCTGTGGTCTTCTCTGTAACTGCAAAAAGCTAGACTGCAGTTCTGGTTGAGTTGCCTGTGGGCTCAATAAAGATTATAGTTGACGAGTTACCACAGCTCTTGATAATTTACATAGAATAACAAACTGGAATAACACACTATGAAGAAGAAACTCCAAATGTACATTACTGACTAAATTAAATTTTATTTAATGTTTTATGCAACAATTTTTAGGAACCAGCTTTATTTGCTAGAAAATTCCTCATGGGTGGACTCTGTTTTATTCCAGTCTCTATAATCGTTTTACGAGTCATTTCCATCCGTCCTATCTTTGCTTTTGAATTACTGCCATTTTTACATGAAACTTGCCTGCCCGCAGCCCTCTTATGGATGCAGTGGAGATGATCCGCTTCCGTTTCGGCACATCCGAGAGGCTGATGTCTTCTGCACAGATGACAGCATGGTGGACTTGGCTGACGAGTTGGACTCGCCCCTTCAACTGGACCTGCCACCGGAGCCAAGTGTCCATGGTTTGCACTGCCTTATATCGCCATGCAGTACCCTGAAACCTTAATATAATGAAATATAGCTTATAACGAATTAAACAAACAATAGCCTTGCAATAAATATAGTGCTAGGAATATACCTTTATAGGAAATTTTCGTATATAACAAAGTTATTTTTATGCAAGATGCAACTTTGTTATAATGAGGTTCGAGTGTAGTGACGGTGAATGTGCAACTGCAGGAGGTTCTACATGGGCAGGCTTGTACACAGTTAAAGAGAGACTTGAGGTAAACGCAGTGCTCACTGTACAATGATAGCTGCGAGCACGGATGTCAGTCGTCGGTATCTAATCATTGGCAGAATGCGCTGACTTTCGTACATCAGTGATCGAGCCTTTCAGCGTTGTCATTGGTGCTTACGTACACTTGACTATTCGCATCTTTTGTGGGATCGTAACAGAACAGTCAGAAACAGGTGGTGTACTGTGCAACCATGAAGGAAGAAAGCTGAAGCAAAAGAAGGCAGGAAAAAGTGCATTTTGAAACAATTGTAAAACTTTCCAAACATTGCGGCACAACCTATGCTTTTGTGGGTTTCACCCACAAAAGCTCTTAGCACTGCTTGGCATAGGTTGTATATAAGCAGTATTTCTTACTTTTTTGTGTTTGTATATTGCTATTTGATGTTTATGTGTGGCCCTCCTATGTTTGTGTGTTACCCTTTTGCATACTTGTCTCGCTCTTTTATGTTCATGTTTTGCTCTTTCGTGTTCATGTGTCAACACTACTTTTCTGGCAGTAAAAGCCGTTATTGTAGTTAGTAAAAGCCATTAGTGTAGTTAGATGAAGCACAGGAACATGAGCACAAAATTCCGGTAGAAAATTTCTTTCAGTATATTGTGCCCGCAAGGAAATTAGAAGGGCAGGTTGGTTGCAATGCACTGGCTTAACTGAGATGGATATTGTGTGCTATTAGCATAGCACAAATCCCGGATGATTTAGGAAATTTCGGAACTCATTCATACACTATGGTATCATTCCAACCACAGTCAAACACAGAAGTTTATAAACCACAGCTCTTAGAAAAGGCCAGATGTTTCCACAGTCTTGAATAGTGGATTTAAGCTTTCTACAAGTGCATGCCATATCCGCAGTGTTATGTGGTTTTCCAGTCCACAGTCACAAAATCGGTTTTTGTGGGTCTCTCACTTAATAGAAAAAATGAAAGAACAGCGTCTAAACGGACGGGACAAAAGTAGGTATGAGGCAACACAAGCGCTGACTCTCAACTGGTGGTGTGTGGCTGATGCATGACTCCTTTTTGAATGTAGAAGGCTTCCATGACTTCCCTGTTGTCTGGTCACTGTGTCTGAAGAGCACCGCTGTATCTCTGAACAGAGGCATGCACCCACACGTGTGGCAGGTCTTAATGGATGCAGTGTGTTCTTTTAGCTGTACATAGAGGTGGCGCCCCCTTTGGACCTACCTCTGCCCATTTTCGTGGGAGGCTACTCAACTTCTGTAACTGAATGTGCACCTGGATGAACTAGAGCCCCCGATTTATTTCCTCAACGTAGTGTTTTTCAATAAAGCTAGCGGTAATGCGACACGAAGCTCTTAAATTGTCTTACCTAATTTATCATGCCCCAAACCCCAACAAAACCACAGTAATCTTCAAACTGCATTGAAATCTCAGCATGCATAGCTTACTGCACAGTAGTTCCCATTTCCTGGTATAATTATACGCACAAGTCATGCAGAAATACCGCAGGATTACTGAAAAATCTACATTATTTTTATCCCTACAATGAATATTGTTATTGTGTGGGGTTGTTTTTGGAACTACTGGCAAGATGGCGACAGTGGAACTACCGCCTTAAGTGCAAAAAGCATAAGTGTGTGCACTTGTACCAAGTTTGTGGGTGCTGTACTGTTCGAAAATAAAATTTTCTCCCAATCTTAATATTCTTTATGTTGTCTGCACATAGGCATGGCCCAGGCTATTTAGCTGAAACATTGATTGTGATTCTGGTTGCAAGGCTGGTGAAGTCTGCTGTTATTTTGTGTGTGTGTGTTGTTGCAATGAAGTTGTTTCATGGCGAATCCCACTGGGAGCGCAGGAGCACTCAAAAGCATGCTGAAAGGGCTCTCTTCGGAGCCGATGTGTTTGAGTGGTCGAACAGGAGTAAAAGTGCCGTCATTCATTGGTCGAGCGAGAGTGCTTTTGCTGCGCTGAGAGCAGCCAGGAGCAGTTTGCAGTGCTCTCGCCTGAAAAGTGGAGTAGGCGTAGTCAACGAGAGTCGCATCACCTTTGAACGCCACAATCACCCTCTCATCTGCTCTCCAGGAGCGTGCCACATTCCAATGGCAGATGGAGTGGCCCTGCTCTGTGCTATGCCCCCCACTTCTCCCTGCGCTATTCCTCTACTCTTGTTCTCTCAATGGAATTTGCCATTAGTCCGCCCTGAGTCTTTGTTGTCATCATCGGTGCATTAGTAGTAGCAGGTCATGCGAATTAAATGAATGAAGCGAAATGATTGTGATTATGTTGATAGTGATGATGTCTGAAATTATGATGGCGATGATGCTTGAAGTCATAACAATGATGGTGGTTTTTTGCACAAAAAACTGCGAAAGCATTGTATGCTATTTTCTGTGCTGTAGCTTAAAAAAGTGATTGGTTTGTGACACCACATGATCTCGCTAACAAATCGCAACACTTGCACTCTTAGAGCTTTGCTGTCAAACACCTTTCACAGTGTCAAACTGGCTGAATTGTTTTTTCCAAGTTTGTTTCTTCGGGAAGCTTGTTTGACTTGCAAAGTCGTTTTCTCATGAGCCAGGACGTTGGCTGGTTGTGGAAGGCGTGGCAGTTGAACCAGACCTCAACCAGCCTGGTGGTGCAGTCCAAGGAACGGATGGCAGCAAAGCTATTCACACGGACGTCAATGCCACCCACATGCAGTACTACGAGGAAATCACCAAGGCACTGCTGGGCAGCGACAAGCAGCTTGTCGATGTGAGTGAGTGACGCGGCTGACGTCTGAGATCAAGTATCGGCTTTCTTTGTTTGTTTCTGTGTTATATTTGATTGCCACACAGAATGCCATGGTTGATTCCAGCTCAAAGCCTGTTTTAGATGCGAAGCAGCTTAAGGTCGAACTTAATCCGGTGTGCGGCGTGACCACCCCTGATGCGCGTGCGCGCCCACTCCCCCTGTCTCGCCTCGCGACGCCGACACGGGAAGTGTCTGCTAACCTACACTCGCTCCCCCCATCTCCCTCCTCAAGGCATTTCTTCTTGTGACATTTACACTGCCATTGCGCATTTACGTCCCCTCTCTCTCATCTTTATGCTCACTTTCTCTCGCATCGTAATGCCAGTGCAGGCAGCGTCTGCTAGCGAGTTTTTTCTTGATTGAAAAAACTGACTGCTCGCGCTGCACAACTGTCCACTGGCCACCTCATATATATATAGGCACTGGATCTTGACCTCCAAGGTAGTGCCTATGGGAGATTTCTCCTGTGCGTTGTTGAACAATAAAAATCTGCAGCGTGCGCGTTACCTAAAAGCAGAGTGCGGGTCTCTATGTCCAATCGGAGTCTTCTGTGTGTCTCTCATTGCCCATTATCAGTAAATGGCATGCTGTAGTAGGAAACACTGTTGTATCGCAGCGCGCTTTGTGACTCCCCAGGTTTATCTCCTGCACAACGTCGCGATGAGCGCTAGCGTCACTGTCGTCGCTAGTGCAAGCGTAGCGTCTGCTGTTTTGAATCTACACGTTGTTCCCTACTGCAGGTATAATTTTTTTTTCTTTTGCATTGTGCACGATACTCACAATGAACACCGGTGGTTGCAGTGGCAGCGAGCATCGTTGCCAGAATTGGGTGGCAAGAACTCGGGACCAATTACCCCCAAAAATGAATTCTTAAATGAACCTGCTGGGAATTTTTATAGCAAACCATGTACCGTTGAATGTTCTGTATGTGTGGCAATTATGTAAAGAAAGGACCGAATGTACGCTCAAACCTCAATATAAAGAATTTGGACATGACAAATTATCGGTGATAACGAAGTGAATAGCTTTACCATAATTTTAGTATTACAAATAATTGTTTGTAATGAATTTTTGGATACAACAAAGTATTTTCATGGCGGATGTGACTGTTATGAGGTCTGAGTGTATGTGAATTTATTAATTAAATTAATTTGCCCCCATGTGTTATTAGGTGTCTTATTTATGACTTTCCTGTTTTGGACAGGTTGCCTTGGAAGATCTGGCCACTAACTCCTGTCTGAGCCCACTGCTGCCATATTTGGTGCACTTTGTCTCGCTTGGGGTGAGAGCAGATGATCTTCAGCTCATTATGTTTATAGAACTCACAGTCACAGGTTGCTAGCACGTAAAAAGAATGCAATGCAGCTATCTTCAGTGTACAGAATAACTTTTCCTTGACTTCAGCGTTCACAACAATAGCAGCACATTACCGCTCACACTTTACGAAAGAACTGATCTGACTCGCACTGCTCTGTCATAGGCTTAGCTTAGCCTAACCTAACCCAACCTTCCTCCTGATTGATTGATTGATATATGGGGTTTAACGTCCCAAAACCACTATATGATTATGAGAGACGCCGTAGTGGAGGGCTCCGGAAATTTAGGCCACCTGGGGTTCTTTAACGTGCACCCAAATCTGAGCACACGGGCCTACAACATTTCCGCCTCCATCGGAAATGCAGCCACCGCAGCCGGGATTCGAACCCGCGCCCTGCGGGTCAGCAGCCGAGTACCTTAGCCACTAGACCACCGCGGCGGGGCCAACCTTCCTCCTCGAACTTGCTACAAAATGCTGGCAATGACACTGTACTTTACTATTCTGATCAAAGGCTGTTTGCAATTTGGTTTCGCCTTCATTTTTACATGTGGGAATTTTTGTATGCACTTGTTTGTTTAGACAGGTTCGATTTATTTAAGTTGTGAACCAATACTGGTTCTAACCTCCTCTAATTATATCCTTAGTTGTAGCATATTCTACAATTAAGGATATAATTAGGTTATAATATATAATTCATTTATAATATATAATTAACTATAATATATAATCTAAATATAGCATAATCTACTTTCCTTGAAAAAGTGCATAGTTGTGTCGTGGACTAATTTAGGCAGCCTGTACCTCTATTTTGAGGCAATACTGAGCATCACAGCCTGTATTCTTGGATTTTCGATTACACGCCGCACTCAAGTTATACGACTGTTTTGCGTAGCCTCCTCAAAGTTGTAATATCTGGGTTTTTCTCTATATTGTTGTTCTTCTTTGTATTTTTCTATAGGCTTTAACAAAAGTGAATTCAGTTCAATAGAAGTGTTTGGTTCTTTTTTAATTAGTGCAAATATTTGGTAAAGTTGCAACTCTCATTGCCTTGCTACTTTAGTGTCATTTTTTTTTTTCACACACCCATGTGGTACGAGTTGACAGATGATTGGCAGGATACGGGCTGTTGTTGCAGGTTCGCAAGCTTAGTCACGACCTTGCCAGCCTGGACCGGTTACTGCATGCCATTGGCGCCTTGGCCCAGAACACCTCGCTGAACTTGGATACCCTACCCTATGTAAGTTTAATTGAAACGTTGTGGAAAGGCTTTGTTGCAGTAGACAGAAAGTCTTCAAGACTGTATAAGTAGCTGCTTCACTTTCCGTAGGTTCTAAACTGTGCTTTTGTCTGTATATATATTTCTCGAGCGAACTTTCTACATTGAGCACCGGCATGCCTTGTCCATCGTAACCAAGAAAATGCTTCGTTACAATGGACAAAATACACCAATGTATGTTGAAAGGAAAACACATATAGAGCTACAGTAATCTTTTGTAATGTAATCACCTGTGAGTTTTTGTGCTCGGGTTATGGTATGTTGCATCTTCAGCTCATGCATTTTCCCCTCGTGCCTCTGGCAGCCGACCATGGTGGTGCAAGCGCTTCTTTTTTGCCTGCTGGAGCCACTGGCTGCTGCAATCAACCCAGCCAATGACCACTGGGCATTGAGGGACAATGCCGCGCAGCTGCTTGCTGCCTTGCTCAGGTGAGAAAAGCGCTCGAGGAGGTGTGTTGAGGTGTGGTTGGTAAGACGTTAATTTGATATCTAAATTGCACTGGTGATGAGATACCAGAGTAGTGTTCGTCTTGTCATCTTCTACTGTGGTGTCTTGTCCGCAGCACTGTGCAGGTGCTCAAAATAATGAGAAAAGTGTCTTGGCAGAGTTAGCGGAGACAGGGCTCGCACTGCTGTAAACATGTTCAATACGGTGGAGCTGACAACGAGTAGCGTTCTGATGTTTTCCCGAGCTCGACAAAAGGAAACAAGTGCTTGTCCTGTGTGATTCTTCATTGCTGTCTTCGTGTGGTTTTTCCTGGCTTAATTTTTTGATTACTATGAACCAGAAAGCTACATGTGAGAGGTACGATTTGCCGGCCTAAGAAAACTTGGGCATGGAAACCAAAGGTCGACAGCATAATAGAAAGATTACTTCCTCTCAGTAGGCTCACAACACTTGCTGAGCAAAAAAGAGTTGAAGTATTGACACGCTTTCAAACTTACGTACAGTGTCGTAATTCACAGCATCGACCATTTGGAACTTGTTCGCATCATCGACTCTGAAAGGGTTGATTAATTGGAGGCTTGTGCGAATATTCGAGCACATCGAATATTCAAGAGAATATTACAGTGTTCAAAATTCCTTAGATTTGAATTTAAAATATTGGAAATTTCTAAATGTTTGAAATGAACGAATAGGTATATATATTAGTGTGCACGTAATCCCACAGTTTAAATCAAGAAGAAAAAATGGGCATGGACTGGACATGTAGCGGGTAGGCAGAATAACCGTTGGTCATTAAGGATAACTGACAGGATTTCCAGAGAAGCCAAGCAGGTTAGGGGTAGACAGAAAGTTAGGAGGGCAGATGAGATTAGGGAAGTTAGCGGGTATGAAGTGGCAGCAGCAAGCACAGGACCGAGTTGACTGGTGGATCATGAGAGAGGCCTTTATCCTGCAGTGGACCTAGTCAGGCTGATGATGATGATCAACCCTTTGTAAAGTGGTTTCACTGCAGTATACGGGAAACTATACTGTGAACACACCTTCCCCGGGGAATCCACACTGCCGCGAAATCTCACTTCAAGGTTGAATGAACACATTACTCTGATAATCAATTGATCATTAAGTTTAAAAGCTTGTTATAACAGCTGGTATGCTCCAAGTGTAGTCAATTTTAAAATGTAACATATTTTTAGGTTATCACTTACATTCTATTGAAAGTCAAATACTACTGCAATTCAAAGTAGCTTCCTCTTCCTTTGAACCAAAAGGACTGACATTTTCACTTGCCTTTCTTTAATGTTGAAAAAATATTGTGCAAGTAAGTTAGGTCATGGTATGCTCAATTTTTTTAAATCATATGTAATATATTATATTCGAGTTCAGATATGAAGTTATTACACAAAACCACTGTTCGCTTTTTATTTGTTTTGGAACAGAAATTTACTATTTGCTCTAGCCTAGTTAATTGATAACTATGACCTCTTGTAGATAATGTATTAAATCATTAAATTAATTGAAGTTTTACCGACAAATCGATGTTTTAGTTATTATTGGTAGAGGCCTTTAGATGACAGTGAGAACTGACTAAAAGCAGCAATAATGACGATGATGGTTGTGAACATTGTTGCAGGTTTTGGGCAGATCGTGTGGCAGGTCTTGAGAACCAAGTGCTGGACGCACTGGGAGAGTGCGTGAGAGACCCCTCACTGAGGCCCCTGTGTGCCCAGTATGGGGCTGTGTCGGGACTCACTGCTCTGGGTGTGGAGGCACTGCAGCAGGTTTTGGGGCCGCATCTGGGCTCTTACTGGCGCCACCTGGAGCTCATTCTCGCCGACTGCAGGCCAGCCAACGCACAGGCCCAGGCAGACGCCACTAGAGTGCACGGGGCGCTGCTGGTTCGTAGCGGTTACTTCGATCCTTGTGCGACATACCATATTACTCGCGTAATGAATGCACTCGCTTAATTTTCCGAGAAAACATTGCATTCATTGCGCGAGTAAATGCGGTAACTTTAGGTGTGTTAGATTTCGACGTGGTGAACAGAACCGGTGCTGCAAAAGTTCAGATGGTGGCATTGCATACAGATCGTTGGTGCAGATGGTGCAGTTGCAGTGCCACTGCATTTCGTTTCTTTGCACCCAAGACATACTCAGCCAAAAATGTTTCAAAATAAATTTACTCTCCATCTGTTGCTTGCATCACCGCGGTGTTGTCTAACTCTATAACACTGTTCTCATCAAAAACTGGAAATAATTTGTATTGGGCACCGTAAGAACAATGCCATGTTCAACCAAGTGCCGTCAAAACACGTCGTCTGCTTCTGAGCTGCACCGCGACGGCACCAGTTAGCGAGCGAGTTTAGGGATTCTCAGCATTGCGCTGCAATTGAGCACCGTGCTGCAGCACACCAGAGGATTGAGGACTGCAGTGTCATGCACCACGAACTGGTGCAGGTGAATCGAACACACCTTTTGTGTTGCATCACGCGAATAGGGTGTCAGCCAAAACACTGGTGTCTGTCTTGAATGGAATAAACAGTGTGAAAGACGATAATGTTTGAGAAATTGCAAGCACTTCTTTCTCGTAATTTATTTTGTTCAAGATGGAAGCGCACCAATCCACCCAACTACCCATTTTAACACACAGGTTGTTAATTCGAACTCGGTTAAATCAAACTTGCAGCTCATTCGAACCAACTCCCTGGTTCGGCACAACGCTGTCCATGTTTATGGGGCAAAACTCCCAATAATTTAAATGCATAGTCATGCACAACAGGTAATACAAACTGGGAGCTAATGGTTTTCACTGCTCCTCGCAAAAGTTGGCCACGAGTGATCACAGTGTGCTGCAAAACCAAACCAAACCAAGTTCACTAGAGATGCAAAACAATGAAACAGCAGCATTTCTTAGCAGAAGAGCATTCAGAAGCTGTGCTGAAGCTCTTGGGCAAGCTGTAAATGATGCTCATAGAGGTGGAACAGAAGTAGAAGCAAACTGAAATTTCTTAGGACTTGACATTTTTATTGTGTGAATTCTCCCATGTAAATAAACGTGTTTTGGAGGATAAGTAGCATTGTATAGTATTTGACATTAGGGCTCACTGCTCTCATGAGTGCCATTCGGTGCTTGTCTGGGGTGTATCACTGCTTGATCAATTGTAATTCTGTTCACTATTAAAGGTCTGTCAATTCAGTTTGTGAAACCAACTACTACAAACCTGTCGAACCCTGCTACAACGAAACTGACGGGGTGCGGAAAAAGTTTCGTTGAAGCGAAAACTTTCTTATAGTAAAATAAAAAATATAGCTGACCTAAGCTATCAAAACAAAGGAACTTTTATTCCCGAAATTCAAAAAGCGCCTAGTCTACGGTAACGAGCTTCTTTAGGTTCTGACCATGCAGTGGGGTGGGACGTCCATTCAGTGTAGCGCCTGTCCGCTAAATCGAACCCCGCCTAATTTAAACCCTCTTGTAGTCCTCTCAAGTTCGAATTGATGAGTTCTTACTGTATCTGCACTAGGGAATGCACTAGGGAAGCAGATATCATATTTGATGCGCAATACTTCTCGTTTGTATGTTGTAATATTGCGGCTATCACTCACGAGGCAGAAACATGTAGAGTAAAAGCATTCCTAGCAGTGGAACATGTAGAGTAAAAGCAGTTGATCATTCAAACTCACAACCTTTGATGGTTGTGAGTTTGAATTTCATTGATGAAAGAGGTGTTTTGTTGCCAGCTTGAATTTATTTCATCTTATGTAATTTACTTCACTGCAATTTTAAAAAGAAATCCATATCTTGGCTAATGTCTAAATTAATTGTCTAACAAAGAAACCGGCTACTCAGGAAAAATTCTCTTCTTAGTTCCTAAGTGCGACTGAATCAGTGAAACAATTTTTTATCTTTTCTGTGTGCTAATTGCGTAACCTCTCTTGCACTTCCAGTTGGCAGCTGAGAAGCTGGTAAAGGAGCAGCGTCGCATGATGACGAAAACCGAGTTGCCCGGTGCCTCTTACGGTCTCCTGTACGACTGTTTTGGGGATGCCCTGGCTTTGAGGCTGCCTCTGCTGTACGGAGTGGCCCAGCTCCTCTACACACCACGGCAGGTCAGCACTGCGGAGGCGCATCATATATAACATTCATAAAAGTTATAAAGAAGCTTTTATAGCTCTCAGATTGTGTGTGTGTGTGTAGGAGGGGGAGCACTCGCGAAAAATTGTGCCCTGGTGAGGGCACACAAATGCCACCCTCGAAGGTGCATCAGTCACATGCATATCTGCATGTGTTGTTTTTGCGATCATTCATGCTCTCTCGGTAGAAGGCTCATTGGAGATCAGCCGTTTCTGATATGGCAACCTGATCTTTTATCGAGGTGACTTGTCAATGCATTGGACTTGTCATTGGCGACTTGTCTTGGCATATTATAAAGACAAATGGGCATATTCATCATGTATTGCAAAAAATTTAAACAAGGCCTGTGCGAATGGCTTTTTTTTTTTGCATCAAAGAAAGCGGAAACGACGTTGAATAGTAGCAGGATTTGATTTTCAGTAGAATGCAAGTTATAGCCTCTAAAATATGTTACTTTGTAAAATTTGCTCAGCTTGGAGCATATAAGTTGGTATAACTTGCTTTTGAACTTAAAAAATGAATTGATGTGAGGGTAATATTCTCAAATTATGACAGGTAGATTGCCACTATCCCTCGAGAGAAAGGTATATAACAGCTGTCTCTTGCCGGTACTTAGCTACGGAGCAGAAACTTGGAGACTTACAAAGAGGGTTCAGCTTAAATTGGGGATGACGCATCGAGCAATGGAAAGAAAAATGGTAGGTGTAACCTTGAGAGACAAGCAGAGAGCAGAGTGGATTAGGGAACAAACGGGGGTTAAGGATATCATAGCTGAAATCAAGAAGAAGAAATGGACATGGGCCGGGCATGTAGCGCGTAGACAGGATAACCGCTGGTCATTCAGGGTAACTAACTGGATTCCCAGAGAAGGCAAGCGGGGGAGGGGGAGACAGAAGGTTAGGTGGGCAGATGAGATTAAGAAGTTTGCGGGTATAAATTGGCAGCAGCAAGCACAGGACCGGGTTAACTGGCGGAACATGGGAGAGGCCTTTGTCCTGCAGTGGACGTAGTCGGGCTGATGATGATGATGATGTAATATTCTCATCTAGCTTTGAAGTGGGGCTTTGCGACAGTGCGAATTTTATTTAGATACGTGTTTTAACGACTTAGCACCACTTCACTGCAGTGAAGCCACTTTTACGGATGGGATTACATGCAGTTTATTATACACTTAAATGCTTTCATGGTTCAGCACCACTTAACTGCAGTGAAACTACTTTTACAGGGTGTTATGCAGACTAATATGCAATTATTCGTTCATTTTGAATAATTTGAAATTTTCAATAACTTAAGTTCGATTAGAAGTTAATTTGAATACTGCATTATTTGTTCAAATATTTGACGCATTCAAATATTTGCACAAACCTTAAAATTTTGATGTTGCCTAGATATGAATGCATGACTGCTTTGTTGGCTCTAGTAGCTGAAATTTGATGCTGTGTAGCTGCAATGTGGTAGTTAGAAAGTCCTTTGTCAGGCACACACCGCCTGCCAAGCTTTGCTTGCACCAATTTTGCTTTGGGACGTTAAACCCCACACATCAATTAATTTTTCTTATAGGGCAAGGGCTTCTGAGTTTCTTATTCTAGCATGAAGTTGTTTGTCTCATCGTCCTGCAAAGTGAGGGCCACACTTACTATACATCATATCAGTATTTCTGCAAAGACCTTGCTTCCGAGTTTCTACAACACTAAGTTTCTACAAACTTACAAAACTTTGTTTCTACAGAGACCTAATACAGGTGTTTCTGGAAATACCCTATTCAAAGACTATTTTAAACTAGGGTACGCTGCAAAAAAATAAAATTCTGCTGAAATCAACTGTAAGGTGTAGTGGGGGTTCAAAAATAACAAAATCGTGCATATTGACAAATAAAGTTCATGCATAAGCTTTTCAAATAATTGTAATATTGTACACATTGTAATTGATGAGGTATAGACAGGGAGCTGTCAAGACGTATACATTCACTTGGAGGCAAATCTGAGAGCAGTTCCGACATGCAGATGTGACCCACCAGAATTGCAGTATAAATGCACGTTTGGTCTAGTTATATCTTTCTAGAAATACCATTTTGGCATTGAAGAATGAGAAATGACTGGAATATAAGTGGATATGCATCACGAACTCACTGGCCACAATTCTCACAGGCCCCTCTGAAAGCATCGGGCGGACAAGGCAGCCCCACGGGTGAGCAGATGCTTGAGGCTTTCTATGAGGAAGAGCGCAGTCCCTCCGCAGCAGAAGAGGACAACAACTCGGAAGAGAGCAACCTCAGTGGGCCACCACCGAACATCCACCCCCAGGTGAGCTTTAAGGGGCCAGTCAACACGCCCCGACTTTTTCTTTACAGCCTCCAAAAAAAGTTCAGCAATTCACAGAGCAGGCAGCGGCGATCACGTTTTCCAAATACCGTATAGACCACTTATAATGTAAGTCACAGGAGTACCGAATATCGGCACTGTAAGTGGTACCGCACTATAACCAAAACAACCTTCTTCAAGGGCCGCGATTGCGTAAACCATGTTGAGCAAGCAGCCTCGCGTGTCCGAGAATCGAAGCATGTGATGCGTGGTTCTTACATTTAACGCCCCACGACACAGTGCTGCCAATGGAATTGAACACGAAAGCTGAGGGGAGGGGAAGAGGGGAGGGTGCGTGTCTAACAAAAGTACCATCGCGGAAACTCGCCGACCGCTTCTCAGATCGCTTCGATTATGCGCATTACACAAAATGCCGAATCGCGTCCGAAATTTCACGCTCTGAAAAAAACATCAATCTTTCAACTTGACGGGGTGTGCCCTATTTCAAGACTTCACAATCAAATCATTGACCACCTTTCGAATGCTACACGTGCTACCCCCGTTTTCATTAACGATATGTATTCCTTCTCGTCAAGTGCAGCCACCGCAATGAGCTTTGTTGATTCCGTACCCAACCGCGATTTGGATTGCACGCGACCGCTGCCAATACAACTAACGCCGATTAAGCCTAGCCTGCCGTTTGGTGTGTTGTCGTGGGAGGTATGTCCAAGACATGAAAATCTGGTGTCAAAAAGACCGCACCCAAGCACTGAACCAAGAACAGCGTGTGCGATAAGTTCGCGGCCGGGACA
This sequence comes from Rhipicephalus microplus, assembly GCF_043290135.1. NCBI lineage: Eukaryota > Metazoa > Arthropoda > Arachnida > Ixodida > Ixodidae > Rhipicephalus > Rhipicephalus microplus. Next base: position 6,443,738 of record NC_134707.1, read on the forward strand.
TCATAAACGACGAAAACCTGCCAAGCTTATACGTAATACAGCACACTTGCAGTAAAGGGGAAAGCTTGCATCATAATACCCTGAAAGGTTTTAAGTTTGCAAAAGAGGTAGAAAAAACACAACGTCTGTAGCAAGCACAATAACGACGACACTTTTTTTGACAGGAAACTGTTAATCGCAGTTGATAAGGACGGGATCACACGTGCCATGTTGAGCCGCACGCTGCCATAGCCACGCTAGGAATGCTCGGTGCAAAGGCTTATCCGTCCCCAAGGCAGCCGCCCTCCTCCCTTACTTGGCAAGCCCGTGCAGCATGTCGCTGTCTCTTTTCCTTTTCTTCCCTCCGCCCTTTGTTTCAATAAATCCGCGTCCCCTCTTCCTCAGTAACGACCTCGTCGCTTGCTTTCCAGCGCGCCTCCTTTCAGACTGGCTACTGGGATTGTCACACAGATTTTCCGGCGACCGCATTATAATCGGTCTCTCATCTTGGGGGTCTGCACAATACGCGGTATGCGTATACATGGGGTTCTACGGGCGGGTGAATGGGAGTAAAAAAAAGACCGCATTGTAACAGGTTCTGCACTATAAGCGGTTATGTTATAAGTGGCCTACACTGCATCACAGCGTGGCATGCTGCACAGTACCTCCTTTTCGAAAAACAATGCCTGCACTTCTTTCCTGCACCTGATGAATCCTCCTTCACATGCAGTGACTCAAAAATAACCGATCAGCGACTTGACGTAACACATAGCTCATCAATTGGTTTTATAAGTTTTACATGTGGGTTAATAGACATCTGGTCATTCATTTCGAATACTTCGAAATTCCTGGTAATTTCAATTAGAACCAAAGCGAATTGGAATATCGTGATATTCGTTCAAATATTCACACAAGCCTAAGGTCTTCACTTTTACACAATTTAGTTGGGACGCAACTAAATTTCTTCGTCTGGGTGGTTTAGGGACCCTTTAAAAATGCCTGCAGGGTTCGTGAGCATTTCGCTGAAAACGTCTTCTCACTCTGTAAGAAATAGAGTATTTCAACTGTTCACTGTTCAGGTCAAGAGCACCATATCGGATCCTGCAAGAGGAATCCGCCTGACCATCGCTCTGCGAAGGCCCCCCACCATTGAATCCAAGCAGCCACGCAAGAAGCGCCCTCCAGGAGCCAGTCCACACCGCGAGCCTCCCTTTGAGGGGGTTCCCTGGACGCCCCCACCGCGTCGAGCAACCATCAACATCTGTTTTGAAGGTTTGTGCCACAGCAGTCATTGATTGCCGTTGGAGTTTGGACTTGGTTTGGTTTCATCGATGGCATATTGACCGTCAAGTGCCCCCACTTGGTCTCTGTAGAGGGTTTCAACATGGCATAGACCGACTCAAGAATACTGGGGGGCTTTGTTGCCCGTAGCTGCACTGTTATTGTCATCCACCGCATCCTTGTTATGCCGTAGTCAGGCATACAAGCTGTACCTTTTGCTGCTCAATTCTTAATAACAAAATGGATGTAAAGATGCTTTTTCTACTAGGATGATATGATTTTGCTTGTATGTGGGTGAATAGTCGAGTGCTTTGAATTCAAAACCTCCTTAATTCAAAGTCACTGAGACTGTGAAAGATCTTTGAAATAATTAGGTTTTCAAGTTAACGAAACACACAGAAAGTGGTACGCGAGGAACATTGAAACCAATTGGAGGTGGTCGTTTTCTGTGGTGGCTAGTTCGCAGCTTCTAGGGTTATGTTTTCTCGCAATACCTTTACCCAATTTTGCCATAAACAGTGAATAGCGGGCACCGCTGCTGCCATCGAAAAGTCTTGTAATCAACTAAAATGCGTGCCTGCAGGAAATACGTGCTTCACTGCAACACAGTGGTGACACGCAGGATGCATGTCACCTGTGCTTAGCAGCATCAGTGCGTCATGATGCGACCATTCGCCGATCATTTCTAGCAGAATATAGAATTTAATAATGGCTAGTGTGATATTATTTGCGACGTTTTTTGGCAGGAAACCATGATTATTGAAGTTTTCGAACTGAGATTTTGATGTAGGCATTGCACTCAAGAGCTCTGCCAGCAATGCTAGTGCGCGGATTGCTGGAGCAATCAGAAGTCGTCATACATCGCAAATTGCGTCAGACTGATCTTTGTGAATTTCTTCATATTCCCAGAAGTAATGGGTAAATCATGATGCGCTGACACAGCGACAAGCATGCGTTGTGCTGCCCGCATGTCATTACTGTGGTGCAGTAAAGCACTTTTTTTTTCTTTTCCGGAAGCACACAGTTAAATTGATCACAAGATTCCCCCCCCCCCACCCCTTTTTTTTTGCACTGGCAGAAGTGTGGCTGGGGTGCTTCATCTGTCACTTATCAGTACTGCTGCACTGCATCATTGCTTTGTGGCTCCTAAAGGCTTAAAGGCCGCTGTTTTTGCGGATTTGAGGCAAAATCGAGAATCGGTACATGGCACCTAAAGATTTCTAATTAACCGAACTGGTGCTGACTGTTGTTTCAAGTTATCTGCTCAAACTTATATTGCAAAATATGGGACCGCAGGAATCTTTTGAACTACGTGTTATCTTGAAATAAAAATAATCGAGTTTGAATTAGCGAGGGTTTATTATTAAGTATACAAGTTCTATTTGACATAAATTTGAAATTTCCAAATTTTTTTGAAGTATTTGAAACTAATGACTAGTAGACGTACATGATACCGGGTGTAACACTCTCCCAACGATGGTTTCGCTGCGATGTCGGGCTGCTATGCCATCAAAATTTTTTTTCGAGTCAATACATTCATGATTAGCAGAGCCTTAAAGGCAACTTTGCTGGAATATGAAATTGTGATGTGGTGAATGAAGCATGATAAAAATTTAAAGGGGCCATTGTTATTTTAACATCGACTGTATTTGTCTTCAGGAAGTTCGAATAGTAAAATCTCTACTGCAAATTGCATCGCATAGCAAACACTATTCGAAAAATATTTGAAATTTCAAATACTCGCACACTCTTTAAAAAGTTCATGAACCAACCATTTTTAACCCTTTAATGCTGAATTATGAAACTGCCAAAGAAAATAAGAATTGTTTTTATTTTCCAGCTTTAGATAGCAACTCTTAAATAAATCTACAGTTTAAATATTTAAAATGCATTTTTAATGCACACTTTTATGTATGTCATGAATTCTACACATGCCAGAAGTAGAGACCTTCAAATGAAAAACGTGCTTCAGAACTACGCAACATGTCGTTAGCCTCGTCATGAGTGCGCACGAACTAACTAAACAAAATTATTGATGACAAAACTTGCGTCAGCCAGGCGAGGAAGAATGAAGAAGTAGGTGCTCTCGGCCATCACGTACAAAACAGTTGTTCTTGCGTAAAATTTATTGTACGAGATAGCGCTAGATTTGTCATGCTGAAAGCTACTTTCTTTATGAGCACTTCACAGCTGGTATTAAAGGCGGCATGCATTCCGTGACTTGTTTTTGAAGTTTTTCGTTGTCGTGAATTTGTGACACTAGGCAGTAAAGGGTTAATGGTGAAGCTCAAGCATGCTTCAATTTGAAGTGTCCAGTTCAAACTGAGATAGTGTAAGTAAAAGAATGCCAAGCTTCTATATTATTTCCAACTAGTAGACATTTCTGTGTCCTATGTCTCACTCAAGTATTCGTCTTAACCACTCAGTTGCCTTCCCGTGCATGACAACCCCAGGTGCAATGCCGGTGCTCCGCCCGCCACCAGATCCACCTGCACCGGCCGAGGGGGAGTGGCGCACGGTCGAGTTGAGCCGGCGAATGGGACGAGTGGGGCGGGGAGCACGAAGACGCAGAGCATACCGGGACAGACACACCGGTGCTGGCATAGACGCAATCCTTTGAGAGAAGCATGCCTCGTCTATAAGGTATGCTCTTCACATCACTTTTAAGCTGCTTTGCCCGTACCAGGAATGGGCGAATGGTCGAACCAATATTGCACTGTTCAAATTTGCTTTAACATGTACTTAAATTATTCAAAATTTGGAAGTATTTGATCACCTGCTTTTCACATTAAATACAGATTTGAGCCCCCATGTAACATTTGCGAGTGAGTCATTGTCAAGCTGGATTTTGCTCATGAAAGTCAAGCATACCATAGCTATTGTTCAGATAGGCTTAGATTATCATTTTGTGTATTACCATAGGTATTCATTCCAGGTTATTGTGTGTGCTGATTTGCTTTATAACTTGCACAGTTTAGAAGTAAACCTCGCTGCTAACAAGGGACATGAAAAGTATGATATTTCAAAAAATGTGCTATCACATTAAGCCTACACAATAACGTTCGACTGGCATAAATTTATTACATCGAAATCGCTAAGATTAAAAACAAATGGTGAAATATTTCTGCGTTTGTTCACTTTCGTCCAGAACCTGGTCAACATTAAGAGGGAAAAACTCTGCAATGAGCCGAGGTACAAGCCAGAGTACATGTAGTAAATTACCAATGATGGCTTTCCACTATGAACCCTGTTGCCATCAAGAGTTTAAGACCAACTCCTGTGCCCCCCTTGCGGCTCTGTCATGTGCAAACTCTGTGTGAGGCTCAGCCATGCCAACTCTACTGAGCTATCGAAGTTGTGCATAAGTACAGAAAATGCCCAATTCTCTCTCGACTACCTTGGAACAGTAAGATCATCTGAAAAAAAGAAGAAAAAAAAAATAGAGCGATCCGGGAAAAAATGAGTGCATTGTTTTTTTAGTGCCTTCAAGATTGACAATTGCCACAGCCACATTTGAAATGCAAGTTCAGTACGAAAATTTGGATAATAAATGCACAAATTAAACAAATGGGGTACTCACAGCAGAGATAACCCGAAACACTTATTTAGCGGTGAACAACTGCGTTATTACTGTGATAGCAATTATATGGACACTCTCGGCAAGTCTTGCCGCCGCCGCCATGTTCCATAATAAGTCTAAATTGATAACATGCCCCTGCGCATCGTAACTTTCATGAGCGAATAAAAGCGCGCGAGCGCCGCTGAAGCAGAGATCAAGCGAGTCGGCCCATCTCTATCGCCTAGAAGGCGCACAAGATAACATCCCCTGCATGTTAGAACTGCCATCGAATGCTCAAACAGAAAGGAAACTGCCAGTCTTGAACGAGCATGAAAAAAATGCAGGGTGGAGGGGGTTCGCTTGAATAGCAACAATGAACTTTGATTTTAAGGGAGCGGTTGCGATCGCTGACGTGCATGCTATCTCGACAAGTGCATATATCAGTGCGCTTTCAACGTGAAGAGATTGTGTGAAAAGAGTGCTTCTTCCTGGAGCGGCTGTATTTGCTCACACCAGCATTTTGTAGGAGTTCTGCAATATCGTATCCAAGAGTTGGCTGCCTGTCTTACTTTGTAGAACGTTAACAGTTTTTTGTTATTCTGTTTATTGCATTGCATTAAGTGTGCCATCGTGTTTGTGTTGTTTCCAGTACTAATTGACTAATCGCGAAGGCTACGAGCCTGCGAACTCGCGGTGCGGCGCAAGATCGAAGCACATGACGAGTCGACCTCTGAACACCCGTCGTCACTGTTGTCTCAAAGAGTTTTCATCAGCACCTAATCTGATAACCCCTCGGCAGTGACAACACGGTTGTCAGCATTTAAAAAATGATAATAAAAGAAAATAAACAAAGCTGGACATAGTTGGGGGCCACACCTTATGCGCACAGTGAAACTATGCACGCGTGCACAGCGTTCGAAACGAAGAGCGAATGACACCGACACAGCGTAATACTATTCGGTAAAGCGCCCTCTAAATGCAGCGCGGTCCTGTATATGTGACGCTAACTAAAAGCGTGGCACTGCCAACGCAAAAGCAGTTGTCTTTGTTGGTTTGTTTGTTTGGAGAGGGGTGCGGGGACATGCGCCTGCGGCTACTAAAACGGTGGCAATGCCGGCTCGTGGAGCGGAGCCATAAGCGCGCAAAGCGCGCCGGCACCGCATGGCGCTCGCGTAAGTTGCATGCTCATACCAAAATGACAAAATTCAGAGCGAAATTCATAGATTGTCTGTTGGTAAAATTCGTTATAATATCCAGGTTGCCTCTCACTGCTACTTTGTTACTTAGAGGTCGCAAATACGTGTGCTTCTATGGAGCAACGGCAGGGAACAGAAAAACTTTGTTATATCGAGGAATCCGTTTTATCGATGTTCGTTATAAGCAGGTTTAACAATAGCTGCTATACGGACTTGTAAACAACATTTAGGTTATTAATTATTTCATTTGGTGCAGCAGCAAGCTTACCAATCACAGAATGCCAACATGTAAAATTCTGGTAATTATTGTTCTATCAGAATTTTTCAATTTACAGTGCTGATGAAGCTATCTGTATTCTCTCCAGAAATAAAATCTGTTTATTTCATTTCATACACGCAGTACATGCTACGCAAACTCAAATCTCAATATAACGAATCCGGATATAACTAAATGTCGGTTATAATCAAGTAAATGGAGAATACTCTTGCGATAGACACAGTGTTGAAAATACAGTCAACTTTCGTTTATTCAAACTTGAAGAGACCTCTGAATTTTGTTTGAATTATCAAGAAGTTTCAATCATCAGGAGTTCTCAGATGGATCACTCTGGGTGAGGTGACACCACACATTATGATTAGGCATTCATTTTATCACATTTTAAAGCATTTTTAAACCCTAACTGCACGCAAACAACAGAAAGCAGGAGTCTAAGGTCCACAAGTTTATTGGCCACATACTGCTGATCAGACCTTTTGAAGAAATTGTGAATTGCAAACAGCTTCTTTCCTACAGGTATGTGCCTTCAGCACAGAGCTCTCTATACCAGTTGAGAAGCATCGCAGTTTATCATGCATGCACTTAGTTTCAAACATTTGTTTATTTGCAAAGCCTTTTTTTCTTGAAGGCCTAAGGTGCTTATTTTTCATTTTTAGACTGTTAGGATTATATAAGCACCCAAATTTTAAGTAGTAGTGGGAAAGCAGTAGATATTTTCTGCAGTAACGGTAAGTTGGGCCAGTTGGTTAGGATCCATCGGGAACTTATTTACAGCGCAACACCAGAAAAACACAGGACAGGGAAAGATCAAAAGAGAAAGAAAAGATGGCGCTGACTCACAACTGTTGTTTATTGGAAAAAACGGGGTGAAATGTATATATATGCTCCTTCCCTGTCCTGTGTTTTTTCTGGTGTTGCGCTGTAAATAAGTTAACGATGGATATTTTCTGGTATGGAACTTCAAAAATTAAGAATTAAGCAAATGATTAAGTTTGAATTAAGATGCTTTCAAATAATTTGAAAAATGGAGGGCCAACCAAAAAAATTTAATGTTGTTTGAATTAACCAAAAGTATAAATTAACAGAGTTTGAATTATCTCGAGTTATATCGAATTTTTGGAATTAACGAACTTATTTCTGTGGAACTTCGTCACAGTCAGGTTTGAGTGTAGTTGCCAAACAAATGAAGCCCTGCCAGCCAAACCAGTGTTGTGGCACTATGTGGGCATGCACTGTGGCACACCACACCAGCTCAGCATAGTTCCACTGGTTGCCATGAAGGCAGTGCCTCTCCTTTCATCTCATAATGAGCATAGACTAAAGTGGAGAGGCTGATTTTAAGACTCATAAACAACAGAAGACCACGTACAGCCATCGGAACGCCGCCTTTGTGAATTTCCAGACCACCATGTGGCGTGTTGTACCTCTTCAATAAGATCCTTGACTCTGTCGCAATATTTTAATCTTTCCATTTGAAATGGTGTTTAATCACGCGTTTTCTTTCCTTGCCATTCCTTAAGGGCGCAGGTTTGGGCAAAATTTGAAAAAAAATCTTTTTGGTTTCCTTGCAATTTGGGAAGGCATCCCTTTCTGGATATTTTCCATATTCGTGCTTTTCTTAAACGGCAATTTTCTTATCATATTTATTTTAGACAAGCCGTACACATAGTTGCCTATGCGATTGGCGTAAAAGCAAAGAAAGCCTGACAAAGCACCAACTTCCTGTGTACACACATGCATAAGCAATTATAAAGATTGAATGTGTGCAATAGCATCAAACGTTAGCAATTTTTTTCTAACATCAAGCCATTTGACAAAATGATGTACATAATTGTCATTAGCACATGAAGAATAATGAGAAGCTATTTACGAATAAAAATGGCTGCCAAAATAAAAAATAATAATAAAAATACAGGTATGGGCCACGTATGCAAGTTACAGAAGATAAGAAGATGAATAGGAAGAGGTATGAAAGTCTGAGTTTTTTGGGGGAATGTGCATATCTTCTTTTTGAAGACATAAATGGGGGAACTTTGTTCAATAATTGTCATCTCAGTGGGGTGCTCATTAAGGAAGTGGGATATTTGGTAAGTCAGTTTTTGTGTACTGTAGTTAGTACGAAGCGTATCTTTCTTGAAGCTGATGTGCCTCAAGTATGTGGTTCTGAGGCCCTCCCTGAATGATGAGGCTCTGAAAGGCCGCTCTTCTAACTTTCGCTGTGACTGTTTTGTGCCTTCCGCGCAGGCCTGGCTTTTTTTCCGAAAGCAAGTAGTGAGCGAAAATGCACCCTAGCGCAAGTTTCTTCTATGAAACTTATGCTTATGGCTTATTAGGGGCGAAGCTCCTTAAGGCGTGGGCTGTGCGTCCCCTGTATGTAGCCACCTCTCGTTTAGTTCTTGCAGTGTCCACTAGATGGCGGTACCGTCTCCTGCATGTAGCCACCTCTCGTTTAGTTCTTTCAGTGCTCACTAGATGGCGGTACTTGTAGCTGATGATGAAAAGATGCAAGATGTTATAAACTAGACGGCGGTACTTGTAGTTGATGATGAAAGATGCGAGATGTTATAAAATAGGAATGATGTCACATATGGCACGTGTCATTGGTGGAAGGCAATCGTTCGATTTAGTGCGGCGACGTACGCTAGGGGGAGCATTGTAATAAAATCGAGTAGGCAAAATGTACGGAAGATTCATGGTTTACCAGGTTTTCCTCCAGAGCTTCGCCCACTCATCATCATTCACTTCGTGGATATGGCGGCACTTTTTTTTTCTAAAAAAGACTTCATGTACAACAGTCAAAATGCTTGTCTAAAGTTAGCTGGGTAAAGCAAATTGTCGGGTAATTTCTACGGCAGTCTTAAGACCCTGTGCGCTGTTATATTCACACTTCATCTTCGGAGCATATCGTTTAAAACATTTTCAACTCCTAGCTTCGTTATACCTTGTGTTGTCGTGCTTGTCGATTATTTCAGATGCTGAGGATAAAGAAGGTCATTAGCAACTAAAATTTTGGGCCTCTCTTATTGATGTTCCCTGGTTAATGTGAATAAATGCCAGTGACGTACTGAGGTGCTGAACTCTGAACCAGCCTTCAGCGTTCGCTAGTACGCGACACAACCAGCCGCACTGTGATGATTTTTCATTTTATTTGGACACGAATCTTGCGTAGTTAAATGCCAGAAGGCCACTAAGTGCTGTCACTCAGAATCGTCCGAACTTGAGTCCCACGACGTCTGTTTTTCACTGGTAACGTCCCAGAGTGCATCGTCCTCCATTCCATCCTGTGTGTTACTGATGCAGCATTTGTAGAAAGATGGAAGCACGCCGCCTCAGCACAAAGTCCTTCCCTTTCATAAATCGGTGCACACACGATGGCGATCTCTTGAATTGCACCTTCGTTAGCACAGAGTCGCGCGCCATCTTGAGAGCTTTTCCTGCGGATGCACTACGCTGTTACTGGTAGCGACCTTGCACGCAGCTCCCGGATGAATTCAGTGAGTAGCGTTTCCAGTTCGGGGTGCAGTGCAGGATGCGATACTTTTCGCTCCTCCAGTATAGGACACTTTTCTACGGTGCACCGAATTACCTTTGTGCCGCGAGGTTGCCGTGCGAACTCCATAACTTTTTTCTTGGAGCCTATCGTAAGCTGCCGTCAACTAGTACTCATTTCTGAAGGAAACAGAAAACAGCAGACTGACAGCAGATAATGGAAGAAAAAATGTCGTTGCTGGAACACTGTAGGCTTTGCCTAGCCTTTCCCAACGGCGCCGCTGCTGATGTTCACGGTGGCAGTGGAGGCTTTCGACTTCAGTTCCCCATTGTTGCGAGACTTCCACATTTTTTTTTTTCTGCCAGTGACCAGTATATAAGATGAAGGTCGATTTTTCATTGTGGTATTTTGAAAAATAATTCGACCTATATTTCGGTAAGGTATATTTTTATTACAGTAGTGGATTGTGGTGCACAACAATAGCCAAAAAAAAAATCAAGACTTTCTTGAACATTTTCTTGAACAGATGGACATAAAGGACCCTCCTTGTAATAGTAAAATTCTAATACTAGAACCGATGGAATTCTGATACATAACCTATAGAACTTTCTTACACTAATGAAAAGTTAGGTAGGCATTTTCGCTGTGTATGCCAAAGACTAATATGCTATAATGAGGATGTCATTAAGAACAAGAACTAAGGTTCGCAAAGAGGCCAATAATCAGAACCAGTTAAATAAAGCATTAGGTATTGCTAGTAATAAACTTGTAAAAATCTATTTATTTCACAATATGATGTAGATAAATCATTCTTATCGGGATGCAGTAGGTCTCGTAAGCTTATTAAATTATTGTCCATAGCAGCTGCTGCCAAAGTCTGGCACTGTGGAGGGTTCAAGACGGAAAGGCGACGCTTGGAGATGGCGCCATGGCAGCTGCGGATCCTGTGAGTGGGGCCGGCAGGCTGGCCTTGCACGTCCACTGCTCGTTTTCCAGGCAAAGGATGCGGCTTCCGGAAACCACCAACAATTGCCCACCTGCGATTAAGACGGCAGATTTCATCAACAGGCAGAAAAAAAACTGTTCCACACTCACCATCATGGCTACTGGCAGCAGTGCCCGACTTTCCCACATTAAAGTGCGCATATATGCCCCATAAAGTGGGCGAGGGGATAGCTCTACCAACCCGGTTGGTAGAGCATTAGACGCATTATTCTAAGGTCGCAGGTTCATCCCCTGCCTGTAGCCAGTTACCTTTTCATCCACTTTTCTTTCTTTACTAGTAACATTTCCTATACTTCCCTTGGCATTATTATCTGTTAGTTCAGGCCAGGAGTTCAACGTTGTCCACGCAATAAATGTGACATCGGAGATCCTACAGTGCCGCATTGTAAAATTTTGGAGCCAATAGTTTAGCGCATTAGTTTTGGGTGAATCAGTAACATAGTGAAACTTGCGTGGAAAAAAAAAGAAAGGAAGTTGTTTTCCACTTGAATGCCTCTAAGCAACATTTTGTGTGGGGTTGTGGTCCCAGTCAAGCCCTCAAAGAGGTTTTTCGAACCTGTCCCTCAGCACCCTAAATGATTTGATGTTGAAATTAACAAAGTTTAAAAGTAATGCAGAATTGTCATTGCCTAATTGCCAAGCCCTTCAGGCTACAGGCAGGCTAGTTTGGGTTCGTGCCACTTAGACTTTGAAAGTTACTTGTTCACAAGCAACAATAACCTGCCTCGATTGCCGCCAACAGTCTCTTTTCGCATCTTACGAGTTATCTAAAGCATTGTAGCACAGATTTGCCATTGCTTAGTTGTCAAGCCCAAAGATAGTTGTCAAGCCCAAAGAAAGGCTAGTTCCGATCCGTGCCACCTACACTTTAAATGTTACTTGTCCGCGAACAACAATCGCCTGTCTCGAATGATGCCAACAGTGTCTTCGCATCTTTTTATGAGGAATCTAAAGCATTAACAGGTTCTCATCTCCTCAAACTGCTATGGGGGTACTGATAGACATTCGCCTGTTTTCCATGGCACACACACACACACTTGGCTTAGTTGCTATTGTTAATTGAGGTTCAGAAGTGCAGGTGTCTGCTCTTCATGTTGATTAAAATACCTGAATTTCGTTTTACACCCATGCATTGCTCCTTGCGGTGCTGCGCTGTGCTCGCTTATGTGCAGCAGGAGATTGTGCCACCTTCCTTTTATTGAAGGGACACAAAAGAGAAACAATGAGTTGATTTAGATTGGTAAAGTGCACTCTGAGAACACTAATTCCATAAGTTTCACTGTCATAAGTTTATTATTAGCGGAGAAAATCAGGGTTTAAGGTTTATTTTTAAATTTCACGCCGTAATACCCGCGTGTGACGTACGAAATTTCACAATGTATATTTTGTTTTCGTGACATTGGCTCGATAAAATTCTCTGAAACTTCATATGCTGTCTATGGCAGCCACAGATTAAAATGTTCTTCAGTTTTATTGATTAGCTATGTAGGCCCCAGTAGACTTATTCGAAAATTGATGACGTAACAGTGTTTGGTGCGGGACTCTCAAGGTAGCGTCTCCACCTGCAGGTTCTTTTCGCCCGTTTTCTCGCTTACCAGGTGTCGTGTCACGGTAAGAGTGGTGTTTTCGGTATTGAGAAATTGTACTTTACAAATGCGTGAAAAATCGGTTTGCTCTTTGGTGTCCATTTAACAATAACATTGAACTGTTTGCAAAGCACACCAACTGCACACTCACTCCCTTAATTTTTGAAAAATTTCTCACCAGAATGGCAAGCCTTTGGTAATTTTAATTATTTTCTTCATCTTTCACAAATTTCTCTCTCTTTGATGAAGTCAATATTTTGACAATTTCTGACTGATATGGCTAGCCTGTAGCGGTCAAAAACGCTGCATTTGTCTTTCAAAGTTTAATGATGTCTTGATAAAATTAATTTATTGATGAAATGACAGGCCTATAGTCTTGGGAAACATAATTTTTTATAAACTTTTTTTCGTATTTCAGTGAAATATTATTGCGTGTCAACAAAGAAAGAAAAAAAAAAAACAGCAGTTCTTGAGTTCTTTGACATTGCAAAGTCTTCTACAGTCTCCATTTTAAGTGGGAGCAAGCGCACTTCTCGTCACGAAGTTAAAGAGGCCAGCAAGCAATTTTTATGGTGCTTCTCTTCCTTAGCACAATGGAAAGCTTACCGGTCAGTGTCTATAATCACAGCACACTAATATGGAAAACATCGCATAACATTTGCTGCAAAGGTAGCGCCTCTTCTCATCGTGCAACGCCCTTCATCTTGTAAGCAGTGTAGATTTGAGTGGGGACGGATTATACTATATACATACTCTAATTTTGAAAACTAATTATAATGTGCACGACAGCATCAGCTATACTATGCGACTGTGTACAGCAAAATAAGACTCCATATTCTGTGATCCAGCCTCGAGGCTCTTTCACTAGGCTGCACCACATACTAACAGGTTTTTGTTATTATTAAGTATGCTATTAAAAAGTACATATGAATCAAAGTCAAAACAAGTAAGGATGCTGAAATCTCACTGTATTTCGAGGTTGTTTTATTTATACCGGCATCTAATCACAGTCTGGCCAGTTGTCAGAGGTTCCTCTAAGGGCACATGGTAGGACGAAAACGAAAAAAAAAAAGTCACACTCACGCCTACTCAAAAGTATTCCAAAGCAGTATTATTCATACACCATTTATATATTTATTGACAAGAGGGATGAATTATATAAGGTGGAGCCTTGCACTCTCCCACCCCAACCCATTATCTTTTTCAACAGGAATGTCCTTGGTAGTTTGCAGCCACTCATAACTCGTATTCGAAGGTACTAATCAAAGGATGCCAAGAAGAGCACCGATTACGAGAGATGTTCGTGTTAAAGGACCCTCAACACTGGAAGTGTTGTTTGCGACTTTTTCACTCTAATTTGTAGCATTGCGTCTGGTAATGCCGAATTTGAATGGTAAATGCTTTAACGCATCATATAATTAATACTAGAATCATTCATTCAAAACGATTTCACATCAGTTCCATACCGTAAACTAGCGCCCTACAGCAGGGCAGCTCCTGAGACAACATGCGCTGAAGCTTCAGTGACGATGAACAATGAACGCACCGCTTCCAATTAGGGGGACCCGCTTGTGGCGAACAATCAAATGATGTGGGCACTCGAGCGGGTCGGAAAAAATAAAAGCATTCCTAGCTTCAGCAGCCAAAACCACCTTGGGAGCAGCCCAACAATAGAGCGAATGGGGTGATGGAACAGTAGTCCTCGCGGGGTGCCAGTCGGGCTATTGTGCGCATCTCGCAAGTGTTCTCTGACGTCGACAATACTTGTTTGAACTCGTCCCGAGGGGATTCCTTGTCAAACTATAGAAAATGTCAATTCTACCAGAATACTTGGATGCGCGCATGCACCCTTACTTTCAAACCAAAATAAAATATCTTATAGGCAACGCTCATCACTAATCGGTCATAAGTGTCCCCGCATGCAGGACTCTCAAACAACACAAGTATCCCGAGTATCTTAATTTGGTGTCGGGAGCCCTTTAAAGAGCATTGACATCATAATTGCAAAAGCTAATTCTAAACTAACAGGCTCATGAGTCGACTCATTCGAACTCACTCACATTGAGCCGCGAGTCCGGTTCAAGAAAATTTTAGCGAGGGTGAGTCCTAGTGAGTTTGACTCGAGAAAATGTTGCCAAGTCTGAGTCGTAGTGAGTCCTTAGCGCAATGTACATTTCATGAGCGAGCTCCACAATTTAGCCAACTTATGGTGCAAACTGCCTGGTGCACGTGTTGAGCTAATGAGCATTGAGTCGCAGAGCTTCTGTTGTCTTTGCTTTGGTTCAGAGTCTTTAAAAGGACAGTAAAGGCAAATCACAGTTTATGTGAAAGTGCAAGCACAATGTATGACGTCAACGTCTAAAACGGCAATATTGTCAACAACAGGGGCCTACTTACTGAGAAATTAAGCTAAATGTATCGCATGACGTGTGATACATGTGGGGAATTTTGGGAATGATCCTGATGTTGTGAGTACGTCTAACTAGTAATGAAACTAGCTGAAATAAAAAAACAATTTTTCGTGCATCAAGATGCAATAAAATGCTGCTTGTCCGTTTTTGTTTGTCTTTCAGAAAAAAAAAAAAAAGAAACGCCTGGCGTTACTATGGGGAATAATGCGAGTGGTTCAAAAGTTAAATCTTTGCCTGGTTATGCTGGATAGGTGGTGCCAACAAGCGGGGGTCAGTTGAACAAAGCAAGCTGGAAATTGTTCAGTTGCTGTTGCTGTAGCTGCTACAACTTTTGCTCTGCTGCTGCTAGTGTCAACGGCTGCACAGTAAAGGCAAGCAACATTGGGCACGGCAACAGTGATGTCAGAAAGGCCGCTTTCATGTGGGTAATTCCAAGTGCACTAATGCGATGCGGACCACTGAAACATGATCTTATCACAAAATAAGCATTCTTGGCACATAAGTAGCAATACGAGTTTCTGTACTGCAATTTCAACAATGGACGTCGACTTTATATTTGTCTTTAGTGTCCCTTCAAGAATTGCAACTCTGGATTATTTTTCGTTTAATGTAGGCAGTATTGCACAAGTATTCTGAAATAGTATTGAATCCTGGCCAAAGTACAGCCAATTTGCCAAAAAACGTTGACCATGATGATGGCTCACTAAAGAAGCAGGGCAATCAATACGAGAGGTTGCAAAGGGGAAAATTGAAGTTGGCAATTACTGAGTTTGTAGCTACTAAATAAAATAGTTAAACGGCATTTGTGAAAAGATATGCTCACTCTTCAGTTGGTTTTCAATTGTAAACTCTATTATCCCCAGACCATGTTTTTTATTGTATTTGGGTACTATTATTTCCAACGTATTTCAAAATAACCAGACAATTATTTTTTTTACATTCTGCATAAATACATACAAATATTGAGACATAATTAAAATTATGCATTTTATAGTTTTTTGTTACAAATTTTCATTGATGCCAATTCACTCAAAATTTAGGTCTTAGTGGTGAAGAAATTTGGGTACTATTATTTCCAACGTATTTCAAAATAACCAGACAATTATTTTTTTTGCATTCTGCATAAATACATACAAATATTGAGACATAATTAAAATTATGCATTTTATAGTTTTTTGTTACAAATTTTCATTGATGCCAATTCACTCAAAATTTAGGTCTTAGTGGTGAAGAAATCACCAAAATTCTAATATTAGTCATACTTCAATAAATGTGTTTTTATTCTAAAAGCAGGAAATGTGAAAAAAAAATAATGTGAATGTCCCTTTTAGTTACTGAGAAAACGGTACTTCAAAATGACCAAAAATGCATGTTACGTATAGGGTTTACCTAGTGCCATTACAAATAATTTTGGTCAAAAATGCTTCCAACATTTGTCTTATTATTGAATTGCAATGAAATTTCGACTTCAATTAATGACTGAGAAGCCTTGCCTTTTGGTCATTAATGCCATGAAAAAATTTATTTCGAGCGAGACGCTTCAAAACGCTTAATTACGTAGGTGCGGACACACAGCCCAAACATTTAGAAATGCAGCCAAGAATAATGTGCAGATCAACTTTAAAACCTGTGTTTCCTGTGCATCTCCTGTGGCCAGCTCGAAATCAATATCGCAGTTGTTCGAATTACGACGAAGGCATGGCTGACAAAAAGCTCCAAATATTGTATTATTGGAAGATTTTCAGCTGAAGCCAGTGACGGTGTAGTAGTTATGCTGACTATAGTCATTCTACAATTATCAGTGTGCACGTTTGCATGGCTTCGTGGTTAAGTAATCGGCTCGGAATCCATATAGGTAGCACGGTCAACTCCCAGTAATGGCAGTTTTTGTTTATACTTTTTTGATTGATATAATGTACAATTCATGTGCGGCAGCTTGGCACCATGGTTCTGACGCTTTAGAGCCAATTTGCATGCGCTCTGTCCTTCAACATCCATCTTGCCACGTTCCTTCCTCAAGTTTTGTTTCCGCCCGTTATGCTGCACACAATTCTCGGAGCAGACCGTGCATACAGTGTTCGAGAAGCTTTAAGACTGCAGTAGATCGTTTTGTTGAGATTGCGCCCACTTTGTGAGCATTTCAGATTATTCTGGAACCTACGTCACCACTAGCCATAACGCTAGAATGGTCAATGGCAAGTGTATAAATGCTGACATGCTTCGCCGCTTGTCAGTTGATCGACGGCCGACGCTCAGTTCGCCGATATCAGTGCCAGTTGTCTGCTATAAACTCAATTTCCTTTTACGTGGCCACAAGTCTGGCTCAGTTCAATCTTGACCTACTACATGTCTGCTCTCTTTGTCGTTGTCACGACCCCGTGACATTTGGTGGAGGTGCTTCCCGATCCATGTACCGCACGCCCCCTCCAGCCGTGAATCAAGTCCACGTCTTGGAGAAGACACCGACGACCTGCGTGAGACAATCCGAGCGATTGTGCGGGAAGAGCTGTGCAAGCTTTATCTTCGCCGCAACCTCAACTTCATTCGATCGCCAATATTGTCCGCGAGGAAGTTCGGCAATCGCTTGGGATCCCCGAAGCACCGCAGCCTCAACCGCAAGCTGTGAGCTACGCCGCTGCAGTGCGCCACAACGCTCCGCCACGCCCGCATCGGGATACTGCCCCACCGCAGTTGTACCGCCATCCACGTCGTACCGCCCACCTACCGGCCAGCGCTACTCTCCCAGGAAGAGTGACGTCTGGCGCTCCCCCGGCCACCGCCCACTGCGTAAACTCTATTATCCCCAGACTATGTAGACAGGATAATCGCTGGTAATTAGGGGTAACTAACTGGATTCCCAGAGAAGGCAAGCGGGTTAGGGGGAGACAGAAGGTTAGGTGGGCAGATGAGATTAAGACGTTTGCGGGTGTAAATTGGCCGTAGCAAGCACAGGACCGAGTTGACTGGCGGAACAAGGGAGAGGCCTAGTCAGGCTGATGATGATGATGATGTTTTTTATTATATTTGGGGGACTAGGTGGTTTCATCATCGACGTGCCGCGTCCACGGTGGGTTGAAAGACCACGTGACATCGCCGACTATCTCGCCGGAATGCAAAGGATACACCGAGGATCTTCTCGTTTACCTTCACCCAGCCGCTACATGTCACCGCATCGTCGTCAGTACACTAGCTCAAGCTGGGGCCGGTCGCCTAGCCTGTACCGGGAAAACTTGGGGCACCAACCGATGGAGGTGCAGTTGCTGCACGACAAACTGCCGAAGATCTTGCCTGGCAGTACTGGCAAATCGGAGTCGACGAGAGAGACCGAGAAAAAAAACGGCGTTTATAACACCAAACGGCCTTTTCGAGTTCAAGGTTATGCCCTTCGATCTTTGCTCAGCACCTGCGACTTTTCAACGCATTATGGACACAGTGCTGGCAGGATTGAAGTGGCAGACTTGCCTCGTTTACTTGGACGTCGTCGTCGTCTTTTCCTCAAGCTTCGACGAGCATCTTAGACCCTGAAGCCAGAAAAGTGCCGCTTTGCGTACGAGGAACTTTTGTTTTTGGGCCACGTGGTCCGGAGTAAGACCCAATCCGCAGAAGAAAGCCGCCATCGCTGAATTGCCGCCACCTGCCAACAGGAAGGCCGTGCGTCAATTTTGCGGCCTGTGCTTCCATTACAGGCGCTTCGTTGAAAACTTTGCCTGCATCGCCGAAGCCACTAACTATATAACCTTACGAGGACTGACGTCGAGTTGAAGTGGGAAACCCCACAAGAGGAACTGAAACGACGTCTGCACATGCCTCTGATACTCACACATTTCGACGAAAACGCTGAAACAAAAGTGCACAGTGACGCAAGCAGCGTAGGACTCAACATCATCCTTGCGCAGAAGACTGACAGACTGGAAAGAGTTATTAGTTATGCTAGCTGGTCGCTATTCAAGGCAGAAAGAAATTATTCCACAACAGAAAAGGAGCGCCTTGCTATCATCTGGGTGACGTCAAAGTTTCATCCTTACCTCTACAGCGGGCCCTTCAAGTTGTGAGCGACCACCATGCTTTGTTTTGGCTAGCTAACTTGAAGGACCCTTCAGGTCGCCTAGCGTGATGGAGCCTGAGACTTCAAGAATACGAATAACCATCATTTACAAGTGCGGCAGAAAACACTCCGACGCCGACTGCCTGTCGGGAGCTCCCGTTGACCCACCGCCGCCCGAAAACCTGAATGACGACTGCTTCTTGGGAACCATAACTGCCGACGACTTCGCTGAACGCCAGCTGGCTGACCCGGACTTTAGGGACCTAATCGAATACCTCGAGGGCAGGACCTCCGTTCCGAAATTATTAAAATGGTTACTTAAGTCGTTTTCGTTGTGAAACGGCCTTCTGCAAAATAACTTCTCGCCGCTTCGAACCAAGTATCTTCTTGTGGTGCCTTCAGCTCTACAACCAGGATTCTTCCAGGCCCTGCACGATGATCCAACGGTAGGACACCTTGGTGTTTCTCCCACGCTTGCGAGGCTACAAGAAAGGTACTGCTAGCGACGCCTTACCGCCAATGTCGCTCGTTACGTGAGGACATGCCGAGACTGTTAGCGACGCAAGACACCGCCGACAAGGCCAGCAGGCTTTCTTCAACCGATCGAACCACCTCGCCGACTGTTCCAATGATTCATGATGGACCTACTGGGGCGTTTCCAATGTCAAGTTCGGGAAACAAATCGATTGTCGTAGTTATTGACTACCCATTCGCTACGCCGAAACAAAGGCACTACCCAAAGGTAGCGCCGAAGAGGTAGCCAAGTTCTTCGTTGAGAACATTCTCCTTAGTCATGACGCCCCAGAGATTGTCATCACCGATAGAGGTACGGCCTTTGCTGCTGATTTCACTCAAGTTATCTCGAGCATAGCCAGACAAGCCACCGCCGCACCACCGCCTACCACCCACACACAAATGGTCTCCCCGAGCGGCTAAACAAAACAATCGCCGACGTGCTGGCCATATACGTCGACGTCAAACACAAGACGTGGCACGCCATCCTTCCAAGCGTGACCTTCGCATACAACATGGCTGTGCAGGAGACGATGCAGATGCAACCGTACAAGTTGGTCTATGGAAGGAACCCGGCAACGATGCTCGACGCAATGGTGCCCAACGTCACTGACAAATAAAACCTCAATATCACCTTCTATCTCCAGGGCGCTGAAGAAGCTCGTCAACTCGCCCTCCTGCGCATCCCTAATCAGCAGACTATTGACCGCCGCATTTACAATCTATGGTGACACTTCGTGGAATACGGGCCCGGTGAACGTGTTTGGGTATGGGCGCCGATACGCCGAGGTGGACTCAGTGAAAAACTTCTGCGACGGTACTTCAAACCATACAGAGTAGTACAACGTCTCGACCCACTCAACTATGAGGTTGTCTCCGACGTCCTTACGAACTCTCAACTTGCCGATCGCGACCTGAAGTCATCCATGTCGCACGCTTCAAGCCGTTTCATGCATGTTAACGAACCGAAAGAGTGTATTTTGTTCTTGCTGTTGTTACTGCTGTGTTGTACTTATTATTTGTACTTTCTTACATTATTGTTATACTTTCATCTTCTGTTAAAGCATCAAGACGATGCCTTTTTCAGAGGGGGACATGTTCCATCTTTAAGGTTTGTTATCACCCCGTTCGCAGTACTCAGCGCAAACAGTGCCTGCAGTATTCGAGAAAATTCAGGACTGCTGTATGTCATTTTGTTGAGATTACGCCCACATAGTGAGTATTTCAGATAATACTGGAACCTACGTCACCGCTAGCCATAATGCTAGAATGTTCGATGGCAAGTGTATGAATGCCGACACCCTTCGCTGCTTGTGAGTTGATCAACGGCCGACGCTCAGTTCGCAGGTATCAGTGCCAGTGTCTTCTTGTAATCTCAATTTTCTCTTACGTGGCCACAAGTTCGGTTGAATAAACAATAAATTGGGGGTCAATGGGTAGCTTCGCGCCCTCTCATTCCATACGAAGGGGGCACGAAAATAAAGAAAGCATGCCGCACACCGACGCGTCATAACGAGTTTCCTAAATATACACTTGACGAAACTCTGGCGCTAGTGTCCATGGGTCCCGCAACACATGGGGCTTCAGCGAGCCTGGGAATGATAAGTAGTACACAGATCATCGTACTTCTGACTCTGCGTGTGTTCGTGTGGTTCGGAGCTGTTTTTTCATGAAACGAAAAAATCTGTTTTCTAACTAAACAAAAATAATGTGTTGAACGGATTGTGCTTTACTATCTTTTCTTTTCAACTTACCATTTCAAATCGGGTCACCAAGTTCAAAAGGGTTCATTCTTTCTTTCGAAACAAAACCGAAACACAGCGATACTAGGTAAATCCGTGTACTACCCTTCATTCCCGTGGT
Source organism: Rhipicephalus microplus (assembly GCF_043290135.1). Classification (NCBI taxonomy): domain Eukaryota; kingdom Metazoa; phylum Arthropoda; class Arachnida; order Ixodida; family Ixodidae; genus Rhipicephalus; species Rhipicephalus microplus. The sequence continues at coordinate 6,464,943 of NC_134707.1, forward strand.
CGCTGAACAATCGTAGTGCCAGAGTCCCCTCTAGTTAATTTTAAGAAATTCTATGGTAGCTTGTATGTGTTGCTGTAATAAAAGTTTGGAGTTGCTTATCCAGTGATGAACCTTACCCCCTCTTCATGTGGGGGCCCCGCCCTCATCCTTTTAACGACCAATGGTACCACGGGCGTTTCCCCTTTGGAAGCCATCATTGAAAAGCCTCGCACACGGGCCAATGTTAAGGCGCGCGCCCTCCGTGCGACGGAGACAACCAGGTGGTTTCATCTCTGCTTCAGCGGCGTTTGTCATCAGCGCTCATGCGCTCTTCTTACTGGCATGCTGAACATGCAATGCGCGGACGATGTTATCAGTCTGGAATTTTATGCGGAACATGATGGTGACGGCGAAAAAAAGGGAAGCAAGAACCCTCCGAGTACGAGTGTTCCTGTAATCTCAATAATTGAAAGAATAACGCCAGCTGACAGTGAGCACGTGGCACGCCTTGGTGAAGATGCAAAAAGGCTAGAAAAGGTAGGCCACAAATCAATCAGAACGGTTACGTGCACGTCAATTGACTGCCACTAGGGTGCTTTTTTTGGCGTGCGACGTATATATAGGAAAGCCGTGGCCCGCCAAAATGAAGAGAGCACCAAACAATAGTGCAGGGACGCTTGACGTAGACGAATTTAAGGCCTAAAGAAAGTCTTTCTTCCAGCACCATTTTCCACTCTGAATTATCGGCAATGTTGAATCTTGATTTCTGACAGTCAAGACGATATATTCTTGAATAAGGCAGATTATATGCCCATTTCAATAATATTGATAGTAACTTCTTGGATAGTATTTTTTTTTTTCACTGTAGGAAACTTTCGTCGCAATTTTGATAAGATACTGGGTTAACTTTCGTCACTGTAGCATTAATAAAGATGGCACATTTCGTAACGTTTTGTCTTTAACTTCCAGTCTTAAGTTATGTCATATACCGTTATTTGCCTTATAGTAAATTTCCGGGTGCATGACATGTAGCCATAACCCCCCCCCCCCTTTTTTTTTTTCATGACCGTTATTTACCTTATAGTATTTTTTTTTTCATGATGCCACGGCGCGTACTCCTCCTCCTAGCGGAACAGTAGCGAAACACCGAAGGTTTTGATCTCGAAGGTTTTCATTCAGGGAAAACCGACTGTCACAGTGCCCATGGTCGTGGGCAGGAATTTCTCTTGGGTGGTGCAAACCAGTGTTGAATCAATGACTTGCTTTAGCCGCGAAAAGTACAGTACGCAAAGTGAAGAAACTCGCAACGACAAGGGCAGGCGGCTCTTCGAACTAAATTAGGCTGGGCGCATTTGCCTATGCATTGCAAAACCTGCAAATGTTAACCAGGTTTTACAGAGATTCATGGCAGAAATAGTTGTCAATCTGCACGTGAGTTGATATAGCCATATTGCACAAAAAAAGCAATGAACGCGATAGCAACAAATTGCAAGGTCACGCGCAGGATGGCGAGCAGATCATAAACCTGCCCCACGTTTCTGCTGCACAAATGATGCACGAAATGGGCTCACAGGTACACAGATTAACGGCAATAAGCGTCTTTATTGTTACTTCGCTGTGTCTGAAAAGCGTGCCTTTTTCGCAAACCGAGGCTGTGCAACGATTTCAGAGACCTTTTTGCGCCCCGTAAGTACAACAGAATCGTTCCAGTCAAGCCCAACGCTAGCCGAAACGTATGATCTTCTCCACCTAGAGATAAGGGCGCTCGAGAGATTGTCCTCTCCTCTCCGCGAACCAAAGTACGCGTGAGAGATGAGAGCCGCCACGCCCTCACTGCGCCATTTTGCTGATAATGCTGAAAACACGATAGTCCCCCTCCTCCCCCAGACGGCCGCCAACAGCGGTAAGTGGTAGATATAAATAGTTTGACCTTTGAACGTTCTAGGACGTAGCCCTCAGTGGCTCAGTGGTTAACCCCTCGCTTTCACAATGCGGAGGTCCCACGTTCGATTTCGTGTGCCGGAGACTTTTCTCTGGAATTTTTTCTTTCTTGCATTTTCATGTATATATAGATACGTATACATATACGGTGCATGGCATCGACACCCACGTTGACGCCGGCGGAGAAATCCAGCCGACAGTGCTTATATAATTGCAATCGCAATAAGAGACGAAAGGTGCATCCGCGACATGTCAATGGTGTTGTACGTTTCTGGAGAAAGAAGTTGCTCAATAATTGAATAGCGTAAGGCTATATGAAGACTACGCATGTCTGTATATTTCTAGGTTCGCACTCAGCCAAACTTAGTTGGAAATGCCGCCTGTCGTTGTGTGTCTCTTTACTCCGAGTTTGTGTTATTTCGCGGCTCAAGTAGGTCATTAAGCAAGTACAACTAGGCAAACAAATAGTCTTGATGCAGTGTTGAATCGTGGCTGGGGAAAAGGGGAGAGCACTTGTATAGCTGGACTGGTGAGGCTTGAGTGCGCCATCTGCACCCCTATGCTAACGCCAACGACGGCACCTACCAAAACGGGAGAGCAGCACATGGAAATGAGAAGTCCGTATATGATCAGCTGTCCGCTTTCTATAGCACACATATATAACTTATAGGTAGTTTGCACTGACGTCACTGAAAGTGCCATGCTGGAGGTCCAGCACGTGTGAATGTGACGTTCCCGATGTCGCATTATAGTTATGAAAACTTCACATGCACATTATTTTGTTGTCCACGTCTGGAGACGCTCCTGCAACGTCGTTTTCACATGGGTGCAACTTGTTTGTCATCAAAGCCGTCATTGTGGAGTCCCAATTTCTTTCAGAAGCTGGGTCCGTGACTGCACGCCGCAAGCCATCTATTCGTTGACGCTACAGCAGGAGGTTACAACACTGAATAATATACATCTTCGTTCAAGCAACGTAGCACTTTTTTTCTTGGTCAGCTGGTTCCTCTGGTTCGTCTTGCAACTGTAATCAAGACGCTTTGAAGTGTAATGAGGTTTGTGTCGGAGAATTTGCTTATCAATTCCAATGTTATTATGGTAAATCAAATAAGAAAGATTTAATATGTGTATTGCGGTTGTCCGAAAGACACCCGTCTTAGCACAAACGTGATAGCAGCTCAGCTCTCCCTCTTGACCGAGCACGAACCTGGCAGCACGATTTCATGCTCGTTCAAAAGCAGCATAAAGGTAACCTCGATCAGGACGTGATTTATGCAGGAAAGTTTGTGCTAAAATAGAGGACACCACAAAGAAGGAACACTAACACTAAACAGATCGAGCACAAACTGTGAACTGTTTTTATTGACCGTAGAGTGTCGGTTAAACAGGGAAGCCGAACATAGCTGCGCAGACGTGCCGACGAACATCACGTGCTAACGCACCTTATTCATCAAAAATCACCAAAGAGCGATACTGAGCCCTCACTTACCCAGCTATCACTTTTCATGTTGATGAAGAACGCTTCCGAAATCTTAGGAGCACACGTGTTTTTGCTTAGCGCAACTTCTCCTGCGTAAAGGTTACCTGACTTTCAGGAGAGTTGCTTATTGGGCAAGTTGGTACATGCTTAGTTAACTACAAAAAAAGCCACAAGACGTCGAAATCGGAAAAAGCAGAGCGGCAGAAACAGAGACGTCTCCGTTTCTGCCGCTCTGCCTTTTCCGATTTGGACGTCTTGTGGCTGTTTTTGTAGTTACCTCACTTACCAAGAGAGACTGCCTGGCAGGCATGTAGCGGCTCCGGAAGAGGTTGGCATTTGCGCCAAAATCCATCCTTCTCGTTGTACGCTATGACGTCATTGAGCACGCGGAGGTGACCCATCTCTGTCCTTGCGAGGCCTCCTATGGCGTACAGGGAGCCTGCAACATCATGCGTTAAGGTCGTCTAAAAGACTTGCCTGACATGTAAAAAAAACAATATTGGTATCCCTTCCCCAATACTGGGCAAATGGACTCAAAGGAAGCTTGACCTAAGCCTACCTGATTTATTGTCTTTTTTTATCCACACCACGCTACGCTCTCTCCTTGTTTTCTCTGGCAAGACTTCTGCCCACGTGCTTAAGACTATTTTACCTAAGTTGGCGCCGCCATCATGGGCTGTTAAGTCGATGTTTTCTTGTTTTTGTATAACGAGATGTGGACAGCCTGGAAATATCATGTGCACCAACTCGATCGTTTTCATGTGTATGCGTCTACCGGACCACTGTTTAGTTGTTAAAGATGCAAGATACAAAGGTTAACAGCCCAATATGGTGGTACCTCGAACGGGGCTTCTAAAATTTCAACCACCGCGGGTTCCTTAACTGAATTCATGGGCATCAAGCATGTCCCCCTATTAGGAATGCTCTCGCTATGCCCGGAATTTGTAGCACATGGTGATCGGTGATTACGTCGAAGGGGTGACCATATAGGTATGGTCTAAATTTATCTAGAGCCCATATAATTGCCAGACACTTTCTCTGTCACAGAATAGTTCTTTTCCGCTTTGGTGAGGTACGGCTACGGCTTGCGTATGCGAATACGTACTCCTGGAATCCCGATTTGCGCCGCGCGAGCACGGCGCCGTGTCCAACACCGCTGGCACTGGTGTGTACCTCAGTCGGAGCAGTCGGGTCGAAGTGATGCAAGATTGGCGTTGAGGTTAACAGGCGGCGCAACTTTTCGAGTCGCTGTGTAGAAGTTCAGCCAAGGGGTCGCTGATCATCGCAAAATTCCGAATAAAGTGGTGGAAATACGAGCAGAGGCCAAGAAAGCTGCGCAGATCCTTCAGAGACGCAGGTTTAAGGAACTCTGCAACTGCCCGAAGCATGGCCGAGGATGGTGAACTGACTTGCTCCGAAACGGCAATTCTTCAGGTTGAGCTGAAGGCCGGCGTCAGTTAGGCACTGCAGTACTTCATCTAGCCTGTGGAGATGCGCTGAAAAATCTGGTGAAAATATAACCACGTCATCCAAGTAGCACAGGAATGTTTTCCACTTCAGGCCATGCAAAAGATTGTCCATCATCCGCTCGAATGTTGCGGGCGCGTTGCTAAGACCAAAAGGATGACACAGAATTCGTAAAGGCCATCAGGTGTGACAAAGGCCATCTTAGGCTGATCTTCAGGTGCCAGAGGAACTTGCCAGTAGCCACTCTGTAAGTCAACAGAAACGAACAACTCTGCATCTTGGAGGCAGTCAAGGGCATCGTCGATTCTCGGTAAGGGGTAAACGTCCTTTCGAGTTATTTTGTTAAGACGATCGTAGTCAACACAGAAGTGAATTGACCCGTCCTTCTTCTTAACGAGAACGACTGGAGATGCCCAGGGGCTATTCGAAGGCTGGATGACGCCACGCTTCAGCTACTTGGTCATCAATAACCTGGCGCTCGGCTACGGACACGCAATAAGGTCTTTGACGCAATGGCGCATTGGTACCCGTGTTGATGCGGTGACACACAGCTAACGTGCGGCCGAGGGGAGTATGCTGGCAGTCAAAGGAAGAACGGACCTTGTCCAGCAGTCGTAGAAGCTGAGCACGTTGCGAAACGGTTAACGTGTTGGTGATGGAGCTGCTCAATACGTCAGTAGTAGTCTGCGGCGAAGAGGCACAGGTCTCTCCGGCGACTTCGTGTTTGGCGGAAGGACCAGTCGGCATGTCGATAATTGCAGAAGGTTCGAGACTGTAAACACGCCCGACGCATTCACCCCGAAGTAGTCTTAGATGACATGGCAAGAGGTTCGAGATGAGCAGTCTGCTGACGCCGTCAAAAAGTTGTAGAAGGGCATAAGGTAGCGGCGGACACTTGCGACGAACGAAAATGGTAGATGGCGTGAAAAGGGCACTCTACTCGGCGCGCGAGTTGCAAGACACTATGGTAAGGGCAAAAAAGTGCGGCGGTATGACGACGTTTTCAGCAACAAATGGTCCCCGGTTTCAGGAGCATCATATAACGGAGCGCCGCCAAACACTTCAAACGCCACATCAGCGCGAGAGCAGTCGATGACGGCCTTATTAGCGGAGAGAAAGTCCTAACCCAAAATGACGTCATGGAGCAGGAATCCAACACTAGCAATTCGATGACATAGATGAGGCCATCAATCGCGATGCGAGCAATACAGGCAGCGGCCCGCGTGACGTGCTCTGCGCTGGCTTTACGAAGTAATATACTTGCCAGTATAGCATGTAGCGCTAGACAGGATAACCGCTGGTCATTAAGGGTAACTAACTGGATTCCCAGAGAAAGAAAGCGGGTTAGGGGGAGACATAAGGTTAGGTGGGCAGATGAGATTAAGAAGTTTGCAGGTATAAATTGGCAGCAGCAAGCACAGTACCGGGTTAACTGGCGGAACATGGGAGAGGCCTTTGTCCTGCAGTGGACGTAGTCAGGCTGATGATGATGATGATGATGATGATACTTGCTAGTGGCGTCATAACTTTTTTGAGCAAGCGGCAGAGTGTGGCACTGATCACTGAAACTGCGTCACCAGTGTCGACAAGAGCGAGTGCAGCGACGCCACACTACATAGCCACATATACGTCGAGATCATTCGTTGGTGAAGAGAGAAGCTTTGGTCTTTTCGCGGGCGACGCAGTTCCTGTCTCTGGAACTGCGGCAATTAGTTTTCCCACTCCGGCGATGAAGGACGACGACGCATCGGCGACGGCGTCGAGGCGATGGCGAGCAGCGGTTAACAGGAGGGCGGTGGTCGGTGGGCTGAGAGCCTGTGAACGAATGGCGCTGTGGCACATAAGGGGCAGGTTCGAAGCTCTCGCGGTAGCTCTGGCGGTAGACAGGGACGCGCCGACGGCAGTATCGCGCTATGTGGCCAGGTAGGCCAGAGGCAAAGCATATTGGCCGCTTGTCGAGTGTACGCCATTGTCCACTACTCTGGACGGACCTTGTCTGAGCGAACCGAGGAGTGGGTCGTAGCGGCAAGGCTGAAGAGGTGGTCGAGCGGCCACTTCAGCATATCTTAGAGGTGCATTTACCTCGGCACAGGCAGCAGGGATCGACAATGGTGAAGTGTCACGGGCAGATGGCAGAGCCGCGCAAACTTGCTCCTGGATGACCTGGCGAATGTTAGCTGGCAGAGGTGACGGTGGTTGGCCGGCTGTTGATAGCAGCGATAGCTGACGAGCGATCTCAGCACGAACAAACTCCTCGATCTGCGATAGCAGTGACTGAAGGTCAGAGGTGGTTGTCAGGCTTGAGAGTGTGTCATCCGGGACGTTATGTCGTCGCGTGAGAAGACGCTGTTGTCGGAGCTCGTCGAAACTCTTGCACAACTCGATGAGCTAAGTGACAGGGTTCTTTGAGAGCAGCATTTGAAAGGCGTCGTCGCAAATGCCTTTCATGAATGTCGGACCTTGTCACTTTCCGCCATCGTCGGGTCGACACGTTGGCAGAGGTCGAGAATGTGCTCCATGTAGCTAGTGAATGTCTCACCAGTTTGCTGGGACCGGCTTTGTTGGTGTTGTTCTGCGCGTAGTTTGCGCACACCAGGGCGTCAAAAAACACCTGCAATGCAGGTTTTGAAGGTCGTCCAACTCGGGATATCCGCCTCATGGTTTCTGTACCATAGCTTGGCAACATCCATTAAATAAAACATCACGGTACCAAGCTTCGCGGGATCGTCCCATTTGTTGGTAGCACTGGCTCGTTCATAAGATTCCAGTCAAACCTGAACGTCTTTCTCGTCGGTGCCGCTGAAGATGTCGGGCTCTCGCGAGAGCTGGGCACCGGGACAGACCCTGCGTGGCGAGGCTGGTTGGGGTGTGAAGCCAGCGTCGCCAGGCATGATGGACGACAGCTTTTGGCTACGAAGCTTTTGGCCCTCCTGTACCCTGTAGCTAAACAGGGTACAAATGGGCTTCGAGGGGCTGTGACGCGTCGCCCCAGTGGTGAAGCTTACTCTGCCTGGATACTCCCAGCACGCTGCGTGGGGACCCGGTACCATGTCACGTGCAGCGAACCGGGGGTATTTTTGATAATTTTTTATTCGAAAGATCAATTAAAAAAATGAAACCCATGATAGCGCCTTTGGACTCCGGTCGGAGCTCTCTAGTTCGATTGACGGCGGATGTCTGCGGTCAGAAGTGCTTGGATGGCCCTGCCATTGAAGGCCTCGAGACTGGGCTGAGCATTCACCTTCTATGATGGCCGGTCTCAGCCATGGAATCCGCCATTTCATTTTTCCCAGCCAAGTGCCGGCAGGATTCGAACCATCGACTCATCGGTTTCGAGCCGAACGCCTTACCGTCTGAGCTACCACAACAGCACTGGAGGCATAATTTGGAAGTTGCATAGCACAATGTTCAAGCCAATATGTCGATTTTTCGAGGTTGCGTGGCAAAATGTGTAATTCGATTTCAAGATAATTTTTGAAAAAATGGCAAGCCTATGAAAGCCTTTGAAAAATTGCCTGTTTATCGATTTTTAAAGTTTGCGCGATACATGGAGTAATTCGATTTTAAAACCATTTTTGATGAAATGGCAAGCCTATAACCTTTGGAAAATGGCCTAATCCTATCGAGTAATTCATTTTTAAGACCATTTTTGATAAAATGGCAAGCCTGTTATTATAGCCTTTGGAAACTTGTCAATTAGTCGATTTTTCGAGGTTGCAAAGCATAATGTGTAATTCAACTTTAAGACCTTTTTTGGTAAAATGGCAAGCGTGTAAACTTTAGAAAATTGCATATTTATCGATTTCGCGAGGTTGAAAATTGCCTACGCTTCGATGCGTGGTATTTGGAATATTTGAATATCGGCACCCAATTTCGTGAGAAAATGCATATAACCTTCATTATGATTGGGGCCAACAATTTTGTTACGTGGCTCGTATATACTAACGATAATGCAGACAACACTATTGTTACATTTTAATAAATAAGCTCTGAAATAATGCACAGACTATAGCTTATAAGCAGTGCATGCTGCGCCATTCCAGTGGTCGAGTGGCGAAGATGTCGAGCTTGTAACCGAGAGAATGATGGTTCGAATCCCACTGTGGGAATAGAAATAAAGAAAATCAGAAACGGCTAGTTTCAAAATATGCCGTTTCTGGACACTGGTGAGGGGGCCCTCCTACCTAGAATGAGACCGTCAGTTATTCCGTTCTCTTTTTAACTGTTTTAAGATTTCTTGAGACGGATAAATACAACTTTAGCAGCTAGAGCCTTCACCGTAGCTGTGGCATTGCACGTACGCGTCCGCTTCAGCTACGGGAGGTGCGGGGTTCGATCCCCAGTGCCGGCCGGCCACCCACCGGTAGCTAAACAGGGTACAGGCGGGCTTCGAGGGGCTGTGACGCGTCGCCCCAGTGGTGAAGCTTACTCTGCCTGGATACCCCCAACACGCTGCGTGGGGACCCTGGTACCATGTCACGCGCAGCGAACCGGGGGTATTTTTGATATTTTTTTTATTCGAAAGATGAATAAAAAAAATAAAACCCATGATGGCGCCTTTGAATTCCGGATGGAGTTCTTCAGTACGACTGACGGCTGGTTTCTACGGTTAGACGTGCTTAGATGGCCCTGCCATTTCAGGCCTGGCGACTGGGCCTCAGCCTTCACCTTCTATGATAGCCGGTCTCGGCCATGGAATCCGCCATTTCATTTTTTTCCCAGCCGATTGCAGGCGGGATTCGAACCATCGACTCTTTGGTTTCGAGCCGAACGCCTTACCGTCTGAGCTACCACAACAGTACTGGAGGCATAATTTGGAAGTTACATAGCACAATGTTCAAGACAATATGTCGATTTTTCGAGGTTGCGTGGCAAAATGTGTAATCCGATTTCAAGATAATTTTTGGAAAAATGGCAAGCCTATGAAAGCCTATGAAAAATTGCCTGTTTATCGAGGTGCCATTCCAGTGGTCAAGTGGCTAAGATGTCGAGCTTGTAACCGAGAGGATGATGGTCGTCTTATGAGAGGTATATATAGTTTATCGCATGTATATTAAATTTATCAATTTTTTACTTTGTACTCTAAAAGTTGCAAAATCGCGTTAGGCTTAAGCTCAGAGGAACCACTGAGTAAAAAGGTTATGCATACAATCGGCTATATTACACCTGCCTAAGCGACCTCAGTGCTGTGCCGGTTGGTTTTTTGTGGAAGTCCCCTTTACACAGTGAGGACAGAAGGTGTGCGTCAAGGGCATCGGCACAGCTAATCTATTGGTTAATGAGTGTAGTATTTTTAATCAATGAATAATCTAAGTGCCCTTTTTTTCTGGTGTTTTTTGCAGGTTCAGTCCACCAAACTGCGTTATCGATGCCACAAAAACGCCCTACTGTACTCTTGTGCCTGCCCAGATGGCGGGGTTGCCACTGAACGAGTGCGTCCGCTTTCGTTCAACCGCTCACCGTTGGTGGCGCTACCCACTACATATTCGTCTGCTCTTCTATGGCGGTTCGAACCGAGCTACAGTAAACTTCAGCATTCGTGGTCATATTTCGGCCGACAGAGCCCTCATATTGTGTCATTATATGCACAAATAAAAATGATTCGGATATAAATATACTAAATGTCAATCGGAATTCTTTGCGAGTGAATCAAAGCCTGAAACACCCAGCTTCCGAGAAGAAAATTACTTAGGTGTGTTGGCTTCATAGCAGGGCATGGTGAAAACAAGTAAAAAAGTTGAGGCCCCTATCCGGCCCACTGAGCACGAAGTTTTATTTGACGTCTCACCTAGAACTGATAGATCTCAATGATTTGTGTGTCTCTTTGGGACGATATATAACGGATAAGCGTAAGGTATTTTTAAATTTCCCGCCACGGTACCCATAATGCAGCACACTGCAAGTGGTTGGCTTCTCCTCAATACAGACCGTGGGAAAAATTTTTTGCCCTTGTTTGACCCCTTGGGACGAAAAAATGAGCAAGATAGCGTGACGCTGTTTAAATTTCCCGCTGCCGGGTTCAGTTTGCGAAGATTAGCAAGTGGAAACGCATCGACACTACGGGCAAAAAAACCTCTTTTTTTTCGTAGTGTCGATGCGTTTCCACTTGCTAATCTTCGCAAACCGGACCCGGCAGCGGGAAAATTAAACAGCGTCACGCTATCTTGCTCATTTTTTCGTCCCAAGGGGTCGAACACGGGCAAAAAAATTTTCCCACGGTCTGTATTGAGGAGAAGAAAACCACTTGCAGTATGCTGCGTTATGGGTACCGTGGCGGGAAATTTAAAAATACCTTACGCTTATCCGTTATATATCGTCCTTGGGTAGAATAATAATGGCTGGGCCGTGAACGTACATCATGTGTATTCTTTCAGTAACGTTGCTGCACATTAACCTAAAACTGGCACCAATCGGAGGTCGTCTTATGAGGGGTATATATATTTGATCGCAAGTATATTTCTTTTATCACTTTTTACTTTGAGTTTTAAAAGTTGCAAATTCGCGTTAGGCTTAAGCTCAGAGGAACCACTGAGTAAAAAGGTTATGCATACAATCGGCTATATTACACCTGCCTAAGCGACCTCAGTGCTGTGCCGGTTGGTTTTTTGTGGAAGTCCCCTTTACACAGTGAGGACAGAAGGTGTGCGTCAAGGGCATCGGCACAGCTAATCTATTGGTTAATGAGTGTAGTATTTTTAATCAATGAATAATCTAAGTGCCCTTTTTTTCTGGTGTTTTTTGCAGGTTCAGTCCACCAAACTGCGTTATCGATGCCACAAAAACGCCCTACTGTACTCTTGTGCCTGCCCAGATGGCGGGGTTGCCACTGAACGAGTGCGTCCGCTTTCGTTCAACCGCTCACCGTTGGTGGCGCTACCCACTACATATTCGTCTGCTCTTCTATGGCGGTTCGAACCGAGCTACAGTAAACTTCAGCATTCGTGGTCATATTTCGGCCGACAGAGCCCTCATATTGTGTCATTATATGCACAAATAAAAATGATTCGGATATAAATATACTAAATGTCAATCGGAATTCTTTGCGAGTGAATCAAAGCCTGAAACACCCAGCTTCCGAGAAGAAAATTACTTAGGTGTGTTGGCTTCATAGCAGGGCATGGTGAAAACAAGTAAAAAAGTTGAGGCCCCTATCCGGCCCACTGAGCACGAAGTTTTATTTGACGTCTCACCTAGAACTGATAGATCTCAATGATTTGTGTGTCTCTTTGGGACGATATATAACGGATAAGCGTAAGGTATTTTTAAATTTCCCGCCACGGTACCCATAATGCAGCACACTGCAAGTGGTTGGCTTCTCCTCAATACAGACCGTGGGAAAAATTTTTTGCCCTTGTTTGACCCCTTGGGACGAAAAAATGAGCAAGATAGCGTGACGCTGTTTAAATTTCCCGCTGCCGGGTTCAGTTTGCGAAGATTAGCAAGTGGAAACGCATCGACACTACGGGCAAAAAAAACCTCTTTTTTTTCGTAGTGTCGATGCGTTTCCACTTGCTAATCTTCGCAAACCGGACCCGGCAGCGGGAAAATTAAACAGCGTCACGCTATCTTGCTCATTTTTTCGTCCCAAGGGGTCGAACACGGGCAAAAAAATTTTCCCACGGTCTGTATTGAGGAGAAGAAAACCACTTGCAGTATGCTGCGTTATGGGTACTGTGGCGGGAAATTTAAAAATACCTTACGCTTATCCGTTATATATCGTCCTTGGGTAGAATAATAATGGCTGGGCCGTGATCGTACATCATGTGTATTCTTTCAGTAACGTTGCTGCACATTAACCTAAAACTGGCACCAATCGGAGGTCGTCTTATGAGGGGTATATATATTTGATCGCAAGTATATTTCTTTTATCACTTTTTACTTTGAGTTTTAAAAGTTGCAAATTCGCGTTAGGCGCGTTCGCTCAGAGGAACCAGTGAGTAAAAAAGTTATACTCACTCTCGGATATATATATACGCCTGCCTAAGCGACCTCAGTGATGTGCCGGTTTGTCCTTCGCGGAAGTCCCCTTTACACAGCGAGGACCGAAGGTGTGCGTCAAGGGCATCAGCATAGCTAATCTATTGGTTAATGAGTGTAGTATTTTTAATCAATGAATAATCTAAGTGCCCTTTTTTTCTGGTGTTTTTTGCAGGTTTAGTCCACCAAACTGCGTTATCGATGCCACAAAAACGCCCTACTGTACTCTTGTGCCTGCCCAGATGGCGGGGTTGCCACTGAACGAGTGCGTCCGCTTTCGTTCAACCGCTCACCGTTGGTGGCGCTACCCACTACATATTCGTCTGCTCTTCTATGGCGGTTCGAACCGAGCTACAGTAAACTTCAGCATTCGTGGTCATATTTCGGCCGACAGAGCCCTCATATTGTGTCATTATATGCACAAATAAAAATGATTCGGATATAAATATACTAAATGTCAATCGGAATTCTTTGCGAGTGAATCAAAGCCTGAAACACCCAGCTTCCGAGAAGAAAATTACTTAGGTGTGTTGGCTTCATAGCAGGGCATGGTGAAAACAAGTAAAAAAGTTGAGGCCCCTATCCGGCCCACTGAGCACGAAGTTTTATTTGACGTCTCACCTAGAACTGATAGATCTCAATGATTTGTGTGTCTCTTTGGGACGATATATAACGGATAAGCGTAAGGTATTTTTAAATTTCCCGCCACGGTACCCATAATGCAGCACACTGCAAGTGGTTGGCTTCTCCTCAATACAGACCGTGGGAAAAATTTTTTGCCCTTGTTTGACCCCTTGGGACGAAAAAATGAGCAAGATAGCGTGACGCTGTTTAAATTTCCCGCTGCCGGGTTCAGTTTGCGAAGATTAGCAAGTGGAAACGCATCGACACTACGGGCAAAAAAACCTCTTTTTTTTCGTAGTGTCGATGCGTTTCCACTTGCTAATCTTCGCAAACCGGACCCGGCAGCGGGAAAATTAAACAGCGTCACGCTATCTTGCTCATTTTTTCGTCCCAAGGGGTCGAACACGGGCAAAAAAATTTTCCCACGGTCTGTATTGAGGAGAAGAAAACCACTTGCAGTATGCTGCGTTATGGGTACCGTGGCGGGAAATTTAAAAATACCTTACGCTTATCCGTTATATATCGTCCTTGGGTAGAATAATAATGGCTGGGCCGTGAACGTACATCATGTGTATTCTTTCAGTAACGTTGCTGCACATTAACCTAAAACTGGCACCAATCGGAGGTCGTCTTATGAGGGGTATACATATTTGATCGCAAGTATATTTCTTTTATCACTTTTTACTTTGAGTTTTAAAAGTTGCAAATTCGCGTTAGGCGCGTTCGCTCAGAGGAACCAGTGAGTAAAAAAGTTATACTCACTCTCGGATATATATATACGCCTGCCTAAGCGACCTCAGTGATGTGCCGGTTTGTCCTTCGCGGAAGTCCCCTTTACACAGCGAGGACCGAAGGTGTGCGTCAAGGGCATCGGCATAGCTAATCTATTGGTTAATGAGTGTAGTATTTTTAATCAATCAATAATCTAAGTGCCCTTTTTTCTGGTGTTTTTTGCAGGTTTAGTCCACCAAACTGCGCTATCGATGCCACAAAAACGCCCTACTGTACTCTTGTGCCTGCCCAGATGGCGGGGTTGCCATTGAACGAGTGCGTCCGCTTTCGTTCAACCGCTCACCGTTGGTGGCGCTACCCACTACATGTTCGTCTGCTCTTCTATGGCGGTTCGAACCGAGCTACAGTCAACTTCAGCATTCGTGGTCATATTTCGGCCGACAGAGCCCTCATATTGTGTCATTATATGCACAAATAAAAATGATTCGGATATAAATATACTAAATGTCAATCGGAATTCTTTGCGAGTGAATCAAAGCCTGAAACACCCAGCTTCCGAGAAGAAAATTACTTAGGTGTGTTGGCTTCATAGCAGGGCATGGTGAAAACAAGTAAAAAAGTTGAGGCCCCTATCTGGCCCACTGAGCACGAAGTTTTATTTGACGTCTCACCTAGAACTGATAGATCTCAATGATTTGTGTGTCTCTTTGGGACGATATATAACGGATAAGCGTAAGGTATTTTTAAATTTCCCACCACGGTACCCATAATGCAGCACACTGCAAGTGGTTGGCTTCTCCTTAATACAGACCGTGGGAAAATTTTTTTGCCCGTGTTTGACCTCTATGGACGAAAAAAATGAGCAAGATAGCGTGACGCGGTTTAAATTTCCCGCTGCCGGGTCCGGTTTGCGAAGAATAACACAGAAGTTCATCAAGCCAACGGGTATTAGAGGTTGGTTTGATTAAAGGTACTGTGATCATAGTATTTAAAAAGGTAGAAGCACTTGTTGACTGTGTTTAAAGTAGTACTTGTTCTTTTAGAAAAAATTTATTGACAGACAGCAGACATATATTTTTTGTACAGTACTTTCTACAAAAAATTTCGGCAGAAATTTCTACAAAAAAATATTGCGTATCAGACGATGCGCAGCGTTATGGGGCAGTCTTGGAGATCTTGTTTTCTTCTCAGTTGATAGAGTATGAGTTGTTTGTTGATATAAACTGCTCTTCCTAAATGAGCCCTCTGTAAAACTAAATACTTTTTGATTACTGCCCCCCTCCCTCCACCCCGTTAGTGTCGAGTTGGTTTGCATATTGGTTTCATGTTTTTTTTTCTAGTAGCAGGTGTGGGTTAGGTACGGAGAGTTTGAAATATTCTTAGATTTTTATTTCATTTTTTGATATGTAATGATATTTAGCGGATTTAAAACACAACAGAATTTCGAGTTGCTTACAATATTAGTGGTTATAAACGTTTTTCTTAAACTTCAAAGCTATAATTTCATGGTTCTATTTATGAGGAAGAAAATTGTGAATCGTGACAGACGGTCCTCGATAGTTAATAGATTTTTCCCTTCTTGAGTGCAATGCATTTGTTTAAACAATTTTTGTTGGTTAAACATTTTGTTCTGTTTTTGTCCTTTCTTTTTTTTTCGCTGTCTTTGTTTTTCAAGAAAAGTTTTTTCTTATTCCTGTCTTGAAATTTTTTTTTCTTTCGTTTTCCCCCTTTTTTTTTATTCTGTTCTCGCTTAGTTGTCTTTTTTCCTTTCACAAAGCAAAATTTCCGGGTGTTTTTTTTATTCTGTATCTTATATTTTAAATCTTTTATCTATTTTGGTTTTTCATGTTTTCCTTTTCTCGCTATTTCTTATTCTCCCTATTTTATTTCGTTCTCTCTTCTTTCATGCGTTGTTTTATTACATATTTTTCTTCTACATTAATTTGAGCAGTTTCAGTTTGACAGTACCTGAGCATAGACAACCATTTCATAATAATAATCTTTTTTTATCTTGTAGAATGTGTTAGGAAGATACACAGATAGATAAACAGACATGTATGGTCAATGTCACTGAAGTTCGCTAAGGAATGCTTCGAATAAAAAAAAAAACACGAACATATACAGTTGCAATTAGGTGATGTACGTATGGAGGTCTCAGTCATCGAATGTAGCTGTGCATCACTCAGCCGCAGCCGAGTGGCCGGCTGCCAGTGAGAGACAACACGCCCTTCAACACTTTCAGGAGTGAAACATTCGATTACTTGTAGTTATGCGCGCCTACAAACTCACACCTAGCAACATCCATGAACGATTTTGAGCGTGTGAGGGCAAGTCCTGCACAAAGTGTCTCTACTCGACAGGTAAAGGCTGCGAAGCAGCGAGGAGTGGGCCAAATAATGACGACCGCTGTAGCATACGACGCACGTGTCTCCACTCTGACAGGAGCGGAGACGAATGAGCGCATCGAGTCACTCTAGCAACGGCTCTCACACTTGCGTTATTTTTCGTGACTTAAAACCAATCTCTTCTCAGTCTTTTATTTTCTTGCGTGTGTTCGGCTGCGCGTATCCGAGAGATTGTACACGAGAAGGTACGTTGTACTGATGTGCGTCTTTCGTTGCAGGATCTTCGCTTCTGGTGGAAGGCGCGAATCCGCGAGCTCTGGCATTTGAGGCAGTAAGCGGCGCGTGACGGTATCCCAAGTTAATAATTATTTATTGATAGGTAATGGACGCCCCCCTCATTTTATGGGAAAACAGGGCGTCGCATGCCACCTGAAAATAGGTGACGATGGGTGTCCCAACGAGAGCAAAGACTATATAGGATATCAATCCTGATCATTAAGCACAGGCGCGAGTTACTCCGTCAGAAAGTGAGGATCAAGACGAAGATGTAATAGGTGAACCAAGTGCTTGTCTAAAACTGGGTTTTAGCCGCTGGATCATTTGCGAGGCCACATTCGATTTCCTACGCGAGATAAAATGAAATCGGTATCGAAATCAAGCATCTTTTTCAAATATATTTATTAGTCTTTGTAAGTTTTTTTTTGTTATTTTTAACGAATGAATGCAAAGGTCCCCGAAATGGAGCATATTCTTCAGGAACGGTAGTTGTTCTCTTTTTGTTTTCTCTGAATTAAACTAACGAGTTATTTCGAAACTATCTATCGCTCAACATTTCGAGAGTACAAACACAAGTTTTTTCTATTCAGCGAAGCACCGCTCATTACGTTACCGATCACCCACGGTGGGTTGCGCCAGGTTAAAATGATCAACAAACGCACTGCGACGGCAACAAACAGACTGTCAAGAACAGCGCGAAATGCTACATTTGAAAGCCACTCTGCCTAAGTGTGACGCTGTCCGAGGTCCTACTGAACATTTCTATAAATATTTTACGGAGTTTCCAGGAACCCTCATTTCGAGCTGAGAAATCTTTACAAAATCAATGCATACAAATGCAGTCGTGATTACGCTACCGCGATCTGCTTTTCAAAGCGAGGCTCAAGCGTCTTGCAGCTTTTTAAAATATATTTAGAATTTTTGTATTTTTTTTTACTAAATACAGAACCACACTATTTAATATTGAAGAACTGGCTGCATATTGCGCAGGCCAACTTTTAGACCCTTTTATCAAGATCGGGGCAGTAGCCGAGTCGGTAAAGTGCAAAAATGCAGAGCAAAAGGGCGCTGGTTCGAATTCCGGTGCTGGTAATGCTGAGAAAAAGCGAGATCCCTAAAGTGAAGTCGTTATTGTGGCTGAAACGCCCAAGTTCGATTGTTATTTTCAATCGCGACCTGAAGTACGGTGAGCAGAGCAACTTCTAAGCACTGTCCCCCCCCCCCCCCCCCCCGTGTAGTGGTGGTGGCTGAATGGATACGGTGTTGAATTCATAACCCAGAGGGTTTTAGTTCGATTCCGCGGATTTACGGATATTGAAGCGACTGCAACATGATTTGGGAACTGTGGCTGAACTGGTTAGTGGAACTTCGAGCTGGAAGGGACGTGGCTTGGGGACTGAATAGACCAAACAGTAATAGCGTCTTTTTTTTTATTTAAACAAAAAATGTTATTTTATGAAATGAAATAGGAGGCAAGTACCAACGGCGACTGGGATCACGGGGCCCGGCCTGTCCCTTGCCGCCAAGCTGGCTATATACGGAAGTGCGCCTTTTGTTGCACGATCCTCACTTCTGTTGGATGTCGCGAGTTCGGGACCTACGCGCGCTTGCCAACTGAAAATAAATGAGTATAGCTGTTTCAGTGAAATCGGAGACTACGGCATGAATCCTGACCTTCATGAACAAGCACGAGTGCCTCCATCAAGAAGTGAAGATGAGGACAAAGATGCGGCATGTGAACTATGTGCTTGTCAAAAACTGGACTTTTAACTACAGGAACGTTTCCGAGGCTTCAGCGATGCGTTTGGTGGCGGTTTCATGAAACGGGCATGTAGCGCCGTATTTACTTGTGCCTTCACCACAGCGGTGGCGAAATTCACGGGAACCCGATAGCCTAACCGCTGCGTGGTGTAGGACGTTTACTTTCCCCTTGGTCAGCTGAGCTGTGCAATGAGGCTTACGAACGGAAAACTCTGCCGCCTTCCTTTATCAAAGCGAATACGATATTAATTCCTAAAACGGACGAAGTGGAAAAAACTTAGGTGACTCGTATAGGCTCATATCGCTGACGAATGTTGACTACAAGATTTTTATGAAGGTTCGGGCATCCCGACTTCAAGGTGCCATTAAAGAAATAGTCGGAGGGTACCAAGCTTGTGGAATCACAGACGGTACTGTTAGCTCAAACATTCACAAGATGTGGTGCGAGTGCTGTGACGAAGAGTTACTTGGCGTTGCTGGGCTCCAGTAAGATTATAAGCTTTTAATTGTGTTGCGCATGATCTTTAGTTTGTCATCTTAGATCATAATAATGTTGGTTCCTTCATCAGGGCGAGAGTGGACTTGGCGTACCAGAACAGCACAACGCATTCAATTGTTAGCAAGTCTTTTGGCGCTCATTGACCTATGCGTTCTATGCGTCAAGGCTTTTTGTGCGTCAGAGGGTGTTGTGTGCAACATGTTCTTTTTATCACTAAACTGTGGTATGTAATACAGGTGCTATTTTGTTCAATGATCAACGTGCAAAGGCTGCACAGCGGGTTTGCTGTTTTGATATGGGGCTCGGAATAGGAAAGGGGCAGCCGGACCAATTTCTCCAGGCGCATGAACGTTTTGGTTTGGCCCACCTATTTGTGAGACAATTAAACTTTCGTTTTTCCGTGACGCCAGTGATCTATTTTTGCGTACGGTGGTGGTAGTGGTTAGAATGAAGAGGAAAAAGGCACCTAATTTCTGTCTGCCTTCAGGCGACACGGCGCAGTGCCTTATGGGGGTGGGGGGAAGGAGGGATAAAAAGAATAGGAGGAAAATAGACGGAGAAGAAGACAGCCAAGCGAGAGAAAAAAGAAGGAGATAGGAAAGTGGGGATCCGGTCGAAGCAGTCCAAGGGCGGGGTGCCACAATGCGAGAGCTGCACGGCGTCAGGAGACCGCGGAGGGCGAACCAGTCGGCGGGAGCTACGCTGATGTCGGAGATCGCGAGGGCACAACCGTCCAGCTTGAAATCCTGCGAGCGAATCCTTTTTTTTTTTTTTTTGCGTACGGTGCGCCAACTCGGGTAAGGCAGTGCCTTAACGGAACTGGATGTCACTATTTAAATAGGCCGGTTGCGTGGCTAATAAGTGTTATGAAAAAAATGTACAAAGATGTATGTGGCATGGTTTTGCCAGTACCATTGTACGGGGCCATATACAGTGGAAGACCGGGACAAAATGTACTGAAGCGGGTGAAAAACATGCAGTTACCTGCAGGGAGGAAACATTTTCCTTTAAGTTGGACTCGTTCGCTGGATTCCGTGCCGACCGGTTGTGCCCTCGCGATCTCCGGCGACCGTGCAGCACTGGCCGACTGGGCTGGTCCTACGCCACCTTCTGACGCCGGTCTCCGACGACGACGACAGTGTAGCTCTGGCTGACTGGATTAACCCTACGCCATCTCCTGACGCCGACAAGAGCTCTCGCCAGTGGTGCCCCGTCGTCGGACTCCTACAACCGTGTCCATCTTTCCTGTCTTCTCCTTACTTCCGTCGTTCACTGTCCCTGCGCCTCGCTCTCTCCTTCCTCTCTCTCTACCTCTTTACCTTTTAATCCTATCCTTTTGATCCCTTCTCTACCCCCATTCCTCGTGAGCTACTGTTGAGGTGTCCTCCCCCTGAGAGACAGTTACGGGGCTCACTCTCTTCTTTTCGTTTGAAATCACTACCCCCTTTTCTTTAAGTTACCCACAGGAACAGTAACGGCAAACACTTTCACATAGGAACGGGGCTTTTTACAATATGAGGGTCGCACTGCTTGATATGATCCCGGCTGTGGCGGCTGCATTTCCGATGGAGGCGTAAATGTTGTAGGTCCGTGCACTCAGATTTGGGTGCACGTTAAAGAACCCCAGATGCTCGAAATTTCCGGAGCCCTCCACCACGGCGTCTCTAATAACGATATGGTGGTTTTGGGACGCTAGACCTCACAAATCAAATCAATCATAAACACCGCTTGATATGCAGGAAACCAAAAACGATATGCCACGTTTTTTTTTTGCCTTGTTGGGAAGGGGTACCCATATGGGACATTTTTTGCAGAGGACAATACAGAAAGATTTTCCTCTGGATTCACAGAGGATAAGGGATCTCGCAGTAGGAACGATAATGGGGTTTCATTGGATGTCATGCTTATCGGTCTCCACGGTATATGGCGTGCGCAAATGGCCCGATACCACTTCGACCAGAATGCGAAGCCAGCAGTACTTCATTTCAGAAAAAAACTATGTGTGCATTCATTGAGAGTAGGAATATACAAGAGATCGTACCAGAATGATTCCAAAGGTTAGAACTCCTAAACCTTATGGGCATCAGTCGAAATGGAACTTATGGCAACGCTTGTTCATTTTTATTGTATTATGTGAATGTGCAATGATTGCCCTGTACATTGTCCACGCCAGGCAATACCGATTTAACAGCGGTGGTAAAACGCCCATGCAGCTTTCACTACGGATGGTACCTGGTTCGATCCCCAACGTGCCAACCACGGCCACCCTCCTTTTTGCAAATGGGTGCCGGTGGGCTCCGGGTGGAGCAACAGCGTCGCTGTGAGGCAAAGCTTACTCACCCTGCAGGACTCCCAACCCGTTGCTCGGGACCAGTGGACACTTCGTGCGCAGCCAATCAGGGGTCCTTTTTTATTTGTTTATCCGAAACTTTCAGAAAAGAAGTCTTTACAGAAAAAAATAATGAGAGTATCACGTGACGCGACAAATGTTATGCCTATTGAAGGAACGACACTGAAAACAACGAACACACTAAATACACATGAGAAATTTTTGGGAAAGAAAAAAAGAACAATGGTGAAATCATTATGCATAAAATATCTTACATAAAATATCGAACATATTCAAAGAACCATACCAAGAGAACATCGAACCACATAATTACTTTGGGCACCTAATTATACACAAACATATTTTATGGGCAAATAAAAACTCAGAATACCTGGTTGGAAACTAAAAAGCATCGTTTTTTATGCAAAGAGGCAAATGGTTTCACAGTTTAGAACCAGAAAATTGGATCTTTACTCTCACACGTAATTTGGTTTACCGGATGGGTGGGTGGGTGGGTAGGTAGGTAGGTAGGTAGGTAGGTAGGTAGGTAGGTAGGTAGGTAGGTAGGTAGGTAGGTAGGTAGGTAGGTAGGTAGGTAGGTAGGTAGGTAGGTAGGCGCTCAAAGCACGCACTACGCAAAGAAATGCTTCGCAATTAATACAGAGTACACTTGCGAACTTTCAGATCGCGCCGGCTTCATGGGCGGAGAAGCGTGGCCTCTAAACTACGGTGGTGCCACGTCGCGGCAGCTTTCCGTACCATATTGTTACGTGAGTAACGAGACAAAGTATTGCGAATATATTCGAAAAATATATTTGCAAGAGCGGTTGCAGCACTGGCCAGTCTGGCTCCGAGCTCGAGCAGCCAGCGAGCCTCATCTTCTTCGTCGGGCGCACACGCGCATTCGCACTATGGTTTGTGGCAGCCTACAGGTAGCATATAACCCCCGTCGGCAAAGGCGCCGTCTCGGCGCATCTAGATGTCAAGATCATTGGGCGAGTGGTACTGCTTCAGGCGTGCGACGTGTACGATGTCGCTGGCCCTAGGGGTGGATGAAGACGGCGAGGCAGCAGGAGTGATTTCATAAGTGACGGGAGTCACCTCACGAAGCACTCTGTAGGGCCCTGTGTACCGAGAGAGCAGCTTGTCAGACAGGCCAACGTGCCTGGTCGGAGACCACAGCAGAACCAACGAACCGGGCGAAAAGTGCACATCGCGGTGTCGTTGGTCGTACCGACGCCGTTGGTTTGCTTGGGAGGTCAGAAGGCGAGCACGAGCGGTTTCGCGTGCGTGGGCGGCCCGGCTGATGGCGTCCAGAGCATATTGTGAAGTTGGAGCTGCTGGTAACGGAATCGTCGTATCGAGGGGTAATGTGGGTTCGCGGCCGAACAGCAAGAAAAAAGGGGAGTAACCAGCCGTGTCGTGGCGCGAAGAATTGTAGGCAAATGTCACGTATGGTAAAGCGATGTCCCAGTCAGAGTGATCTGAGGAAACGTACTTTGCAAGCATGTCAGTTAGGGTTCGGTTCAGGCGTTCTGTGAGGCCATTTGTTTGCGGATGGTACGACGTAGTGAGCTTGTGGCGTGTTGCACAAGAGCGTAGAATGTCCGCTATGACTTTCGATAGAAATGTGCGGCCTCGGTCCGTGAGCAGCTGGCGTGGAGCACCATGTTGCAAGATCACGTCGTGTAGAAGAAAATCGGCGACGTCAGTGGCGCAACTTGTTGGAAGGGCGCGTGTGATTGCGTAGCGTGTGGCGTAGTCTGTGGCCACAGCTATCCACCTGTTGCCAGCAGAAGACAGAGGAAAAGGGCCGAGTAAGTCCAAGCCGACGCGAAAGAAAGGTTCAGTAGAAATATCGAGTGGTTGAAGGCGCCCAGCCGGAAGCGTCGATGGTGTTTTGCGGCGCTGACATTCCTCACACGCCGCGACATATCTTCTGACGGACCGTGCCAGACCTGGCCAATAGAAGCGACGGCGAATCCGGTCGTATGTGCGGGACACACCCAGGTGACCGGCAGTAGGAACGTCATGAAGTTCGTGGAGTACAGCCAAGCGGAGGTGTTTGGGTATGGCAAGCAGCAGAGATGGGCCGTCTGGATGGAAGTTATGCCGGTATAATGTGCCATTCTGGAGTACGAACGAGCGATAGGATCGGTTCGATGGGGAGGAGTCGAGGCGCTCAATGATAGCTCGTAGGGCTGCATCACGGCGTTGCTCGTCGGCTATGTGGTTCAGTTGAGAAACGGAGCACACGCAGGCGTCGTTGTCAGGTATGGTGGCCGATGGGTCAACTGGATAGCGAGAAAGGCAATCGGCGTCCTGGTGCAGGCGTCCAGACTTGTATATCACAGAAAAGGTGTATTCTTGCAGTCGCAGAGCCCAGCGACCAAGTCGACCTGTAGGATCTCTTAAGGATGAAAGCCAGCAGAGCGCGTGGTGGTCGGTGACGACGGAAAAGTGAGTGCCATATAAATATGGACGGAATTTTGAGACCGCCCAGACAAGAGCAAGGCATTCTCGCTCTGTGATCGAATAGTTACGCTCTGCAGGTGTAAGGAGGCGGCTAGCATACGCGATAACGCGGTCGTGTCCCTGTTGGCATTGGGCGAGAACGGCTCCGATACCGTGACCACTGGCATCAGTTCGGACCTCAGTTCGGGCAGATGGGTCAAAGTGGGCGAGGATAGGGGGCGTCGTCAAAAGTGTTATGAGGTGAGAGAAGGCGGCAGCTTGAGTGGACCCCCACGAAAATGGAACGCCTTTCTTCAAAAGATCGGTAAGTGGTTGGGCGATTGCCGCAAAATCTTTCACGAACCGCCTAAAGTAGGAGCAAAGTCCCACAAAGCTCCGGACATCTTTGGCGGATTGGGGTACTGGGAAATTCGTGACGGCACGAATTTTCTCAGGGTCCGGTCTCACACCAGAAGCATCGACAAGGTGGCCCAGTACGGTAATCTGTCGGCGGCCGAAGTGACACTTCGAGGAGTTCAACTGGAGGCCAGCTTTGC
Source organism: Rhipicephalus microplus (assembly GCF_043290135.1). Taxonomy (NCBI): domain Eukaryota; kingdom Metazoa; phylum Arthropoda; class Arachnida; order Ixodida; family Ixodidae; genus Rhipicephalus; species Rhipicephalus microplus. Next base: position 6,489,364 of record NC_134707.1, read on the forward strand.
GGAAGACGTCGAGAATGGCCGACAGACGCTCAAGGTGGGTCTCAAACGTAGGTGCAAATACGAGGACGTCGTCTAGGTAACACAGGCATGTTGACCATTTGAACCCGTGTAGCAGAGAGTCCATCATACGTTCGAACGTGGCGGGGGCATTGCATAGGCCGAAGGGCATAACCTTGAATTGGTATAGGCCATCTGGAGTGATGAAGGCGGTCTTTTCTTGGTCTTTCTCGTCTACGGCAATCTGCCAATAACCAGAACGAAGGTCGATGGATGAAAAGTAGCGGGCGCCGTGGAGACAATCGAGGGCGTCATCAATACGTGGTAAAGGATACACGTCCTTTTTGGTGATTCGATTTAGATGCCGGTAATCGATGCAAAAACGCCATGTGTTGTCCTTCTTTTTAACCAGGACGACGGGTGACGCCCATGGGCTTGATGAGGGCTCAATAATGCCTTTAGTTAACATCTTATTCACTTCAGCTTGAATAATCTGGCGCTCCGACGCGGACACGCGATACGGTCGACGGTGAATGGGAGCAGCATCACCGGTGTTGATGCGGTGCTTTACAAGAGAAGTTTGGCCGAGTGGGCGGTCGTCAAGGTCGAAGCTGTCACGGTAGGAAGCTAGAAGGCGTGCGAGAGCGGCTGATTGCGCTGGGGGAAGGTCAGGGTCGATCATGGGACGTATTGACATGTCGAGGCATGTGGCATCGAGTGGGCGACAAGGAAAATTGGGGCATGCGTCGGCTGCGAAAGTGGTGACGTGATCATCGGCTAAGGACCGCAACGTGGCAATTAGGATGCCTTCAGGGAGGACTTGCTTTGTGAAGCCGAAATTTATGACGGGTAGACGGGTCCGGTTGGAGGCTACAGTTACGATGCAGTGAGGGACGGTGACGTCACGTGCCAGTAGGACATCAGGAATCGGCGTGACGATGTAATTCCCATCCAATACGGGTGAGGTCGTGGCGAATTCGGTGAATGTGAGGGCTTTAGGCGGTAAGCGGAGGAAGTCTGTGGCAGAAAGGCCGTGTTGAGGTTCAGGGTGAATATCCGGCTGAAGAGGAAGGTCTAAGCAAAGAGTACCAGCGGAACAGTCGATCAGAGCAGAATGGGTCGACAGGAAGTCCATCCCTAAGATGAGGTCATGAGGACAGTTCTGGAGCACCGTGAATAGAACAGGGATGTAACGGTCGGCGATGCGTATGCGAGCCGTACACATGCCAATGACAGGAACAGTGCCGCCATCGGCCACACGTACAGCTTCGGTAGCAGGGGGCGTGAGTACTTTTCTTAAGCGGCGACAAAGATGAACGCTGATTATGGATACATGAGCGCCAGTATCGACTAGTGCCGACAGAGAAATACCGTCCACGTGTACATCGACAAGATTTTTGTTCGTATGAAGCGTCAATGGAGGGTTTGGTTCAGACAGGGATGATGCAGCACTACCTCCAGGGGCTGCACTGTCTAGTTTTCCGTCGGGTACGATGAAAAGTTAGGCGGCGAGTGATGGCGGCGTGGCTGGGGCGACGGGGAACGACGGCGTTGAGGGGACGGAGAACGAGCAGGAAGGCGGCTGTTAGACGTGTCGAAAGCAGGGGCGGTACGGCTGGACGAATACCGGCGAAGATCTTCATATGGGCTATAAGGTGCGAAAAACTGGCTCCTATGTGGCGGCGTCCAGGAGGCACGGCAGTAGCGGGAGACATGTCCAACGCGGTGGCACCGGAAGCAGATCGGTTTGTCGTCAGGAGTTCGCCATTCCGCCGGGTTGCGAGATCGTGGAGCAACAAATGGGTCACGTCGAGGTGCATTAATGGGAATTGGTCTGGAGGAGGGGCAAGAGATGGGGCAAGCATCAGGGAACCCGCGGTTGGCGAATTCTTGTCGTACGACCGCCTGAATAACGGAGATCGCGGGGGTTGTCGGTATCGTATGTTCGAAAGAAGTGGGCTGAAGCGGCGCTGGACTTGCTGCTTCAAGTTCCCGTCGAACGATACGCGTTACACTCTGCTCAAAGGGCGGTGTGACGGTAGAATCGGAGCAGGTGGACGTAGCCGCCGTGTTTGGCAACCGAGAAAAAGGAGGGCGCACCCGACGGCTTTTTGCTGTTTCGAAACGGCGGCATTCTTGAATTACACGGTCGATGGTCGAGACGTTAGTGTACACCAGCAAATTGAAGGCGTCGTCCGCGATCCCCTTCAAAACGTGTCCAACCTTTTCAGCCTCAGACATCGCCTCGTCCACTTTTCGGCAAAGAGCGAGAACTTCTTGGATGTATGACACATACGATTCAGTTGGCGACTGGACACGGGTAGCCAGCTCCTGTCGTGCAGCTGCGTGGCGACCGGTCGGGTCCCCAAAGATGTCACGTAGCTTCTCCTTGAACGTGTCCCAGCTGGTGAGTTCGGACTCATTTGTCTCGTACCAGACACGCGGGGTTCCGTCCAAGTAGAAGAGAACATTAGCGAGCATCATGGTAGGGTCCCAACGGTGAGTTTGACTGACCCGTTCATAAAGGCGAAGCCATTTGTCGACGTCGAGGCCAGGTTGCGCAGAAAATGTCCCGGGATCACGTGGTGTTTGGACGGCGACAAAGGTTGTCGGAGAAGCCGCAGATGATGAAGCGGACGCGTTGTCACTGGAAGCCATGGCGGGAAGCTGGAGGATGCGGCCACTGCGGAGCTGCGTGGTGAGGACGGGGATCGTTCCACCTCCACCAAATATGTTACGTGAGTAACGAGACAAAGTATTGCGAATATATTCGAAAAATATATTTGCAAGAGCGGTTGCAGCACTGGCCAGTCTGGCTCCGAGCTCGAGCAGCCAGCGAGCCTCATCTTCTTCGTCGGGCGCACACGCGCATTCGCACTATGGTTTGTGGCAGCCTACAGGTAGCAATATGAAGCTCTTCCATAGCGTGATCGTGAAGTTTCGTGACCAGAAGGTGTATTGAAGGGCTATGCTAATATTGTGTCTAACGAACAAAAACGAGCCCTTTAATTTACACTTCTTTGCTAATTAAATCATATATGTTATGAGATTGTGTTTGCTAAACCAGAATGTTTAGTGTATAACAATAGATGGCTTGCACTGACGTCGCGGAAGCCGCCATGTTCGTGCCACACATGGGACACGCAAGGTGTTTAACGTCACGTGTTGATGTCATCATTATATCACTTGTAAGTTATTTCGTTATTGAACGCAAGAGTTCAACAAAATTCAGGCCGCATCGTTATCAAAGTCAAGTATACGACGCGATTATCGTAATCAAGGTCGGCCATGTTGGCGAACCAGTGCGTCACGACGCTGCGAGCATGACGTCACGCGCAAGCTATCTATGGCGTTATGTAAACCTGACACCCTTACAGACAAGTGGCGTCGGGAAGGGCCTTATCCGTACCGTCGTGTTCGACGAGCGCCAGCGATCCCCTCCCGGAGGGCAGGCTGGGTCCGGCCCTCTGCCAGCGGCCGGCTGCGGAGTCCCAGCGCAGCAGCGACGACACCACGTACAGGCAGTCCGGGTGCCGGGGCGCCTGCACCAGTCCGCCGGCCACGTGCAGGGCCCCGCGGAAGGAGGCCACGCCGCACGCCGACAGGCGGCATGGCAACGGCCACGGCAGCTCGCACCACGACGGCGCGCCGGGCTCGTACCACTCCACCGAGCTCAGGAAGCTGCAGGGCACAGCAGGGATCAGCTTTTAAGACTTCCCTGGGGACATAACAATAAGGGTTGCAGCGCGAGCACGAATGTGCTAGAAGAAACAGACGAAAGTCGAGGTACGGAAGGCAAAGAGGACAACACGTGTTGTCCTCTTTGCCTTCCGTACCTCGACTTTCGTCTGTTTCTTCTAGCACATTCGTGCTTGTTGTCCTCTTTGCCTTCCGTACCTCGACTTTCGTCTGTTTCTTCTAGCACATTCGTGCTCGCGCTGCATGAATTCAAACCAACTAGCCCAAATCGCCATTCTTCTTCCTTGGGGACCTTCGACGGAAAAATTTTTGTCTCTCTGTCTGCCCGCCCTAACGATACCTTATACGGCACCACACGGCCAACCCCATCCGCAGCGCCCACCAATCGTGCTCAAGGTTTAGCGTTCATAGTTGTGCGATTGTCAACTAAAAAAAAGCAAATATTGCGCATATCTGAGGCGCCGTAACAACACGTCTATGTCTTGTATGTCTGCCTTTACACTAGAAAAGGCACACACAAGTAACTCTAAGGACTGTAGCGTTTATTGCGCTGCGCTGAAAGTGCAACGCGATGCTCAAGAAGGTGTTTCCAACGCTTTGTTACGACGACACGGTGGTGGCACCTGTCCGTCGCTTTGCGTTCTACACCTTATCACCACCGAGACTGGCGCACATCTTTCTCGGTGGTCGCGCGCGCCTTCGTTTTCGAAGATAACTGCCAGATGGCACTATGCCTAACGTGCCTAGATGCGCTTGTTCGCCTCCGCTACACGCTCGAGGCACTCTAACGCAGCGCCTTCACAATAATATTCACCGATTTTCTTGCGCAGAACATAAACGTTTTGTTCACTCTCTCCAGACGCAAGACTATCGTCTTTCGACGACATTTACAGTGTAACATGTATATTCGCGCCAGTTTTTTACGTTATCGATCTCGTTTCACAGAAATCTCTGCGTGACCGAAAAATCGAGAAAAAAATGCAAATAAAGTGATAATGAAGATGATGGTCGTATACCATGTCGTTTACGTGGCAAGCTGGTGTTACGTTACACTCAGCCACGCATTTGCTTGTGAATACAGTGAAAATAACTTCCTCTGCTCGAAAATGCAGTGAAAGTATAACCTTTATGCTTTACAAACACACGGGCCGAATAATGCTGTTATGATTCGTGGTACAAGCATACATTGCCATCGGGCGAGAGAACATGGAATTATCATAACGACTTCAATGCCAGTCACCCGCTACAAAAGGCACACACGCTACTGCAACCCCCAAGGCCACGTAGTGGGTGCATAGCAAGCTCGAAAAGTTTTCATAGACTATAGGTGTTTGAAGTGTGCACTAGAGGAACAGGATTTCGCGTTCAACTCTTAAAAAGTGAAGCTTAGAGATACCCTCGTGTTTTACAAGATTATAATCATCATCAGTGTGACTACGCCGCCTGCACGGCAGAGGTCTGCGCTCATTGTGAACAAGGCTCCCATATGGGAGCCGGAAGGTGCTTTTAAAAATCTATTTTTACTTTCGTCGGCGCTGTTTCCTTCTTCCCGGCCTCTTCCATGTTCCGCAAATCAATGCACTCCAGTTCTCAGTGATAACATTATGTACCCGGAAGCTTGTATACGTATCAGCGCCCCTTCGCAGGCTTTATCCGAACGTGAATAGTACTTCCTTAATCAGGTGTACCGTTTATGAATCTTTGGTACGTGACGTTGCAATGGTGGTGTATAAACTTGGCCATACGTTCGGGTATCTTTGTAAGCTTGTGCAAGTGTTCATGCTGGGTGGAATTTGCGAATGAAGCTTAGCTGGAAGTTGGCGCTGTGTTGTCTCGTGTCGGTCTGCTTGGCCATTTTTCTTTGCCGCAATGCGCTTTACCAGTTCAAGCACGACGAACCAACTCACCCAATCTTCTACACTTGTGATGTTTCTGTAAGATGTCTGAGGCTCAATACTATAAGTGCAACCTTTTTTGCCCTGTGTGCCTCCAGAACAACTGAACTTTGTAAATATCGTGAAAAAAATTATGGAATAGAGAACATCTTCATTATAGTTTACACTGAGACGCAACTTACACCCCGTGGGGCTCCGGTTAAAACTCAGCTTTAACCAAACGTAAAAAAAATAGTTCTCATAAAGTCAGTTATAAAATAACACTTTCTCTTTTTTAAGCAAGAAAATAATTGTGGAAGTTCCCTATTGACGGCTACCTTCTCACTTGTTCACGCACCAGCTTGATAAGTCCCTCGTTGCCGTCATAAAATAGCCTTATTAACTACTTTATGACGGCCCCATGCCATGTGGCACGGCCCAATGTGGAGGCGTCCGATTTGGTGAACATTTGTTTCACAGCCCATGGTACCGATGCCCACGTGTCTAAAGTAAATAGTCTGGGCCAATGCGTTGCGTACTGTTCATTGAAATGCTGTCCTGGCTGGAAATCGAGCATGCACTAAGCAGCAAACCGTGTGCCACGGCGGCTAATGGCATTTCCAACAAATCACGCTGGTGTGAACCGGGACGCGCCACGACGATTCCCCGAGACGGCGCACCAGTTCACCCCGGTGTGCTTTGTCGAAGATGCGATACGATAAGTGTTTTTATTCTGCGATATGGAAGCGCCGTATACACACGTTTAGACAGCCAGTACATGTGACTCGTACACATCGAACTCATCCTGTCCAGCGACGGCGTAGACGCGCCCCTTGAGGGCCACCGCAGCGTGGTTGATGCGCGCGTGGCGCATGTCGGGAAGCCGCTCCCAATGACCCGTGGGCCCGGCCTTCCGGTCAGACGCGATCCGGAAGCGGTAGCGGAAGCAGGCGCTGGTCGCAAGGCGCAGCCCACGACGGCTGTTGCGCGTGTCCAAGCCTCCCAGCACGTACAGGGCATCGTCCAGGCAGGTCACCGCGTGCTGATGTCGAGGCTGCGGAAGCTGCAGGGCGCAAATAGGTGGAATCGTCCAATATGATGCAGCGGGGGCCTGTAGGAAGCGCTCGCAGAACTACCCAATATGCTAAAGACAAAACAAAAAATTGCCACATCCCACGTACAGTGGTAATCGATGATATCCGAAGCACGAATTGAGAAAGGTTTATATTACATTTTGAAATCAGCACAACGTTACGAAGTGGAGGTAAATGATGCGGTACATGACTTTTCTGTAATGATTATCTTGTTTGCATGTATTGTTTACCTTCGTCATCCATTCACGTCACGTGATAACAAATTTAGTATATGTGGAGCCAGCGAAACGACCGCGAGCACGCTCGTGGTATTTTGTCACGTTCTTACACGACAAGCGTGTCAGGATTAGCTTGTTTGCACCAGTCATATATTTCGTCATTCATTGACGTCACGTAACACCAAATTTGGTATATGAAGAACTAGCAAAACGGCCGCGAGCACATCATGAATTGCCCAATATACACCGCAACATAGTGATCTGTGTTTTGGAGGACCAAATAATAGTTTATCCAATCCAATCCAATCCTATGTAGCGTTGACGTCCGCGCACGCTGGGCTCAGCGACACTTTGTTAGCAATAGCAAAACGGGAGCACTCTATAGTCTGATGCCAGGCGCGACCAGCGTCCGTCGGCGCGGCCGGACGGCAGCCGGCGCGAAATGTGACATGCTGCATTACGCGCCGATTCTTTGTCCAGACAACACTGCGTCTCCCTTTTTTCGTGACGGAGGTACGCCGGACGCGCTGAAACGCGCATGCGTCAAAGCGACGCAGCGCGTCGTGCGCCTGCGAGTATATGGCAGAACCGGTGCCTGGCGTGGCAACGCCGGCGTGACGCGACGAAATGAACGCCGGCGAGCACGCGCACCGTGTCACGTCGAAATGTACTGGTGCCTTGACTGTGGCATGTAGTCATGTTCTCACATGACACGCATCTCATGATTATCATGTTTGCACCAGTCACATACCTTCGTAATTCATTGACATCACGTAATACTAAATTTGGCATATGTGACGCTAGCGAAACGGCGCCGCGAGCGCATCATGAGTGTGGCATGTAGTCATGTTGTTACATGGCACGCATGTTGTGATTATCATGTTCGTATGTGTCAATTACCTATGTCGTCCGTTCCCGTCACGTAATACCGAGTTTGCTACATGTGAAGCTATCGAAATGGCTGCGAGCGCATCATGAGCGTAGCATATTGTCGTGTTGATCGCAAATTTCTCATGTTTGCACCAGTATCATACCTTCGTCATCCATTCATGTCCCTTAATACCAAATATCGTATAAGTGAAGCTAGCGAAACAGCCGCGAGCGCATCATGAGCGTGGCATGTAGTCATGTTGTTACATGATACGCATCTCATGATTATCATGTTTGAACCAGTCCCATACCTTCGTCATTCATTCACGCGCTGTTATACCAAATTTGGTATATGTAACGCTAGCGAAACGGCCGCGAGCGCATCATGAGCGTTGCAGTAGTGATGTTGTTACATGACACGCATGTTATGATTTTCTCGTTAGGGTCTGTCGCTTGTGTTCGCCATGCAATCTTGCCATACCGTACCAGTTTTGCAACATGCCATGTGAACGAAACCACCGCAAGAGCTGCAGGACCATGAATTGTAAATCATGACTGTCGAAATTTGTGCTTGTTGGTGCATTGTGACGACAGAAAATAGCGCAAAGAAACGGGAACACAAGACGAGGACACACGGCACAGGCGCTGTGCCGTGTGTCCTCGTCTTGTGTCCCCGTTTCTTTGCGCTATTTTCTGTCGTAAATCATGACATTCATGTCCAGATTTTCTTGTTATGACTAGTCTAATATGTTCTTCATACAGTCATGTTATGTCATACGAAGTTTGGTATCGATATACCATTATGGAAACGGCCAGGACAGCTAAAAGTCGTAGGCGGATAGATAGATAGATAGATAGATAGATAGATAGATAGATAGATAGATAGATAGATAGATAGATAGATAGATAGATAGATAGATAGATAGATAGATAGATAGATAGATAGATAGATAGATAGATAGATAGATACGCTTGAAGTCGCCGAGGTTCGCTAAGAAATGCTTCGCATTTAAAACAAGATGCACTTGGAAACGGTAAAGGAACCACCACAAGAACTTGCCGAAAAACCCACCAGAGTGGGTTCAAAGCATTGTAGTGTGCTTTGTTGAACATGAACCTTGTGTGGTGTCTCCTGACGGGCACATCAACCTGCTGTCGCGTATTATTGGTACATGCATATTATGGTCTCCCACCCAATAATATGACGATCATAAAAAGCATCGTGTGGCGTCATCTGGTGCGTAAATCAGCCCGGTGAAGTTTGTTTTGGTGACATCATGCTGTTGTGCATTCTACTGGTTATATCAGCCTGTTTGTTTTGGTGGTTACCTCAGATTGGTATGGCGTGTTCCAACGGAAGCATAAGCCTGTTGTATGTGTTTTGTTATAAGTACACCATCTTACGCAGCCAATTTGTTCTGTTGAATGCACCAGCCTGGCGTGAGTTGTTCTGGTGTATACACCAGCCCAGGCAGCACGCCACCGTTGGACCAATCTTGGACCAACATCGGCTAACATCGGCACCGACGTCGGGCCGACGTCGGAAGTGCAACTTCTTCCAATGTCGGGCCGACGTTCAAGCCAATGATGGGCCGACGTTTTGCCGATGTTTTAGCCAGTATGCAACCAACATTGGGCCGACGAAGGCCCATCGTGTTGCCGACAAAGCTGCCAATGTTTGGCCAACATTGGGCCATATTTCAGCCAATCACATGCCATTTTTACGCCGATGTTTGCTGCACGACGAATATTGGCTACGGATGTACGACCGACATTGGACCAATCCAGGGCTACATTGCAGCCAATCAAATGCCGTTATTACACCGATGTTTCCTGCACGACGAATATTGGCTACTGATTGGCTTGCCATTATGTAACCATTATTAGTAGGGAATTTTTCTTACCGGAAGATATAAACAATATGCCTCGATGACCCGCTGTTGCAGCTTTGCAGCCATGTATACTTGGGGCAACAGAAAATTGAATGCTGAGAACTGAAAGCAGTTATTCCATCTATTTCATCTTTTATACCTCATTCCCTTTGCTAACACTAGAAGTGTAGTTTATTTTTTTACCAATCCATCTTTTGCAATAGAGAGTGCTTTATTTGGTACTGGTATTTGGTACAGCAGATCGAAAAAAGTCGTTAGGAAGTAAATGCTGAAAGCGTATGTCCCCCACTTGCAATCCCCACATATGTCCCCCACATGATAATCGAGAATATTCATACAGTTTAGAGCCTTTTTTTGTAACTAAAACATGGTGATGGTGCTTCCGAATCAGCATAAGCTAGCCGAACAGTGCACCACCGACAGCCTGCAGACCATTTATTCTTTGTTTTTTTTATTTATTTGGTACAACAAAAAATGTATACATTAAAAAATATATATACACAACTAAAAAAGGCCCGCTCTACTGCAGGTCAGGTTGCGTTGGGGGCACAGTGGCAGTGGTGCTGTCAAGGCCCTGGCTGCTGTGGCTGGGCAGGAAGCCAGCTGCCGCGAGCAGCCGATAATCTGCACTCTGAGAGTGGGGATCATCGGGCTGCTCCACAACAAATGCTTCTCTGAAGCGCCGCTTCCTGCCCCCACAGCGATCACCAGACCCTGGCAGCCACCTCTTAATAAAGTTGAGGGCCTCCGCCTGGTCCCACCCTGCTTTTTGGCAGATGACATCTGCATACAAGAACAGAAATACCATAGTACACATGAAGCACTGCAGTACAGAGAATACACGAGGGTACACACACATAAAACAATGAACAAGTCTAACCTGTCACTAATCTACAGAGCCTCAGGTTCACAAAGGCTCTTTTTCCTTTTCTGCCATGAAGGCTGTACAGCACTTGCACGTCATGTGCCAATACAGCCTTCATGGCATTCACAGCAATTTCTCGGAGGCCACGTCCCCCAATCTGCAGGAGGTGCTTGCGCTGTAAAAAAATGCAAGAAGCATAGATGGGGTAAACGCAACAGCACATCGAAATGTTTTCATGATAAAAATCTGCAAGAAGAGGACACTGAAAACAACAACTTGAATTTTTGGGCATCACAACATTTCATTGTTTTTTTACGCTAACTTCAACTCACTTGACCTAAAATGGTTTCCACATCAGCCCTCTCACACTCAGTGTGAGAACCTTTCAGAGTCCTTCTCTGATATGCAGTTTCGCTGTTATGAAATCAAATACAACACTGTTACAACCCTTAATAAATATTGATTCTAGCTATGAAATAGTACGATTACTTTGTACAGTGCTCAAATTCCAATACACGTTTCTTCGAGGTTACAATGTCTTTGCCTGAATGTTGACCAGGAGTAGCTTCTACAGGTGAAAAACGATAAAATATGTGGAATTCAAAAAGAAGCTTGGACATGTTTTTAATCAATGCATTGTAAGCAGAGCACAACAAGATAAATGAACATGATCAAGGCGTACTAAGAGGCAACCTTAGAGCGACCAAATCTTGGTCATAGATGAAACTGATAGAAAAATAAAGGTCGCACTAGATGGTCGCACCATTTGCTGTTTATATTTTTCTGTGATAGCCAACAAAGAGGCACGTCGCTATAGAAATCTCATCACAATAAACAAAGGTGCATTTTTCTTAACCCTGCGAAATTGGGTGCATGTTAGATTTTTAAAAAAGTAAGAAATCGGCTAACACAAGGCAGGGTGAACTGTAGCTCAAAGTAGAGAGAGCTGCAGCGGACACGAAATAGGGTGATAAATGAACAAAATTACTGAATGTCTGTTTTAAGCAGGCTATTGCTAGTCACTGCCCATCAAACACACGATGCCGCCTACATCGTCTGCTAGCTTAGGACAGTTCACTCGGACTTCACAGACTATAGTAAATACAGTAGAATCTCATTAATTTCAACACACTTAATTCGAACTGACGCTGTGGTCCTATCAAAGCTATACCGCGCTCCGAAAATGCTCTCAGTACCCCGCCCAATCCTGCGGTGGCACTTCAGACACCTCATCGCTGTGCTTGAAGAAGAAAATGAAGAAAAGGAAAGAAAAGACTGCGGTGGAATGTTTGCCAAATGCCAATCTGCGACATTCCTGTGCCACGTTTCGGCTTTTTTCGTCCCTGCCACGTAGAGACCCTTCTCCTCTTAACACTGCGCACGAAGAGAAAGAGGGGAAAAAAAGCTGTCGCAGAGAGTTGGCTCTCTCATGCCGATCTGCAACGCGCCGGTGTCACGCTTCCCTGTTTTTCGTTCCTGCTATGTAGAGACTCTTCTCTTTTCAACACCGCGCATGAAGAGAGAAAAAAAAAAAAAAAGCTGCCGCGGAGTGTTTCTCTCTCGAATGCCGATCTGCTTTTCTCCAGGTGGAGACGCTCTTCCTTTCTCATCATGTGCTGGCCACGCTCCGGCTGCAGCGCAGATGGTAACAGTGAAAACACAGTTGTGAATAAAAAAATTTGTGAATAAAACTTCTCCATGCACATGCATCACTGCATGGTGAGCCCTCCGCTCGCGCTCGTTTACCGTATTTACTCGATTCTACCGCGCCCTCGATTGTAACGCGTGCCCAGTTTCCACGACAAAAAAAAAAAAAAAAAAAAAAAAAAAAAAAAAAACTAAGACATCGGTTGCAACGCGCACCCTTTTTTCTCGTTGGCCCACTTGATCACACCACTCGGGAAAACGACTCTTTTTGAGAGCGTCTTCCGTTTAAATATGAAGTACGGGGGAAGCTTATGCCTATCTGACGTGCAACGGAGCATTGCTGTCACTCTAGTTTTACGGTGGCCCGATGTCAGTACACGAACTTGCTTCGCCCCCTTCTCCTAGACGGTTGTGGTGCCAGGCATGTCGAAGTAAAGAGGCGTGTGATCGGCATTCCCGATTTGCCCAAGCAGGTAGCCGTTGTTGTGCCGCAAGTTCAGGAGGAACCTCTGAAGACTTTGAAGCTTTTCTTCGTACTCCTCCGGCAACTTCCGGCATATGCCCGTTCACCTTCGGAGGGAAAAGCCTTTTCTCTTCATAAAGTTCGTTAGCCAACACCTGCTCGCTTTAAAATGGCTCTGCATTAGCCCTTTTTCTAAGGCTAACTGCATAGCCTGCACTTGGAGCAGTTCTGTCTTCACGGGCCGCTGTGCCGCTCACTGCTTAATCACATACTCGCCGAGCAGCTCTTCAATTTGTGGAAACCGACCCTGCTGTGGTCCACTGAAGCCTTTGCGTGAATCTTTGCTGTCGACAATATTCTGCTTTTGTTTCCGCCAGTCCCGCACGCACGTTTCGGGAACTCCGAATGACCGCGATGCGGCCCGATTTCTGTCCGTTCCGGCACACGCGACGACTTTTCTTTTAGAAGGAGCATTGTGGTGCACTCGTCGAGTTTTTGGAGTCGGCCCTACCATGCCGTCGATGCTAATGTACTACAAGATGACGAACTCCTCAGCGCACGCATGAAGTGCCGCGCATGGAAAACGCATAGGCAGAAATGACCGACGCGCCATGCCGACGCACGTAGGGGGCGGCCATTTTGTAAGTGGCGATGGCAATAGAATGACCATATTCATTTTTTTTTTTCGTACTCGATTCTAACGCACATGCGATTTATGAACTCTCTTAACCGGAAAAAAGGTGTGTGTAATTACGGTAACTTTCCTTATTTTGAGCTTCTTTTAATTTGAACAAATTTTCTGGCCTCTTTGAATACGAATTATTCATATTCGACTGTAGTACAGTGGCTCATGAGATAACCTGACTAGTTTGTTTCCCAAAACACAGTACCCTAAAGCAATACTAAATTTCTGCATGTTACATAGGCATATTAAAAATCAAGAAATATACACCAAAGCCGCAGCCACAGCTTTACTCTGCACAGCTGCCTCTGCTGCCTCCACTTCTCCAATTGTACCAGCAGGCAGCTGGGGAAGGTCAGAAGGGCGCTGTGCTGGCTGGGCGTGCTGAGGCACGGACAAGAGCCGTACCTAGTGCTTCAGCTGTCGCACCTCCTGCAGAACCTCTCTGTGTTGCTGCCGGATGCCAAGTTGGATCCGCACGATCCGTAGCAACAGAGCTGAAACATACAAGAGTACATACCATATTTACTCGCACAATTTGCATCCTCACATAATTTGCTCACCAGTATAATTAGCCAGCCTGCTTTACTACAAGAAACTTTTTGCTCGCATACTTTGCCCTCCCCAACAAGCCCGAGCCACCTTGCCAGCACACACACAGACACATTTGACTTCATGATGCTCTGGTCAGGCACATCTCTTGTCGAGCAGGCGAGTGCAGTCTCACACAAAATGGACTGAGTGCAAGGTCCTTTCTTCCATGAACTTTTATGCTTTCCCTAAAATATCGAACTTGAAAACCGAAACCTGTTTATGTGTAGTTCGAAATGCCTAAAGGTTTGCCTCCTATGCGTGCAAGGACCTGTCACATCAACTAGATGAGGCAGGTTTTAGCACTCATTTTCTTTTTTTTTTTTTCGGTTTCGCCATCTGGCCATTGCGTTTTTACCGTTCCTTGTGATAGGCTACAATAATTATATACGAGGCAGATTGCTGTTATAAAGCTTACCGAAGAAAACTGAAACCGTGCTATTGCTAAGCACATCAGCGTGGAGTTCTTCAACATGCAATATTCAGTATGGGAGCCAGCAGAAGAGTGCGTTGAATAAGACTTAGCATAGAAGCTTGGGTGTGTTGGTTAGATATCGGAGGGAACACAACGCAATAGAAGACTGGGACAAGGAATGGACACACACACACATGAAGGGCGACACACACAGCACTGTGTTGGCATCGCGCTTCCTTGTCTGCATCTTACTTTGCGTTGGGTTCCCGACAATTATAGGAGAGTACTTATGTTCTCTGGTATAACCCTGTCGTGAGAACTGGTTTTTGTGAGCAATGTTCGGAAGAACTTCAAGAAAATGGGGGCATTTGAACAGGCTTAGCAAACAAATGACAATCTGCTTTGAGACAGCTGTGACAGCGCCTGCAGCATATATTCCCAGTTGGGCTTTTAGGCCAGCGATTCCTACTAGCTTCGCACATAACCGGATCGACAACTAAAGTACACATAATACGCGAGTATATATCGCATTTGACTCTGTAGCTTCGATGAACCAGGCAGATACACAAATTTATCCAAAACTCCATTGATTTTGTTGCAAAATTATTCAACAAACAAATTGCGATTTTATCCATGTTACTATACGATTGTGGCACTTTACCATTGCAGCTTTCCAGGAGGCACACATAGTGCAGCGTTAGTTCATCACTCGCAGTTAGTTGTATGCAGTAGGTTGCTCACAGCAACTGGCTGCATGCAATGGTGAACATCTTGCATGCTTGCACCACTGTTTAAGCATGCTGGCTGCTTTCTATACGCCTATCAATTGATGTTCACAAAATTGGAAAGATGAAGAAAGACTACACAGTGCCCTCTGGCCTCCCTATACTCCAAACCTCCAGCCAACAAACAAACAAAAGAAACAGAAGTATGCAAATGAATATTATTCCTAATGCAGCTGGAATGGAGTGTAGTTTTCACCAATTCTGTGTGTTAAGTCAATATGGAGTGAGTTAATTCCATAAAGTAGCTTTTCTCATAACAGTGTTCACTCTATAGTAACACAAGGAGTGACTTCATAGCATCTACAAGGAAAAATAGAATCTTCAGTATTTGACTGAAATGTGAGGCTCTACCTTAAAACAACAATAATCTGGAAAAAGAACTCATTACATTCGAAAAAAAAAGGTAGCACAATTGATCCCCTTTACAAGAGACACTGATGTAACAGACAAACGGGGATAAGAGGCACCAGTGTGCAGGCTGACATTTGGCCCATCATGCATCAGGCACTCCGTAGATGCGCCTGTGCAGCCGGGAGCCCTGCAGTCAAGCATGCTGAGCAAGACTGTTGACCAATGTACAATGACACATTGCCACAAATTTTCAAAACTTCATTTCACAGACTTCTGCAAAAGCTTCTTACACTCTTGCATTATTTTTGCACAAGCTTCTCTCATTCTTGCGTGATTTTCGTCAGAACATATAAGTGTTGGAAGTTGTATGTCCCCAAAAACTTGCACAATACAAATAGCATACATTAAAGTCTATCACTTAATACGTGCATAGTGTAACAATGAAAGGAAACTCACGCATGGTTTGCTCCGAGTTTTCCCCCTGCGGTGCCTCCTTGTGCCTTGGAGAGCACTGTACAGCTAGAGCAAAGTAGCATCAATACAGTGTTAATGGCAGGTTAACAAGACAACAAAACTAAACCCCATATTCATAAACGCTCCCCGACTCGACTTTCACCCTTCACTTGACAGAGTTGAGCACTGTGCCGCTGCTCGTTTGAAAGCGACGCTGCGCTACTCGAGAATCACAGCAGATTATTGCTGACATGCAGCGACTTTCTCTGCTTAGCTACAGAGACGGCGCTCCCATCAGCCATCTCAAGTGAAGGTGAAGCGTTGAGTAAAGGGACGTTCTAGCATACGGGGGTAAGATTGGTTGCAAGAACACTACAATAGACACACTTAAGTTTTACACTTCATCTATATTGTACAGCCACACACAATCTGCATCCTTATAATGCAACATATACATACAGGCTTATAAAGTAAACACTGTAGGCTGCTCAAATAACGCCTACACAAAAAATTACCCAAACGTGGCCATGCGCAAAGTAGTTTTATTTGAAACTCACAAAACGTTTGCGGTGATGGAGAATAAATAAGACAGGTAACGCTTGGAGGCACATGAGACCTACGCAGCTTTCATAAAGTACAAAAAACAATATGGTGTGTGTGTGTGTGTGTATGTACGCATGAAGCTTCAGCCTTTACATACGGTTTCTTGAAAGAATTGACTATGAATTTTATGGCACCTGTGTCCTTCAGCGCAATTGAAAGCCTGCTGATCAGTGTGTGTAATTGTGGAATAGTTACATAGAAAATGGCGTGAAACACCTAAAATCAAATTTTTCTAGCTAGGAAATATGCAGCTGTGTATACACAACACATGCTGCAAACAGTGGGAGGTGACCACAACAGTGATTTGAGTGTAAGCGGCAGTATTTCGCATTCATGCACCCCGCCATTTTCAACTGTTGCCCAAAAGCAGCATCACTTCAGCGTGCTACTTTTTTTTTTACATCATAAACAGCATGGAATACAGCCAGGATGAAAACAACATATGCAATTAAATTTTGAGCACTATTTATGGTGCGCATGATTGATTGATTGATATGTGGGGTTTAACGTCCCAAAACCACTATATGATTATGAGAGACGCCGTAGTGGAGGGCTCCGGAAATTTAGACGACCTGGGGTTCTTTAACGTGCACCTAAATCTGAGCACACGGGCCTACAACATTTCCGCCTCCATCGGAAATGCAGCCGCCGCAGCCGGGATTCAAACCCGCGCCCTGCGGGTCAGCAGCCAAGTACCTTAGCCACTAGACCACCGCGGTGAGGATGGTGCGCATGAAAAAAAAAAAAAAATAGGCCTTTGTACAACGACGAACTCATAATTTGCCTTCACAGACCTTCTGTTAGGCTGCACCACATACAGATTTTTCGTGGGTTTCAAAAGAGATTCGAAAAAATATAATAACCATGTTTACTCTCGTCATGAGCGCACTCACTAAGTCACCCTCATTTCAGTCGCCAAAATTTTGAATTTTTTTTTCTTCCACATATAAAAGACACACCCTACGTTCATCCGCTGCAGTCCCACGGGCTCCCCCCCCTTGCCGCCTTCGCTCGCTGCCACGTGCCATTTCATTTTTGTTTCTATTTGTTCACGGCACGTCCCCTGTCTTTTTTTAATTATCTGTTGTAACATATGTGGCATTATCTTGTTCCCGAGGTGCCACAGGTGCTCTGCTATGTAGATGCACCATTAAACTAGTATTTTTGATCAACTGTGCATTTCTGATGTTTACCTTGCAAGTACGTGAAACTGGCATGCTTCTTAATCTACGATACACATGTGGCTTGTCTCACTTTGAAGGAAAAGTTAGCATACAATGGTGTAAATGCTTAGAATTTGAAATATCGAGGCAGCAGCACACCGGAGATGATCATATGGTAAAGAAACGAGTGCTGCCTTATTACTGGCAAGTTGTCACTTATATGTACAAATAAATTTTGCGAGCTAAAAAAAGTACAAAAGCACAGCGAGGCTATGATGTGGTTCAACCTGTGGATTCGCTTCATTTATCACGCCATATGATGACGCTTCCTTTGGTAAAACTGCCCAGATAAAAAAAAAAGTTTGCTGTCCAATACAGCAACTATACAAAGTGTGCACGTGGATCTCGCAGCGCCTTTTCGTCACTTCCGAAATGCGCCACCCACATGCCCGGGCACCAACCGAATCTATCGCCTACAACTGCCATGTTGTCTCCTAGTGCTTGCACCCGTTTAGTTTTGCCTCACGATGCAAGTTTGAGAAATTATGAGCTGCTAGTGAGGCAAGTTGATTTAGTAGTCCACGCAGAGGAAGCAGAGCTTAGGGTGTTTCTTCGCTGAAAGTTATAACCTAAAATTGAGAACGCACATTCCGATTTTCCTAAAAGTACCAGCGTATTTGGCTGGTGCAGATTAACAAAAGCTACTTGAAGAAACTTTGCAATATTTGCATCTTCAGGTGACACTTTATTACGGGTAAGTGCCATAGCCGAGTATTTACCTGCAAACAGATATAGCTTACCAAGATACTGTACATACCAACTTGTCCGCAGTTAAAATGATGATGGCGAGGAAGGCGGTTAAAATCGTGATGGCGATCGCGGAGATTTGGTATTGCATTGAAACAAACTATAAAGAATGGGAAACAATATTTGTTCACTTTGAAGTATAGCCGATCGGTTCAAGTTGGGCGTCAGGATTTTTTTTAATTAGTCAATTAATTCTATACACGGTCTCTATCATGTCCAGTGACTCCACTGTACATTAGCGTACAACAAAAGCAAAATACAAAGTGAAAAGTGAGTTAAAGCATACGCGAAAAATAAAGTGATGACTGGCATTACCGCGGCACACACCACGCAAAGTCGCTATCTGCCTTGTATAATATTTTCCTCGACTATTTCCACAAATTGCAATCAAAGAGGCTCAAGCTCAACATCAGCATTGTTTAAAAACACTTGGGGGGGGGGGGGGGGGTGGCATTGCTACTTTGGTGGCGTAGGCCGTGACAATATATTCATAATATTATATCTCTTGTAAACTTGCCTAGTTCTGCACGACTAGTTTTCGATGGGAGCTGCTGCGCTTCGCACATCCACTCTTAAAATTGCGGCTCGAGACATTTTGAGCTTTCACTTGGTTTTGGGCCAGGCAATTTGTAGTGAAAGCAAGATAATAGGCCTTCATAGGTTGAAGCGGGCAGCCGGTGTACGCCGTGGCTGGTGTATGTGTCGCACATCTTGATTATCTGGTCTTGTATCGAGTGAACAGGCGAGGCCTTCCTAATCCAATGAGCTCGTTAAAGTAAGACAACAAAAAACCACAATCCTTCCACATCGTTCACAGCAACAGATGACGAGCCCCCAACAAACCGCACTGCAGCACGTGAACTGCCGTAGGTACCCAGGGAGTTACCCGGGCATGGCGGGAGAGGGCGACAACGGCAGAAGTGACATCACAAGAACACTATGTATAAAGGGGACATTTAAATACTTTTTTCCCATTTTTAAACTTCGTGCACTGTTCTGTCACAATTTATTGCTCAGAATAGTTGTATTTTGAAAAGGGCACTAATTCATAAGCCCAATGATTTAAAGATGGGTGCATTTAGGGGGCCCATTCTACGTTTTACTTATGCCCTTCAAGAACTTGCTTACAGGGCCAAAGTCCTGTTTCAGAAAGAACACGCTAGTGCGTGGCCAGCAGTCCGTCAAGCATTAGTGCTGGTGAGATTTGGAAATGCAGCGCATGAGCATCCTCATCTGCTACTTCTCTGCTCATGCTCTCGGGGCTTACTTGCGAGGCACGGTCCTTCGCACTTTTCATTTTCACACTGTAAATCAACTGATACCAACTCTGCCTTCCATTATTTAATAAACCAAGATTTCATGGTCACGAGGATGAGCTTAAAATGTTTGCTACATCAGACCTGAACAGCAATTTGAGTCATCGAAACTTGCTAGTTGCAGCGAGCATTATGCAAAAAATATGATGTGCTTTACAGTGACAACTTGCAAAACACTGCAGCAACAATTAAAATCATGCATTTTTTGTGCTCACAGGAAATCCCTGAAGCAGGAGGCACTGGGCTAGATAAATTGCGCAGCTAAAATACGGATGCGCTTTCCAATGCTGTCATGCGTACAGGCGGAGAAATGGCAGACAAAACTGGGCGCACCCCGATTCTATGCGCATGCGTCCCATTCACAAGCCTCGCTGCCAGTTAGCACCACATGGCTCACTGTTTATGAGCTCGCTTGTTTCCTGTAACAGTGGACCATACGGTACACCTATTTAAAAACGAGGATAGAATGTATATAATGCAGCATCTGATGAAGCCATGATGATATGTTGCTGATGAAATCTGGAACTCTAGTTAGTACCCTTATTGTTAACCAGCCGACCGACTAGCAAAAAGATTTGCGACTGAAATGATGGCATCTACACCTGCCCTTAAAGGGACACTGAACAAAGTTTTTGCCGCCGAGATTTTCAGCCAAAGTGAAAGATCGGGCCATGAAATTCATAGACAATAATAATTTCAAGCACAAACTACGAAAAAAATACTGAATTTAATGAGCCTTTTACAAAATGCCGCGTCTAGCTCTTAGACACGGCGTTTTCTAAAAGGTCGCGACATTTATTTTTCAAGTTTTTTTTTTTGTTATTCAAGACAAATCTACGGTGCATTGTTCACAGAAAACAAAATTGCCTCGGTAAGATTTTTTTGCGAGCAGCTTACTAATTTTAAGGCAGGCGCGTTGATTCGTGAACTGAAGGATGCGAGTGATCGATCTTGCCTGCTAGTGGCTAGGCGACAAAGGTTTACCTCATGTCCTGGTGTAGCTAAGTCACGCAAATGGAGCAGAAAATGTGCATTATCATTTATTTCACCTAAATATCACACGTATGTGACTTGCCGGTGACAGGTGATCAGAATGAAGTCGACAAGTTGCAAATCTGGACAAGAATTCACTCGAATGAAAAACCAACCTATACTCACGTGCACGGTGAAGTCGAACACGTCGTCCGTCAATGTTGTCGCTGATGCCCGAGGAAGGAAAAGAGAAGAGGACAAGCGACGGGGTCGTCTCTTTCTATAAAGTCGGCGGAACTGCCAGAACGGCCAACACAAAAGGCATCGGGTTGACATTCCTCAATCTGGGCATCAGTCGCTCCACGCGGGCATGCAGCTGCTACTGGTTCTACTACTATCCTCTTCCCGACATTGCAGTGTTGCTGCCATACTCGCGAACCTTTTTAAATTAAAGCACGCAATCATGTATTATCGTGCGCCATACTAAACTTAAAAGCAGTGCGCCGGTACATGAGATCACGAAGCGCGGTCCACGCCATCACAAGAGCAATTAGAGAAATGAAACAAAGAAAACAAAAATGTATAAAATATTTGGTCTCAATACGATCCGCAACCAGTTTCCTGCAGCGGCTTTTGGCTCTGTATGAACGGCCAAGCCAGTGCCAAGCCAAGCTTGCGTCCCTGATCAGCTGTTTGTTTCCATCGAGAATTCAACAGTAAACTGGCAATTTGTTTAGATGATATTGCTAAAGGGCTTGAAATTGAATATTTCTCTACGTACTACTGCTGTACTTTTCCTCTCTGTTTCCTGATCACAGTGATGAGATTGAGGAGGTTACAGTTTATAAAACAGCAAGTGCAGCTCAAGCATTGCTAGTATCGCTGTTTCGGTAATAAAATGTTACAAAGATTTTGCCCCGCGACCTGCTTGCCGTGTTCGAACACCCAGTAGAAATTTACGGTGCCGCGTTTGAAAGAGTTGAATAAAATTGCAATATTACGAAAGGAAGGCTCTGAAGCAACATCGCATTTTATCAGGCCTACACCTCCCACACCTAGACGAAAACTCGTCGATATTATCTTGCAAAGCTGTGTATAATATTTAAAACACATTCTTTAGCCCACGATGAATTGTTCTCTCGTGTGGCTTCTCCATTTGGTACTGTCATGTTAACTTACAAAGGCAACTTTCCATATTTAGTCTCTTTAGATGTTGCAAAAGCTTGACACGTGGTGTGTATGCCATACTGATAATTCTCCTCGTAACCTGGGTCCGCCTCTTTAAACAGCGTCGCATTTTATTGTTCGCAATTGTGTTTGTTTTATACTGTAAGCCAGCTGTGTGATTTCATCAATATTCACGAGTGTTCCCTGACTATACAAACACGTGCGTCTTATTTGGTGCGGTGCACGTTTGTATGTAGCAAAAAATGTCATTTCGTCAGCGTATGTCTGCATACACTTGCATGCCCTGCAGTACGTGTACATAATTAATGCAGTAATAACTGCAATGCATAGCCTTGCATGGGACATATATTCCATGCACCCTCAGAGAAATGTTTGTTATGAGCCTACTGTTTATCATTACATTTTTTTTTTTCGTTAAAGTTTCATCTCCATATAAAGCAGCTCTATACGGGCACGGGCTTCAGCAGCTTCCTCGTTGTTTCATATTAAATAAAAATACCAAGTCTACCCGAATCAATGATCTGTTTGCTATCATTACTGTTATGTGTTCTACGATGTACACAAGGACAGTAGTATACAAAAAATAGGGAGGGGATTGAATGCCCTGCCTGCATGGCTGCGCCGTTTCACAAGATCAGGCGCTGCGCTGTGAAGCTTCCTACCGGCCTGCAGAAATTCAAGGGAGCGTACGATAGCGTGGTTCAAGAGGACTTGTGGGGAATACTAGACACACTGGGTGTAAAAGATGGAGTCACTAATCGTTTAAAGGAAATCTATAAAACTAACAAGGTAGTTAAAAAGTGGGAAAAACAGGTATCTAAGCCCACAGTGGTGAAACGTGGACTTAGGCAGGCGTGCCCACTGTCACCCTTCTTATTCATGATGTACCTGCAAGGATTAGAGGCCAAATTAGAGGCAAGTGGACTTGGCTTCAACCTCTCTTTAGTCAAACTAGGAAAACTTATTGATCAGGCACTACCAGCATTAATCTACGCAGATGATATAGTGCTAATGGCCGATAACAAGAAAGATTTGCAGAGGTTGATGGACATCTGCGGTAATGAGGGAGATAGGTTAGATTTTAGATTCAGTTAGGAAAAATCAGTAGTCATGATTTTTAATGATAACAAAGGTAATGAGCTTAGAATACAGGAAGTCACGCTAGAGATAACAGATAAATACAAATAACTGGGCATATGGATAAGCAATGGGACCGAGTACCTGAGGGAACACGAAATATGCGTGACGACTAAAGATAACAGGAATGCAGCAGTGATGAAAAATAGGGCACTGTGGAATTACAATAGATATAATGTTGTGAGAGGAATATGGAAAGGGGTCATGGTTCCTGGGCTGAAGTTCGGCAACGCGGTCTTGTGCATGAGGTCAGAAGTTCAAGCAAGATTAGAAATTAGGCAACGTGAAATATGTAGGCTTGCTTTAGGAGCTCACGGGAATACACCAAACCAGGGAGTACAAGGTGATATGGGATGGACATCATTTGATGGCAGGGAAGCTAACAGCAAGATAAAATTTGAGAAGCGATTGAGAGGAATGGGGGAGGAGCGTTGGGCTATGAAGCTTTTTAGCTACTTGTACATGAAGAATGTCGATACAAAATGGAAGAAGCGAACCAGGAAATCGACTGGTAAATACTTAGAAAACAGCAGGTGGCCAAACCAGAAGGAACTATCGGTTAAAAAGGAACTGCAGGAAACGGAGACTGACATGTGGAGAATTGGCATGATTAAGAAGTCCGCACTAGAGATCTATCGAACTTTTAAGCAGGAAATTGCCAAAGAAAGGATCTATGATAATACTCAGGGTAGTTCTCTACTGTTTGAGGCCAGGACGGGAGTATTGCGAACCAAGACATATCGGGCCAAATACGAAGAGGTAGACACAGTATGCAGTGCATGTGAAGAGGAAGAAGAAACTGCCGAACACTTGACAATGCTCTGTAAAGGGCTTCACCTTATAGTTTAAGATGATGGCACAGAGTTTTTCAAAGCACTGGTGTTTAGGGACAAGGAGGGCAAAATAGACTTTAAGCGGGTAGACTTAACTAGAAGGAGGTTATCTGATTGGTGGCTAAAGTCAAGGCACGATTGAAAATTAAACCCTTCAGTTCAAAGTACCCGTCCAACTTTACTATTTAAAGGGGGAAAAAAAAATCTAGTGGTTATTTCACTAAGCATTACGGCTAGGTGGCGTTTGCCGCCGCCCGATCTAAAGGGTACAGCCACATCCATCCATCTATCCAGCCAAGAATATGCTCTCTGGCTTGTTGCTCCAGGCCTAGTCAGGTAGATTTTCTGGCCTCACCGTTGAATTGTTTGCTCGAGTTGTGGCTTGCAAACATTGCGGTTTTGGGCTTCGTATCATCTTGTTCCGTCATCATGTCCTCCAAGTGGAGGACATGTCGCAGTGTGAGGAGGGAGTACGACAAGGTGCTGATAGAATGAGCTATCAGTCTTACCAGGCAGGCAGTTGAGAGTGCACCGAGGCAGCTGACGCACACCAGCACTATCCGCTTCCTGTATAATACAGGCTAGAGAATTATAGAAACACAGAGCAGAAATCAACTCTTGTGCCTCTCTCAGGCACTCACAAGGCAAAACCTGCTTCGAACACTGAGGACTGAGCTAAGCAACACCATGCGTGACAATAAATCATGGTCTCCTATTGCAGTAATGGTTAAGGCAGGCGTGCAACTTAAACCATTGTCACGCAAGATGAATTCACAACACCATCGAAGTGAACCCAAGGCACGTGCTGATTATTATGTACGGTACTAGTGCTAAATTCATGCAGACATTTAGTTGGCCCTGCAGTAGGCCTAGTTGAAGGAATGGCCACAGCTACTGCTGTGATGGAGATTGGGCTCATTAACATCTTCATGTAGATTAAAACGGCTTACCCCGAAATGGCTGGGAGTGTCACGCTATCCCTAGCAGTGGCACATGCAGTTGCATATTTTACGATTACAGAAATGGCGTACCGGTTTCCAAAGCACCTATCAATACTTCCGTCAAGGCGTAGCACCAAACACTTTATCGCACATTTTGGGAAACATTCCTTTTTCTCCCCATCTGGTGGCTAGGCATGACTACGCCCAAGAATAAGCATGTTAGTATGTATGTCGGAGGTATTTCCATCTGATCCCTGAAAAATTATTTCCCTAAACCCATGGAAAAAAAAAGAAAATGGAATTCGCACCTGTCATCACATTGCACCCCATCACAGGAATGGGATCAGATTGGCCTGGCGCTCAATACTCCCTTACGCTTAATCAGAGCTCGGTCTGGCACCAGCTCCAGGCAAAACCATTTATAATCTCCTGTCTGGCACATCTGTTTTACTCTGCTCTCTCTCAACCAGAGTGCACCATGTACCTGTGGTTCACCCCTGGTGGATCTTTTTCACTGTTTGTGAATTGCACACAAAGCCCTTACTGGTAGATCCTATTCCCAATTCTTCACTATTCTCACGGGAGGCCACTCTTTGGGCAGCTTACATCACGACATGTGCGTGTCATGATGTCAGTGCTGTCTTTTTCAGAGTCGGCGTTGTCTTTTCTTTCTCTTTTGCTCCTTCCCTGTCCTGTGTTTCTGGTGTTGCGCTGCAAACAAGTGAAGATAGTAAAGAACACCAGATGGTCAAAATTTGCTTCTCATTTATATATCGTGGTTTTGGGAATTAAAACCCCAGATATATTGAAAGAAGATGCATGAAAATGGAAGGATGATATTGGAAACTGGCAAAAAAGGGATGACAGACTTCTTAAGCTATGCTGCCATTGAGATTTTCAGTTGTTCACGCAATTCTCACACGTGGCTTTGATGCAGCTATGCACATATCACACAAGCATGCTGACTGTACAGTTAGTATAACTGCAACCTTCATGTACCCAGCCTTCATGTACCCTCTATGACATTTCAGAACATCTGAGTCAGTGTTAGCATCAAGTTATATTCTTCATGCTGGGGAACTAGTGTGATGAGTTACCATTTCTACAGAATGAAGCCCTGTCTACCTGGAACAAGCTGCAAGATATATAACTAAACGGCCCTTTTCAGGGCCAGTCAATCTCTGTCCGGCTTGGATGCACCAACTGATTCCCTTTATCATCAACCCTCAATAAAACTAGCAAATGTTTGTACATGTGCAAGCAGTGTCATTCAATATCTTAGGAAATGCTTGTGAAGCAATTTCAAGGAGAATCGTATTTCTGATCTCATAGTGAGGCATTAGGAACACCTTAGTCACACCAAATGCCATTATTCAATGAGAGGAACAAGAGAAACATTTCACTGGGACCTATGAACTAAACAAACAAACAAATGTTTTCAGATACTGCGAGATCATTTCATAAAAAAGCTCAGAAGTTGCTATGTGTGGCCACATTTAATCTGTACAAGCATCGTGTGGTTACAAAATTCTGTACCAAACATAGGTTCAGCTTTCTGGAATAGACCGCGCTGCACAAGCTAGCTCAGTGCATGCACTTCTGTACCCTGCCAGAGAATATATTTACCACCAGTATGTTGTAACGTGAAGTGAAATGGTGATTGCATACTAGGGCGCGTCCTGCAGGACCCCAATAAAGTTGTTTCACTTGATCGGTTGATGTGCTGTAAGCAGAACATTGCCAAGAAAAATCGTATAGTTTGGAGGAAGACTTAGGCAAGGAAAGGTGTAGATAAAACACTGGATTCACTGGCATTATCCTCACCAAGTATAACATTGTTTTTCTGGTGAAGCTTTGTGTCTGAACAGCGAGCAGGATAAGCTGGTAAAAACATGCAAAATGGGAAGTCTAGCACAGCAATCTGTGCAGTACTGCTCATTTCATGGAGCATTAATTTCATAGGCTTTGCTCATTGTTAGCGTTAAGCCTATATTATGTCCACTGCAGGGTGGAAGCCCAATCAATGTTCCCTGTCCTGTATGAGCCAATTTCATATTATGGCTGATAATTTCTAGATCTTATTGGAACTAATCACCTGCCAGCCTCTGCTACATTTCATGTGTCCTAATATAAATTAATTGACATTACTGACCTGTCATCCATCTTTTTTTCTCATTCCCAACTAATGCATTCATTTTTTGATAAACTCTGCTTTCTTCCCATGTCTTAATATTATGCTAGCCTTTTTTCATTTTTCTGAAACATTATCTTTGCTCAGAAGCTAGAAGTTATCAGAAAGAACATAATGACATTCTACCTCCTGAGCATATGGCATCATCAATACAAAAATGTAATAAAAGTGAGAAAACATCCTATATATATAAGAGGCCCTAAAATATTGCAGGAGGCAACAAATAAACTGTTATTTGTATAAAGGCAGTGACAAAAACTTTGACTACTGTCACTTATTCTGATTCTTGGGACATCTTTTTTAGTACATCATAACACATAATTACACAATTTACACAGAGGAATTGCCACCACGTGCATTGAGGCCACCCTTCAGAAGTCATGTGAGCACAAGGATGAGGTAAGCCTTAAAAACCAGATTAAAAGACTAAAGGATGCTGGATATCCCAACAGCACCATCAAACCCGTGTGCTAAACCCTCCTGCAGAAAGTCAAGTTAAACAAAACAGAACCAAAATAAAAACAGAATGACCAAAGATCTTTGCATGCTATACCGTACGAACATAAGGTATTTCACAATATAAATAAAATAGCGAGCCGACATGATTTTATCTCGTTATTTGCCATCCCTTGCAAGTTTTCAAAAGTGTGTGTACTAAAGAGCGACAGGAATATCCATTATTTCACCATTCGTAACGAGAATAGGTATACTGAATGCCAATATAATGTTGTGTATGAGATACTATTGACATGTGGAAACGTAAACATAAGAGAAACTGGGCAATGCCCCAATGTTCGAGCAAGACAGCATGCTTAAAATGTTAAGAATTGCTACGGTAGTTGCATGGCCATACACTGTAAAGAATGTAAGTGCAGTTCTATGTTTCATAAAACACTGTTTTTGAAAAAAGCAAGTACAAGAAATGAAAGAGAGGAATGTGAAAGCATTTTCTTGTCAGGAAGGCCATGGATCAGTGCATCAGTATACCTTCACTCATCCATTCGGAGAGAGAGTATTCTTTTCTCAGTTAAGATTATATTATCATGGTCTCACATGTGTCGTTGTGCATGAGCACTGTTCTTGTACTCTGTATAAAAGTGGGCGTAGTACCTTCAATAAAATTTAGTTGGCAGTCAGCGCTCTTTCCTGTCCTTTTTGTCTCTTCCTGAACTTCTCTCAGTGTTACTAGAACACAACCACGATGAACCAACTTGCCCAGATTAAGCTATTGTTGACGAAAAGTCAGAGCATGAAAATACTTCAGGGGCTCAGAACCTCCTCACTACCCGTCTAGTTACGGCCCTGGTCTATGTGTTCCGAGAGTGAAGCACTAGTGGAGCTATCTAACTACCTAACGGTGAGGAGGGTTTGTGTATACTCGAGCTTGTTTCATGACATGGTGAGAGGTGGCAGGTTGTTGAAATAATATGCTGTGTGGGAGGTCAAGATTTTGATTGAGAACGCTGAGTATGAGTCAGTGACATTAGGCGTTCAAGATTTTTTGCGATATTCACTCTAGCATAGGACCTTGGTTGGTGGTTGACGTGTGCATTTGATCACATTGTAGTCTTCCATCATCATTTTTTTGCCACTTGGCGTCGGTGCTCTTGAGTTGTACCAAAGTAATTAAGCATCCACGTATAAGTATCTTCTGTCAGTGTTTCAATGAAGAGCTGAATATGAGTAATAGCTTCCATCGATACTTCTGGCATTGGTGTATACACATTTCTTTTGAAGTTCTCTTGCAAAAAAGGCATTAAAGGTATGTTTTTGTGACTTTTTAGTGTTGGCCAGAACTGCTGGTGTGTCTGAACGGCTCTTCGATTGGTTGTGGTGTTGTCTTGTTCAGGGCCACAGAGCTTTCAGTCTTTTTATATATTTGCCTTCACAGGAATGCTCTTTGCATGCTTCTTCAGTACTTTGTATTATTCCTAAAGCATTGACTTCCAGATGTTGATTGTGGTTCTTTAATCTAGTGTTCAACTTCACGCTAGCTTAATTTGCACGCAAAGCAAGAACTCAGGAGTATGGTAACTTTTGCTATGGGTTTTCCCTTCTTCAGTCTACTGTATTTTTGCCTGTGTTGTCTAAGCGCTGACAGCCTCGTGCGACAGCTTTTTTTTTTTTGTGCGCTTATTGTGTGCGAATGACTTATTTGCCTCCTCAGCTAAAGACTTTTTGTATTATAAGAGAAAGCTCTGTCTGTTTTGGTTTTGTCATTTGCTGATGGTGTATCTTCAGTATCTTTTCTCAGTGTACACTATACTTGAATGGAAGGGCAGCATGACTACCTTCAGCTGTTAGCAGGCTTTTAGCTGCTGTAATACTGATTGATGCTTCTTTCTCGGGCGTTCTATTTTGGATGGTTGGCTTGTCATTGCTTGTTTTAAACTCTAAACTGCAGGTGCGCCTTTTTCTGGTTACACCTGGTATATTTTTCCAGTGGTAATGTGCTCTATATATATATATATTGCTAACTTGAGAAACAAGGCCTCTTTACGTTAGGTGCACATCAGGTGGGAAGAGTACTTCTATTACTTGCCAAGATTGTGGCCCCTTATGGTGGGAATCATAATGCACTGTTGATGTGTCAAATTCACATAGCATAATTCCAGGGCACTCGATCAATATCCAAGGAAGAAAATTATGTTCTTTTGCGTGAGTTTCAGCAACTCATAGTAATTTGTATGTAAATGAATACTTCATCATTCTTGGCTGTCACGTTTTATTGAAGCACATGTGCTTCGTTAATAACAAAAAAACACGCACGCTCACGCCACTGCAGTGGCGTGAGCGTGCGTTTTTTTTTTTGTTATTAACGATTTGCCCTATGCATTCACGTTTCTTCTTTTATTGTGTGTCGTACTGCTCGTATCGCGCAGCCTACCGTTTTGGGCACACGTAAAAAAAGTACATAAAAAAGCGTTCCACGCCGAAATTCGTGTTCGCAACGAGCTGGGCACTGAAAGGGTGCCCTACGACGCCCACACACTCCGCAACACCTTACCAACCGTTCGCTGCGATGTTGTTAGGAATTCGTGTGGTCGTTGCATGAATATAGCGCGTGCGTGCGTGCGCACGCGCGTCTGTGTGTTAGATCACGGCAACTGCATATGTTGTATGATTCAGTCACCATAACGCAACTGACGACCCCCGCTCTTCCCACACGTCAAGCAGCAGCAAGTGCCGTTAACACGTACTGTGCTGTGAATGCAA
This sequence comes from Rhipicephalus microplus, assembly GCF_043290135.1. Lineage (NCBI taxonomy): Eukaryota > Metazoa > Arthropoda > Arachnida > Ixodida > Ixodidae > Rhipicephalus > Rhipicephalus microplus. The sequence continues at coordinate 6,519,627 of NC_134707.1, forward strand.
AACAGATTCGAATAGGTCGCGTAGATAGCTAGCCCGACACATGATACGATAAGATTTGCGTCAGATATTCGACGTCTACATGCACGCGTAAGACAGCGGTATCCGCAGCAGCTTCGTCATACGTACGGATAGCACCGCATCGGACGTCACGTCTGACAGAGAAACTTGATCGGTAATTTTTTCTCACTTAAAAAGTCTACCTTGCACAACTTCACCCAACGATTATGCATTTCAACGAGCTGTGCATGGTTTAATGATTGATTGATTCATATGTGGGGTTTAACGTCCCAAAACCACCATATGATTATGATCGAGAGACGCCGTAGTGGAGGGCTCCGGAAATTTCGACCACCTGGGGTTCTTTAACGTGCACCCAAATCTGAGCACACGGGCCTACAACATTTCCGCCGCCATCGGAAATGCAGCCGCCGCAGCCGGGATTCGAACCCGCGACCTGCGGGTCAGCAGCCGAGTACCTTAGCCACTAGACCGCCGCGGCGGGGCATGGTTTAATGACGAAAAGATAGTTCTAATATCGTGCCCGGCACATATATTACTCTCTCTCTAACTTGAAAAATCGGCGCGTGAATTGGGGCCAGAACAGCGCCAAAAAGCAGCAGACGCAGAAATTGGCTCATATTCTAATATTATGACATCGTGATGTTGACTTTTCAGCTGACGCCGGCAATAACGGTCAAACGGCGGGCCAATAATGCCGGTCTTATTGGATGGCTCCGCCCATATTGGCTGCTACTTGTACAACCTGGCCCGATGTGTCCGTTCTAATAGGCCGGCGCAGCCTATATGGGCGGAAAGTTCTGAAAGCTGGCCCAATATAACCAATCTAATAGACTGGCACAGCCATCATTGGCGGAATGTTGTTAATGCTGGTCCAACATAGCCGTTCTATTCGGCTGGCACAACCAATATTGGGGGTACGTTGTCAACGCTGGTCCAACGTCGCCGTTCTATTTGGCTGGCACAGCCAATCTTGGCGGTACGTTGTGAAAACTGGGCCGTTCATGGGCCAGGCAATGCCGATCTATCCCCAATATTGGGCCAACCTTCTGTGCTGCCTGGGAGCCAGTGTGGTAAGGCCGCACATACACGAAAGCATTTGTGTTGTCTCTGTTTAGCGTCCTTGTGAATTCATCTTGTGTTCGCCAGAATTTCACCTCATTACGGAAGAACAGCCCCAGATTAGTTGAAATGCGACAAAAAAAAGCTGTTATACTCGTAATACAAAAGTAAATTTTATCTCCACTTCGTAAAAAGCGGTGTCCGTCGGGCAGGCACTATTACCATTGTATATTAAGACAGTTATCGTGCACTCCATACCCTATTTTCTGATCTTTCCGCTACATCTAAGATAAAGATCACCTCGCTTCCTCCCGCCCCTCCCTACCGTCGGTCTGAACGTGATATGTCCATACCATGTTTATAAAATTTTAGGCTGCGTCCAAGACGTCACGTGCGACCTGTTTAGTGGATTGACATGTTGGCTCCTTGCTACCCGATCCTTGCGGATGCTTATTTCTATAGCAAAAAAAAAAAAATACAGGAGACGGTACCGCCATCTAGTGAACACTGCAAGAACTAAACTAGAGGTGGCTACATACAGGGGACGGTACCGCCATCTAGTGAACACTGCAATAACTAAACTAGAGGTGGCTACATACAGGGGACGCACAGCCCACGCCCTAAGGAGCTTCGCCCCTAAAAAAAAAATGGGGGACACCGAAGTCGCTAGCGTCTCACCTTCCCGCACCGCCAGATGCGTCCCGCGGCGAATCCGAGGAGGGCGCAGCTGTACTCGAGCCGCTTCTGTGGTCCCAGACCACCGCACACGAAGAGCAACGCCGCCGGCCACTCGCGTCCCTTCTCGGGTAGCACGGGCAGCGCCTGCAGGCACCTCGGCAGGCTCCAGGCCTCTTCCATGGCCGCCAGCGAGACGGGCGCCTCTTCGGACTCCTGAAGCAGCGCCGGCGGCTGCCAACGGACGTTTAATTGAAGTTCGATGGGATTGAGAGCTCGCCCACTTGGTGACTGATCGTTATACCGTAAGGTTAAGTAGCGCACTTTTTTTTTTGTAACATCGACAACATGAACAAGGCGGACACGGTATTCGCAACTAAATTTATTTCGGAAAAATACTTCGTATATATGCGCAAATCGTGTTTCGTGTATAAAAATGCGTGAACGGTTAAGCTCGTTTCTACACTTGCGGCGATTATTTTATCGTTAAGTGCACAAAATTTGATACTGGGTGAGTTTTCAGTGCCTGTTGTTTCAAGTCTGTGTCTCGCGAGGTCAGCGTGGGTGCCTATATTAATTCATTTATTCATGAATATATATATATATATATATATATATATATATATATATATATATATATATATATATATATATATATATATATATATATATAGCTTTTTTTGAAATAAATTTGGTAGTGAATGTAGCGTCCTTCTTGGCCCTGTTGTCCATGTAAAACAGTGAGCTACATAATCTTGCGGTATAATGATTTAATTGAATCTTTGATTGTGTAAAATGGCTAGGGTAAAAGCTACAGTGGAAAAGCGCACATAGAAACGAAAGACGATTAAGCATTTTTTTTTCAGGACAACTTACAATTTGCTCAATGACACTTTCGCCTCGATCGTATCCTGCGAAGAGTTGTTTTCATTAATCTCGAACTAGTTAATTAGGTGAAGTACAAAAAAAATAGTCTGACTTGCCCTGTAATTAGGGCATGCGATCCTATGCAGCTGTAGGCCACTTAGATCGGACGTTAATTTTTCATTTTGACACGTCACGTGGTAGTGGTAGCTTTCACGTGTCATCACGGCAGCAAGTTCTTAATCGAACGTGGTGGCTTTGATGACGCCAAGGCAGCCTATAATCACGTGGCGGTTAACCCACCGCCAGAGAATTGATATTTGGGAGTTGGTTTTTGAAATAAAAGCACGCGGTACTTGGTCGTGGTTTTATTAATGAGTGTTCTTTTCAACAATGTCAGTTGCGAGAAGGCGCACTGTGTGGTGTATTATACCTCTCATTTTTCGCACAGGTTAAGGGAGCTGCAACATGGGATCAGATCCCGGTAGAAAGGAAAAGACCCTGAAATACAGCGACAGACTACAGCATATCTTTCGCTGTGTTAGTTGAATATGGATTTGCATAAAATGTACTTCTGGACTACAATCTCAAGAGCAACGAAAACCCAAAGTTTCACTCAATTCACAATGCGAGAGCAGAAGAAATCAAGATATACGTGCGAAAACCAAAAACCGACCCGACATCAAAAAACCAAACCACATCACTTGTGAAAACCTAACCCCTTTCTTTCGAAAATTTCTGCCGCTTTTCCGCACCACCCTCACGTTGCCCAATATGGATGCGCAGCCGCGATCGCTGCAGTACATGGCGAAGTGGCGGGCATCTTTCCTTGTGTCGCCTTTTCGCTTGTGCTTTTCGTGTTTTGCGCCTTGACTCGGGGTGCGCTGCCGTTTTATCGTAAATGGGAATTTGAAGTGGTGTTTAAAAGGGACAAGTATTGGCCTGTCGCGCAATCTAGCGGAAGAGCCTTGGAGCTGAATTTCGGAGTCGATCAGTTTGCTGTACGTAGTATGCCGTGCGCGCCGTAATTAGTCCTTATTAAGTGTGTAAATTATTATTTACGTTTAATATGTGCTATTTAAACGGTAAATAAGCCAAGACGCATGCGCAATGAACCACCATGCTTGAACAAGAACCATTGTCGCGCTTTGTTTGCAGCATGTGTTGTCAGCTGCCTATACAACTTCATATTCGCTGCAGATGAAAATGAAAAACTCGGATAAGAAATACTTCACAGCGCTTTCCTCATTACTATTCCGTTATTATAGACACTCTGACTGCTCTGACCGGCAAGCCTTCCGCTGCGCTAAAAAAAAAAAAAAGGTACCGCATTAAGTGGTTGTCGGCCCCTTTAATCCCTCCAGCCACGGAATTTTTATTTTTGTCGGAAAATAATTTAGTGCGTATTTTAATTATCTTTGTGGCCTCATAAGACCACAAACAAAAAAATAGTTTTGAAATGAGAGTGCACTGCTTAGGAGCTAGTATTTTTAGAGAGTAGCAGATGCCATAGGAGTTCACTCGAAACTCGAAACTAACCACTCGAAAGCACATTAGGCGTTGGTAGGGTGGGGCTGACGTACATAGATCTTTTATCGGTTCTGTTATTTTGGTCCATGATTTGGTATTATCGTATGTGCCATGACACTGTTTCATCTGTCACTATATATTTCATTGTTTTCCGAATAAATATTCAGTTGGTTGTAAGCGCTTGTCCCCGTCTTCTGTCCGCGTCTAAGCAGTGCGCTCTCATTTCAAAACAGTTATGTGTCACCAACTCACCCAATCAACCATACCCACCGAAATAGTCATTGGTGTTTGTGGATTTACAGTCATGACATCCACTGAAGTCATCATAGTCATTAATAAATGACAAAATGGCAAATTTATTCCCGCTATGCCCTATAGAGTACAAAAACATAAACCAACGTTCGACAGATCTTAAAACACCATGAGAACACCATTCCGAAAACGCCGCCTCCCCACCTCTGCGCACCCGCCTCGTCGTCACCCATGACTTCGGTCTGGCTTTTTTTCTTGTTAGGGGCGAAGCTCATTATAGCGGCACTTGTTCGTCCCTCGTAGCCGTTGTAGTAGTGTGTAACAAGTATAACATTTTCACCTTCAAGGAGGTGCCGGTGAGAGATCTTTTCTGTGCGTTGTTGAACAATAAAAGATAGTGCTCAATGTACACGCCAATGGCTGCTAAGGGGGAATGAGAGACAGGAGAAATCGGCTTTTAGTTAACGCGCACGCTGCGAATTTTTTATCGTTCAACAACGCACGGAGGACAAGAAAGGGTTGCTAAGTTATACTCGCTGGGCGTAACCTCCTAGGTTTTAATAAGGTTTAGCGAGCGTTGGGCCACAGTGCCATAAATACAGTGAACTAGTATATACCATGAACTCGAGGTGGTTTAAGGTGGGAAATAGACAAGAAGCGTAAGCCGTAATAAAGTGTGCGTGTGCCACCTCTCGTTTAGCCTTTGGAATGTCCGCTGGATGGCTGTGCTTCTATATCGGGAATATATGATGAAAAGATGTGAGATGGTGGTACTTGGAGTGTTGCATAGGTGGACGAACGGACACACAGACAGATGCATGGACGGACGCACGGATGGCTGCACGGACGGATGGACGCATGGACGGACGCAGGAGTGGATGCATGGACGAAAGCAGGGACGGACGCACAGATGGACGTGCGGACGCACGAACAGACGCACGCACGGACGGGCGGATGGACGCACGGGTGGCCACACAGGAGCACGCATGGATGGACGGAAGCAATAACGAATGGACGGACGGATGCTTCGCCCCACTATCCATCATTCACTCCGTGGATATGTTGCTATTTGTTCACTGCTCCAAGCTCAGCGAAAATGAAACCACAGTGGTGTCGATTGCCGTGGGAATCGTTGAATGAATACTTCTCGAAGAATGAGCAGGTTTTGCTTTCGAGGTTGTAGGAGTGTTGGTATACGTTAACATGGTGGTTTCAGTGACGTGCAATTCCTATGCAATTTGCAACACTTATGGGTGTATACCTTCGGACGGGCGTGCAGCTTGGCGTATTCCCTCCTGGCCAGGAATCCCCTGACCAGGGCCTGCACCCTGGCCAGCTGGTCTTCGTGGTCGCGGTAGCGAGCGTCGTTCGGCCAGCTGCGGCTCAGTGGAGGAAGGAACGCTTCGGACGACCCCGCCTGCTAACAAGGATTCGCAAAAGAAGGAGCTAAATACATATCTATATCACAGTATCAAGCAAAAATCTGAATGCGCGTGCGCATGCCCGACTGCGTATGCGCATGTCGAAATCGCGAGCGCGTGCCTCCTAGCACGTGCGCATGCCTCAGACATTCTGCACATGCGCATGTGCGGTGCAGCGTACACTACCCCGGTGTGCACTGGTGCAGTGCGCATTGTTGTAGTTCATCATTTGGTTTGGTTTGGTTTGCTTTATTCAAGGCAAAATTGAACAAGATTGCCTTGGGGGACACGACTAAAGGCTAAGTAAATGCCTCACTTGGTCGTGCCACCCTGGCAGCAAAGCAGAAACATACCGCAAGTACAGCACGCACAAAATTACAACATCACGTGTTATCTTACACGGGTACCATAGTCGAACAGGAACTACCAGAAGTGTGAGTAAAAGAATAGAAATATGAACAGTCCTCATTCGAGTGGTGGCAAAATACAAACAAATGCATGTTTTCTATCAAATAAATTAACAAGAGACATCTTGATTAGGAAATCGAGTTGCTCTACAAGGCAAATTAGAGTATAATAAACAACAGGCAAAGGGACAATAATGAACAAGGTCATCATCATCAGCCTGACTACGTCCACTGCAGGACAAAGGCTTCCCCCATGTTCCGCCAGTTATCCCGGTCCTGTGCTTGCTGCTGCCAATTTATACCCGCAAACTTCTTAATCTCATCTGCCCACCTAACCTTCTGTCTCCCCCTAACCCGCTTGCCTTCTCTGGGAATCCAGTCAGTTACCCTTAATGGCCAGCGGTTATCCTGTCTACGCGCTACATGCCCGGCCCATGTCCATTTCCTCTTCTTGATTTCAGCTACGACACCCTTAACCCACGATTGTTCCTTAATCCACTCTGCTCTCTTCTTGTCTCTTAAGGTTACACCTACCATTTTTATTTCCATTGCTCGCTGCGTCGTCCTCAATTTAAGCTCAACCCTTTTTGTAAGTCTCCAGGTTTCTGCTCCATAGCTAAGTACCGGCAAGATACAGCTGTTATATACCTTCCTCTTCAGGGATAGGGGCAATCTACCTGTCATAATTTGAGAGTGCTTGCCAAATGTGCTCCACCCCATTCTTATTCTTCTAGTTACTTCAATCTCGTGGTTTGGCTCCGCGGTTATTACCTGCCCTAAGTAGACATAGTCTTTTACAACTTGAAGGGCACTATTACCTATCTCGAAGCGCTGCTCTTTTCCAAGGTTGTTGTACATTACTTTCGTTTTCTGCAGATTAATTTTAAGACCCACGTGCCTTTCTGTTCTTGTGTAACTCCGTAATCATGAGTTGCAATTCGTCCCATAAGTTACTCAGCAATGCAATGTCATCGGCGAAGCGCAGGTTACTAAGGTACTCTCCATTAACTCCTATCCCTAACTGTTCCCATTCTAGGCTTCTGAAAACCTCCTGTAAGCACGCGGTAAATAGCATTGGGGAGATTGTGTCCCCCTGCCTTACACCCTTCTTGATTGGTATTCTGTTGCTTTCTTTATGAAGCACTATGGTAGCAGTTGATCCCCGGTAGATTTCTTCCAGGATGTTTATATATACTTCATCGACGCCCTGATTCTGCAGTGTCTGCATGACAACTGATATTTCTACTGAATCAAACGCCTTCACGTACTCTATGAAGGCTATGTATAGTGGTTGGTTATATTCTGAGCATTTCTCTATTACCTGATTGATAGTATGAATGTGGTTGATTGTTGAGTAGCCTATTCGAAATCCTGCTTGTTCCTTTGGTTGATTGAATTCTAATGTTTTCTTTACTCTGTTAGCAATTACCTTTGTAAATAGCTCTACAGAGAACAAGCTTATCGGCCTGTAATTCTTCAGGTCCTTGTCATCTCCTTTCTTATGATTAGGATGGTATTGCGCATTCGCTATTGAACTTTATTTTTTTTTGTGAAATCTGTTTCTTTGTTCTACGCGAATGTCTTACTCACTCGTATTCTTACCGATCAAACGGGCAAAAAGCTACCTCCGCGTCAGCATGTGTCGTGACCTTTAGCACTTCCTCGGTTTCTTTGAACGCACGACAAACTTTCAGCATGGGCTTGAATGCAAACTGTACTAGCGCGGCGAGGGCGGTACATCGCGGTAAATATGCAGCTCACGACGTGGCCTCCGAGATGCCACCGGCTAATCTCGGAGGCCATGCTCACGATGCTGCCGTCCGCAAATATCTGTGTCCACGTGCCTCTGGGTACGCGATGCAGTTGATGTTGGGTGCGTGGCATAATTAGTCGAGAGGAGGGAGGGCGAACAATTTCTGGCTGACTATGATATTTATTTTCAATACTATATGTAGCGTGCTGTGGCATAATGCTTCGCTCACATATTCCAAGGTGCGTCGAATACCGATCAACAGCATTTTTCGACAATGTTCGAAAAGTGTTACATTACAGGGCAACTTTCAAAACTGTGTAGGCCCTGGAATAGAAGCCGTCAATATTTGTGACGTTACAGACAGTTGGTGCGGGAACATGACGGTGGAGTCGCTATGCTTGTGCCTGATTTGTGCGCGTTCTCTCGCAAAAAAAGATGTTTTTATTGTTGTGTAGGGTATCCCACTAATTATGAAAATATATTGTTCGCTCTTTAGGCTTTTTCGTGCCTTTACGGTATGAAATAATCGCTCGCCTGCGGTGGGCACTTGGTAGCCGTTGGCGATCCCACACCGGGGGAGACGTCCGACGAAGGCGACGTCATGACGGTGCTCTCCGTTTCGGACAGGCCGGCGGGCGCCGCTGCCGTGAAGGTCCGCTTGCGCACCTCCAATGCCAGGTCCGGTCTACCACGCAGGCGCACATAGTGAGAGCTGCGAGTCCATTACCCGAGTGACTAAGCTGGCCATATTCCTTTTCGTGAGCGTATAGGCTTATAGGACACCAACAATTGTGACCACATTAGTGAGACTGACAAATAATAATAGATAATGGTAAGCGGCGCAAATTAAGAAAAATCACTAGGGGGAAGGGTCACAAATCAGACCATGACAGCCATTTTTGCTTTTTGTCCCTAAATACGGGTTGTATTTTTACACACACGAACTAAATTGCGGTTTGAAATAAACTTTCAAAAACGAGCATGGCGTTGAGGCTCGAGCAGTTGCATTGTTCTATTCAGTCTCCCTTAAACCGGTCGAGCGATGGCTTTTGCAATTCACGTAGTGTCACACAGCTGAGGTACTGATTGAACACAGCTACATGCAAAAGATAATCAGCCTTTGAAAAAAAAAATCATTGCGCTATGCTACACCTAAAGCTAAATATACCTAAAGCTAAATATCAAGGGCGGACAATTCAAGGCATGACTATTTACAAGCTGTATTTACGCTGATGCGTATATAGCATCGACCTAGACGGAGGACACTACGCAGAGCGGGCAGATCAAAGAGTTTCCTAAAATTAACTAGGGGGGGACTCTGGCGCTGCGATCGTTCAGCGATCATGAGAATGATAGGTAGTACATAGATTTGCCTAGTCTTCGTACTTACGGGTGCCAAATCGCACTTGTGGCTTCGTTTGTTGCTGTGTTTCAGTTTTATTTCAAAGGAAGAACGAACCATTTTGAACTTCGTGACCCGATTCGAAATGGGTAAGTTAAGGTAGTAAAGGGCAACTGTCGAACATTTGTCGACTGTTGTTTCGGGCCAAAGCAGCTTGAAGGCACGCGAAGCCAAAAGTAACGTAAAGTACGAAGACTAGGGAAATCAGTGTACTATTCATAATTCTCCATGCTCGCTGAAGCGCCATACGTTGCAGCTCCCATAGACACTAGCGCCATAGTTCCCTCTAGTGTGTACTTAGGAAAGTCTACGGGACACACCAGCCGTATTTTTCGTCGCCTTCTGTGCTCAGAATGTCTGATCACTTATATGTCAGCTATGTAACAGTATTACGAATTTATTGCGCCATATTACAGGTTTCGGTTGCTTAGGTGAAAGCATTAGCCGAGTGACTGATTCATATAGTTTCAACGCGATAACATTAAAAGCTCGTTTCACCAAATTTTTTATGTCGTTGTTGGTTTCGATCGAAATGACAGAGTTGTCAGTAAGCGAAAATGCGAGATATAAGAAATAACCAAGCAATGAAAACATTCGGTTGTAGTGCACTTCAACCGAATGTACAACCTGCTTGCCACACAGAAGCCTTCCACTTCTGTGTGGCAAGCAGGTGTTGCCCCACAGAGCCATGCAAGCACTCGACACTGTTTCGAGAGAAAACAAAAACTATACGACTATCATGTAAAAGTAGGAGTATTTAAAACGCGTGTAAAATATTGCATGACAAAAGCGTGATGGCACACCAGGCGTGGGAACACGAGAATTGATTGTGCAATGAGTGGCTGGTTTAAAGACCCCAACAATTCACAAAGAACACCGGCACAATTGATTATCATTATTGCAACATGGTCAACAAAGTAAGCAGCGTATCGTAGAATATTTTACAGCGCAACGAGTTTGATACGGACAGCTGCAAGCAGCTGTCCGTATCTGCGTCCTGGTGGACGTCGTGGTGCACGTCCTGGTGCATGTCCTGGTGCACGTCCTGGTGCGCGTGCTACCAGGACGCGTACGGGGTACTATTAATTCGCAAACGAAAGGAATACGCCGTAGTGGAGATTTCCAGAAATTTCGACCGTTTCGACGTGCATTGACATCACACAGATCAGCGACGCTGTCTTCGCGTTACCTTGCGTTTGTTATGCTGATTGAGTGTATTGGAATATTGCATAATATCGGTTTTTGCGTGTTACTAGTGACGTTCTTGAACAACCAAAACGGGACCACCGCGGGATGGATCGACCCCGCGACCTTCGAGACAGCCAACCGAGAACTATCGCCACTGATCCACCATGGCGGACAAATGAAGTCTGCCACGTCAAAGCTAGAACATGACGCGTTCGTGAGCAGCTGGACGTAATCGAAATCAGGAAGACAATGCGCCGCGTTGTTAGCGGTCGACTCACAAGGCGGCCTCCATGAGCTGCATGCGAACCGGGCGACCGGACAACGCCATCTTGCCCACGGGAGGCGCCTCGAAGCACTTGAGCAGCACCGACTCCGGAAGCAGGCCGAACCGCACGCACGCCAACACCGTATCCTCGAACTGCTTCCGGTTCTGCGCGTAGGTGCATGCGTGAGACTGGTCATGTGGGTAGCATTCACTAAAAAATAAAAAAAAAGATCGAGTGAAAAGGTTGTCTTTTTTGTCCCACAACAATAATCCTGATCCGGCTTGCGCACGCTTCCTTCCGAAAACTCCGCCCCGCCGCGGTGGTCTAGTGGCTAAGGTACTCGGCTGCTGACCCGCAGGTCGCGGGATCAAATCCCGGCTGCGGCGGCTGCATTTCCGATGGAGGCGGAAATATGGAGACATTGGAACGTTAAAGAACCCCAGGTGGTCAAAATTTCCGGAGCCCTCCACTACAGCGTCTCTCATAATCACATGGTGGTTATGGGACGTTAATTGATTGATTTGTAAGGTTTAACGTCCCAAAACCACCATATGATTATGAGAGACGCTGTAGTGGAGGGCTCCGGAAATTTTGACCACCTGGGGTTCTTTAACGTGCGCCCAAATCTGAGCACACGGGGGTTTTGGGGCGTTAAACCCCACATACCAATCAATACTTAGCCATCGGTCACCAATTAGCCAATTGTAACAAAAACCCAGCCCACTACTACTCACCCACGAGCCAAACTAACTGGCCCAGCTTTCAACCCTATTGAACGTGAAAGAAGTTTCAATGAGGTAAATGCACTTGTACTCCAACCTTGAAGACGTCAAGTAAGCATATAATCAAGTCGTGCTTATCCTATAATTTGTGACAATTACGCCACTGGAACGTTCTCGGCCCCTGTGCACGAACAACGAAAGAGGCTGCATGTGGTGTACTGATTGACGCGACGTCCAGGACCTGAAATTATATCGGGCAAAACGGGAAAAAAAGATTTTCACCACACTTTGTGCAAGTTCATGCGCGCCAGGGTACAAGTTCGCGCAAGTTCCCTTGGAACGTTCGTAGATATATCTATACACATGTGAAGAAAAGCAGCATCATCACCATCATTTCGGAGATCTTCATTATCATCATGATTTCGTTTGATAATCTTTATTCACTCCCCTCTCTGTTCAGTGACCTGCGTGATAATTTCTACTACTATAACAACTACCACTACGGATAATAGTAATACGGCGACTATGTCACAGGGTAGACTAATAACTTTGCTGTAAGAAAAAAAAAAACCCACTCAATCGGGGACGCTGATGTCAGGCCAAACGCTGGTATGCTGCCTGCAAATCGGTTTTTTTTGCACCCTCTTTTTTTCCATCACAGTGGAATCGCTAAGTGTACAAGTGTCAGCACCTTTAATACGAACAGTCCGGTGCGTGTCCTCTCCTCGCTTTGACCAACTTCAGCGCCGCCAAGCGTTGGACGCGGTGCGTTTGTTTCAACTATACTCGGGGACAACTTTCTGTGGCAATAAAGGGAAGGCGACGGAACCGAAGTGGCTGTGTGCCACCGCTGAGGAACATAGTCCCACGAATACGTCTGTGTTTTCCGCGTGAAGATAGTAAAAAAAACAACAAAATTACTTAATTTTCAACGGTATGCTGTTTAGAAAAAGACGCTGTACGAACCCAGGAGATATTATTATTTGTTTTGTTTCACGAAATGCCATTTCGCGTTTTTGCGCGTCTAAAAACGTCCCACGTTTTAGGTGCACCTCACAACCAAAATGGCGTCTTCGTTTTCAAGTGAGTGCTCGTCACCCTCCAGCTGTGCCGACGATTCGCCGAAGGAGCTTGTGTCGAATTTCACTCACGAATAGCTGCGTAAGCGGACGTGGCAAATTCTGTGCAGTGGTATTATTCGAACACGGCCGGCATTCATAAAGTGAATCTAGCTGGACTACTTGGCGGAGGAGTACATGTGTGGCGGAGGAGTACTCCACCCCCGTAGCCTGCGCTTACGCCTGGCGGAATACACTCACCTGGCTGGTCCGTTATCACCATGTTTATGTCGTGGCTACACTCAAGCGCATGCCCATTAAATTCGTTGCCGTATGCTTATCTCGACAATGAACTATTGCGAGAGATATCTACCGCACCTGTCGAGTTTGAAATCGCTTCTTCCACGAGAAAGAAGTGACGAAAACGTAGTAACGATAGATAAAACAGACCAGCCAAGTGAGCGCATTCGACCCGTCGATTAGACAGAGGTGAAACAAAAATTTACTACAGAAACCAACATGTGCTCCATCTGTTGCTACTTGCCACAAACATACTGCGTACGACGCTTGGTGGCGCTGACGTCAGTCGAAGGGCAGAGAAAAAGGTTCGTAATAGCACATCAACAAACCCTGATGGCATACCAATTAGAATATAATAAAGAAATTAGGAGCAAACTCTAAGCAAACATTAGGAGCGAGCAAAGGAATAATGAATAGTGAAACCCCCAATGGGTGGAAACTAAGCAGGATGAGCATGATCTATAAAAGAAAGGGGGACAAAACCGATATAAACAACTACCGTCCTCAAACAGTGACATCAGTAGTTTACAGGTTGGTGATGCAGGTAGTAAAGGAAAGACTACAGACATGGGTGAAGAATGAGAGGGTGCTGGAAGAACTACAAAATGGGGAAGAACTACAAAAAGGACAATTTTTCATTAATGCAGTGCATTGAAAAAGAAAACAGGCCCCTGTGGCTGGCATTTCTAGATATCAATGGAGCTTACGATAGTGTAATTTAAGAAGACTTGTTGGGAATAATGGACAAACTAGATGTAGAAGATGGAATAACTAATCTCCTAAAGGATATCCATAAAAATAACGAGGTAGTTATAAAGTGGGAAGAACAGATATCTGAACCTATAGAGATACAACACGGGCTTCGACAGGGCTGTCCCTTGTCACCTTTGTTATTTATGCTGTGTCTACAGAAACTAGAAGCCAAATTAGAGGGGAATCGACTCGGTTTCAGCCTGTTTTTTGCCAAGCAAGGAAAACACATTGAACAGTCATTACCAGCATTGATGTATGCAGATGATATAGTATTAATAGCCGACAACAAGGAAGATCTGCAGGGATTGATAGACATATGTGGCAATGATGGAGATAGGTTAAATTTGAAGTTCAGCATAGAAAAAATCAGCAATCATGATTTTAATGATAACAAATGCAGTGAGCATAAGATACGGGAAGTCACGCTAGAAATAGTTGATATGTGCAATTATGCGGGCCTATGGATAACTAACGGGGCTGAGTACCTAAGGGAGCACAAAAGATAGGTAATGATTAGGGGTAACAGGAATGCAGCTGTAATGAAAAATAGGGCACTGTGAAATTACATTAGGTACGACGTTGTGAGAGAGATTTGGAAAGGTGTGATGGTCCCGCGTTTGACGTTTAGCAATGCGGTCTGTGCATGACATCAGAAGTTCAAGTAAGATTGGGAATTAAATACCGTGACATAGGTAGACTTGCTTTGGGAGCACACGGTAATGCCCCAAATTAGGGAGTACAGTGTGACATGGGATGGGCATCGTTTGAGTGCAGGGAAGCTAGCAGCAAGATAGAATTTGAGGGGCGATTGAGAAAAATGGGACCACAGCGTTGGGCTTGGAAAGTTTCCAGCTACCTGTACATAAAAAATGCTGATACTAAATGGAGCAACCAAACTCGAAAATTGTCAAACAAGTACTTAGACAACAGCAGAATACCAAGCCAAAAGGAAACATCGGTTAAGAAGGAGGTGAAGGAAACAGAGAGGGACATGTTGAAGATGGGAATGCTTACGAACTCATCACTGGAGACATACCGAACTTTCAAGCAGGAAATTGCAAAGGAAAAGATCTGCGATAATTCTCCGGGTAGTTCTCTACCGTTCGAAGTCAGAACAGGAGTATTGCGAACCGAGACGTACCGAGCCAAATGCGAAGGCGCAGACACGGTATGTAGTACGTGTGTAGAGGAGGAGGAAACGGCTGAACATTTGATAATGTTTTTTTAAAGCGCTCCACCTTACAGTCCAAGATAATGGCACGGAAGTTTTCAAAGCATTTGGGTTTAGGGACAGTGAAGGATAAATACACTTTAAACGGATAGAAATAACCAAGAGGAGGTTAACTGATAGGTGGCTACAATCGAGGCGCGAGTGAAATTCAATCCTTAAACACATAGTGATAGTACTTAACTTTGTGGCTAGGTGGCGTGAGCCACCACCCGATCTAAAGGGCACAGCCGGATACATACATCCATGCAGCGAGGAGAGGCCACGCGTCGGACCGTTAACCATGCTGGCACACGCACCTGATAGTCGTGCTCCAGCCAAGTTAGCGCGGCCAGCAACACCTTGGTCTCCGAGGAAGTACCCAGAGCATCGGCACACAGCAGGCTCTTCACGGTGTTCCATTCCAACTCCAGGAACTGCCGGGTCCTGCGCCGCCAGCGTCAGAACGGTCATGCGTGCTTACTTAAAAAAATCGATATGGTCACGCGATCGCGACGGCACAGAAAGCAGCACTCGAGTCGCTGGTGACGTAACTCTGTCTAGGGCGAAGATGAAGCACCGCGCGCTCACAATGCAGCGATAGCACAACCAGTCTCCGATCGTGGCTAGTTTGATCGTCATCGAAACACGTCATCTTTGCGACGCGCGCGGTCTAACATATCAGCGTTATCGCTTGTTCGCGTCCCAGGCGCAATCTTATCAGAACATAGAAGTGTGGCAGCTTGGGCTAGTTGGTATGGCATGGCGATAGTTATAGCGCGAGAACAAAACGACGACACAGAGACAAGAAGTGTCCTTCGTCTCCTTCTCGTCTCTGTGTCGTTTTGTTCTCGCGCTATAACTATCGTCTTATCAGAACAGTCACGAAGTTCATTGAAGTGCGGCCTGTGCCGATCAGTGGTAACAACTTTAACAGTTTCGTGGGTCGAAACAGGTCTCGTAAGAATGAATGAATGAATAAGCGCGCGCGATCGCCAAATGCCGCAGCAACCACTAGGAGCTGCGAAGTAGGGGAAGGTAATCCCCACAGCAGAACGAAAGCCCCGCCTCGAAGGGAGCGTGTCCTTCTTACATAGGCGTGCGTACGGTTAACCCACAAGGGGCGAATGTACGCAGAAATTGTGTGTGTGTGTGTGCACGTGCGCATGCATGCATGCATAAAATCTTCTTTTCTTGCGTCTTTTCGGCTCGATCTCATTTCTCCAATTTAAGCCAAACAAAAGACGCCCTCTCGTGATGTCATCTGATAATGATTTCCTTAGGGACCCATCGCAACGTAAGCTTCCTTTTTGCACGCGTGCGACGTAAGCGTGCTTGCCTGACGGCGTCGTCGAAGTTCTCGGCGACGAACTGGAAGGCGGCGTGCTCTTCGGCCGGCAGCTTGAAGCTGGACGCGTGTTGCAGCACCACCAGCTGCCTGCCCACGGGTCCGGCCTGCGCCAGGTACTGCAGACACCGGGTGGCCAGCGGTCGGAGACGCAGCTTGTAGGCGCAGCTGTACAGGTCCGTCACGTTCTGACACGTCACCACGGGACCGCTGCGCGAATGCGTAGACATGCGAAGCATTTTTTTTTTCTGCGCAACGTCTCGATCACCGCTAGGAATCGCAGAAACTCGCCAGACCTCGAATGGCTTCAAATACAAAATTCGACAGCCCATCGCCTTCTCGAGGAAGTGGCGGCTAGCCAATTTGCGTCTGCGCGCATGACGTAACACTTCGCTTCTTTTAAATTTCTTTAGTCGCACGATGCCGTGCGTCGGCGTTGTCCTCAACCCCACTGCGCATGCTTGCGTCACGTGCCAACCGTGTGCTCCCCCCCTCTTTCTCGCCTAGCAAGGCCGACGCAGGAAGCGTCTGCTATAGTAAAAGCCGACTGCCCGAGCTGCGCAACCGCTCGCTAGCCATGCCATATATGTAGGCACTGGATCGCACATCAGCGTCCCATCACTAGTTGAAGGCGACGGTTCTTTTTTTTTTTCAGTAAATAAGAATAATAAGGACGAAATAACAATTAAACATTCCGAAACTATACCCGATTACACAACATGAACGCGGTACCTCCCCCACACTACGACGCATTTACCCTACTTACCCCTGTGGGAAGATGCGGCCGGCCTTTTTCTTTCCTTGTTTCTATCGCCATTGCTCAATGCTCCTTCCCTACTTTTCCTTTCCTTCCGTGCCGAAAATTGGGCTTTAATCAACGCGCTTCGAGACGCGACACTTAAATTGCCACAGGCATCAACGCCGGTCCTGTGTTTGCTTGAAATACGAGCGTGTAACGTAAATAAGCACCAACTAATACACGGACGATCAGCGCATGTACGCGCCTTGGCAAGTCCTTGTATTCGCTACGCGCTCGTATTTCAAGCAAAGCATGAATCGCCAACTCGCCCAATCAGCTATTTTGACAAGTAGATCATGAGTTCATAACCAGGAAGCCATCAAATGAGCCAGCTTGAAACGAAAAGTGAGCTTGCATAGAAGATCAGGTTGCCATATCAGAAACAGCCAATCACTGCAAGCGCACAAACAATAGATAATTGATAACTGGAAAAACGGCGCGTGCAAGCACGCACGTAACTGGTGCACCATTGAGGGCTGTAATTTCAGTGCACTATCCGGCCACATATTTTCCTCGTACGACGGTGCCCCGCCATGAAAATCTGCGTTCTCTGAAAAGACTTGGATATCTTAAAGGGTAAAAGTCGACTCCCAATACTTTTAGCGGGACGGCTCAGTGCTCTCCCATAGTTGAGTACGAAGTACTCGAAATCGTTAAACATTTTAGATGCGGAGCATCTAATACTCGAGGCTTGTAGTGCGGCGCCGTCCGCAAGCTTCCTCCTCCTTCTTCCACCATCTGTGCATCCCTTCCTCCTCTACACACCGCGCGCGCTTCACTCCTCCACCATCTGTGCACCCTTCCTCCTCTACACACCGCGTGCGCTTCTCCTCTTCACGAACATTCGCTAGCTGTATAATGTAGCACGCATGCGCCGTCACGCTTCGAGAACATCGGCAGCTGACGCGCGCGCATGCGCCGTCGCGCTTCGAGAACATCGGCAGCTGACGCGCGCGCATGCGCCGTTGCGCTTCTCCCCCTTCTCGAACATTCGACAGCTGACAGTGCATGCGCCGTCGCGCTGTTTATATACTCAAGGTCGGCGCTCGCTCGCTCAGTTGCCGCTCGTCGGTTGGTTTGTACGGCGCGTCGACGTCCAAGGTCGCGGTGAAATGAATTCTAACGAATCCCCAAACACAATGATCGACGTCCCTTCTACCAGCGCCGCCCTTTCGCATACGTGTGTACGTGTTCACTCATTTAACACCCCCTCCTACAACCACGTTAACCAATTTAGCCATCGACCCAAGTAAGTCGCAATTTAACACCCCATTTCAGAACCACGTTAACCAATTTAGCCATCGACCCAAGTAAGTCGCACTTTAACACCCCGTTAACCAATTATATGCTCCGCATCCTCCTCAGTGTTCCCCCGAGGGAAGCTGCGGGCAATTTTTTTCTTTCGAAACACAAAGCTTGACGTTTTAGTGGTGTTCCACGAAGGCACGGCTTTCAGCTCTCACCATAGTAGAGTAGCGGCTACTCTAAATCGCTACTCATTTCTTTTCTGAAACCCATGTAAAAGCTTCGCTTGAAGGGACACCGAAGTGATGCAACGAGTTAGCTTGGATCTGGGCTCCCACAAACTCACCGCAGAAAGCGGGCTGCTCGCCCACGAACATTGGAATAACTGCGCGAAAACGCGCCCACTATAGGGAGAACAAGATAAGGGCACACAGCGTCCTTGACTCCGTGTCCTCTCTCTAGTGGGTGTGCTTTCGCGCTGTAACTCCCTTGCTCTTCATTTATTTATTTATTTATTTATTTATTTATTTATTTATTTATTTATCGATACTGCAGGCCAATATGCTGGCCCACGCAGGAGGGGCAAATACAAAATACAATAACAAGACATTCACAAAAGGACTAACAATTCAAGAAGAAAAAACATACAGTGCAATACGCTTGCTTCGCAAAACAATTTACACATAGCAACAAAAAAATCTTAAGACCTAATTTCTTATGAACTAACTCACCCAAAAAGAAGTGTTGAAAGCGTTGACACTTGGGCGAGTTGTTTGGGGATTTATTTTCAAAAAGTGTTACTAGCGCATAGAACGATTAGGAAAGGGCGAGACAACAGAGATCAAGGCACTGCGCTGCCGACACTTTTTGAAGATGAAATTTTCATGTAGTCCCACGAGGGCAAGGAAGAATGTATACTAGCGGAGCGGTTTGTGCAGTGTCAGCATACGCTACCGGTTTGAAAGAAAAAGCCTTTGCCATATATAAATGCGGGTGACTACTCAAGTAGGTATGGCGCTCAGTATTGGAACTCCAATATGTTAATACCAATCACAAAGGTTTCTGAATTATTGTTTTTGTTTCACTGTTAACTGCCAACTCCGGCGGTTTTTCGAGGTCAATGGATCTCACTGAAATGCACTGGGTACGTTCATTTGCACGTTTGCGTCATTCATGCCGAATCACAAGCTTGTGGGTATCGCAGATTCTTTTCAAATGAATTTTATAGCTTGCCTCGAAGCACTCACCTAGCTTGCCAAAATTAATGGCAACATTGTGTGTGACGTTGTCTTTTGCCTGGCGGAAGTGACGAAACTGATGTGCGACTGCAGCGTAGGCTTGTCTGCTATGGATTGTGTGGAATTGGCCGGCGCATACTTGGTTGAGCGTGCGACTTCCTTTTCCGTGTTGGGCGGGCAAGTGGTGTTGCCCTGTGGACCGCAAACGATTCGCCATATATTCTCCATAGCAGCGTAAGCGTTTTAGCCGATCGCCCTGGAACGTCCATGAATGTGGCGTTAGGGGCCTTAACTATATTCCTCAGTTAAGGTACAGTTTGCTCTATAGAGTACAATGTACCTTAATTGAGGACGCGTTTGCGCTGTGTAACATCGGCGAACCGTGACTGGCACTAACCGCGGTTCAATGCGGTTAACTTCGTTCGGTCGTAACCGCAGTTAACTAGCCTGTGTAACAAGAATATGTGTCTTTACAAAAAGCTTGCAGCAAGCAAGGGAACTAACCTGTTTCTCAGGTACGCTTTGAGACCGTCGAACGCCTGCTCTGAAATGCCATCTATTTGCAGGCGCATGTTCGCAGGTGCGGCCATCTCGTACAGCAGGTCGCGTAGGTAAGAACTCGAGGCCCGCAGAACGTCTGCGCTTATAGCGAACTCCCGGCCGGGCCCACCTTCCTTGAGGCAGATCAGCACCTCGAAGTCGCTCATCTTGATCTTCTTCTTCTGTGGCTCACACCCACCGTAGGGGATTGGCCAAGTACTGAGTGGTCTTAGAAAATCGTATGAAATTTTAGAGCAAATGGAGGTTTTGAAATGAAAAGAGATTACAAATTTCACGTGAAATTTATTGGTGTTTACTCAAATGCACAAAAAGTAATACTTTTATAATATATAATAAATTAAATGAACACCCTATCGTCGACCGCATTTTCTTCTTCCTTACCTTCTTCTTATTGATATTGTCACGCGGCAGGAACAAGAATGCACTAACTTTTATTCCCTTTACCCTCTCCCCAGTGCAAGGTAGCCTACTCGGCTCAGCCAGGGTTAACCTCCCTGCCTTTCTTTCATCATTCTTCTCTCTCTCAACAGAAAGGCGATGTGATGATGGTGTTGCTGTTCCAATCCCCAGATTGAGTATGTGCCACAATACAAAGGAATCAAATCAATTTCTGAAATCTCGGCTGCAGATGTTTATACCAATCTCTTCATTTTTTTCTAAAAAATATATTTCTCCCTTTCATGCTCCCCCGTGACAAAATTATGACGACAACGAACCGCGTTTTATGGTACACACTCGCATCAGGTGCTAATCGGGCGTCAAGAGATGCATCGAATTAAATTCCCAATAAACGAAAATACCGGACAAAGCAGAGATACGGAATGATCCAAAGAACGCTTGAGAATACAAGGATCACGCATCAGAATCTGCAGATTATGAAGCGCGTACTTCTGTGTGAGTTGGTAACTCGAGGGTGCACGAAAAAATGAAGCAAAAAAGGAAGAAACCGTTAGGGTCATAGGTTAAATTTAATTTCTCATACCCTTGCATTTGTTAAAAAAAAGTGCCACTTCTGATTTGAACTTACCGTTAATGGGAGAATGCACACACTACAGCATGAATTTATTGGTGTTAATCAATCCATACGGCAACCCGAAGACACTCCAACAGTGTTGTGAAAACGCAGGAAACGCTTCGGCGCGTTGTATGGCTTGGACGAAGGGTGTTCCCGTAAATGTTGAGGCGAGCGATCTGCCTTGCACACTCCTTTGGCGTAGAGCCCAAAAGCAGCCGTCTAAACTCAGCCATATCCACCCCTGCTATAGGGCCTGCAGAACTTCCTGCATAAGGAATCTCTACAGGACACCAACCGATTCTCGTAATCAAGAGAGGTGCAATCGCGGCCAACTTGAAAAGGAGCACGGGCGTTACCTTCAGGAGGCCATAGCGGTTAAACGATGTTGCGAGTGTTCATATCAATCAATGTTTATACGGAAAGGGTTAGCGCTACTCCCTCTCGAAGATCAATACGTCATAATCGTATGATGCGTATCACGAGTGATTGTTGCTTAAACGCCATTGATCCATGCCCCTTTCAGATAGGCCACGTCTGCACCTGACGCTTGGTGGCGTGGACATACTTACGAAGATGCGGTGGACGTTCTCCTCGACTATATATGATGATGATGATGCTCCTTGGATCATTGGCACCTACCCACTATATATTTCAACAAGCCGCGTTAGATATGTTTATTCTTTTCAAAAAATCTGAAATTAGGTAAAACGAAAGCATACACCTGCCGGTAAGAGCCTGGGATCAGCGTAGAAGTGTTTCGTAATAAAAAAAAAAGTAGAGTGAGCACAAAAAACGATAACAGCGCTTACAGCTGCAAGACTGCGTGCGGGCGATATTTCAAGAATAGGTATTTACAAAATGAGCTCCGAAGAAAAAAAAACGTTTTTATTCAGTTGGGCAGTAATGGGTTAAAATATCCTTTTGACTTAAAGACGTTACTTTGAGAGGGTGAGAAATACATATGTAATGAGAGAAAGGCACACCGAAGCTGACCACTAGAAGGTGCTGAACACTAAGCGTCGTCGACTGCGGTTGGTATCACGTTTGGCGGATTCGTTTACAACCTCTTCGCGGAAGCCGCGCTTGAAGTTGGCGGCCCACCGTTGAACCTCCTCCTTGACACACCCGGGGACTCCGGCGAATTCCGGTCGTTTCCACAGCTTGTGGTCGGGGTCTGGCGCCACCAGCGCCGTCAGCCTCAAGGCGTAGGACAAGTTCATGTCCAAGCTGAGGTACGTGAAAAACTGCCTGTTGGCAGCACGGCACCACGGCCTGGTTAGCTGCATCGGTTCTCCTTGACCTTTCAGGAACACTTCTACGCGGACGCATGATATTATGACCTGAAAAATCAGAAATCCAGAAATAAATAGACTCTCAGTAACCCGGTCTTTACAACACAAAAGTTCAAATTATAACGAGGCCTTGAAGTGATATGGAGCTGTTGAATAGGGAATGCCGCTGTGAGCCGACATTTCGAGAAGAGGCTTTTGTGAAGTGAGAAGCTTGAAGAAGACGAGTCCACTCATGTGAACGCCCTGCTCAACGATTATAGGTAAACGCTGTGACTTTGTTCCGCCATGTACATTGTCACGTGCACGTTGTATACACTAATCAAATATTCGTGATGTTACAGCAGAGGTAATACACTTCCATGTTCTAAGCCTTCACGAGTTGTTGCGGCACCAGTAAGATTGCGCGCACATCAGATTTCATTGGCGAGCCCTATCAACACCACATGTCACCTTTTGTGTTGCCTGAGGCTGTTGCTGTTAGTTATTTTGACTACTGCACTGGGACTCGATCTTGTGCTGTACATTGCCGTACAGCGCGTTTTTAAACCGTGATTCATTTTTCTTATTCGCTGACTAAGCTGATGCAGAGAAAGAGGTGGCACATGCCATCAAGTACATATTTATACAATGAAACACACATTCACTCATTTCGCCACCGTATGCAGTTTCGCTGAAGCAAATGTTTGCCCGTGCACTGGCCTCCAGTCAGCAATAACATCATCATCATCATCATCATCATCATCATCACCACCACCCTGACTACGTCCACTGCAGGACAAAGGCCTCTCTTATGTTCCGCCAGTTAACCCGGTCCTGGGAGAGGCCTTTGTCCAGCAGTAACAATGCAGCGCATTTTGGGAAAATCAGGGGTTGTATCGAACCTCCGGGATGTTTTGGCAACACTCTCCCCGAAGCTTCCTGTTGAGCACGGCAGCCGGGATGCCCGTTTCTGCCTGCGCCTGGTACAGCAGCTCGACAACGGCCAGCTGGCCGAACTTTGCTTGCTCCAGGAAACCTTGCTCCAAAAACTTCATGTCAGCACTGTCGTCCAAACGAGAAAGAGTGAGGTGAGATGAATTATTAAGAATATTTTTTTTTACCTACACGCCACGCACCATGAGCGTGGCGTGTAGTCATGACTTACATGACATGCATGTCATGATTTCTACGTTAGGGCCTTTAAGTTGTGAACAAACAAACTGTTTATCTTACACCGTGATCTGTCTACTCTTTCGGCTCGATTATCTGCAATGAAACTTACACGAAACCCAACCCGCCTTCCGCGTCACCAACCGAGCGACGGCAAACAGACGTTGAACCCCTTTCCACGTGACATCCTCCTCCAACAAAGGGAGCGACGAAGAGAATATGGCCTTCCGCATAAACATTTGGATAGCCAACAAAGCAGGGATTGGAGACGCATACAAACCAATAGCTTTCCAAATTTGTACCACCTGAGTAGAATATATCCCACGCAATTTAGAGAAACATGTTCATGGTGTTCAGACACACCGACACTCAGCCACATAACACTGGTGTGCACCAAAAGGCCCACACAAATCGACAGTCCACACGTTACTAACCATCCACGCATGTTACACAGGCAGTGGGAGGCATGGTTTGGGGACAAAGCCAAGCAGAGTCAAGTAGCTTTGCATGACCAGGCCCAGCGAGCCACTCGTGCCAGCGGAGCCCCGGACAGAGGGTTCGACCACTACTGCCTGCATTTACTTCTTTTTTCCTGAATAAAGTTTTCTCCCTCCTCCTTTTCGCCAAACAAACGCCACACCGAGTTTCGCTTCAAACCGTTCTTCCAGCACCCGATGGATGGATGGATATGGCTGTACCCTATAGATCGGGCGGTGGCTAGCGCCACCAAGCCGTAATACTTATAATACCCGCGTCGACGCCGTGAGCGCCGCTGCTGCTTCGCATCCCATCAAGGGTTCCCTTCTGGAAGACGCTCCGCAATTTTAGAGGCGAAGCTCCTTGAAGCGGCACCCGTTCGTCCCTCGTCGTAGTGCGTAACCAGTCTTACGTTTTGACCTGCAAGCTGGTGCCGGTGGGAGATTTCTCCTGTGCGTTGTTAGACAATAAAAAAATTCGCAGCGTGCGCGTTAACTAAATGCCGATTTCTCCTGTCTCTCATTCCACATTAGCAGCCATTGGCCTGTACATTGAGCACTATCTGACAAGAAAGGGTTGCTAAGTTATACTCGCTGGGCGTAACCTCCTTGGTTTTAGAAAGGTTTAGCGAGCGTTGGGCCGTAGTGCCATGAATACAGTGAACTAGGATATACCATGAACTCGAGGTGGTTAAAGGTGGGAAGTAGATACGAAGCGCAAGGCGAATTCTCCTGTCTCTCACTCCCCATTAGCAGCCATTGGCATGTACATTGAGCCCTATCTGACAAGAAAGGGTTGCTATACGTTATACTCGCTGGGCGTAACCTCCTTGGTTTTAGAAAGGTTTAGCGAGCGTTGGGCCGCAGTGCCATGAATACAGTGAACTAGTATATACCACGAACTCGAGGTGGTTAAAGGTGGGAAGTAGACACGAAGCGCAAGCCACAAGGAAGTGTGCGTGTGCCACCTCTAGTTTAGTCTTTGCAATGTCCGCTGGATGGCGGTGCTTTTACATGCGGAATATATGATGAAAAGATGCGAAATGGTGGTACTTGGAGTGTTGAATAGATGGACGAACGGACACAGAGACAGATGCATGGATGGACGCATGAACGGACGCAGGGGTGGATGCATGGACGAACGCAGGGACGGACGCACAGATGGACGTGCGGACGCACG
Organism: Rhipicephalus microplus; assembly: GCF_043290135.1. Classification (NCBI taxonomy): domain Eukaryota; kingdom Metazoa; phylum Arthropoda; class Arachnida; order Ixodida; family Ixodidae; genus Rhipicephalus; species Rhipicephalus microplus. The sequence continues at coordinate 6,544,808 of NC_134707.1, forward strand.
GACGGTGACACAGGCGGACGCGTGGACGGACGGAAGCAAGAACGAATGAACGGACGAATGCTTCGCCCCACTCTCCATCATTCACTCCGTGGATAAGCTGCCATTTTCTTTTCTTTTTTTTTTTGAAGGGTTATCACTGGTCGCCACGCGAGTTGCTGATGAATGTGCTCGCTTACGCGCATGCACTTTGTGGAGGCAATCTAATTAGAGAGTTCTACGACGTATCCCTTAGATTTGCTGCGCATGCAAGCGCGGACTTTCTCGCTTTGCTTATGAAATTGTTCACTTTGCGGACTCGTACCTGTATTTACCAGCTTTTTCCCAAAATCGCCGTGTAGTTCTGCAACCTGTTACCGTTTTTAACTATGAAACGCGTTAAACATGTAACATTTTTGACATCCTATAGTTGAGTTCTGCAGCATGTTACACTCTGTAACACTTGAAGGTGAAAGCCTGGTACATACTTTGCAATGCGGTTAGCTACACAACAGGATGCCACGCAAGGAGGCTTCTTATGTAACATAGCGAGCAACAGAGCGAGGCACGCATCAAATTCCTCTGACGTTGTCATTCGATAGCACTGTTGATCAGATCTACTGAAGTTTCATGCACCTCGTAGGGCTACCTTGCCATCGGCCAACCTTTCACCAAGAGACAATGTGAGCTAATTACATCACACTGTCACCATATGACGTCACGATAACATCACAAATAACCTCACGGTGGTACAAGGTAACGTCACAGCATGACATCATCAATGATGCAGGTCACGCGTGCTTCTGCGTCACTTAATTGTCTGCCATATTTCGCTTTCTTAAGGAAACTCGCAACCAGAAACTTGAGGCATTCCACTTAAAAGAAGTTTACCTCGGTGCAGCATCCTTGGCGTAGACGTGGAAGCAGTACTGACCGAGCACCAGCAGCACAATGTAGGGCTTCACCTTGCTGTTCATAAGGTGAGCCCTGCGGATGAGCTGGGCAAGGAAGCTTTCGCTGGGACAGTGAACATCGCCTTCGAACGACGTCGGCACTGTCGCAGAAAGCCCACTCTTCACTCGGGTCTGCAAGAACTCCCGCAGGTCCGCCGGCTTGGCTACGACCGTGGACAGCGCCAGGCTGCAGAAGCCGATGATCAAGCCGGCTTCGTTGAGGGCCGCCCTCGAGTCCCGACTCTTCCGTAGTAGGTCCGCCACGAATTTCACAAAGCCCGGCAGTGAAGGCAGTGGCTCGACGACCCCCCGTGAGCTCGAGAACAGTCGCGGCCTCATCTCGGGGTTCAAGACGGGCGTTCCGACATCGGCGAACGGTCGGTCTATTGGATCGTGGGCCTTGAAGATATCTGCGTACAGTGGCTTCTCGGGGTTCGAAGGGGACGGCGTGGCAGCCACGCACTCGAGCATGAGGTGGTCGAATGACTCCTGCCACAGGTCGGAGGCGAACACGTGCAGCCAAGAGGCGTACAGAGACCGCCTAGTGTCATCGTCGGGGTACTTGACATCCTGGAGGAGCTCCCGGGCACCCTTCATGGCCAGGACGTCGCTCCAGTCGGTACGCGTGTCCCAGATGGCACCGCGACATGTCTCCATCATGTGGGCGAAGGAATGAGTGAGATCTGACAGCCGGCTCATGGTCGAAGGCGGAATGTGTCAGTAGATCTTCGACGCTTGTCAACGGCTGCACAGAACCGGCCACCAGCCTGAAGCAAGACATCGACACATGTTTCAAATTCTGGCAGTTCGTCGACACACGCACTCCTTTCTTACACAAATGGTTCATCAAAATGCCGTTACGCGTCAGGCATGAAAAATTATTAAACGCGGGACGTCACTAGACTTCGACAATCGGTGTTCTCTTCTTCAAGGCTGCAATCTGAAGAATCCTTGAAGCCAGTTAAAGCCTCGAAGAATACAAGTTCGATTGCCGAACTCCAGCGACCCCCCGAATATATTTCATCTCTTCTATCTTCCAGTGAGCTTCTGCACCAGCTGAGTAACCAGATATCTTTAGGGAAGGGGGTGGGAGAAGTTCAACTATCCTTTATTTATGTTAGTGTGTACGTTTGTATGTGAGCGTGTTTTCAAGGTTTCTCATCACGCAGGGAGATTTAAAAAAAAGGAACGTCGTTACGTGAATAACATCAAGTGCATATTGTTCCCAGTACACTTTAGTATCCAATACTGTTTTTTTTTCTTTCGTAAACAAGGTTTAATGAATTAACCCTGATTAACTTTATAACTCGACAAGTACTCACCTAACAAGTACAAAGCCAATGAAGCATATTGATATGACACCTACTGGCTAAGTGACCCGGATTGTTGGCGCCAGATGGCCCCGGCATGCACGCCAGGCTGGCGTGCACGCCTAGGCTACGGCGAACCGAGCTGCAGACGCTCTCAAATTTCCACGAAGAGTCGTGCCTGCCTCGAAGAGCGGTAATGCGTGATCGCGTGCGCGCCTCCGTTTCGGAGGCACACAGGCAATACAATGCGTTTGCGGGCTAGTTGGCGTAGGGAACACGTAGCTTTTTTTTTTTGGGGGGGGGGGGGGGCGAAACGACACCACAAGAAAGATGACGGCACTATGGCAGTTGAGAATAGCGCTTTGTGCCGTCATCTATATTGTGTCTTAATTCATTCCGTAGCGTAAAAAACGCGGTGGACAGACAGAACCACACACCACAAGCGCAACTAACAACTTTAATGAAGAGTTGACGACACACGTAATATATGTCCCAACCACGCAGGCGCGAGGGCTACATCCGGCAGGCTACAGGGGGCGCTAGGCGAAGATTACAAATCAACAGTACTACTGAAAAAAAAACGTATGGCCCGAGGCAAACAAGCGTTGTAAAAAATGATCTATTATGAGGTACAGTGTGGCCAATCCCCCATGTGGGTATGAGCCAAGATCTCCTAGGAGACAAGACAAGAGAACAATCTTCTGACTAACGCAATTGCTAACATATTTGTTGAAAAAGAACACGTCTAAAAGTTCACGTGCCTTCCTATCTTTACTCCTACTACTCCTACACAGGATCTTGACGTCATGAAACCATGGAGAACATGCGTATAGGCTTTGCAATGCGCAGAAAGGTTCGCATTAATGTCCTTGTTCAAATTATTCGCGTTGGTACATATGCTGCCATCAACTTTTCATTAATGTTGTTAGCAGAGCTCGTGGTGTGGTTGTGAGTGTCCGTCGTGCCTTTTTTTTTGCGAAACAGTATAATGAATTTGAGCAAGCACCAACTAGCCCAGAACAAGTCTTTCTGCAGGACGATATGGTGTCGTTTCGCGCTAAAAAAATCACTGTGTGCATTTCTACGCTCCCTAGACAAGCGGTCCCCACAGGCTGTTGTCGTATGCGTTCTTTGGTTGCACGCCTCTTCGCCAGTGGTCTTGTTTACTGGGAAGCTTCCATCGCGATGAATTACGAACCTGACCGTGGCAGCCGCTGCCTTGTCCAAGGAGCCAGTTCTTATTCTGAACTAGACATACAATGGCAGATTATTATTATTACACAGGTACTATATATCTATACGAACCATACTCACAGATTAAAACACTACATCATTTTTTTATTATAACGACTGGTATTTTTTCCCACTTAAAATAGGCACGTCATGTCGAGATGAATCTGATTAAGAATAATATTGGCTTTGATCCACGCGCTCGAGTCGAAATCACGCCGACATGGCCCACACTGAAAAGCGTGGAAATGAAATTATATGCGTTACCTAGAGCCCTAAGGCCTACCTTTCATCTCTCCGTGTCTACTTTAGTAATCATGAATTGCAATTCGTCCCATGAGTATAACAAGCAATGAAATGTCATCAGCCAAGCGCAAGTTGTACTCTCCATGAACTCTTATTCCTAACTTTCCCATTCTAGGCCTCTGAAAACCTCCTGTAAGCACGTGATGAATATCATTGGGGAGATCGCATCCCCTTGTCTTACGCCTTTCTTTATTGGTATTCCGTCGCTTTCTTTATAGAGCACTACGGTGGCAGTTGATCCTGTGTAGATTTCTTTCAGGGTGTTTATACATGTTTCGTCGACACCCTGATTTTGCAGTGTCAGCATGGCTGCTGATATCTCTACTGAATCAGATGTCTTCTTGTAACCTATGAAGGCCATGATAGCGGTTGGGTGTATTCTGAGCGTTTCTCTATCACCTGAAGCCCCGCCGCGGTGATCTAGTGGCTAAGGTACTCGGCTGCTGACCCGCAGGGCGCGGGTTCGAATCCCGGCTGCGGCGGCTGCATTTCCGATGGAGGCGGAAATGTTGTAGGCCCGTGTGCTCAGATTTGGGTGCACGTTAAAGAACCCCAGGTGGTCTAAATTCCCGGAGCCCTCCACTACGGCGTCTCTCATAATCATATAGTGGTTTTGGGACGTTAAACCCCACATATCAATCAAATCAATCTCTATCACCTGAATGGTAGTATGCATGTGGTCGATTGTTAAGTAGCCTGTTCGAAATCCTGCTTGTTCCTTTGGTTGATTGAATTCTAATCTTTTCTTAACTCTGTTAGCAATTACCTTTGTAAATAGCTTGTATACGACGGAGAGCAAGCTGATCGGCCTGTAATTATTCAGCTCCTTGTCATACCCTTTCTTATGAATTAAGATGATGTTGGAATTTCTGCATGATTCTGGTACCCTCCCCGTCAGGAGACACTTCGTAAACAGCCTGGCTAGTTATTCAGGAGATCTGTAGGAGATCTGTTGTTACCTGATCCTCCCCAACAGCTTTGCTCCTTTCCATTCCTTCCAAGGCTTTCCTGACTTCTGTCATTACTGGTGCGATGTCAGCTGGGTTGCTGCTTGTTCTTACATTATGGTCGTGGTTGTCCCGGATACTATACAGGTATCTGTAAAACTCTCCCGTTTCGTAATGGTAGTTACTTTGCCTTACTTGTCCCTTAGTGCATATATACATCTGTTTTTTTGCATGTTTCGTCTTCGCCGCTTTGACGCTTCCTCCGTTATTTAGAGCATGCTCAATTCTCTTTAGGTTGTACCTTCTTACATCAAATTTTTTACCCTTATTAATCAACTTTGAAAGCTCTGCAGCTCTGTTTTGTCTGTTGTGTTTGAGGCTTTCATGCATTGACGTTTTTTAATGAGGTCTTCGTCTCCTGCATGAGACAGCTTGCTAGTGTCATGTATAAAAGATTAAAATTAGTCCGCAGAAAACGAAAGTAATGTACAACAACCTCAGAAGAAAACAGCGCTTCGAGAGAAATAATGGTGTACTTGAAATTGTAAAATATATGTCTACTTAGGACAGGTTATAACCATGGAGCCAAACCACGAGATTGAAGTATCTAGAACAATAAGAATGGGGTGGTACATATTTGACAAGCATTCTCAAATCATGGCTGGTAGATTGCCACTATCCCTCAAGAGGAAGGTATGTAACAGCTGCATTTAGCCGGTACTTAGCTATGGAACATAAACCTGGAGACTTACAAAAAGGATTCACCTTAAGTTGGGGACAACACAACAAGCGGTGGAAAGAAAAATTATAGGTGTAACCTTAAAAGACAAGTGAGTAGAGTGGGCCAGGGAACAAACCGCGGTTGAGGATATCATAGATGAAATCAAGAAGGACAAATGGACATGGGCCAGGCATGTGGCGTGTAGGCAGGATAACCACTGGTCATTAAGGATAACTGACGGGATTCCCAGAGATGGCAAGCGAGTTAGGGGAAGACAGAAACATGGGCTGGCAGATGATCGAGATTAGCCTTGAAAGTTTGCGGGTATAAAGCGGTAGCAGCAAGCACACGACCGAGTTGACTGGCGGAACGTGGGAGAAGCCTTTGTCCTGCAGTGGACGTATTTAGACTGGTGATGATTATAGCGTTAAATTGTCCCGTTTCAATTTGTGAGTACTGTACTATACGCATCAAATAAAACCCGAACAGCGGCAAGTCACCAGGGCCACCGGGTATAAAAGAAGAGCTGCATCGCTTCGTCTTCACTGGGCACGGCGAACCGCTGTCGAACTTGGCTCTAAGCATGCCACCCGTTTTGCTTATCCAGGTTGGTCATGATTCTTCTTGTCGAAGTGATGACATGCTACTAGTGGTTCTGCCGTGCCCTCGGCGCTGTCTTTGCATTGCGTACGAGTGTTTTTCTGTATTCAAAATATTGTTGTGTGGCGATGTTGAGAGTAACCCTGGTCCAGATATTCAGAAATCTTTAGATAAGATTATAAAATCCCAGGAGTCAATGCAGAACGATATATCCGAAATGAAAGCCTTGCAATGCAAGCTTGATGCTTCGCTTTGCAGTGTAATGGCTAGACTTGAACAGATCGAAAAACATGTGACAGGTTTTCAAACTTCCCTGCAGCCTATAGCACCAATCGAACATCTGCAGTCGCTCCATAAATCGGTTATTTCGCAACAGCAAAAGGTAGTGAATCTCGAAGATTACAGCCGGCGGTCAAATTTGCTTGTTTTTGGTGTACCCGAGGCTAAATCAGAATCTGAAAATGAACTGAAGGAGAAGGTTATCGGCAACATCTTTGATAAACGGCTTGGTGTGAAGGTTGCATCCGTTGGGCGTATCCACAGACTGGGAAAACGCATCAAGAAGACCGGTAACAGTGAAAATGATAGCGGTAGAGGCGAGCAAAAAACCCGACCAGTAATCTTGTACTTCCAAGACTTCAATGAGAAGATGGCTGTTTTCAGTAACGTTAAGAAGCTGAAAGGCTCAAAAATTTACATTCAGAATGATTATTCCAAAGAAACTCTCCGCAAGCGAAAACTTCTCTGGGAGTCGGCACGCAAGGATAAGGATGAAGGGCTGGATCCAAAACTTTATGACGATAAACTTAAAATTAATGACGAAACATATGTTTGGGATGATTTAACAGGTAGACGAATGAAGCTCATATTGTCCCCCGCGCAGTCGCAGTCGAAGTGACATGATCCCGGCAGCGATTCTTATCGCAACAGGCTCGTTGTATTGAATATGAATGCCCAAAGTGTTGTCAATAAATCCCAATCCCTGGAAATTGCA